>NC_053391.1:682855756-683509256 GCF_905171765.1 Bufo bufo | reverse complement strand
TATATTGTGTGGCACAGTGTAGAGGCATACTGTATATTGTGTGGCACAGTGTAGAGGTATACTGTATATTGTGTGGCACAGTGTAGAGATATACTGTATATTGTGTGGCACAGTGTAGAGGTATACCGTATTTTGTGTGGCACAGTGTAGAGGTATACCGTATATTGTGTGGCACAGTGTAGAGGTATACTGTATATTGTGGGGCACAGTGTAGAGGTATACTGTATATTGTGGGGCACAGCATAGAGGTATACTGTATATTGTGGGGCACAGTGTAGCGGTATAGTGTATATTGTGTGGCACAGTATAGCGGTATACTGTATATTGTGTGGCACAGTGTAGAGGTGTACTGTACATATTGTGGCACAGTGTAGAGATATACTGTATATTGTGTGGCACAGTGTAGAGGTATACTGTATATTGTGTGGCACAGTGTAGAGGTATACTGTATATTGTGTGGCACAGTGTAGAGGTATACTGTATATTGTGTGGCACAGTGTAGAGGTATACTGTATATTGTGGGGCACAGTGTAGAGGTATACTGTATATTGTGTGGCACAGTATAGAGGTATACTGTATATTGTGGGGCACAGTGTAGAGGTATACTGTATATTGTGGGGCACAGTGTAGAGGTATACTGTATATTGTGTGGCACAGTGTAGAGGTATACTGTATATTGTGGGGCACAGTGTAGAGGTATATTGTATATTGTGTGGCACAGTGTAGAGGTATACTGTATATTGTGGGGCACAGTGTAGAGGTATACTGTATATTGTGTGGCACAGCGTAGAGGTATACTGTATATGGTGTGGCACAGTGTAGAGGTATACTGTACATTGTGTGGCACAGTGTAGAGGTATACTGTATATTGTGGGGCACAGTGTAGAGGTATACTGTATATTGTGGGGCACAGTGTAGAGGTATATTGTATATTGTGTGGCACAGTGTAGCGGTATACCGTATATGGTGTGGCACAGTGTAGAGGTATACTGTACATTGTGTGGCACAGTGTAGAGGTATACTGTATATTGTGGGGCACAGTGTAGAGGTATACTGTATATTGTGTGGCACAGTGTAGCGGTATACTGTATATTGTGTGGCACAGTGTAGAGGTATACTGTATATTGTGTGGCACAGTGTAGAGGTATACTGTATATTGTGTGGCACAGTGTAGCGGTATACTGTATATTGTGTGGCACAGTGTAGAGGTATACTGTATATTGTGTGGCACAGTGTAGCGGTATACTGTATATTGTGTGGCACAGTGTAGAGGTGTACTGTACATTTTGTGGCACAGTGTAGCGGTATACTGTATATTGTGGGGCACAGTGTAGAGGTATGCTGTATATTGTGTGGCACAGTGTAGAGGTATACTGTATATTGTGTGGCACAGTGTAGAGGTATACTGTATATTGTGGGGCACAGTGTAGCGGTATACTGTATATTGTGTGGCACAGTGTAGCGGTATACTGTATATTGTGTGGCACAGTGTAGAGATATACTGTATATTGTGTGGCACAGTGTAGAGATATACTGTATATTGTGTGGCACAGTGTAGAGGTATACTGTATATTGTGGGGCACAGTGTAGAGGTATGCTGTATATTGTGTGGCACAGTGTAGAGGTATACTGTATATTGTGTGGCACAGTGTAGAGGTATACTGTATATTGTGGGGCACAGTGTAGCGGTATACTGTATATTGTGTGGCACAGTGTAGCGGTATACTGTATATTGTGGGGCACAGTGTAGAGGTATACTGTATATTGTGGGGCACAGTGTAGAGGTATACTGTATATTGTGTGGCACAGTGTAGAGATATACTGTATATTGTGTGGCACAGTGTAGAGGTATACTGTATATTGTGTGGCACAGTGTAGAGGTATACTGTATATTGTGGGGCACAGTGTAGAGGTATGCTGTATATTGTGTGGCACAGTGTAGAGGTATACTGTATATTGTGTGGCACAGTGTAGAGGTATACTGTATATTGTGGGGCACAGTGTAGCGGTATACTGTATATTGTGTGGCACAGTGTAGCGGTATACTGTATATTGTGGGGCACAGTGTAGAGGTATACTGTATATTGTGGGGCACAGTGTAGCGGTATACTGTATATTGTGTGGCACAGTGTAGAGATATACTGTATATTGTGTGGCACAGTGTAGAGGTATACTGTATATTGTGTGGCACAGTGTAGAGGTATACTGTATATTTGTGGGGCACAGTGTAGAGGTATGCTGTATATTGTGTGGCACAGTGTAGAGGTATACTGTATATTGTGTGGCACAGTGTAGAGGTATACTGTATATTGTGGGGCACAGTGTAGCGGTATACTGTATATTGTGTGGCACAGTGTAGCGGTATACTGTATATTGTGGGGCACAGTGTAGAGGTATACTGTATATTGTGGGGCACAGTGTAGAGGTATACTGTATATTGTGTGGCACAGTGTAGAGATATACTGTATATTGTGTGGCACAGTGTAGAGGTATACTGTATATTGTGTGGCACAGTGTAGAGGTATACTGTATATTGTGGGGCACAGTGTAGCGGTATACTGTATATTGTGTGGCACAGTGTAGCGGTATACTGTATATTGTGGGGCACAGTGTAGAGGTATACTGTATATTGTGGGGCACAGTGTAGAGGTATACTGTATATTGTGTGGCACAGTGTAGAGATATACTGTATATTGTGTGGCACAGTGTAGAGGTATACTGTATATTGTGTGGCACAGTGTAGCGGTATACTGTATATTGTGGGGCACAGTGTAGAGGTATACTGTATATTGTGGGGCACAGTGTAGAGGTATACTGTATATTGTGTGGCACAGTGTAGAGATATACTGTATATTGTGTGGCACAGTGTAGAGGTATGCTGTATATTGTGTGGCACAGTGTAGAGGTATACTGTATATTGTGGGGCACAGTGTAGAGGTATGCTGTATATTGTGGGGCACAGTGTAGCGGTATACTGTATATTGTGGGGCACAGTGTAGAGGTATACTGTATATTGTGTGGCACAGTGTAGAGATATACTGTATATTGTGTGGCACAGTGTAGAGGTATACTGTATATTGTGTGGCACAGTGTAGAGGTATACTGTATATTGTGGGGCACAGTGTAGAGGTATGCTGTATATTGTGTGGCACAGTGTAGAGGTATACTGTATATTGTGTGGCACAGTGTAGAGGTATACTGTATATTGTGGGGCACAGTGTAGCGGTATACTGTATATTGTGTGGCACAGTGTAGAGGTATACTGTATATTGTGGGGCACAGTGTAGAGGTATACTGTATATTGTGGGGCACAGTGTAGAGGTATACTGTATATTGTGTGGCACAGTGTAGAGGTATACTGTATATTGTGTGGCACAGTGTAGCGGTATACTGTATATTGTGGGGCACAGTGTAGCGGTATACTGTATATTGTGTGGCACAGTGTAGAGGTATACTGTATATTGTGGGGCACAGTGTAGAGGTATACTGTATATTGTGTGGCACAGTGTAGAGCTATACTGTATATTGTGGGGCACAGTGTAGAGGTATACTGTATATTGTGGGGCACAGTGTAGAGGTATACTGTATATTGTGTGGCACAGTGTAGAGGTATACTGTATATTGTGTGGCACAGTGTAGCGGTATACTGTATATTGTGGGGCACAGTGTAGCGGTATACTGTATATTGTGTGGCACAGTGTAGAGGTATACTGTATATTGTGGGGCACAGTGTAGAGGTATACTGTATATTGTGTGGCACAGTGTAGAGATATACTGTATATTGTGTGGCACAGTGTAGAGGTATACTGTATATTGTGTGGCACAGTGTAGAAGTATACTGTATATTGTGTGGCACAGTGTAGAAGTATACTGTATATTGTGTGGCACAGTGTAGAGATATACTGTATATTGTGTGGCACAGTGTAGAGGTATACTGTATATTGTGTGGCACAGTGTAGAAGTATACTGTATATTGTGTGGCACAGTGTAGAAGTATACTGTATATTGTGTGACATACACTGTGTAGGAGTTATACTGTTTATTGTACAGCATAGCACAGAGGTTATATTGTCCGGCATGGTGTAACCTCCATACATTTTATGGACAGTATACAGTAATCCGCCATCTATGCTTTGAATCTGGTTTTATATGTTACTTGGTTTTTGTACATTTACTTGCGTGTGCTAGTTGAGACCTGCTGTGATTGGGTTTTAGTTAGTTATTAAATGGTAACATGACGGTTTTTTGGTTTTGCACATTATTGATGATTGTATTTCCTGACTACTCTTCTAAGGGTGTTGCCTTCCTTTATACTGCAGCTCTCCTCTACCACTCTGCCTGACACTTTTAGCAGTTTAAGCAGTAACTTATGATTTTCTTTTTCTCTCAATAAATCCTGTGTTAAGCATAAAAAGAAAAAATATATAAATATATGGTGAGACGGTGTCAAGTACTCTTCTGATATGATTTCATCGAGCAGTTTTGATGGGGGGGGGGGGGGGTATTTTTTTTTACACTCGCCCTGAAAGAAATTTTACCTAGAAACTGCACTGCCACCTGCTGTTTGTTCTTTGTCCATATTTCTTTGACCTGCTCACTGAGATGGTCGCACATGCTCAGTTACATCCTTCAACTGCCTCCTGAGCAGCAGCAGAAAGGACACTCCCGTTCACTTGGATTAACTTCTTCTGGATGAAAAGACTAATTGGTAAAAGGTGAGGATTTCTGCCATGGGGGTTGATACAAGGGCTGTGTACATGAAGACGTGTGAGGGCTTTACCTGAGTGGGGGTCGCTGAATGGAGCTAGAAAAACCATGAACTGTCAGCAAGTTCACCCTTTGGAGGAGAGGTCTGAGGTACTGCATGTCTCACAGCTCCATTCTGTTATGTATTAGAGCCTAGGACATTGGACGCCTCCATCCCAGACTCACCCTGAGAGGTTTACCATGGGGAGGGGGGGGGGGGGGGATTATTAAAACTGCTGTAAAGGTAGACTGTGTTAGGTGCCCAAAACAACCAATCAGATTCCACCTTTCATTTTCCAAAAGAGCGCTGAAAAATGAAAGGTGGAATCTGATTGGTTGCTACGGACAACTGAGACAGTTTCCCTTTACCATGATGTCCTTCTACCGCTTAAAAGCCACGTGACCTGTGCCATACCAGGTTCCTAATTCCAGTACAGAGACAGCTCCACGTGACGGTTAAGCCGTAATAAGCGGCACCCCGCTCCGAGGAACAGAAACATCCAATCATGGACACGCCCCTCCACTGCTGATTGGCGGTAGGCATAACCAATGAAACCTTTTTTTCTATAGCAATCCGCCTTAGCCAATCAATGGCGCCGTTTTCGTTTTTAGGGGCGGGGCGGTGTGCAGTGTTTGTGTCGGGGCGCGTGGCCGTGCCGAGGGTCGGGAGCGCGCATGTGCAGAGCCCAGGATGGTGGCGCGCCCGAGACCCGGAAGGAAGCGGCGTCATCCAGTCAGTCAGTGAGCGGAGGAGCGGAGCGCCGCCGTCATGAGCCTGCCCGGGCCGGTGAGGGGCAGCGTCAGGGAGGGCATGCCGGTGCTGGCCCCTGTGTCCATCCCTCCTGGGGTGGGAATGGTGGCCGGGCCGCGGTCTCTGCATGTAGAGCTGCACACCCAGCAGGTGAGTCCGTCATTGTCACCGGGCACTGTGGGCGATGCCCCTCCTGTCAGGGGGCATTTGGGGGCGATGCCCCTCCTGTCAGGGGGGCAGTTGGGGGCGATGCCCCTCCTGTCAGGGGGGCAGTTGGGGGCGATGCCCCTCCTGTCAGGGGGGCAGTTGGGGGCGATGCCCCTCCTGTCAGGGGGGCAGTTGGGGACGATGCCCCTCCTGTCAGGGGGGCAGTTGGGGACGATGCCCCTCCTGTCAGGGGGCATTTGGGGGCGATGCCCCTCCTGTCAGGGGGGCAGTTGGGGGCGATGCCCCTCCTGTCAGGGGGGCAGTTGGGGGCGATGCCCCTCCTGTCAGGGGGGCAGTTGGGGACGATGCCCCTCCTGTCAGGGGGGCAGTTGGGGACGATGCCCCTCCTGTCAGGGGGGCAGTTGGGGACGATGCCCCTCCTGTCAGGGGGGCAGTTGGGGACGATGCCCCTCCTGTCAGGGGGGCAGTTGGGGACGATGCCCCTCCTGTCAGGGGGGCAGTTGGGGACGATGCCCCTCCTGTCAGGGGGGCAGTTGGGGACGATGCCCCTCCTGTCAGGGGGGCAGTTGGGGACGATGCCCCTCCTGTCAGGGGGGCAGTTGGGGACGATGCCCCTCCTGTCAGGGGGGCAGTTGGGGGACGATGCCCCTCCTGTCAATTTGCAACTTTCTAATACATTTTCTGTTTAAATTTCTCCCCGCTTTCAAGATCTCTGCTTGCTGTAAGTGAAGCATCCGTTTACGCCATGCAGATGCCACGTCCAGCAGACGCAGGGTTGTTGTAGTAAGGCCTCATGCACACGGCCATGTTTTTCCGCCCTGTGCTCCCATCCGGATGTTTCTGGATCCATGTGGCGTTCCGCAAATTGAAGGACCTGGGAGTAACAAAAATGCGCACTGCACGCGGCGAGTTCGGTATTGTGCGGTCTGAAATACGGACACGGCCGCGTGCATGAATGTAGGGATTGTAAAGGTGAAGATGGGCCTCGTTAGTTTCCGCACACAGCTGAAGAATAGTTACAATGTATCGGTGCAGACAGGCCCTCTCCTCCCGGCCTGATTGCTCTTCACTGATACATTGTGACAAACTCCAGACCTGATGTGTAAGTACAGACTATGGCAGTTTTTCTTTTTAACGTATCCAGATTAACAGAATTTTCTCATTCACTTCCAGCAAGCAGAGATCTTGAAAATGGTCAGGAACTGAAATAAACTGTCTGTTACATAATGAAAGCAACAATGGAGAGAACCTAGTGTACGACCACCATCTTGGGCACCGGCCGTGGTCTGCGGGCCCCTGTGCTTCCCTCTGGTGATGTCTGAGAGTTGTCTGTATCCAGCACATGATGCCAGTCCCTTGCTGTAGGCATTGACCGCGTGGCTCTGCTATGTGCCTGGCACGGCCTGTGACATCACGGGGCAGCTGCTGGGGGGCCTGTTGTGGTGATTATAGCATGTGGGCACCTTGTTGCGGGGGGCCTTGTTGCAGTGCAGATTCTGGCACATGGGCATCTTTTTGCTGTGGGCACCTTGTTGCGGTGCAGCCGCCAGCGTGTGGGGGGTCTTGTTGCGGCGCGGTGCTGCTGACCGCTCTCCTCCTTGTTCCTATCAGCCGAGATACTAACATTACAAGGTAGCAGATGAATAATGGATGAGCCCCCGGTGCGGCACTGCCAGTACTCCTCTGGAGGGGGGGGGGTTGTTATCTCTGTTCAGCTCAATTTCTCTCTGTCACATTAAAGGGGTCCCCCGCTGGTTTGTACACTAGTGACTTTCTAATGCACATAATTATTTTTCATTTTCAAGGTCTCTGCTTGCTGTCATTGAATGCAGAAACTCTAGTTCATAGGCTGAGAATCCCATCCTGTCCTTGTCTCCCCTGCCGTTTGTTACAATGTATCAGTGCAGGGGTGTGTGCTGCTGCTGTGAGGACAGTCCACGTCTGATACGTTGTGGCGACCTGGTCTTCCCTCCCAGGGAGTTTTCTATAGCAGTCCAATAATCCGGGGATATCAGATTCTTGTAAAAATCACCTCTTCGTTTTGCTTTTCCTTTGGACTGCATTCACATCCAGAGCTGCATTTAAAACCTTGCAGCTTTCTGCTGGCATAGCATTTCTATAGCGCCGAGGATGCATTGTGAGGGATTTACAGCCAGCACTGTGGATGCAGCTCTGTGGCTGGAGCAGAAGACGCGACCCCTTCACTGTCTGTGGTTGGCACTTATGTGACCTCCTGCTGTTTATGTGACCGCAGTTTTCTCCTTCTGCTTTTATTTCACTTTTGTATTGGTTAGTTTGTAGAGATGATGCTGAGAGTTGTGTGCCGACCGCATGTCTATGTCCAGAACAATGATGAGGGTGGTAGTAGAGGCAGCACGGGCCCTGGAAGTGAGGGGTCTGCAACCTTCAGCACTCCAGCTGTTGGGAAACTACAAATCCCATTCATTTCTATGAGAGTTCTTAGAGCAGAGCACGTACGCATGCTGGGAGTTGTAGTTTTACACCAGCTGGAGTGCCGGAGGTTGCCTACCCCTGAAGTAGATTTCTAGGCGACGCTTTCTTCTTGCAGCTTCTCCTCCCTTCCAAGTGCGTTTAAAAAAAAAAAATATATATATATATATATATATATATATATATATATATATATATATATATATATATATATATATATATTTTAAATTGCTGTCCAATAATCCGGAACGTCTAGTAATCCACCGCTAATGTTACTAGTGCGTCCAGGTTGTTTTTCCCGCAGGTTGTGGTTTCAGTGTTTTTGAATCTTTTTGTGGGATGTTTCTATGGTAACTGAAGGACAATTATAAGCAATTTATAACTTTATTACTTTTACTGCTAAATCTATGACGTTTATGTAAAGTCTCATTATATCCAGCGTCGACCCCTTTTTCCTTCTGCCGGATGTCAGCTTCTGGGCCAAATCCTGACCGATGATGACCATTCATGTCTGATCAGTGCTTGGAATTTCACCATTTCTGTGGTTATGTTTTTCCACCTGCTTTTGAGGACTTGAGGACTGACCACAGGATCTCTATAGGATTGACCCCCCCCCCCCCAGATGTCAGTGTGTTCTTTGGAGAGTCACTTAAAGGGAACCTGTCGCCAGGAGAATGTGAAGTGATCTTCAGGCAGCGGGTTATAGAGCAGGAGGAGCTGAGCAGCCGGATGGAGAGCTTATAGGAAAGGATTCCGTAAAACTGGTATTTCATTAGTATAAGTTCCTGCTCATTCTGGGCTGTGACGTCCGGGAGGCGGAGCTATCGGTGATTGACAGCCTTCCCGTAGGGCTGTGTATACAGAGAGCTGTCAATCACTGATGGGACCGCCTCCTGGAACGAGCAGGAATTTATAGCCATGAAATACACGTTTTACTGAATCTTTTCCCATAGACTGTATATCAGTCTGCTCAGCTCCTCCTGCTCTATAACCTGCTGCCCGCAGCTAAGACACAGTCTTCAAGGTCCCTTTACACGGGACAATATAGAGCGCAATTGTCGAGAAGGACGCTTTCCTTCCTGGCAATCGCCTGCCTGTCAGTGGAGGTGAGGGCTGCTATTACATGCATCGATCTCCTCCACAGTATGGGGAGCAGTGACCACTAATGCCATCATCTGTCCCCATACACCATCATTATCTGCTGCATACGGCGATTTATGGGACCGCACCAACGGTCTATTACTCAATGAATGAGCGTTTATCAGCGCCTCCAGATAATCATTCCTATGAACTAGGGTTGTTTCAGGTATCGAACTTTCGATACCCAATCGATACTTTTGTCCCGATATCGATGCAATACCGGGATTTGCCTTTTATCGATACTAGGCTGCCCTACTGCACAGCCCAGTATCGGAGAACATGGGGCGAGCTGCTGTCTTCAGCGCCGCCTTCTACAGCTCAGCGCCACCTCCGCAATCCTCCCCGTCCCTCTGCCAGATCCCGCGCCTGCCCACTAGGCTCAGGATTCTTCTTATTAGTCTGGACATGAGCATATGTTTAGGTTAGAGGGGTTAAATCTGATGACAGAATCCCTTTTAAAGGGAACCTGTCACAATGATTTTGCACACAGAGCTGAGGACATGGGCTGCTAGATGGCCGCTAGCTCATCTGCAGTACCCAGGTCCCACAGCTCTCTGCGCTTTTATTGTGTTAAAAAAACGTTTTGAGTGATATGCAAATTACCTGATATGAGTCCTGTAGCCGGAGATGAGTCAAGCGGAAAGGAGCCCAGCACCGCCCCGCGTCCTCCGAATCTCCTCCTTGCCGGCTGACGTCACAGAGCTGGAGCGCCGAAATCTCGCGATGCGCGAGCTGGCGCATGCGTAGTTCGTTCCCTGTGCTGATGCCAGCACAGGGAATAAACATGATGCCGACACTGTGCATGCGCTAGCTCGCGCATCGCGAGATTTCGGCGCTCCAGCTCTGTGACGTCAGCCGGCAAGGAGGAGATTCGGAGGACGCGGGACGGTGCTGGGCTCCTTGACGCTTGACTCATCTCCGGCTACAGGACTCATATCAGGTAATTTGCATATCACTCAAAACGTTTTTTTAACACAATAAAAGCGCAGAGAGCTGTGGGACCTGGGTACTGCAGATGAGCTAGCGGCCATCTAGCAGCCCATGTCCCCAGCTCTGTGCGCAAAATCATGGTGACAGGTTCCCTTTAAGTATAAATCGCCCCCTTTCCCAATTTTACATATAAAATATATAAACAATAAATAAATAAACATATCACATATTGCCACGTCCGAAAAGTCCAAACTATTAAAATATTTAAAAAATTCTCCTATGCGGTGAGCGCCGTAACAGAAAAAAAAAAACGCGCGATTCGCCTTTTTTTTTTTTTTTTTGTCACCTTGTCCCCCTAAAAAAAAAAAGGATAGGACTGTTCGATTATGGACCTGACGTTCTATAAAATGCGGAATGCACGCAACTTTTTGGGGCATTTAAATTTTTTTTCCATGGTATTGAGTATCGCAATAATTTTTTTATGGTATCGAAACCGATTTCAAAATTTTGGTATCGAAACAACCCTACTATGAACACTTGTTAGCGATCCTCTGTGTCAAGTGGCCTTTAGTTCTCACTTTTGATTTGACTTGTGACTGGAGATGAGCGAAGCGACTTGGGAGGCTACATCCGAAGTTGCTTCGCTAAAAAAGGATTACAGTGACTGCTCCAGCAGTCTGGGTCCCCGCGGGGGGGGGGGGGGAGCAGTCTGGGTCCCCGTGGGGGGGGGGTCGGGAGGAGTCTGGGTCCCCGTATGGTCAAAAGTGAGAACTAAGCGGCTCGCTAAATAAAACATTGAAATTTTGGGTCCATGGCCAGAAAACCCCCTGGATCTCATTCCCATAGAGAACCCGTGGTCAGTCCTTAAAGAGAGCGGACAAACAAAACACGGAAATTGTGATAAACTCCTAGCACTGATTAGGTAAGACTGGGCTGTCATCAGTCAGCATTTGGCCCAGAAGCTGACATCCAGCATGGCAGGGCGAACTGCAAAAGTCAAAGAAGGGTCGTCACTGGAAATATTGAGATCTTACATAAACTTGAGGGATTTCTCAAGAAAAGTTAAAACACTTGTGTTAATGCTTATAATGGTCCTTCAGTTACCATAGAAACAACGGACAAAAAGATCCAAAAACGCTTCAAACTGCGTGAAAACCAAAATCTCTGTCAGTTTCAGGACTTTTGGCCACGAATGTCTTCCCAGGTGGAAACTGCATTATTCCCTGTGCACTTGTTGACTTTCATATCATTCCTCCAGCGCTGGTATTTCCTAACATTTTCAGGTTCTGCGTCATTGGGGCATTGTCTGTCCTCTGAAAAGCTGAGCTCGGCCAATAGTAAGTGCCAGGAATAATGAACTGCTGCGTACCGGACAGCGGGGTGTGCTCCACAGTGCAGGATTACAGTGACTCCACCAGCAGAATAGTGAGTGCAGCTCTGGAGTATAATACAGGATGTAACTCAGGATCAGTACAGGATAAGTAATGTAATGTATGTACACAGTGACTGCACCAGCAGAATAGTGAGTGCAGCTCTGGAGTATAATACAAGATGTAACTCAGGATCAGTACAGGATAAGTAATGTAATGTATGTACACAGTGACTGCACCAGCAGAATAGTGAGTGCAGCTCTGGAGTATAATACAGGATGTAACTCAGGATCAGTACAGGATAAGTAATGTAATGTATGTACACAGTGACTGCACCAGCAGAATAGTGAGTGCAGCTCTGGAGTATAATACAAGATGTAACTCAGGATCAGTACAGGATAAGTAATGTATGTACACAGTGACTGCACCAGCAGAATAGTGAGTGCAGCTCTGGAGTATAATACAAGATGTAACTCAGGATCAGTACAGGATAAGTAATGTATGTACATAGTGACTCCACCAGCAGAATAGTGAGTGCAGCTCTGGAGTATAATACAGGATGTAACTCAGGATCAGTACAGGATAAGTAATGTAATGTATGTACACAGTGACTGCACCAGCAGAATAGTGAGTGCAGCTCTGGAGTATAATACAAGATGTAACTCAGGATCAGTACAGTATAAGTAATGTAATGTATGTACACAGTGACTGCACCAGCAGAATAGTGAGTGCAGCTCTGGAGTATAATACAGGATGTAACTCAGGATCAGTAATGTATGTACACAGTGACTGCACCAGCAGAATAGTGAGTGCAGTTCTGGAGTATAATACAGGATGTAACTCAGGATCAGTACAGGATAAGTAATGTAATGACTGCACCAGCAGAATAGTGAGTGCAGCTCTGGAGTATAATACAGGATGTAACTCAGGATCAGTACAGGATAAGTAATGTATGTACACAGTGACTCCACCAGCAGAATAGTGAGTGCAGCTCTGGAGTATAATACAGGATGTAACTCAGGATCAGTACAGGATAATGTAAAGTGTGTGTACAAGGACTTAACTGTTAATGATGGATAATTCTATATGTAAAGTGTGAAATGATGTTCTAAACTACGGTAAATACCGTCTAAACAGCTTTTCTACACACAGCTGAAAGATTGTTTCAATGTATTAGACTAGATAAATGAGTAGAGAAAGCATTGTGGTGCTTTTGGGGATTTTTACCAGATGAGTTCTGCATCTTTTATTATTTTAATCCTCTTCCCGCTTTTGGGGGAAAAAAACTTGAACTGGTCTTGGAAAACCCCTTTTTAATGAAAAATTTCTGCCCCCCCCCCCCCCCCTTCCTCCCCATGTGCTGCTTCCCCTGTCCTCGGGTAGACCTCCTTCTAGAAGGTCCCGGTGTCTGTTTGGAGAGGGGTCAGGAAAGTTCTGCCATCAGAAAACACTAACGGGGGACGCAGTCCTGTGCTGAGCATGCACATTCCCCGGTTGTCTGCAGGCCGGATATAAAGGTCACTGGACCTGCATGCCTGTAATAACATACTATCTGTTGCTCCCTGTTATCTGCCATTTCAGGATGGGGATCAGCCGACTGCTGAGCTGGGACCCGGGGGATACAGATAGCCCAGAACCGAGACCTTAACATCACCTATGATAATGAAGGCGAGAAGCCCCCCACGTCCTTCTGGTCATCACAGGCTGTTTGAGCCGCCATGGACCGTCACAGCGAGGAAATGGGGCTAGGAGAGGGGCTTATTCCCTGTCATTCATAAATCGTTCCCAGACTGTGGTACTTGTATCCCAAGGGTTAAACACCATGGGGGTCATTTATTAACCACTCGGTGCCAGTTTTTGGCATAAGTCACAAGATCCCTTTACTGACTTTTTAAACAAAAATTATTAGGGAGTGGTGGGGCCGGTCCCGAAGCATAGCCCCTGGCAAATTTACTAACATTCGCACCCGGAAATGGGCATGACAACTACTCCCATCAGAAGCTGTAGCGGTTTTCACTCCAGGCGCACGGAACTACTGGAGGAAGCGCCTAATTTATCGAAGAGCGGCATAAAAATCTGGCCTTTGATTAACGGCTCCCAATGTCGTCATTTTCCGGGGTACTGACGCAGTTCACAGGCAGCCCAGTTATGGTCACAACCTTGGGCGATTTAAGTCGGGGACCCCACTGACGAACAGGAGATGGGTGACGCAGCGACACTGTGGTTGTAATTCATAAAAAGGGAAAAAGTGGCGCACAAGTTACGTGACAAGTCCGTGTCTCCCAGCTTTGAAAGGGTTTTCCATGATTTTAAAATTGATGACCTATCCTCAGGATAGGTCATCAATATTAGATTGGCGGGTGTCCAACACCCAGCACCAGAGGTGCTCCTAGCCTTTCTGCTGCCTAAGGCGAAAACTGAAACTGCGCCCCCCCCCCCCCCCCATGACAATTTCTTAACCTAACCCCTTTGCCACAATGAAAGCGCTCATTGCCCATGGCCCTTCCGCTACCCCCCCCCCCCTCTCCCCGGTGCTGCCTGAGGCCTCATTGCTGGTGCACCCCTGCCCAGGACCCCCGCCGATCGCTCCATGCGAGCGCAGCCTTCTCTTCATTGTTTACTTGCTCGCTATTGACACCTCAACGTGAGTAGGTGTAACTACAAGAAGCCGCCCCGTTCACTTCTATAGGAGGGCTCAGTCCTATACCCATCAATCCTACAGAGCCGTCCCATAGAAGTGAATGGGAGGCTTCTTGTATTACACTGCTCACCGCTGCGATGTCGGCGGCCAGCAGGTAAACGATGGAGAGAAGGCAGCGCCTGCTGAGGATGGGTCATCAATATAAAATTCCCGGAAAACCCCTTTAAGTTTAGCCGACATTTGGCGCCCTCAATTATCAGACTGTACCACTGACTACAGGGGGTGAAGAGCCGCTACAATGTAGAGACCGGAGTGTACCACTGACTACAGGGGGTGTAGAGCCGCTACAATGTAGAGACCGGACTGTACCACTGACTACAGGGGGTGTAGAGCCGCTACAATGTAGAGACCGGACTGTACCACTGACTACAGCGGGTGTAGAGCCGCTACAATGTAGAGACCGGAGTGTACCACTGACTACAGGGGGTGTAGAGCCGCTACAATGTAGAGACCGGACTGTACCACTGACTACAGGGGGTGTAAAGCCGCTACAATGTAGAGACCGGAGTGTACCACTGACTACAGGGGGTGTAGAGCCGCTACAATGTAGAGACCGCACTGTACCACTGACTACAGGGGGTGTAGAGCCGCTACAATGTAGAGACCGGACTGTACCACTGACTACAGGGGGTGTAGAGCCGCTACAATGTAGAGACCGGACTGTACCACTGACTACAGGGGGTGTAGAGCCGCTACAATGTAGAGACCGCACTGTACCACTGACTACAGGGGGTGTAGAGCCGCTACAATGTAGAGACCGGACTGTACCACTGACTACAGGGGGTGTAGAGCTGAGATGACTTGTTCCCTGTGGATTGTGCTCCTGTAATCTCTGTAACGAGCGGCTCTAACATACATCACGCGGTAGGAACGTTCCCCGAGTCACATGTTGCCGCTTATTACACTCATTGATGCAGAAAGGCCTCTGGGAATGTGGGTGATACTGATGGCACATGATCCGTACATGTGACGGGCCCCGGGGCCCTGTATCCTGTACATGTTCAGCCTATGTCACCACAGATCACATTGTGCGGGGATGAAGCAGAATCACTGACTGCTCTGTTGTAGGGACACTGCAGGAGCCGCACAGATTAGTCACTCTCTGATTTCGGCCTGGTGATCAGGTGATGCTGCCGCGCGTAATAGTTACATAATGGGGAGTAGAGGAAAACTTGCTTAAAGGGCATCTGTCAGCAGTTTTGTACCTATGACACTGGCTGACCTGTTACATGTGCGCTTGGCAGCGGAAGGCATCTGTGTTGATCCCATGTTCATATGTGCCCGCTTTGCTGTGATTATTATATATATATTTTTATATATATGCAAATGAGCCTCTAGGAGCAACGGGGGCGTTGCTGTTACACCTGGAGACTCTGCTCTATCTGCTGCCCCTGTACTTTGATTGGCAGGATCGGGTGTGATGATGATTTCACTGCCTGGTCCTGTCAAAGTGCAGAGAGAGAGCAGAGCCTGTAGGTGTAATGGTAACGCCCCCGTTGCTCCTAGAGTCTCATTTGCATATAATAAATTATCATTTCTCATAGCAATGTGGTCACATATGACGGATGCCTTTTAAACCAGAAAATACCCCTTTAAGACCCCCCTGCTCATTGGCTGCAGTTCCTTGTGTGGCGGGTGGTCAGGCCTCCACTTTACAAGCGAGATACAGCACTAAATTGGCGCTAAGCCCCCCTCATTCTCATGAGCAGTGGGCATCCCGGACGTTAGACTCCCAGGGTCCCAGCAATACTTTGTGAGATCAGAAAACCCCTTTAATGAGGGAAAGGATTTTTGTGGTTGATCACCTGGGGCATGATGGGATATGTGCCATTTGTCTGCTCGCTGTCCTGAACAGGCTTATTCATTATTTATTTATTTTTTCTCGATTCATGAATAGAATGCTAGAAGTAAAGTGATAACTGACACTTGTACTGGGAGAACCATGAAGCAGTGATATTACTTTAGCTGAATCCTCGTCTGTGGGAAGCAGGGTGACCAGTGGCTGTCAGTCACCATCTGCTCCTGTGCCCCCACGACAACACTCCCTGGCCTGTGGTTTTGATTTGCTTTGTTATAGGGAAGTTGTCAGGGTCCACATTCTCCTCCACATCAGTGACTGCATACCTACCTGTGACCGTCATGCTGAGGTATGTAGGTCGGTGACCACTGCCAGGAAGTGTTGTCAGGGGGATTCTCGTCCCTGCCCTGTCACATGACGTTTCGTTCCGTTGCCATCTACTCACTGCCTTTTTGTTTTAATCGTCTTTTAGCGGCGCCTTCGCCACCTGCGCAGCATCGCAGCGCGGAACATCGTCAGCAAGAACGGATGCCGCCTGCTGGACACCTACTTCACACTTCACCTGCTCCAGGGGGAGAAAGTTTACAAAGGTGGGTTAGTCAACGTAAGTCTCATTACAAACACGACCGCGTCTAGAATGGGGCATAAAATGCACCGAATGGGTCAAGTTTTAGACCTCGAAAGGCTCCAAAAACGATATTCCAGTGATGGTCTAAAATGCAACAGGTTACGCAAAAGAAAATGTTTGCACAAAGTTCTGAGGTTCTGGGTTCACGTCATGTTTTTCCCATCCGTTTTATTTACATAAAAAACATATACGTTAAATGGACGCCTCAGACTGATGTCGTACAGCGGCATCCGGTCACCATAGAGCCCCATTGTAAAAGAAATGCAGGATACAAGAACGTGGTGGGCTGTGTTTTAGTATCCTTTTTTTTAAAAAAAAATATATATTTTTTTTCTTCTAATGTGTACGTCAATTAGAGGAATAAAATGTGATGTGAACCCCCCCCTAAGCCGACCAGTTGGCGGTATGGAGTTAGACCAAAGCGTCCAGCTATGCACCAGGTTTATCATCCCGTCTGGCGCTTCTCTAGACTACGCAATGATGTAACTCTTCACTGAAGGCAAGCAGAGGTGGTGACTGAGCACAGTGCAGAGCTGGATCAGCTATGGGGGGGTGTGCGATCCTGGTTTCGGGACCCCCTAGGTCAGGGGTTAGCCTCCTCCTGCACACTCAGGTGTATTTCGGAGGACTGCTCGCCCCTCTGTGCTCCTCGCTGATCTGCAGGATATTATATCCTATGTGACGAGTTCCTCCTCTGATCACTTCTTTCTTTTTGCTCCATGCAGAGTTCTACAGGAGTGAGGTGGTGAAGGACTCCCTGGTAAGCAGCGCCGGCGTGTCAACCGTACTCCTAAATGACCCCTCCATATTAAGTTACCGATCCCCACCTGTATACAGCAGCTCATGTCTGTGTTTAGGCATTAACCCTTCATTAAACCTTCCCTGAGGCATCCATTTTTCATTTTTGTTTTTCACTTCTCGGATCAATCACTTAATTTTTCTGTTCACATAGTTTTTTGTTTTTTTTTTGCAGGACCAGTTGTGCTTTCTAATGGCGCCATTTAATATTACATATGATGTAGTGGGGAGCGGGAAAAAATTCTAAGCGGGGTGAACACAATTTTGCCATCGTTTTATGGTTTTGTTTTTACATAGAAAGAACCCAAAACATTTTCCCAAAAGGCGTTATACATTAAACGACGCGTATAACAATCAACTATACAACCTTCAAAAATATATCGAGTCTACATGTAAAGAAATAGATCAACGCCGTAGTTTATCAATTCATAGTATCTATTCACATGATTGACAATGCACAACAATTTAAAATCAAAGTTAAAACAAAAGTGACTGGTGGGGCGTGACTTAACGGGATGGTGAGGTCAGCAGGTGAGCTGCTCAATACAAAATTGGATGGCTAGCTCAGAAAATACTGTGCGATTCTAAAATCTACAGCCCAATTTAGGGACTGATGAAAACCCAAGCTGAATACATAAAAAAGGAGGAAATAAATCACAACAGCGAACAAATAATAAATACCAAATTAAATTATTTTCCACCACTTTTTATAATTATGTCTATGGAAGTGTGTGGGCTATTTATGCATGAGCTACCAAGTCTTTTTTTTTTTTTTTTTTTTTTTTTTTTTTATTACCTTCTTATGTATTTGTGTTTTATGACGTCATTCAGAGGGCAGATCTGTATGTCAGATCTATGGACTATTTAAAGGTATTTGCCAGGACATCCCCTTCCCCCTCTGATGTGAATAGTGTGGGTTTCTGGAGCGCACACCCCACATACACCCCATATACACCACACCCCATATACCTTAGAGAGCTGTGAACTTGTGTGACTCCGCTCAGGTTCGGCCGAGGGCTGCTTCTCATTTACCTCTATTTTGCCGCCCAGTAAGGAATGCAGGAATGTTAATAAAAGCCAGGAGGCCTCGTGTCTCTCTGTTACTGCCGGTAGCTCCCCAGGTCCTTCACTAGGAATGTATTTGGTGGCCAGGGGCTTCCATGTGGTGCCAAGTGCTGTGACCGACAACACTACGACCTCCTCCCCACCACCCACCTTACTGACTATTGGCGGGTAGTGACGGTCATGGTGTGTCCGGTAATGATAGCCATGTGCGCCGCTCCCTCTATCGGACTCTGTTAGCAGGGACCAATGTCAGGGGCTGGTAATAGTCTCCATATGTGTAGTGAGAACACAAGACCGGAGGGCATAGAGGGTGACTATGGAGGGTCCTGCCGTCACTACTGTAGAGGTTGGGCGAGTGGGCTGATGTGACTGCTTGGTGGGAAAGGTGTGAGTAGGGTTGCTTTGAGTACTGGGGGCAGTGGTGACTGCTGGGGGAAGGGTGTATTTGGAGGCTGCTGTAACTACTGGGGGAAGTATATAACATCCATTTTGCCCCAGTTCACACTGCTTGTGCTTCAGCCACACTACAGCATCCACTTTTCTGTAATGACAGATCCAGATTGTTTTTTCTGTATGTACCACAAAAAAGGAGGGGTCTGGTGCATGGGTGTGATGCCTTTTTCCTATGTACATGTATTAAACGGGTTCTCCGGGCTTTTAATATTGATGACCTATCAGATTGCCGGGGGTCCGACACCTGGCACCCCCGCCGATCAGCTGTAAGAAGGAAAGGCGCACGCAGTGTGTATGTGCCATTTCCCGTCTCTCTTCCTGCTGCTGCTGTGTCTATGGCAAAGCAGCAGCGAGAAGGAAGACGGCATGTGGCACCGACACCTCTGCCGATCTGATATTGATGACCTATCCTGAGGATAGGTCATCAATATTAAAAGCCCAGAGAACCCCTTTAAGTATTATACTGTGAACAAGGACTCAGGAGACTGAAACGCGCAGGTTATTATGGGTGAACTACTGCCGCCTGTGGAGTCTTCAGGTGTATTGTCTGAGATTTGGTGCCTCTGACAATGTTATAAGTAGCTTCCTTATCTTCCTCTGCAGAATCCAACATGGAGAAGCCTCGACTTCGGACTGATGCCTGACCGGCTGGATACATCGGTGTCCTGCTTCCTCGTCAGGATATGGGGTGGCAAGGATGATGATTATCGTCTGTTAATTGAATGGGAAGTAAATCTGGATGGACTCAAGTATTTGGGCCCTCAGGTAAGAAACCGTAAGAGTCTGACTCGTGTCTTCACTGTATGGTTTATTATAAGGCACAGTTTTATCATGTGGAACGGCTGGGATGGATGATTGCAGTACATGTATGTACATACTGTACTGATCCTGAGTTACATCTTGTATTATACTCCAGAGCTGCACTCACTATTCTGCTGGTGCAGTCACTGTAAACATACATTACATTACTTATCCTGAGTTACATCCTGTATTATACTCCAGAGCTGCACTCACTATTCTGCTGGTGCAGTCATTGTGTACATACATTACATTACTTATCCTGTACTGATCCTGAGTTACATCCTGTATTATACTCCAGAGCTGCACTCACTATTCTGCTGGTGCAGTCACTGTGTACATACATTACTTATCCTGTACTGATCCTGAGTTACATCTTGTATTATACTCCAGAGCTGCACTCACTATTCTGCTGGAGTCACTGTGTACATACTGTACATTACTTATCCTGTACTGATCCTGAGTTACATCCTGTATTATACTCCAGAGCTGCACTCACTATTCTGCTGGTGCAGTCACTGTGTACATACATTACATTACTTATCCTGTATTGATCCTGAGTTACATCCTGTATTATACTCCAGAGCTGCACTCACTATTCTGCTGGTGCAGTCACTGTGTACATACATTACTTATCCTGTACTGATCCTGAGTTACATCCTGTATTATACTCCAGAGCAGCACTCGCTATTCTGCTGGTGCAGTCACTGTGTACATACATTACATTACTTATCCTGTACTGATCCTGAGTTACATCCTGTATTATACTCCAGAGCTGCACTCACTATTCTGCTGGTGCAGTCACTGTGTACATACATTACATTACTTATCCTGTACTGATCCTGAGTTACATCCTGTATTATACTCCAGAGCTGCACTCACTATTCTGCTGGTGCAGTCACTGTGTACATACATTACAGGCCCTCCTTCGCTATAGTTGTCTATGCTGTGATGTAGGTGAGTTTTGTCTGATGAGGTATTATAATACATTTCTGTGCTCAGATATCACAGTGTCGTACCCAGTAACTAACCTATTAAATACCGGACACAGAGAAATCTATTATGGTGAATTGGATTCTGCTGCTATACCTGCTAAGCCGTGCCTCGTGCGCAGCTTAGCAGGCAGCTTTCCAGCGGCCAGAATGTCATGGTAACTGATTGGAACCCCGCAATTTCACTGCAAGGACTCCGATCGGAAGGCTGCATCCCTCTGCCTAACCTCACAGATGCTGCATATGATATTGAAAGCAATCACCAGTCGTTATATTATACAGCCAGCACCGCCCGCGTATGGAGCGTGCCCAGAGCAGCAGCCCTCTTCATACATTGTCTCAGCCAACGTGATGTACAGGCATGCCACGGTGGCTGAAGGGGTTAAAACACAAGAAAAACTATATAAATGTGTTATTGCTGTAATCGTACTGACCCAGAGAATGACGGTAACGGTTCCGTTTTACCGCATTGGGAATACCGTAACTAAACCCATAAAACGGGCTGATTGATTATTCAGTCTGTATTTGAGCATACTGTAATATGTAAGACGTGAATGGAGAGAGAAGCTCACGTACCCAAACAACTCTCATCATCTTCACCTCCTGTTTGCAGCACATAGTTGACGTGACCCACGTCCTCCTTACCATAGCCGTTTACACAACGCTGCTTTCATTTTGTAACCTGACTTAAAAGCGATTGCTGTAATGTGATTGGTTGCTGTGTAAATCTTCTCCATTACGGTCCTCTTGCGTCGGCTTCTTCACTGACCCCTCAGAACCTCTTCTCACTGTCTCCACAGATCCATGCCTGTAACCCGAATGAAATAATTTTCGGTCTCAACGACGGCTTTTATGGCGCCTCTTTCGAAAGTAAGGTAAGTACCTCTCGGGACGCACCTCGCTCACTGCGTATCCAGACAACCCTCCAGAGCCTTAACAGGTTAACATAGAAATATAGGCACTTTGATGTTTCTGATCCCTGCGGTCACGGACTGAATTGACCTGCGGTTTGTAGCGATCGGCAATACGGGGGGGGGGGGGGTCACAGGATCCCCCTAGGCATTGTCACAGGGTGCCTGCTGAATGATTTCAACAGACACCCTGTTCCGTACGTACTGGTATGCCCTGGGTCCTTAAGGACTCGGGAAACGGGGCGTACCAGTACGCCCCAAGTCCCTAAGGGGTTAATGTCACTATGTAAAATAAATCGTATATTATCATGCAATTTTCGCACTGGCCACAAGGACTAAATTATATTAAGACTTCCAGTCTCTTGAGAGCAGCTACACGGGCCGCAGACACAATGGACAGGAGCTGACCCAATTGACTTGACCTGTGCAGCGGGCCGGAGGGAGCAGATGAGCTGTGATATCACCTATTGTGAATGAAGGATCCTGCGTTATCTATACAGAAGTGTTACTTGTCATTGTAATCCTGTCTGAGAAGGGGGAACGGCTACTGAGAAGTTACCTGTAAACACAGGAAATCCGGAACTTTTATTAGGCCTAGTGGCCAGTGTGAAGATTGCAGAATTATAAATAAAAAACGCCAAAAATCCTAAAAGAATATGTTTAACATAAAAATGTGATTTTAAACAAAAGATCATTTTCTGATGACGCATTCCCTTTAAGCTGGCTGCCTGAGCAATCAGGTTCCCGAGCTGCTGTGTGGCATAGATGTGAATATTGCCTGATAGTTCGGCGTCTGCTCTGGATTTACAAGTCCTCTGTGTTTCAGGGTAATGCCGAGTCACGCAGGAACAGCCACCTGCAGGTGGAGCAGAATGCGGTGCGCAACTCCTATGGAGTCTTCTCTCTGCTGAGGTAGGTGACCCGACTGCTGTGTTTGTGAAGGGGGTCATATATTTTTTTATGTTCTGCTGTCTAAAGCCTGTCGTGTACCTTTAAAGGGGGTTTTCCCTTTGTATAGCGGATGTGCTTGCTCTCACAGCTCATCCCCATTGAAGTGAATAGGGTTGAGTGCGATACCAAGCGCAACCACTATACAAAATACGGCGCTCATAGGAGTGCTGTCTGCATCTTTTGCGGCCCCATTGAAGTGAATGGGTCCGCATCCGAGCCGCAAAAACTGCGGCTCGGTTGCGAATTAAAATAACGGCCGTGTGAATGAGGCATAAGGTTCTGTCAGATCTTCAGTTTTTTATCACACAGCTTTTCTGTAACCCTGAATGTCGAATCTGTCTAGTTTTAAAGGGGTTTTCCTATCCTCAGGTCATTTAATATCTATTCAGTGAGAGTCCGACGCCCCCCTCCAATCAGCTGTTCCCTTCAGTCTGCGGCTCTGAAACTAGCACTGTGAATGGATCAGAAAGCACAGCGCCGCTCAAAGTGTAGTGGCCACTTTGAGTCACTGCACCTCAGCTTTCATTGAAGTGAATGGGAGCAGATCTGCAGTTACCCCCAAACGACCACTACACTTTAAATGGAGCTGTGGTTCCCAGTTCCATTCACAGTGCTAGACTGCAGGAAACGGCTCATCAGCATCCCCTGTTTCTCATGTTGCCTGGTTCCATCACCACCTTGCTGTTGGCAGCTGCGGTCCCTGCCGTGGCCACATCTAGCCACTAGGCAACTGAACATTTTTTTTATTTTTTCCTGCTGAGCTCCAGTCTTCTGCCTCGGGCCATTGCTCTCCTGCTCCGGCTGCATGCCATGGTCTGGTTGGTGAGATAACCCTTATCCTGCGGATAGGTTCTTGTAATGTGACACCTTTAAATCAGGTGGTGGTTAAGTGTTTCATTGGCGGGGGTCCGATCACTGGGGCTCCTGCTGATCGCTAGAACATGTGTCCACCCATTTGAATGGGCCGACAGACAGGCAAACGCGCTACCGATCCCTTCTACTCTATGGCTTGTCCAATAGAGTTGGATTGATTGGCAGTACACATGCGTTTCTGCAGTTTCATTCAAATGGGGTAACATGGGCCCCTGTTCTAGCGATTGGCAGGGGCCCCAGTGGTCGGACGTCCGCCAGTCAGGCGCTTATCTATCTTGTCCTTCATCCTGTCACATCCTGACTGCTCTCATGGTGACAACCCTTTGTTACTGACCACGCGGCTACTGCTTCACCGCTACTGTATCTCTTGTGGGGGTCAAAACCCGGGAATCTGCATTCCTGTACTTCCTTGTGTGGAAGACCAGGGGATCCCATTGACTCCACACCCCAGTCTATCCAGAGCCAAACAAAATACAGTGTAGATAATCCACATATCTGAAACGTTACACCCTGAAATAAAGAGCACCTGTGATGCTTCACGTGTCCACCAGGTGGCGCTGTTGCTCTGCTGACCACTCGGCAGCATGCATGCTCCTTGTATACATTATTATAGCCGGCGTCCCCTCCACGCTGTCAGCGTCTCGGCCGCCCGGAGATGTCCTTCAAGTGGTGAGCTGACCTCTCCTGAGCAAACATTTACACTGAAGCCTAATCCTCTACTGTTTTCTCAAGAACGTCCCCTCCAGACCATCACTCCGGCTGATGCATATTACACTTAGACCAGCACTTGATGCGTATGACGGGAAGAATCCCTGCCTCTCCAGAGCGCACAGCCGCACGTCTAGGAATGCGGCTGTGACCTTATCGCTTCCTGGGAAATAAATAGGGGGCACTTAATGCGCTTTTTGGTGTTACTAAAGAGTACCGCAGATTACACGGAAATCTCATCCGAAGACCTCACACTAGTGCTGCAATACCACACACAACCTATGTTTTTGGATTAAAAGAGCTATCTTTTTCTAGTCATGGACAACCTCTTTAATGTAATGGAGACCATTTCCTAATGTGTTTATACACAGCAGCCAATCAGAACTGCAGTGTAGAGCATGGGGGAGGGCCATTAAAGCATCCAGAGCATCTAATGACATATGCAGAAGACTTCAGACTGCCACAGGCTCTAATAGACAGTGGAGCAAAGATGATGTCCCTTAATGGAGTAAAACTGCAGTGTAAAGCATGAGCGGTGCACACATGATTCATGCTTCTTCTTCATTCAAATTCTATCCGGCTGACAAACAGCCGAGCCCTGTGTTCATGAGGAAGCCCCTTTAAAGGGTTGTCAGGAATATGGATTATCATTGAATGGCAGCCATAATTTTCATTTAATTCACCATGGTCAGTGTACGTGCAAAATAAGTTCTCACACCAGCCATCAGCTGTCAGATAGCAGAGGTAGTGAACTCCACAGGAGGGCCCTGCTTTAAAGCCCCAGCCATATGGCAGGAAACTTTTTGCAGGCCACCTTTGTTTACAATTTCACACCCCATTCAGACAGCATGGATCCTGCAGGAAAACCTCCCTGCAGGGGGTCTAAGCCATTCCCCAGTTCAATAAAATCTAGCAGACAGCATGGAATCGGCGATTTATAAGGAATTATGAATCACCCAGCCATTACAGGTGCAAACTGGATACATATTTGTGTCCCGTTGGCCACGACGAACATACCCATGGTCTTAGTTTGGTGGTGGGATGCCAGGGAAGGGAGATATACATACAGTGCTTTGCAAAAGTATTGTTACATTACAGCCTTAAATTCAATGTTTTGTTAATCTGAATTGTATGTGACGGATCAGAACACAATAGTCTGTTAGTGAAATGAGAAAAATATATAAATAAAACTATTGTTTAGAAATAGAAAACAGAAAATTGGCATGTGCGTATGTATTCACCCCTTTGTTAGAAAGCCCATATAAGGCTTTGGTGCAACCAATTACCTTCAGAAGTCACATAATGAGTGAAATGATGTCCACCTGTGTGCAATCTAAGTGTCACATGATCTGTCATTACATATACACACCTTTTTTGAAAGGCCCCGAAGGCTGCAACACCTAAGCAAGAGGCCTCACTAACCAAACACTGCCATGAAGACCAAGGAACTCTCCAAACAAGTAAGGGACAATGTTGTTGAGAAGTACAAGTCAGGGTTAGGTTAAAAAACTAAAAATCCAAATCTTTGATGATCCCCAGGAGCACCATCAAATCTATCATAACCAAATGGAAAGAACATGGCACAACAGCAAACCTGCCAAGAGACGGCCGTCCACCAAAACTCACGGACCGGGCAAGGAGGGCATTAATCAGAGAGGCAGCACAGAGACCTAAGGTAACCCTGGAGAAGCTGCAGAGTTCCACAGCAGAGACTGGAGGATCTGTACATAGGACGACAATAAGCCGTACGCTCCGTAGAGTTGGGCTTTATGGCAGAGTGGCCAGAAGAAAACCATTACTTTCAGCTAAAAACAAAAAGGCACGTTGTGAGTTTGCGAAAAGGCAGTGGGAGACTCCCAAAATGTATGGAGGAAGGTGCTCTGGTCTGATGAGATTAAATTGAACTTTTCGGACATCAAAGAAAACGCTATGTCTGGAGCAAACCCAACACATCACATCACCCAAAGAACACCATCCCCACAGTGAGACCTGGTGGTGGCAGCATCCTGCTGGGGGGACTGGGAAACTGGTCAGAGTGGAGGTAAAGATGGACGGTGCTAAATACAGGGATATTCTTCAGCAGAACCTGCACCACTCTGTGCGTGATTTGAGGCTAGGACGGAGGTTCACCTTCCAGCCGGACAATGACCCCAAACACACGGCTAAAGCAACACTTGAGTGGTTTAAGGGGAAACATGTAAATGTGTTCGAATGGCCGAGTCACAGCCCAGATCTCAATCCAATAGAAAATCTGTGGTCAGACTTAAAGATGGCTGTTCACAAGCGCAAACATCCGACCTGAAGGAGCTGGAGCAGTTCTGCAAGGAGGAACGGGCAAAAATCCCAGTGGTCAGATGTGGCAACTGCTCCTAGAGACTTATCCAAAGTGACTTGGAGCTGTGATTGCTGCAAAAGGCGGCTCTACAAAGTACTGACTTTAGGGGGGTGACTGTTTATGCACATTGACTTTTTCTGTTATTTTATCCTATTTGTTGTTTGCTTCACAATAAAAAAAAAATAATATAAATCTTCAAAGTTGTGGGCACGTTCTGTAAATTAAATGATGCAAATCCTCAAACAATCAATGTTAATTCCAGGCGGTGGGGCACCAAAATACGAAAAAAAAGTCAAGGGGGGTGAATTCTTTTGCAAGGCACTGTATCTTCCACAGAAACCTAATAACGGTACCATGCTTGGACTCTACTGGTAGCTGGAACCCAGGCACATCCGTTGGTCCCAAAACTATCTCTCTGTGACCTTCTTACCTGGAGCTATGATCCCTAAAGGGTTTTGTGGGTCATTTGCTGCCAGCCCAGCAGGGGGGGGGTGGACCCCTCCCAAAGGCCAGGAGGGGAGGGGCCGGTTACAGTTTAAAAGGCTTGTGCCAGCAAGCGGGCGTGTCTTTTCTCTGAAGGAGGGTCACATCGTGCCATGTGTTTAGAGGGACCTGCAACCAGCTGACATCACTGCCCTCCATGTGAATACAGCAAAGGACTATCCATAACCCAATGGAACATTCATCTTCCCGGTAACTGACTTGTACTCTGTGTAATCCTGTTTGTACCACATTACCTGTATTTGTTACTTTAGACCACTGTATATATTCTGTGTGTGTATAGTGTTATATCTAGTGTGCCCTTAAGGCGATTAAATATATAATTTAATCTTGTGCGGTCTTGTATCTCGGTCACGAATCCCCACATCCGTGTTTCGGCCTAGTTATAAGCCACCGCGGGTTGGTTTCTCACCCTTATACACTGCGTGCAGAATTATTAGGCAAATGAGTATTTTGACCACATCATCTTCTTTATGCATGTTGTCTTACTCCAAGCTGTATAGGCTCGAAAGCCTACTACCAATTAAGCATATTAGGTGATGTGCATCTCTGTAATGAGAAGGGGTGTGGTCTAATGACATCAACACCCTATATTAGGTGTGCATAATTATTAGGCAACGTCCTTTCCTTTGGCAAAATGGGTCAAAAGAAGGACTTGACAGGCTCAGAAAAGTCAAAAATAGTGAGATATCTTGCAGAGGGATGCAGCACTCTTAAAATTGCAAAGCTTCTGAAGCGTGATCATCGAACAATCAAGTGTTTCATTCAAAATAGTCAACAGGGTCGCAAGAAGCGTGTGGAAAAACCAAGGCGCAAAATAACTGCCCATGAACTGAGAAAAGTCAAGCGTGCAGCTGCCAAGATGCCACTTGCCACCAGTTTGGCCATATTTCAGAGCTGCAACATCACTGGAGTGCCCAAAAGCACAAGGTGTGCAATACTCAGAGACATGGCCAAGGTAAGAAAGGCTGAAAGACGACCACCACTGAACAAGACACACAAGCTGAAACGTCAAGACTGGGCCAAGAAATATCTCAAGACTGATTTTTCTAAGGTTTTATGGACTGATGAAATGAGAGTGAGTCTTGATGGGCCAGATGGATGGGCCCGTGGCTGGATTGGTAAAGGGCAGAGAGCTCCAGTCCGACTCAGACGCCAGCAAGGTGGAGGTGGAGTACTGGTTTGGGCTGGTATCATCAAAGATGAGCTTGTGGGGCCTTTTCGGGTTGAGGATGGAGTCAAGCTCAACTCCCAGTCCTACTGCCAGTTTCTGGAAGACACCTTCTTCAAGCAGTGGTACAGGAAGAAGTCTGCATCCTTTAAGAAAAACATGAATTTAATGCAGGACAATGCTCCATCACACGCGTCCAAGTACTCCACAGCGTGGCTGGCAAGAAAGGGTATAAAAGAATAAAATCTAATGACATGGCCTCCTTGTTCACCTGATCTGAACCCCATTGAGAACCTATGGTCCATCAAATGTGAGATTTACAAGGAGGGAAAACAGTACACCTCTCTAAACAGTGTCTGGGAGGCTGTGGTTGCTGCTGCACGAAATGTTGATGGTGAACAGATCAAAACACTGACAGAATCCATGGATGGCAGGCTTTTGAGTGTCCTTGCAAAGAAAGGTGGCTATATTGGTCACTGATTTGTTTTTGTTTTGTTTTTGAATGTCAGAAATGTATATTTGTGAATGTTGAGATGTTATATTGGTTTCACTGGTAAAAATAAATAATTGAAATGGGTATATATTTGTTTTTTGTTAAGTTGCCTAATAATTATGCACAGTAATAGTCACCTGCACACACAGATATCCCCCTAAAATAGCTAAAACTAAAAACAAACTAAAAACTACTTCCAAAAATATTCAGCTTTGATATTAATGAGTTTTTTGGGTTCATTGAGAACATGGTTGTTCAATAATAAAATTAATCCTCAAAAATACAACTTGCCTAATAATTCTGCACTCCCTGTATAATCCCGTTAGCGGACCGGGCTTATATCAAACGAGAAGCTGGTGGCAGATTTCCCAGGCTGAGACGGCGCCGTTTCACTGCGGCAGTGAAAAGGCTCTCAGCTCGTTGCCTCTCTGAACCCGCGTGGACAAGAGCTGTCTGTGTAAACTGTACCAAGCTGACCTTACATGCTCCTCTGGAGGGCGTAACGTCTCGTCTTGGTAACCAGGGACCATACCGCGTCTCGTTCACATATTGGTCTTAGGATGCTCATTGGGTTTGAGCGCTGTGTTCCCAGCCACTGGCCGGGGTCACACGGGTTGTAAGTAATTCTTTGTATAGGACCGCCATGTCTTCATATGAGTGATGCAGCTCCATCTTTTGCAGGCTTCACCGGGCCCAATGTGCCATCAAGCAGACCCAAGTGACTGTTCAGAAAATCGGTAAGGAGATCGAGGAGAAATTGCGCTTATCTTCATCGAGCAGCAAGCTGGTAAGAATCGTGTAATCGCTGTATCGGCGCTCCGGCCGGCGGCTGAAGGTCCTCCGTTGTGGTCGTGTACAGTCATGGCCAAAAGTTTTGAGACAGACAGAAATTTAGGTTTTCACCCAGTTTTCTGGATCTTTTTGTTGAATCTCTCTATGGTAATAGTGAAGGACAATTGTAGAAATTGTTTATTTATAAATAGTTCTCACCTTTTCTTGAGAAATCCCTCAAGTTTATGTAAGGTCTCAATATTTCCAGTGATGACCCTTCTTTTCCTTCTGCAGTTCGCCCTGCCATGCTGGATGTCAGCTTCTGGGCCTCTTCATGTCTAGTCAGTGCTCGACGTTTATCACAATTTCTTTGGTTCTGTTTTTCCACCTGCTTTTTGAGGATTGATCACAGGAACACAATGGGAATTAGAACTGGGGGCCATCACGCTGAAAAAAAAAGCATTGGTCATCACCCGATTGCTCCTGGATGGTTGGGAGAGAGTGATGTCCCATACAGTCTTAAAGGGGTTGTCTGGGTTCAGAGCTCAACCTGGACATATCCCCTTCGCCCAGGCAGCCCCTAGCAGTGTTGCTGGTGACGTCACCAGCTCTGATGGGCAGGATTTAGTGCTGCCCTAGCTTGTTTTACCTCACCAGGAACAGTGCTAGGTGGAAGCCTCCGCCTAGCATTCCCATGGTGAGACCCGGTACGTCACCGAATCTGCTAAAAAAAAAAAAGCCCTTATCCTTGAAGGGCTGCCCGGGTGACTAAGGGGATATGTTTGGATTTAGCTCTGAACCCGCACAACCCCTCTAAAGGGTCTTTATAAAACAACTCTCCCCCCCCCCCCCAAGTCCTCTGTAGTCCAATCCCTGTACTTCCTGCAGAATGTCCATCTGTCCTGGAGGTTTTTCCTGGACAGAAGTGGCTTCTTTGCTGCCCTTCTTGACACCAGTCCATCCACCCTCACACCTGTCTGCTGCCATTCTGGAGCTGCACTGATGGTGACCCGATTCTGTAGCTGAATCCTCTTTAGGAGGCAGTCCTGGCACTTGCTGGACTTTTTGGGGCATCCTGAAGCCTTCTTTACAGAAATTGAATCTCTCTACTTGACCTTCTTGATAATCCGATAAAAGGTTGATGTAGGTGCAATCTTACAACCACCAGTTCCCTTGTCCGGTGATGCAAAGCAATGATAACTGCACATGTTTCCTTGGAGGTAACCATGGTTAACAGAAGAAGACAGTGTTTTTTTTACCTCCCTCTTCCCTGATATTGGCTGCCTTGTTCTTGTTAACATTTTTTCCTGAGCTAATGAGAAGGTCACTGGCGTGATTAAGTTCATTTTCATGGTGAGAAATAACTTTGTGCAATCAATTACAATTCTTCTGATCACTTTTTATAACAATCTAGAGTTAATACACATTGCCACCATAAAAACTGAAGAGGCAAACTTTGTGAAAAACCAAAATTTGTATCAGTCTCAAAACTTTTTTGGCCACGACCATATTCTCTTGTTACGAGTATTTGGGTACTTACTCAAACAAAATAAAACTTAAAGGGGTTGTCCAGGATTTTGATATTCGTTGTCTAACCTCAGGATAGATCATAAATTGGTGAAGGTCGGACTCCCGGCACCTCCGCCGATCAGCTGTTTGTAGAGGCTGTGGCGCTCCACTGAGTGCTGTGGGCTCTCTAAGCCAGTGATGTCACACTTATCTGTCACAAGGTCTAGGCGCAGCTCAGTCACATTCAGGTGAATGGGCTGCAATACCAAGCACGGCCACTGATCAGCTGGAGTACTGGGAGTTGGACCCCCGCCAATCAGATATTGATGACCTTTCCTGAAGATAGGACAATCGAAACCCCTTTAAAAGTGGGGCCCCATTTGAGTAGGGATTGTACCCTGTGCCTGTAGCACCCTAACAGACACCAGTAAACGTAATAATCCTCAAAAGTAAACCTAAAATGGTTATCCGTTTTTTAACTCCGGAGCAATTTCTTAATAAAGAGATTAGGGCTTCATTTTGCTAATACAAATCCCCTGCAAAGACCTAAAGAGTAACATTTCACTACCACTAGGGGGAGCTGATTGTGGAGTTCTGTGTATAATCTGTATTCGGTGAGTCCTTTAGTTCCCTCTAGTGGTGGCTGCAAACACCTGAAGTCAGAAGAACCCACTAAAGGGGTTTTACGGCACTTAAAAATTGAAGGTCTATCCACAGGAAAGGAATATCTAATTGGCGGGGATCTGACTCCTGGCAATCCCTCTGATCTGCTACTGGAAGGTGCTGCAGTCTCTTGTCTGGACTCCTGTGATGTCACACCCATCGGTCACATGACCATTGTACAGCTCAGTGCCGCTGTACAGTGCATGGTGCTATGCTTGGTATGCAGTGAGGAGGCCTCTTCACACATCTGATCAGTGGGGTCCAGGACTCAGACCCCCACCAGTCCAATATTGATGACCTATTCTGAGGATAAGTCAGATTGTTACCATGAGACACCATGACATTACTCCACGCGCTGACCCCGGTCGTCTAATGGTTTTTATGCAGAAAAAGGAGAGCGAGTGTTTACGACTGAAAATCCTGGTGCTTCAGGACGAGCTGGAGAGACAGAAGAAGGCTTTGGGTCGGGAGGTGGAGCAACTCCATAAGGAACGAAACGCCCTGAATGCTAAACGTAAGTAAGACTGAAATGCGTCATGTGTCTTTCAAAGAGTAATTCAGCAAAAAATGGTCTTTCAACATCTTAGAAGATCTGATCTGCTGGATCTGTGACTTCAGACCACCACAATGTTCTCGATGCTGGGCACTTTGAAACCCCAGGAACATAAAGCCTAAAAATAAATGATTTGTGGGATCCTGACAAAAAGTCTTGTAGAAATGAATGGAGGGCGGCTGTGCATGTGCGGTGCGCTTTCCGCTTTGTGGGCTCCGTTCTAGAGCTGGGTGCATGGCCCAGAAGTGGGACCAGAAGTCCCTGCAGCTGACAGACCTAGGCGGCATACCCTAGCGATATGCCACCGATGCTTGAGATGCCGCAACCCCATTAACCCTTTCCTGACGTGACCTAATAGTACGTCACATGTCGGGTCTTTAAAGATGGTGCTTGCTCCGCAGTGGACACCCAAGGCTATTGTCTGCGATTGGCATCTTCACAGATGCCTTGGTCAGAAGCTAAGCTATGTGTTTCCAGGCCTGGAACGGCTCCTCCACGTGTTGATCAGGGATGCCGTGCATTGTCTGTGAAAGGCCGGAGCATGCTGAGGCTCCTATGCCTTTTACAGGTATATTCCAATGTAGGCCTTCAGGTGGCAGCACTGGATTGGAATATACCAATCTTTGTATATTGTAATGGATAAAATTCCATTGCTTTATACAAATTTCAATCTAATGACAGCATGTTATAGTCACCTAGGGTAAGTAAAAAAAAAAAAAGTTTTTAAAAATATAAAAGTTTAAATCACCCCCCTCCCCTTCCCCAAACTGAAAATAAACATAAACAATAAAAAAAAGTCATAGGCATCACTGTGTCCGAAAATGTCCATAATAAAAAATATATATTATTCCAAAAAATGTAATAAAAAATTGACCAAAAAGTCATACATACCTCAAAATGGAAAAAAAACTGTATAAATGTGGTATCGCTGTAATTGTACTGACCCGGAGACTGAAGGGAACAGGTCAGTTTTATCTCGTAGTGAACGCCATAAAAACAAAACCCATAAAACTATGGCAGAATCGTTTCTTTTTTTCCCCAACTCAATACACCAATACAATATTAGGCCTCATGCACGCGAACGTATTTTTTTTTCCGTGTCTGTCCCGTTTTTTTTTGCGGACTGTATGCGGAACGATTCATTTCAATGGGTCCGCAAAAAAAACGGAAGGTATTTTGTGTGCATTCCATTTCCGTATGTCCATATTTCCGTTCCGCAAAAAAATACAACATGTCCTACTATTGTCCGCATTACGGACATGGATAGTTCTGTTCTATTAGGGGCCAGCTGTTCCGTTCCGCAAAATAAGCAATGCAGCGCTTAGACATTTATCATCCAACTGTCCCCAATGGGGCTCACAATCTAAGGTCCCTATCAGTATGTCTTTGGAGTGTGGGAGGAAACTGGAGTACTCTGAGGAAACCCACGCAAACACGGGGAGAACATACAAACTTCATGCATGTTGTCCTTAGTCGGATTCGAACCTAGGACCCCAGCGCTACAAGGCATCGGTGCTAACCACTGAGCCACCGTGTTGTGCCCATGAAATGGAAGAAGAAAGAAAAAAAAAAATAATCCCCTCCATTAACTATAACCCCCCCCCCCCCCCCCCCCGCCCCCCATCTCTACAGAGGGACCAAAAAAAGACAAAACCCGGACACCTCGTAACCTCATCCTGTGCTTTTCTTGCAGGTAATAAATTTAACTCTCAGCGGGAGAAGCTGCAGAAGAGAAGCGAGTCCCTCAACGAGTTAAGAAAGGAGTGTACGGCGAAGAGGTGATTGCCGTCAGATTCCATCTTTATATCCGCCACGTCCGTCACATCACTACATTTATGACCTATTGTTAGGATGCGCCATAAGTGTCAAATAGGTGCGGGGTCCCATCTTCAGGACCTGCTCACATCTCCGGTATGGGGAGAGCAGCCGCCGCCGCACAAGCCTGGCATTCTCCATAGTCACCGCCATGGGACTGCCGGAAGTTGCTGAGCCGACATGCGGCTGTTTTCTCAGCTCCCATAGCAGTGGATTGACAGTGGCCGCATGTACGACTGCTCTTCCTTCATAGTGAGGGCCCGTTCTAGAGGTAGGAGCAGGTCCCAGAGGTGGGACTCGCGTATGTCAGACAGTTGTCACGTATCCTAGTGATATACCATAAATGTTAATGCGCGTGAGAAATCCTTTTCACTTGGTCCAATCAAACCTTTCTGTCTTAGCAGGGCTGATGTCAGAGGGCGGAAAACTGGGCGGTTGTTTCTTATGGGTTCCTGAAAACGTGGAAACGATCATCGGTTCCATTTACTGCAGGCACTTGTTAATACTGGGCTGATAACAGAGAGCTCTGTGCGCTATTAAAGGGGCTCCAAGACCAAGAGGTTAGAAATAATACAGCAGTCTCCGCTCTGGCTCCTTCTCATCCTCCACCTCTGGAAGTGTGACGTGGCGTCTACACGCTTATCAGAGTCTTCTGTGGGGACATCGGTCATAGGCCGTGCCTGCACACGTCACCGCTGTGGTCGTTGGCCGGCAGCAGTGACATGTAGACGACACATGCCATTTCTGCCTCAGTGGGGACTGCAGGAAAGGCTTTGGAGCCGGAGGGCGGTGACAGGTGAGGGCAGTTATTTAAAGAAGTATTCCCATTGTGTAAAGTGAAGACCTATAGCTAGGGTACGCCATTACTTTATGATCACTGCGGTCTGACCTCTGGGACCTTATGAGAAAAGCAGAAACCATCTAATATTGCTCAGGAACCCGTTGTCACCCACAGGGGATGTGGTTGATGGCCCTGCAGCAACGATGAGGGTCAGACAAAGTGCCGATCACCACTTTTTAACCCTGTAGATGCCGCAATTAATATGGATTGCAGCATCTCTAGGGAATCAAGCAATTGGATGGCGTCTTCTTTTGTTGATGTGACCACCAGGGCCTGTGGTTTGTAGATGGACTGTCCAAGGCATCACAGGGGCCCCCAGAGCGGTCCGGTGACGGGGCTTCTGAGGCAGTTTAACAGTTTTCATTAAACAGAAGTAATAAATCATAAAAAAAGTAGATATTTCCTATAAATGCTCATTCTGTTTCTGGGCTGGTTATATTGTGTGTCTGCAGAATATTATATTTTTAGATTTTGTTTTATTCTTCCAGGGAGTCGTTCCTGAAGACGAATGCGCAGCTGACCATCCGCTGCCGGCAGCTTCTCTCTGAGCTTTCCTACATCTATCCCATAGATGCGGTGAGGGGTAGAACTTGTTTTCCTTAGGCTACATTCATACGATGGGGAGAATAATGTCCACAGAATGGCCCCTTTTGTGCCACCCACTATAAAGAATGGCCCCCTGTGTGCCACCCACTATAAAGAATGGCCCCCTGTGTGCCACCCACTATAAAGAATGGCCCCCTTGCTTTGCCATTGACTACAGTCTATTGGCCCCCGTTATCTGCTGTTGGGGCCTGGGGAGAGGCTGACTGGTGGTCACTTCCTTGAGATGAGGGTTTGTATACTTCGTTGCACCTCCCTATAGCACCCCCACAGGGGAAACAAAGCATTACATAGTTTACACTGAAGTAAGTCTGTGTAATGCTTTAATGCATGGTGCTCCAAAGACTGACACTGTGGCGTTTCGAAAGTCAGCAATATACAATCACGCACCTGTGTAGAGCAACCTCTATGCGCATGGGAGTGACTTGTTGAATTTGACTTTCTCCACTTACAGCTTACGCATCAGACACCCAGGCGTTAATAAAGTAGCCTTTTAATCCGGAGATTGTATTACAAGATGTTGCAGGGTAATCCAGATGGTAAAAGAATTATGCCAACAATAAACTCCTAACTCAGAAGATGGATGCTGCTACTCAGAAAGCTGAGCACACTATGAGCAAGGCATCACTGGGAAAACAGGGAGTGGCTAGGCTAAACTAACTAGAAGCCTGAAAACAGTGGGGTGGGGGGAGAGAGGAGCATACCGATACATGAAGCAAGATACTGGAACAGAACAGTCCCCGTCTGGGTAGATAGATATATATATATATATGTCAGGTCCATAAATATTGGGACATCGACACAATTCTCACATTTTTGGCTCTATACACCACCACAATGGATTTGAATTGAAACGAACAAGATGTGCTTTAACTGCAGACTGTCAGCTTTAATTTGAGGGTATTTATAGCCAAATCAGGTGAACGGTGCAGGAATTACAACAGTTTACATATGTGCCTCCCACTTGTTAAGGAACTAAAAGTAATGGGACAGAATAATAATCCTAAATCAAACTTTCACTTTTTAATACTTGGTTGCAAATCCTTTGCAGTCAATTACAGCCTGAAGTCTGGAACGCATAGACATCACCAGACGCTGGGTTTCATCCCTGGTGATGCTCTGCCAGGCCTTTTACTGCAACTGGTGATTCACCATGGTAAAAGATCATGTGACGTACCATGTGATGACCGGAGTGACGTCATCAAAGGTCCTTGACCTATAATGAATGCTCACCACAGGTCCTATTCAACAAAGGAGACAGAAGCAGATGCCGGCCCGCAATCAAGTGGACTAAGGTGAGTTAAACTATTATTATTATTTTCCCTCCAGCGCTGTTTTACTATGCATTCTGTATTCAGAATGCTATTATTTTCCCTTATAACCATGTTATAAGGGAAAATAATACAATCTACAGAACACCGATCCCAAGCCCGAACTTCTGTGAAGAAGTTCAGGTTCGGGTACCAAACATGCGCGATTTTTCTCACGCGAGTGCATTGCAATGTTTTGCACTCGCGTGGAAAAATTGCGGGTGTTCCCGGAACGCACCCGCACATTTTCCCGCAACGCCCGTGTGAAAGAGGCCTTAGAAGATGTTGAGCAACTTTGGTAGAAGGGATCTCAACATTGAAGTTCTGCAGACATGAGTAACACAACTTCTATAACAGGGCAGAAGAAGGTCTTGATTACTCCACCTCTCGCGGTTCTTACTTCCACCTTACTAACCTTCCTATCCGAACTGGAAACTACTTTAGTAATAAGTCCAGTAGGCCAGTCGAGACTATCAACTTGTTTGTCTCTTAACAGAACAAAATTTCCTTCCTTTAATTTAGGCCTTGGTTCTTGCCACCTTCTGCGTTCTTACAAGAGGCAGAGGTACTCTCTTCTCTTCTCCACCTTTTCCAGACCTGACTGGTGAGATGTTGTACCTGCTTCCACCGAAACTTGTAAGGGTTGTGCTCTTTTATACGCTCGCTCTTCCCGGATTTTGGCTTTAGATCTTTGTCTAGTTTTTTAAATGACTTCAAGGAGTTTCCAGCATTGTCAACATTGTACTGTGCAACAATGTCTCCTCCTTCATTTACATCTGGAGATGGAGGATCCAAGTCAGAAGAACATTTAGCTTCCACCATTATCTTAGACGTTCTACTCCTTTTAGAAGAGGCTGTATGGCCTTCACCCGGACTATAGGTCCTACTTCTTTCAGTAGAAGCTGTTTGGCCTTCACCTTGACTATGAGTTCTACTTCTTTTAGAGGCTGTATGGTCTTCTCCTTGACTATGGGCCTGGCTTCTTTTGGTCGCCTGTCGGGTTTCTCCTTGCTGAGGAGCCTGGCAGAGTAGTTCACCATGGGGTCATACTCCATGTCTGTGGAAGGTTTGGAATGATCGATGACTTATTTGTGGCAACTGCATCAAGGAGCCGGGACTGTGGGAATATACTCCAGATACCGTCTCTCCCGTCCATCATGTCCTGCAGGGTCTAAGGTATATTTGCAGGGCTTTGCTGGTTGCTCCAGGGGGGTCGGGCTGTAATATGAGGCGCTGCTGCCTGAACACCCCGGGTGATATTCACACACACACTGGGGCCCTCTTGCAAATAGTAGTGGTTGGGACACTGCCTTAAATAAGAAGTTTGTCCCCCTCTTAATATGTCGGTTCTGAAGGAGTGTACTTGGCAGGGTCTGCGGGTTTTGTCCAGACATACATCCCCCTCGATGACCCAACCCACTGTAAGTTTCTGGGTATATGGAGCGTTAAAAGGGCCATTTTGACGTTCAAGGACCTTTATGAGCCTCAAGAATGTCTGTCTCTACCTAGAAGGAATAAGATCTCGGCATGGCTATCAAGGGGAGGAATCTCTCTGGCTATGTTCCTGAGATGAGGTTGATGCAGTGCGGCTTCAGGTGTGGGAATCTCATCCCTTGCAACCGGCAATTCGTCACACTCAATAAGGGTTGGAAGAGCGAGTTTCTTATCTCCTTTGATGGGCTTCAAAGTGAAACCATTAGCTCTTCTTCCTGAGGTTGTCACAAGACCAGCGCATGTTCCTAGGGTGTAGGATGTAGTTTCTCCCTCTATTCTGAACAGATCAAAGAACTTAGGGCTAGCTAGGGAACGATTACTTTGGTCATCTAGAATAGCATACGTTCTTATGGTCTTCTCTGGTTGTGCAGTAGGAAACACATCCACGAGGCAAATCTTGGAACAAGACTTACCGCACACAAGTCCTTCTCCGCATACCTCTGTGCATTGGGGTGGGACGGTAGTGGTTCGTCGGTCGGCACTCTCCCCGCCATGACTCCCTGCCTTCATCGGAATGGGGCTTGCACGAGCTAACTGGTTCTACGTTCCGCCTGATTGGTCCTGGGTGAACGGCATACACGTGTAGATCACTATTACATTCAGAACACTTGACTGGAACCTCACAGTCTTTGGTGAAATGCTTTGTGGATGCACAGCATCTGAAGCAGATATTACGACTCCTTAGGAACTCATTACGTTCCTCAAAGGGCTTTCCTATGAAGACACAGCACTTCCTTAAAGGATGTGGTTTATCATGAATAGGGCAATGATGACCGGGTTCCTTAGGGCTTTCATTTCCAATGAAAGCGGCTGCGTTAATAGTGGGCACAACCCCTGTCTTTTTTTATGGAAATTAAACCTTTACGGTTTCTCTGTCTGGGACTGAAAGTCTTGTGTCTCTGTTTAGTAGAGCCAAAGATGTTGGTCCTCAAGGTGTTGAAGCTCGGATCGTTTTTGGCTCTATCTAAGTCCTTGATGAACTTACAGAAGAATGAAAATGGTGGAAAGGGAACACGATGTTGCTCCTTGTTTTTTGAACCTGCTGTTGCCCATTGATCTTGAACATTGAGGGGTAATTTCTCCACGATCAGGCCCACACCATGGGAGGTATCAAGAAAGCTGAGACCTGGTAGCTGAGGGTCTCCCTTGATGATTTCAAACTCAAGATGAAGGTCGCTTAATTCCTGGAACCCTTGACGGTCTGTATTGGATAATTCAGGAAAGTCGCATAGTCGTTTAAATGAGGCACGTTCAACTACTTCCGAGCTGCCGTATGTCTGCTCTAATCTTTCCCATGCGAGACGAAGGCCTTTGACTGGTTCGTAGATATGAACAGTTTTGAGTCTCTTAACACAATTTGACGACCATGGACCTAGCCATCTTATTAGTAAGTCAAGTTCTTGCATAGGCGGAACACCAAGGGTTTGAACTGTAGTCTTGAAGGTGGCCTTCCAACTTCTATAATTCTCTGGGCGATCATCAAAGTTCGTAAGGCTAGTACTGATGAGGTCACTGAGGGTGAGGTACTTAGCGATTTCTGATGCGTCATTTCTTTCCTGCATCATGGCGACGGGAACTTCTCCCTCGCTGGTGTTATTGGCACCATCTGATACCCTATGTTTGGAGGTTGGAAGATGGAATGGAGTGGCAGCTGGTTTGAGTGTAAGTGAAGGCTTCACATCTGGTAATCTTGGCGCCAGCGTCTTGGTCGCTATGTGACTAGTTTCAGGAGGGTTTAATGTGATTTGGTGAGCTTGAAGCGGCTTTGTCTCTAATGGCGCCTGAAATACTATGCAAGGTGCCAGAGGTTTGAAAGAAAAAAATGTCCACTGGACTGGGGTCAATGGTATAGTTATCGGCTGCCTCTTTTTCTACTCGCATGAGTTCAGCAGGCTGGCGTGCAGAGGCCAAATCTTCTGGTGCACATGCGTTGACTTTGCTTTTGTTTAGGATGAATTGCAGGGTACGCCTTTGAGTCATTGGATATCTTGGACATAGGATGATGAGCTTCTTCTTTTAGCAGCTTCTTCTAGAACAGAGTTCAGCCATGGCTACTGCTTCTTCCCTTTCCTTCTGAAGGATCTCCAACTCAGCTTCGGCCTTGGCTTTGGTCGCTTGCACTTGAGCCTGTATAGCTGCTTGATTAGCTTGAGATTGGGCTTGTGTCTCTGAAACTTGTGCCTTTTAATGGCTGCTTTGTTTCTAATGCAGTGAGCTTGTACCTTCGCTGCTTCCGCTTTTGCGTGTGCTAACACCAGTGAGTTACTCAGTGAAGAGTGCTGTGAGTGAGACCTTAGCGATAAGAACTTTCGAGGAACGGGGTGAAGCCTTGAAGTGCCTTAAAAAGTTAGAATGGCGGGACGCAGTTTCATATTGTATATCTTGTCCTCTAGCATTGAATTGACTGCCACAAATCTGCTATATCTTTCATCATTAAGTGCAGTGTGGGCCTTTTAATTCTAGGATGAAGTCCCGAGACTTGACAACCGAGAAGAATATTTTTCAGACAGTCTCTTATAACATTCATAGGTCTTATTCAATTTTGTACACATGGCCTTTAATTGATCTTCATTCTAACCTGATCCATGTGCTGCATCCATACATTGTTTAGTCTTTTCCCACAAACTGGATAAATGATTACATATCTAAATTTTGTTGGTTAGGAGGGCCTCTTTCATTTTTAATGAGGGCCTGGAATTTTTTTTTAGCTGTGTCTTCCATTTCCATTTGTAACACAGCAGCTACCTCCTAGTGGTAGTTCAGTCTTTTGACAGCTTACAATGTTGGCCGGGTGCCAGAAAGGCAGTCACATGACCACCTGCTGCAGGTGGTGTTTGAGTTAAGCCTTGCAATGTATCAATAGGATGGGCTCTGCCCTGTAACTTGATAGCAGGCAGATTATATTTGCTTCAGAAAACAGGGCTGAATGCAGTTCCTTGCCTGTATGAAAACTGCAATTGCTAGAAGCTTCTGCAATCCTCAGTGAATGCAGAGCAGGATATGATGAAAAAGTCTTACACAAGCGGTGCAATTACCTTCCACTGCAGCAAGCAGGAGACTAATGATGATATCTTATTACTTGGAGGAGGATATTCTATCCTTAGCAAGAGAAGGAGAGTACTAAGGCAATTCTCTTACTGTGGCGTTTCGAAAGTCGGCTATATACAATCGCACACCTGTGTAGAGCAACCTCTATGCGCATGGGAGTGACTTGTTGAATTTGACTTTCTCCACTTACAGCTTACGCATCAGACACCCAGGCGTTAATCAAGTAGCCTTTTAATCCGGAGATTGTATTACAAGATGTTGCAGGGTAATCCAGATGGTAAAAGAATTATGCCAACAATAAACTCCTAACTCAGAAGATGGATACTGCTACTCGGAAAGCTGAGCACACTATGAGCAAGGCATCACTGGGAAAACGGGGAGTGGCTAGGCCAGGGGTGGGCAAACTGCGACTCTCCAGCTGTTGTAAAACTACAAATCCCATCATGCCCTGCTGTAGGCAGACTTGGGAATATTGGGATTTGTACAATCAGCTGGAGAGCCGCAGTTTGCCCATCCCTGGGCTAGGCTAAACTAACTAGAAGCCTGAAAACAAGGGGTGGGGGGAGCATACCAATACACAATACAAGATACTGGAACAGAACAGACACTTTCAGCCGTTAGTGACTTGTATTCGTCGTGATTGTCGGTGGTCATAGACCACTTTTTCCTCCATAGCCTCACTTTTTAAGGTAATATTACCAGATGTTGCTCAGGTTTAAAAAAAAACAAAAAAAAAAACATTTCACTACACCCTTCCAGAAACAGCGCCACAGCTGTCCACAGGTTGTCGCTGGTATTGTAGCTCAGCTCCGTTGAAGTGAATGGGGCTGCAGTACAGCATGCAACCTGAGGACAGGTGTGGCGCTGTTTTTTTAAGACTGCAGCCATGTTTTTCTACTCCTGGATAGCTGCTTAAACTGTATTTTCCAGCTCGTCTGACAGCATTTACTTTTGATGAAACTAATAGTTTGTCCCAACACCTTCATGTCTCTACAGCTTGAACAAAAGGATTACTTTATATGTGGGGTGAAATTGCCAAATTCAGAGGATTTTCAAGGTACTTTCACTTGTATTTTTCTATGTAATCTCTCTCTCATATATAGATTTTTTTATTTTTTTTTGGTTTTGGACATTCTGATCTTACAGAGCTGGGAGGAGCAGTCGAGCTAGAGTTCAGCTCTGGAGCATAATACAGGATGTAACTCGGGATCAGTACAGGATAAGTCATGTAATGTATGTACAGAGTGACTGCACCAGCAGAATAGTGAGTGCAGCTCTGGAGTATAATACAGGATGTAACTAAGTAGAATGTGAACAGTGCAGTAATTTTCAGATACGGACTGATTTTAATGCAAAATATTACTTTTGTATTGTCAGACTTGTCACATTTTGGGTATAAATTATTGTTTTGCAGCTAAAGATGACGGCAGCGTGGCTGTGGCGCTGGGCTACACGGCTCATCTGGTGTCCATGATTTCCTTCTTCCTACAAGCACCACTGCGATATCCCATTCTCCATAAGGGCTCCAGATCTGCAATCAAAGACAATATCAACGACAAACTGACGGAGAAGGAGCGAGAGTGAGTGACTTATAAAGGACACGGGTGTCGGTTATGCAGGTGGAATTTCAGCACAATTCAGAATTTTAAAGGGGTATTCCAGTTTGAACAAACTTGGGCTACTTTCACACTTGCGTTCGGGGTTCCGCTTGTGAGCTCCGTTTGAAGGCTCTCACAAGCGGCCCCGAACGCATCCGTACAGCCCCAATGCATTCTGAGTAGATGCATCAGTTTGGCACCGTTTGGCCTCCGTTCCGCTCAGCAGACGGACACCCGAACGCAGCTTGCAGCGTTTTTGTGTCCGCCTGGCCGTGCGGAGCCAAACGGATCCGTCCAGACTTACAATGCAAGTCAATGGGGACGGATCCGTTTGACGTTGACACAATATGGTGCAATTTCAAACGAATCCGTCCCCCATTGACTTTCAATGTGAAGTCAGGAGTCTCCTATTAATATACCATCAGATCGGAGTTTTCTCCAATCCGATGGTATATTTTAACTTGAAGCGTCCCCATCACCATGGGAACGCCTCTGTTAGAATATACCATCGGATTTGAGTTAGATCGTGAAACTCCGATCCGACAGTATATTCTAACACAGAGGCGTTCCCATGGTGATGGGGACGCTTCAAGTTAGAATATACTGAGAACTGTGTACATGACCCCCCCCCCCCCTGTATTTAACTCATTTGTGGCCAGTGCGGCACCCCCCCTCCCTCCCCAGTATTAAATGTGACCAGTGCGACCCCCCCCTCCCTCCATATTCATTGGTGGCCAGTGCGGATTCCCAGTATTAAATGTGACCAGTGCGGCCTCCCCCCCCCCCCCCCCCCCCCCCCTAATTAAAACCCCCCCCCCCCCCCCATCATTGGTGGCAGCGGAGAGTTCCGATCGGAGTCCCAGTTTAATCGCTGGGGCTCCGATCGGTTACCATGGCAGCTAAGACGCTATCGCAGTCCTGGTTGCCATGGTTACTTGGCATTAAATAGAAGCATTATACTTACCTGCGAGCTGCGATGTCTGTTTCCGGCCGGGAGCTCCTCCTACTGGTAAGTGAAAGCTCTGTGCGGCGCATTGCTTATAGCACAGACATCGCTGCCGTCTTGGCTGCCATGGTAACTGATCGGAGCCCCAGTGATTAAACTGGGACTCCGATCGGAACTCTCCGCTGCCACCAATGATGGGGGGGTGATTTTAATTAGGGGGGGGGGGGGGGGGGGGGGAGGCCGCACTGGTCACATTTAATACTGGGAATCCGCACTGGCCACCAATTAATATAGAGGGAGGGGGGCTGCACTGGTCACATTTAATACTGGGAATCCGCACTGGCCACCAATTAATATAGAGGGAGGGGGGCTGCACTGGTCACATTTAATACTGGGGAGGGAGCATATGACTAAATATAAATAATAACGCCATATCGTGACCAGTAATTACCACCATATACCAGGCAGATAAATAGCGGACTGAGCAGCAGAATAAAGTACATTAAAGGGGTTGTGTCACCTCAGTAAGTGGCATATATCGGGTAAAAAAAGTGAATACAAGCCACTTAATGTATTGTTATTGTCCATATTGCCTCCTTTGCTGGCTGGATTCGTTTTTTCCATCACATTATACACTGCTTGTTTCCATGGTTACAATCACCCTTCAATCCATCAGCAGTGGCTGTGCTTGCACACTATAGGAAAAAGTGCCAGCCACTCTGGTGGCCGAGATTGCAGGCGTGCACATACGCTAGTGCTTTTTTCTATATTGTGCAAGCAGGACCACCACTGATTGATTGCAGGGTGGTCTGTAACCATGGAAACGAGCAGTATATAATGTGATGGAAAAATTAATCCAGCCAGCAAAGGAGACAATACGGAGAATCACAATACATTAGTAAGTGACTTGTATTAACTTTCTCTACATAATACATGTTTGCTGAAGTGATAAAACCCCTTTAACATCCAATGATTCGCAGGGAGGTGACGTCTTCTCTGTAGTCGTTCACCCCCCCCCCCCCCCCCCATCTTTTTCATCTACTTCAGGCCAGTATGATGGCTTCCTCCAGTTATGATGTGCCCTCCCTTTACACCGTGGTACAGATTGCTCTCACAATAGCTACAGTGCTCCCAAGACACTGCCCGTGTCCCCGCCAACCGCTGTGCCCCCATGAGAGCGACAACTCTGCCGGTGCTGTATGGTTGCTGTCCTTGTGGCCATCGACATACAAGTGGCTGTTCTCTGATAGTTCTAGAAATGCATCTTATTCCAAAAATCCCAGGCATCCACTTCATCCAGCAGTTTGGCTGCAGCTCTCTCTGGCTGAACTCTCGACATGACGGATCTATTATTTTTTTATGGTTGTCCAGTACTTAGACGGCTGTTAACATTTATATGTACACTGCTCAAAAAAATAAAGGGAACACAAAAATAACACATCCTAGATCTGAATTAATTAAATATTCTTCTGAAATACTTTGTTCTTTACATAGTTGAATGTGCTGACAACAAAATCACACAAAAATAAAAAAATGGAAATCAAATTTTTCAACCCATGGAGGTCTGGATTTGGAGTCACCATCAAAATTAAAGTGGAAAAACACACTACAGGCTGATCCAACTTTGATGTAATGTCCTTAAAACAAGTCAAAATGAGGCTCATTAGTGTGTGTGGCCTTCCACGTGCCTGTATGACCTCCCTACAACACCTGTGCATGCTCCTGATGAGGTGCCGGACGGTCTCCTGAGGGATCTCTTCCCAGACCTGGACTAAAGCATATGCCAACTCCTGGACAGTCTGTGGTGCAACGTGACGTTGGTGGATAGAGCGAGACATGATGTCCCAGATGTGCTCAATTGGATTCAGGTCTGGGGAACGGGCGGGCCAGTCCATAGCATCAATGCCTTCGTCTTGCAGGAACTGCTGACACACTCCAGCCACATGAGGTCTAGCATTGTCTTGCATTAGGAGGAACCCAGGGCCAATCGCACCAGCATATGGTCTCACAAGGGGTCTGAGGATCTCATCTCGGTACCTAATGGCAGTCAGGCTACCTCTGGCGAGCACATGGAGGGCTGTGCGGCCCTCCAAAGAAATGCCACCCCACACCATTACTGACCCAATGCCAAACCGGTCATGCTGGAGGATGTTGCAGGCAGCAGAACGTTCTCCACGGCGTCTCAAGACTGTCACGTGTGCTCAGTGTGAACCTGCTTTCATCTGTGAAGAGCACAGGGCGCCAGTGGCGAATTTGCCAATATTGATGTTCTCTGGAAAATGCCAAACGTCCTGCACGGTGTTGGGCTGTAAGCACAACCCCCACCTGTGGATGTCGGGCCCTCATATCACCCTCATGGAGTCTGTTTCTGACCGTTTGAGCAGACACATGCACATTTGTGGCCTGCTGGAGGTCATTTTTCAGGGCTCTGGCAGTGCTCCTCCTGTTCCTCCTTGCACAAAGGTGGAGGTAGCGGTCCTGCTGCTGGGTTGTTGCCCTCCTACGGCCTCCTCCATGTCTCCTGATGTACTGGCCTGTCTCCTGGTAGCGCCTCCATGCTCTGGACACTACGCTGACAGACACAGCAAACCTTCTTGCCACAGCTCGCATTGATGTGCCATCCTGGATAAGCTGCACTACCTGAGCCACTTGTGTGGGTTGTAGACTCCGTCTCATGCTACCACTAGAGTGAAAACACCGCCAGCATTCAAAAGTGACCAAAACATCAGCCAGGAAGCATAGGAACTGAGAAGTGGTCTGTGGTCACCACCTGCAGAACCACTCCTTTATTGGGGGTGTCTTGCTAATTGCCTATAATTTCCACCTGTTGTCTATCCCATTTGCACAACAGCATGTGAAATTGATTGTCACTCAGTGTTGCTTCCTAAGTGGACAGTTTGATTTCACAGAAGTGTGACTGACTTGGAGTTACATTGTGTTGTTTAAGTGTTCCCTTTATTTTTTTGAGCAGTGTATTTACTGTGGGTTTTATCTAGAATTTTTGTTTTTGAAAAACAAAAAGCTGATCTTTAGTTTTGAGCTGCAAAGGTAGATGGAGGCAGAATACATGGAGATCTTCATTGTGAGAATAGTCCCCCTCAGAGCGGATTTATAACTTATCAGGACCAGAGATGAGGACAAAAGAAACCCTATGTACAAGACTATAAATAATATAATACTGCTCCTATGTACAAGAATATAACTACTATAATACTGCCTCCTATGTACAGTAATATAACTACTATAATACTGCTCCTATGTACAAGAATATTACTACTATAATACTGCTCCTATGTACAAGAATATAACTACTATAATACTGCCTCCTATGTACAAGAATATAACTACTATAATACTGCTCCTATGTACAAGAATATAACTACTATAATACTGCTCCTATGTACAGTAATATAACTACTATAATACTGCCTCCTATGTACAGTAATATAACTACTATAATACTGCTCCTATGTACAAGAATATAACTACTATAATACTGCTCCTATGTACAAGAATATAACTACTATAATACTGCTCCTATGTACAAGAATATAACTACTATAATACTGCCTCCTATGTACAAGAATATAACTACTATAATACTGCTCCTATGTACAAGTATATAACTACTATAATACTGCCTTCTATTTACAAGACTACAACTACTATACTACTGCTCCTATATACAAGAATATAACTACTATAATACTGCTCCTATGTACAAGAATATAACTACTATTTAACTCTTTCTTGTGCAGGTTTCCTTTATATCCAAAAGGAGGTGAGAAGCTTCAGTTTGACTACGGCGTCTACCTTCTCAACAAGAACATAGCTCAGGTTTGTTTTGCTGTTATTACCTTATATTATAATAGGTTCTCCGGCAATGTATGACGATGGCCTCCGACAGCCTGTCCTAGAATATAAGTAGGACGGGTCCATTTTTACAGGTGCTTGGGAGAATAGGAGGGGGTCCTCGCTACACTGCTCTATGACACTGGCGCTGCAGTCACTCCATTTTGAAGAAGGTTGCTGTAAGACTGCTCAGCCTGGCTGTATATTTCTTGCCCGGTTTCTCCTGGACTATATTGCAGGTCTTCTGCTCTACAATATGTGGTGATGATGTGTTTCTCTGTTATGGATGAGCAGCCTGACGATGCACCTAATCACTGAAGTGACTGCAGCGCCAGCCCGAAGAGTAGCAAGACCCTGCCCACCCCTCACCCTCCCAAGTAGCTGTAGAAACGGAGGCAACCCCCATCCTTGTGATATTATTATACGAGTCTCCAGAGGCTATCTTGATGCCTTTCCAGACAACCCCCTTTAGGTAGTTGTTTTTAGACTCCACATTTTGTGGTTATTTATTTTTTATTTTTATTGCTTTCTGTAGTCCAGTTCTCGGAGCTCCAAATCTCCTGCCTAGACGTAGGGATTCATTGTAATATTCTGACAGCCACCAGTAGGGGGAGCTCACGGCAGTGAAGATGAATGCACTGTGTAAAGATTATACAGTAAACTGCCTCTAGTGACAGAATGTTATCATGTAAATCTTCATCTACTGAGAGGATTTGGAGCTTTGTGTCAGAAAAGCTGAGCTCTGACCTCTGTCATGACATAATAATACACCGGTTATCACCTAATGGTTTGACGTTCCCTTTAATAGCAGTGTAGACAGAGCTGTACTTCTAATAAGTCTGTGATGAGAAGTTTTGCAGAGCAGCGTGTGACAAATTGTGTTTGTCTTGGACGGTTTCTGTCCTGACGCTCTCTGATACTCCGACCATTAGAGGTGCCAAGTAGGACATTTTGTTTCAGACAATTCTCCCCTTCAGTTACCAATTTACGGGGGCCGGTAATGAGATCTCCACACCTGTAAGGCGGCTGCAGCAGACGTCATGGAGTGACCTTTCCATGAACCCATGAAGGTAGATAGTAGAGCTGAAGGATAGCAGTCCAGACTATTGTGCTGTCAGAAGACTGATGCGTTTTCATTGCATGTTTATGGCATCCATGTAAGAGATCTAGCGGCTAATTGTTGGGTGCCCAGGTGTCAAAGACATTGGCTGTAGACCCATAGGTAAGACAGAGTTGTTTTTCAGTGTTTGTCTTCTCTCTTCCTTTATGTAAGGAGCAGAGTCGGCAGAAAACTCAAAGCTTGAGCGGCAGGAGAAGTTAGCTACTTCCTCTATGTAAGGAATATGGAGGCAGCAATAACTGTAAACTAGAGGAGGTGGAGAAGTTAGCTGCTTCCTCCTTATAATGCATACAGGCAGTAGCAATACTCAAAATTAAAGTAGCAGAGACGTTGGCTGCTTCCTCCTTTATAATGCACGAAGGCAGTAAAAAAGCTGCAAACTCAAGTAACTGCAGAAATGACCTACTTCCTCTGTGTAAAGAATAGAGGCAGCAGCATCCGATTGAAGCTCAAGCAGCAAAAGGCGTTGGCTACTTTCTCCTTAAAATGCATACAGCCAGTAGCAAAAATAAAAAAAATTAAACTCCCCTCATCCACTTGTTCGCGAAGCCGGCTCGTCTTCATTCTTCTTCTTCTTCGATTACCTGGGAGGAAAAGGACCTTTTGACGTCACTGCGCTCATCACATGGACTATCACCATGGTGATGGGCCATGTGATGAGCGCAGTCACGTCATTAAAGGTCCTTTTCCTCCCAGGTCATCGAAGAAAAAGAATGAAGACGAGCCGGCTTCGCGAACAAGTGGATGAGGAGAGTTTAATTTTTAATTTAAAAAAATAAAACTTTTTTTTTTTTTTCTTAACCCCTCCATCCCTAATTTACTTATAACCATGTTATAAGGGAAAATAATAAAATTTACACAACACCTAACCCGAACTTCTCACACGCGTGCAAAACGCATTAAAATGCTTTGCACTCGCAGGGAAAAATCGTGCATTTTCCCGCAACGTCCGTGTGAACCCAGCCTATGAGTTTACGTACTTCTCCCTGTATCCCCCGCTATACTTTATTATAAAAAAGCGCGTTGGACAGATCCAGAACTCTGGTCTTGGATGTCTTTTATGTGCGGGGGGTGGAGTAGTAAAGCTCAGGTTTTCTTGGCCTCTGCTGCCTTTTCCCGAGCAACCATCACGTTCTATCTCTCCCTGAAGAGAAACGAAGCCCGGAATATAGACTGCGGCCGAGACGTGCATGGGAGAGTCACTGAGCGGTGAAGTCCATCCTCTGCCGCTCACATGTCTATATAAGAACGTCTCCACTGCAGAATATTCTCGAAGAAAAAAAGAGATTTGAACAGGGATCCAGTTGCCACAAAAGAAGAGGAGCTACTGCTGCAAGAGAGGGTCCTGTTTTCCGTATAGAGGTCCTCAAGATCAGTTATGCATATGCATTGTCTGAATAGCCTGCTACTGCAGTTTTGTGTCCCTTTGGCATTGTTTGAGACTTCTCATTTCCACCACAGTAGGTGCCTCTTAGGTGCAGGTCCCGCTCCTGGTGAAGTCGTGACTAGTCAGGCATTTCCTATCAGCTGATCGCCGCAGCACCCTCCTTTCATAAAGGGGTTGTGTTGGAGAAGGTCTACTGATGTCACCTTGTGACCACTAAGGGTTGATCTCCCCTTTAAATGATCGTCTCTGTCCTGTCTCTGTGCCCTGGCGCTGGAGAGGAGCCGTGATTTAGTGTTTGATTTCTTACAAGGTCCGTTCCCCTAGTCTGGCCTCAGAGAGGAGGCATCTCGGGCGCGGTGGTTTTGATCAAGCCTCCCCATAATAGTATCTGACGGCTGCGTTTTACACGTGGCAGGTTAATGCTCTCTTCATCCTCGTGTCATCCAGAGACGCGTTTTACTGTCTGGAAGATGGGAACGATTTGTAGTAAAAAGCGTCAATAAAGCAAAGCGTCTCCCTTAAACACTGGCAGCGCTTCACTTGTCCCCCTCGAGATGTCTAATAAACGGCGAGCTGCAGGCAGACGAAACGCACCCTAATGCACCGTATAAATTCCACTGTGGGTTTTATTCCCCCTTCAGGACATTATATTCCTGGCAAACGTGCTCTGCGGGCCATGAGACGTCTAGAAAATGCTTCTATTAATGTAACGTTATCTGGCGGGTCGTAGCTGTAATCCCAATAGTTTAGGCTTCGCTCACTTCACGGTTTACATAAAAATGATTTTGAAATTCAGAAATGTCCATGCCATGGAATTTTTATTTTTTTTCAGAGAAATCAGCCACCACTAGGGGGCGATTGTTTATATATTGTCTAATCAATTCGATAACATAGTACATAACATAGTAACATAGTACATAAGGCCGAAAAAAGACATTTGTCCATCCAGTTCGGCCTGTCATCCTACAAGTTGATCCAGAGGAAGGCAAAAAAAAACCCTGTGAGGTAGAAGCCAATTTTCCTCACTTTAGGGAAATAAAAAATTCCTTCCCGACTCCAATCAGGCAATCAGAATAACTCCCTGGATCAACGACCCCTCTCTAGTAGCTATAGCCTGTAATATTATTACACTCCAGAAATACATCCAGGCCCCTCTTGAATTCCTTTATTGTACTCACCATCACCACCTCCTCAGGCAGAGAGTTCCATAGTCTCACTGCTCTTACCGTAAAGAACCCTTTTCTATGTTTGTGTACAAACCTTCTTTCCTCCAAACGCAGAGGATGTCCCCTCGTCACAGTCACAGTCCTGGGGATAAATAGATGATGGGATAGATCTCTGTACTGTCCCCTGATATATTTATACATAGTAATTAGATCTCCCCTCAGTCGTCTTTTTTCTAACGTGAATAACCCTAATTTTGATAATCTTTCAGGGTACTGTAGTTGCCCCATTCCAGTTATTACTTTAGTTGCCCTCCTCTGGACCCTCTCCAGCTCTGCTATGTCTGCCTTGTTTACAGGAGCCCAGAACTGTACACAGTACTCCATGTGTGGTCTGACCAGTGATTTGTAAAGTAGTAGGAATATGTTCTCATCACGGGCATCTATGCCCCTTTTGATGCAACCCATTATCTTGTTGGCCTTGGCAGCCGCTGCCTGACACTGTTTTTTGCAGCTTAGTTTGCTGTTTATTAAAATTCCTAGATCCTTTTCCATGTCAGTGTTACCGAGTGTTTTACCATTTAGTATGTACGGGTGACTTGCATTATTCCTTCCCATGTGCATAACTTTACATTTATCAGTGTTAAACCTCATCTGCCACTTCTCTGCCCAAGCCTCCAATCTATCCAGATCCCTCTGTAGCAGTATACTGTCCTATGTAGTATATATACAGTATACTGTCCTCTGTAGTATATATACAGTATACTGTCCTCTGTAGTGTATATACAGTATACTGTCCTCTTCAGTGTTAATTACTTTACACAGTTTAGTGTCATCTGCGAAAATTGATATTTTACTATGCAAGCCTTCTACAAGATCATTAATAAATATATTGAAGAGAATAGGGCCCAATACTGACCCCTGAGGTACTCCACTAGTGACAGTGACCCAATCTGAGTGTGTACCGTTAATAACCACCCTCTGTTTTCTATCATTGAGCCAGTTACTTACCCACTTACAGACGTTTTCTCCGAGTCCGAGCATTCTCATTTTATATACTAACCTTTTATGAGGTACAGTGTCAAATGCTTTGGAGAAGTCCAGATACACGACATCCATTGATTCGCCGCTGTCAAGTCTAGTACTTACCTCTTCATAGAAACTGATTAAATTAGTTTGACATGACCGATCCCTCACGAAGCCATGCTGATATGGCGTTATTTGCTTATTTCCCATAAGATGCTCTAACATAGCATCTCTCAGAAAACCTTCAAACAGTTTACCCACAACAGATGTTAAACTTACCGGCCTATAGTTTCCAGGCTCTGTTTTTGGACCCTTTTTGAATATTGGCACCACATTTGCCATGCGCCAATCCTGTGGGACATTCCCTGTCAGTACAGAGTCCGCAAATATCAGAAATAAGGGTCTGGCTATGACATTACTTAATTCCCTTAGGATACGGGGGTGTATGCCATCCGGTCCTGGCGATTTGTCTATTTTGATTTTTTTAAGTCGCTGTTGTACTTCTTCCTGGGTCAGACAGGACACTTTTAATGGCGAATTTATTTCAGCATTCAGCATTTCATCTGACAGTTTATTTTCCTCAGTGAATACACTGGAGAAAAAAATATTTAACAGCTTTGCTTTCTCCTCGTCGCTCTCTGCGACTCCCCCCTCATTACTCTTTAAAGGGCCGACACCTTCAGATTTATACTTTTTAACATTTATATAATTGAAGAACATTTTAGGGTTAGTTTTACTTTGTTTGGCAATTAATCTCTCGGTCTCTAGTTTGGCCGCTTTTATTTGTTTTTTACATGTTCTGTTTTTTTCCTTATAGTTTTTCAGTGCTTCCGTGCTACCCTCCTGTTTTAGGGTTTTATATGCTTTCTTTTTGTCATTTATTGCTTTCTTTACAGTTCTGTTTATCCACATTGGTTTCTTTTTGTTCCTTAACCTTTTATTCCCATACGGTATGTACCTCTCACAATGAGATTTTAGGATGTTTTTAAAGATATCCCATTTTTTGGCTGTATTTTTATTTTTGAGGACTTTGTCCCAGTTAGTTAGGCCTATGGCCTCTCTTAGTTGGCTAAATTTAGCTTTTTTGAAGTTTGGTATTTTTGTTTCTCCCTGTAGAAACGCTCTTTTGAATGATAATTGGAAGGTTATTACTTTATGGTCACTATTTCCCAGGTGTCCCCCAACCTGCACGTCTGTTGTTCTGTCAGGTCTATTGGTTAATATTAAGTCCAGTATGGCCGTCCCTCTAGTCGGGTCCTGAACCAGTTGGGAGAGATAATGGTCTTTGGTTATTGCCAAGAATCTGTTTCCTTTATGAGATATACAAGTTTCAGTTTCCCAGTCTATATCTGGGTAGTTGAAGTCCCCCATAATAACCACCTCATTATGATTTGCCGCCTTGTCTATCTCGTTTAGTAGTAGATTTTCTGTGGACTCTGGTATATTAGGTGGTTTATAGTAGACTCCTATTAGTAATTTATTGTTGTTTTTAGCTCCATGTATCTCTACCCACAGTGACTCCACATGTTCATGTCCCTCACTTATATCTTCACGGAGTGTGGGCTTTAGACAAGATTTTACATAAAGGCAGACCCCTCCACCTCTCCGGTTTTGACGATCCTTTCTGAACAGACTGTAACCTTGTACTGCCCAGTCATAGCTATCATCCAGCCATGTCTCAGTTATTCCCACTATGTCATAGTCCTCCTCACACATCACTAATTCCAGTTCACCAGTTTTATTAGTCAGACTTCTGGCATTAGTATACATACATATGAGAGGTTTATGTATATTTTTTACCCTACACCTTTCCTTCTGAACTGTTCTTGTCCCTCCTTCCATTTCTCCCCCAGTCCCACTACCTTGCCCCCGGTCTCTATCTGCACTATCTTCCCCTTCTATAGTGTAATTACCCTCCCCCCCAGTCCCTAGTTTAAACACTCCTCCAACCTTCTAGCCATCTTCTTCCCCAACACAGCTGCTCCTTCCCCATTGAGGTGCAGCCCGTCCCTACGATAGAGGCTGTAGCCGACAGCGAAGTCGGCCCAGTTCTCCAGGAACCCAAACCCCTCCATCCTACACCAGTTCTTGAGCCACTTGTTAATTTCCCTAATCTCCCGCTGCCTTTCTTGTGTGGCCCGTGGTACCGGTAGTATTTCGGAAAATACTACCTTTGAGGTCCTTGCCCTAAGCTTTTGCCCTAAATCCCTGAAATCATTTTTAAGGACTCTCCACCTACCCCTAACTTTGTCATTGGTTCCGATATGGACCATGACCGCTGGATCTTCTCCAGCCCCTCCCAGTAATCTGTCAACCCGATCCGCGATATGTCGAACTCTAGCGCCAGGAAGACAGCACACTGTTCGGCGATCACGGTCTTTGTGACAGATTTCCCTATCTGTTCCCCTAATAATTGAGTCTCCCACTACCAGCACCTGTCTGGCCTGCCCTGCTCTCCTGGTCCCCTGCTTACCGGAGCTGACATTCCCCTGACTGGCAGAGGAAGTGTCCGGCTGCGGCAGTGCCGTCCCTGGACTGACATCCCCCTCATCTGCCAAACGTGCAAACTTGTTGGGGTGTGTCAGATCAGGGCTAGCCTCCCTGGCACTTTTCCCTCTACCCCGCTTTCTAAATGTTACCCAGCTAGCTACCTCACTTTCCTCAGCCTCCTCTCTGTCACCCTCTCCCTCATCTACCCCAAAGAGTGCTTGCTCGGTGAGAAGCAAACTTTTTTGCAAATTGTCAATGCCTCTCAGTGTTGCAACTTGCCCATTTAGAGACTCGATTAGCGATTCCAAACGGGTAATTTGCTCACATCTTGAACAAAGAAATTCACCCTGGAACGGCTGTTCCAGGACTGCATACATCATGCAAGATGTGCACTGGACTGCGTTGTCAATTGTGCAACACATACTAAATGGGGATTACACCACAAAAGAAAAAAATACAATACAATGTAGTAATAATATACAGGCTAATTGCAGTCCCCCTCCGAAGTCCCTGAATCTAAAGTCACTTAATCTTAAGTCACACACTTAATCAACCACGCGTCGCGGTCAAACTCGCGTTATATATCTGCTTATATTAATATAAATGCAGCTCACTGCACCAGCCTGGTTTGCTTCCCCTCTGGAATCAAAAAGGCTGTGCTGTTCTTACTGCTGAGTTTTTAAAGTCTCCTAATTAGACAGCCACACCCTAATTAAACAGCCACACCCTAATTGCTCACCTGTGCAACCCCTGGAGAAAGAAAAAAAAAAAGTGTTATCACAGCACAAAATACAGTCAAACACAGCCACTTATCAATGTCCACAAATAATTTAGCTCTCAGATACTCCCTCACTTAATCTTAAGTCACACACTTACACAACCACACTTAATCAACCACGCGTCGCGGTCAAACTCGCGTTATATATCTGCTTATATTAATATAAATGCAGCTCACTGCACCAGCCTGGTTTGCTTCCCCTCTGGAATCAAAAAGGAGAAGATAGAAGCCATTGTCTACAGATTGTCTCCCCCTAGTGGTAGCAGTAGGCAGCTGAGATTTTTATAAGCAGGTCCAAAGTTTGTACTAAAAGTAATAGAGCCCTAAAAACGGTTGCATGCTTGCAATGAGTTTGTAACAGGACCATAAAGGATTTTAACCGGACTTTAAAAGGGTTGTACAACAAATGGGGGTGTAGGGGGTTGCCGAACAACGATGCTGCACTGCGCTCCCTCGCTGAGAACATCCAGTTTGACATCACCTGCTCGCAGCGTTGGCGACCAGATCTCCTTGCATTATGTGACAATTTGTCACGATGTAAAGGGAGCCAGTCACCAGTGGTTGTCTGCAGGCGGTGTCAAACTGGATGTTTTCAGCGAGGGAGCGCAGCGGAGCGTCGCAGGCCGTCAGGCTGCGGTGTTCCCATTCATTGGCTGCCAGGCACAGCGCTGTACATTGCATAGTGGCTGTGCTTGGTATTGCAGCTCACCCCCGTTCACTTGAATGGGACAAGACTGCAGAGAGCTGCAATACTAGGCTCAACCACTACAACATATATGGCGCTGTGCCTGGTAAATAATGAAGTGGTGCTCGCCGTGGATACTTCAATCAGCTGATCGCTAATAGCGCTGATGCCCACCAATCACTAAACGGCAGTCCTATGCCACAAAAATGAGGACTTGTTCAACTGTTTCCATTTTTCATTTTGCACAATTTATACCTAAAGATTCAAGGGTAGTGCTCGGGGTCAGTCGGGTAAAACCTGAGCCCCGAATAGATGGCCTTAGATGTAACCTACCAAAATAGCTTTCCAATAATATTAGACTGGTCCCTAAAGTGCCCATTGATGATCAGCAGTGACCTGTGAAGGAACCTGGCAGCAACTGTTTGGTTTCCCTGCAGCGCCACCACAGGAGGAATGAGGCATGACATGGTTCCTGTTGAAATCTGGGTCTGTGTAATGCAGGGATATAGCTGGTCGTTCAGAGCGAGGAACCATCTTAGTAGCTGCTCTAGGGGAGGGTTCGGTCACATGGATGGGTTTTATTAGGGTATGGCACCACGGAGGCCCCCTTTACGTAGAACGCATCTCCTTGCCGAAACCATCCTCAGATTAAGATGTCACACGTGTCATTTTGATATCGTCACATGCGCTCGACCTCTGCAAAGAAAATGCCTTCCTGTTCCTTCTGGTTGTGAGATAATTCTCTACTTTTCGGGGTCTCTGGGAGCCATTTGTCAGTGAACGGCTCAGGCAATTTTCAGGCTTTTCACGGATCCATTGAGTGCAGTGAAGGCTTCCTGCCAAGTCCAGCGAGCGGCCATTTATCTTCAATTCCCGGCGTATTGGATTATTTCACAGAAATGAGTATTCCTTGGCCGCGGATCCCTGACTGGGTCATGGCACTGCTTAATCACATCCTGCGCTGTGGAGACGAGCGGCTCGCCCCCTATACCGTCTCCGCTCATTGGGTTTTAGGGACTGACGCGATTACAGTCTATAGAAGGTTCTGCTGAATATGCTGCTATATAAATGCATAGACCTGGTTAGCCACATTACACTATAGGATTGATTAACGTTCCTGGCGGCTACAGCCATCAGATCGCACTGATTTATGGTCAGACACGTCATGTATCTTTCAGTGGCGCTCCGCCCGTCCATTATAAATATCCCGCGTATTATTCCGTAATCTGTGTTTTAGCAGCGGCTATAAATGTTTCATCCCACAGAACATTTTATCACTTCCATGTGATGCCAGCAGCCATTGCCATTACGTAGAGGACTCGGTGGGAACATATGAGACGACGATACCCAGCATCACTCACTGGAACAGTCAGCGACCTTACAGAACTATTTAAAGGGCCAGTAGCCCGAAAATGGTCGGCAGAGTAGCAGCGTTATCAAAGGAATGGCTGGTACCAGTCACGTGTATGGATGCAGTGTAGGCTCTGGAGAGATGAGACCCGAACCAGAGAGTTTTCTGAACTTCCTGACACTCGTCCTAATGTCCGCCTCCCCTGGCTGATAACAGGGAGCAATAGATGACTTTAGGCAATAGACAGACATCTCCTGCACTGATGCCTTATTCTTAGCATTTTAGGTTGAAAAAGCCCAGTCTGAGTTGAAGGTTTACATAGAGGGGATGGGACCCCTTTCCATAGATGGTTAAAGGGTTATTTCCACGGATAGGACCATTCTGCACAGCTGTGGAGGGGACGTGGCACTGAATCTGTGGTCCCTTCATTTAAAAGAATGTTGGGGGTCCCAGAGACCCCTACTGATTGTAAAGTCATGGCAGGATGGGACTGTTCTTTAAACACTCCTATTTCGGCCCATGATCTTTAGGTTAGCCTCCTACTCTGTGGTGGAGAGAGGATGCCCCCTGCCTCACATCAGGGGCCACATAGCATGGGCTTTCTATATGGTAGGAACGCATTTAATTACGTGTTTGCTACTGTTTTCTCTTCGTTCTTATAATACGGATATTTCGATTCTTAGAAGTGACCAGAACGTCATCTCCTTTCTCTTTCAGCTAAGATACCAACATTCCCTGGGGACCACAGACTTACGACAGACTCTCCCCAACCTGAAGACGTTTCTGGAGCATGGCCTCTTGGTCAGATGGTAAGTGGCGAGGTGTGTGGGGCGGTAACCAGCGTTGTGACTGACGGGTCTACTTACTGTGCACCCAGGCGACGCGCGCCATTAGTGTCCGTCACAGGATCGAAGATCACTCCGATCCCAATGTGGGAATCGGTCACCACGCACTGTACCTGCAATGGAACCCAACCCATTTTTGCCCACTGAATGCAAAATGAACTTACTCCCATCCTGATCGGAGGAAAATTTAAAGGAAACCTGTCACCTCAAAAATGCATCTACACCCCCCCAGCAGTACCTCATAGTAGCCCGCAGCCTGTTAATAATCATATGTTTCATCCTGTTGTCCGATGCTGCGTAAGTTCAAAAAACTGTTTTATTCTCCATCAGCGCTATAGTGCCGGCCAGCTTGAAGTCAAAGGGGCAGCGGCCTCCTTGCTTCAAGTCAAGGTAACTACGCCCCCGAACCATCCCCTCTTGCCTGAGAGTGACAGCCTGCAATGCGGCCGCGATTCCCCAAGTCTCGCGCACAGTTACCGCTGTAGTGTAGCCCAATGTAAGGAGCATTTGTTGAAAGCCGTTACTACATACATTACTTATCCTGTATTGATTCTGAGTTACATCCTGAATTATACTCCAGAGCTGCACTCGCTGTTCTGCTGGTACAGTCACTATGTACATACATTATACATACAGTATGTACATACATTATACATGCGGTTTGTGGCGATCACCGACACCGGGTGTCACAGGCACCGGGTTCCGATCACCGCCCGCTGGGCGGGGGTGATCGGAACAACACATGACGTACCGGTACGTCATGGGTCCTTAAGGAGTCGGGAAACATGCCGTATCGGTACGTCCTAAGTCCTTAAGGGGTTAAGCAGACTGTGATTGTCTATTGTTGTGACTTAGGCTACTTTCACACTAGCGTTCAGAACGGATGCGTCTGCATTATAACTTAGAAAAATTTCTAAGTGTGAAAGTAGCCTGAGCGGATCCGTTCAGACTTTACACTGAAAGTCAATAGGGGACGGATCCGCTTGAAGATTGAGTCATATAGTGTCCTCTTCAAGCGGATCCGTCCCCATTGACTTCCATTATAAGTCTGGACGGATCCGCTCGCCTCCGCACGGCCAGGCGGACACCCGAACGCTGCAAGCAGCGTTCAAGTGTCCGCTCGCGGAGCGGAGGCTGAACGCTGGCAGACGGATGAATTCTCAGCGGATCCGCGTCCACTCAGAATGCATTAGGGCTGGACGGCTGCGTTCGGGGCCGCTTGTGAGCCCCTTCAAACAGAGCTCACGAGCGGACACCCGAACGCTAGTGTGAAAGTAGCCTTAGATGAAGATCAGATAACAACATTTTATGACCAATTTGTGCAGAAATCCATATAATTCCAAAGGGTTCACATACGTTTTCTTGCAACTGTACATGCTCCTCTGGAATTCTGGGAGGGAAGGGTTGCAAATGAGCTCTTAACAAGCTCTGCCTCTAATGCCACCAGATGTAAGGCAGCTATCCTAGAGGTCAACGTTCAGCTCTTAAAATAAGTCTTGAGACTTGACTTGGATATTGAATAAGCCAGCACTTCATCCGCAGACAGCTGTTTCGGGGTGATTGCCCCTCATCATAGACTTATATACATTTTACTTGCACTGATACATTGTGACAAATGATCAGGACAGGAGAGAGTTGTGCGCTGATCTTGTGTTTAGGATGGTTGTCTAGACTGGATACGATTTGTATGCGCCATTCTTATTTTACGCTGTTATTCCCCCGGTCATTTATCTTTCTTTTGTATCCTCCACCAGTGACAGACATCACACTTCAAGTGCAATTCCCGTTCCAAAGAGACCGGCCAGCTCCGTGTTTGGAAGTCACGAATTTGGGTTTTCCAGTCGGACCCCAACACCGGAGAAAGGACCTCGAAAGCGTGCCAGCTCGGAGAACGAAAAAACCCAATACAGAACGCCTCCCCCCAGCTACAAGATGGCGGTGGCGGAGCCCATCGCAATACTAGTCCCGGCAACTCCGGCCGACAAGGGTCATCTCGGCTCCTCACTGGACGCCGGCATCGATGCGTCCAAGGGCAACACTCGCAAGGATTTTTGCGAGAGCCTTAACGGCGACAGCATTGCAATCACAGAAAGCCACGGGCTCAGCCAGACCGAGCCCTTCTTGGACTCCTGTGCGGTCAACGGAATTTTTTTGCCCAACGAAAGCATGGAATTTGTAAGCGAAGGCGCTCCCTGCGGCGTGCACCCCTCCCTCAGCGACGACCTGCACTGCGCCGTGGAACAGGCCGAGGAGATTCTCGGCACGGAAGCCTCAGACTTTACCTCGGGGGATCAGTTTGAAGCGTTTAACAGCATTCCGGTGGACCGCGCCGTGGCCGTGGAATGCGACGATCAAGTCCTGGGAGAGTTCGAGGAATTCTCCCGTAGAATTTACGCGCTGAACGAGAACATGTCCAGTTTCCGCAGACCGCGGAAGAGTTCCGATAAATAAACGAGCAACGTCCGCAGAAGATTTGTCTTTGCACATCGTTATCCTTTGTATCCGTCAAAGAAAAGCACTCAATTGTTGTGGATTTCAGCGAAAATCCAAGTTTCACTGCCGCTGCGTGGGCCACAATTTCCTTAAAAAAAAAAATAATTTGTGCTATTATTTTTTTTTTATTTTAAGAGTCGTACAGCATTTGTTTTCTGAAGTAGTGCCGCTCTTGACTCTGATCTTGTACTTGCGTAAATGGTGCTGAGCTGCAATACCAGACACAGCCCATGGACCAGAGTGGCACTGTTTCTTAGGAAAAGTTAAACCTGTTGTACAACCCCTTTAGAGGCCATGTATTGTCTTCACAGCCATTTTTTTTTTCTATTCTTCAGTCTTTATAAAATGAGAAATGAGGCCGATTTTCAAAATAGTCTGTTAAAAATTTCCGATCGTTTTGTGTATGCAGCTCCTTTGCAGACCTGTGTGTCTCCATGGTAACAGACAGCAAACAAACCCTGTGTAGTCTCATCCTGCAGTCCTTTTCCTTTCCATCCGGTCCCTGCCTTTTGTTACTATACATTTGGTATGACGAGTGGAGTAGCACTTGACTGCAGGATCAGACTACACAGGTTGTTTGTAGTCTGTAACCATGGAGACTTATTGGTCTGTGTATGAACTGTATACATAACACAGGAGTTTTTTTTTTAACCAAGACTGTTTGCATAATTGTTTCATTCATTTTTTTTATGTGGAATCCATTGAAGACATTTAAAAAAATAAAAAATGGTTGTGAATGTGGACATCCCCTTTTAAGTTTTGGGCCGTGCTTCATCCATGTAGCCGACTCTGTGCATGGCCTTTGCTGTATCCTGACCTGGACCATAAATTTATAGGAGGAAATGTTTTTAAAAAAATTTTATGCAAACTTTATCGATTGATTTAATTTCCTCCTCACCACCCGCCTTAGGACTAGTCACATCTGCATGCATGTTCATGCAGATTTTTTTTTTTTCTTTTTTTTTTTGTACCATATTTAGCATGTAGTTAGAAATTCGTAAGCCGTGAATTTATCAGGAATTATTATAGTGAGGGGTTTAATGTTTAATTTTTATGTTTTTTTCTTCTACCCCTACCAAAAAAATTCACAGGTAATTGAAGTCACTGTGGGAACGCTGGGTGACAACCAGTATGGCTGCCCTTTGCTATTCCGGAGTCCAGTAAGCTGAGTAACAGCCTTGTGGGTAAGCTGATATTGGCAGCCATGTTGATTGTCACCCAGCTTTTCCAGAATTGAATGTAAGTATATGAAGGACTTGTATGCTCTGAAACTTTTTTTCTCCCTTCTGAATTTAACGGGGCGTGCCCCTTTACAAGTAAGATCCGCCTTATTGTAATGTATCTAAAATGAAAAGTAAAGCAACTTTGTAAAGAATCTTGATTAGGGACGAGCAAACTTGTGCTTCAAGTTCGGCGTATAAGGTTCGGGTTCTCTAAGAATTCCGTTTTATAGATTCCGCTACCACGGACCATAAGTTATAGCGGAATCTATAACGGAATTCTTAGATAACTCGAACCTTGCACGCCGAAACACAAGTTCGCTCGTCCCTAATCTTTATTAAAACTGGTCTACTCATCTGTGTCTACAGCTCCTGTGCTGATCTTTGTGTCTCCATGGTTACAGACTACAAACAAACCCTGTGTAGTCACCTCCTGAAGTCACATTGCCGTCCTTCTGCCCCCTAGCAAATATATCTTAGTAAGAAGTAAAGGAAAGTTGTGACTGCAGGATCAGACTACGTAAGAGATTTGTTTGTAGTCTGTCACCATGGAGACCCATCCCTGCACAGGAGCTCCTAAAACAGTAGGGTATTTTTAATCAAACTATTTACAAAGTTGCTTCATTTTTCATTTAGAATCCATTGGAGCATTGTGAAGGTGGACTGTCCCTTTAAGTAATAACCTATGATATTTTCTGGAAGTGCTGGGCGTTACTTCGTGGTATATGAAATTTACTCCTGCAGAAGGTTCATTTTTATTTAAATTCATGGATTGACATGTAAGGCATTTTTTTTATTTTTTATTTTTTTCTCTCCAGTTGAATATTTTGCTGCACAGTATTAATATGTATACGGCAAATTTATTTATGTTAATGGTAAATATTCTCGGTTTATAAGCGGGGGTTTATTTTCCTATAAATATTCAGTAAAGCATACATCATTCTGCGTACAGCTGACGCCTTTCTCTTCACGCCGGTTGTCACATTTGAGGTATCATTGGTCAGATCCTCCATTGTAAAAATGTATCCTCAGGTGCCGCGGCTTAATAATGGGGAGCTCTGCAATCCTGAGAGTGTTGGGCAACCCCCTCCCCCCAAAATATAAAAAAAATTCTGTAGCAGTAGACAGTATAAAGCATGTTTGCACGCTGCCACACTGCAGCAACTCTGTGGTCCTTCTAGGGGAAGGTGCCAACTATTTTGACAATTTAAAGGGGAATTCCACCTTAATTGGCATGTAATCACTTGCTACCAGTGTTTTGCCCCTACTTTTTGGGACCTACAAACAGTTGAAAAGGGTTGATATGGAAGAGGGCAACACATGACTGGGCGATCAGACTACACAGTGTGTGTTTTGTAGTCTGTAACCGTGGCGACACACAGCTCTGTGTGCACAAAACAGTATTAGAATTTTAATCAACGCCAAACGCACCAGATTCTTAGAGCCATAACTTTTAAATTTTTCAGTTTTGTGTAGCTATATATTGTTTTTTTTTGTTGTTTTTTTGGGGAACAAGATGCGCACAGTTCATTTCTGAGCCCATTAGACTTATTGAGTAACATTTCTTATTTTTTTGAGGTGGTGGGGAGCAGTTCCATTGCCTTTTATTGCGTTTATTATATTGCTAGCTGGCCAGCTTAATGTTTTGTTTTTTTACCACTTTTACAAAATAAAACTACTTTTTATTGAAAAATATATTTTTTTACTTTTTTTTTTTTATTATAATAAATTTTTTATATAAACTTAGAACATTAACCGATCATAATTTTTTTTAGTCGCACTAGGGGGTTGCTCACTTGCATTGGTATACCTTGTATAAAGCCAATCACTGTAAGACCCTACGGTCACATGGCACAGTCTAATATGTATACAGTCATGTCAGGCCCCCGGCTGCCCTAGCATTGCCTCCCCTCCCCCTGTCACTGCATTCGGGGGGAGGGGGTTGTGCAGCAATGATAACAGAGTGAGCCCCCTTGTCTAACTTTCTGGAAGCTGCAGCATCTAGCTGGTTAACCAATCCAAAGGTGCAAGTTTGCATATACTGATCCCCAAATTAAAAACAATATAAAGTTATCGCCCAGAGCTGCACTCATAGTAATTCTGTTTTTTATTGGAGACAGTCAACATACCTGTTGACAGACACGTCATCTAATATCTTAGCTTCTGTAATGCAGGGAGACATGACTTTATAGTGTCTGGTGTACAGACAGTGAAAAGGCTGGGAATGCTGGGAGATTTCAGCTCTGAAGCCAGCAGAAAGGTTAATGCATACTTTGCTAAAATAATCTATTGATGCTAATGATGCAGAAGGATGACTTGGTGTGTATTATGGTACCCGACCATTTCAAGGTCAACTAAAGACAATTTCATGATTTTCCTATTCCATGACGTAAAGTCATGATTTTATTAAAGACACGGAGGCGAGTATTGCTTTAACTCCTCTTTACCGTTACCATAGCAGCAAAGAATGAACAGTCAATCACAAGAGAAAACCATAGTAACTAACTCCTCCCCACCATCCCAGCATATAATGGCTCAACCCCTGGGATCATCCACTTTCTTTGTACAGCTACTCCGAACTGCAAACTTTCCGAAACTGGCCATCCCGGACCGGAACCCACACTCTTGACAACGTAGAAAACCAACGTCTTCAACAGAAGGAAAAAAAACTCCTCTCGGCGCTGTAACGAAACAGGCCCTGCTCCTGGAACCGAATCTGCAAACAAACCGACATCTCAGCCTGTGGAATGGAAATAAATCAGAGATAGAATCATAAAGGCAACGGAATGCACAAGGCATACATAAATTCTAAATCTGGTAAATGACATGGAGATGAAAGCATGAGCAAGAAGTAAAATAAACCACAATCCAAACATCATACACAAACCTAAGCAAGGGTGGGAAAGGCGGGCAATACTCGCCTCCGTGTCTTTAATAAAATCATAACTTTACGTCATGGAATAGGAAAATCATGAAATTTTATCACAAGACACAGAGGCGAGTATTGCAAGTTTAAAGCTGAGAAACGACAGAAGTAAAAGCGTGTGTCACGGGACGAAAATAAAATTCTCGAAAAGTGGACACTCTGGACCAATCCGCTAAACGCATAACATCCTCCAAACGGGCCCCTGAGATCAACATGGACGTAGCGGAAGCACTGCGAACCGAATGAGCCGTAAAAATATTAGTGTCAATGCCCGCCTGATTCAGAATTTCTTTAACCCAGCGTGACAGTCACACTGGAGACGGGAGCATAAGGTCTCCGAAAAGAGATAAACAAATGAGGAAATTCCGGGGAACGCAGGGCCACAGTACGGGATTCATATTCCTGTAAGCAAGCAACCGGGCAAAGTTGCGGGGACTGAGGAAAGAAGGGTAAGCCACCGAGCGGATGCCTGTCTTAGTACGTCTGGAAATGTTGAACTGGACACCTTCCGGAGTAAACGACCGCACATCATAATACAGGGCCCGAACGTCCGAGACCCTCTTACAAGAAATGAGGCAAAATAACGTTACCAATTTTGCCGATAATTGGCACAGGGACAGTTGAGCATTAGAAGACAAAGAAGATAAAAAATTTAACACCAACCCCACATCCCAAGTCGCAGAGAAGCGAGGTCTGGGAGGTTGAGACAGATGAGAGCCTTTAAGCAAGCGACACACTAGAGGATGTTGGCCCGCAGGGCATCCCTCAAAACCCTCGTGCCTAGAAGAGATCGCTGACCTGTAAAGGTTGATAGTACGATAGGCCTTTCCCAAATCATAAAGGGAAGACAAAAAGGACAATACTGAATTTACAGGGGCACGAAAGGGATCCAGAGCGCGCTCTCCGCACCAACGAGCCCAAGCGTCCCAGGCGGCTCGATAAGCCCGTCTGGTTCCGGGGGCCCATGTGTTTTCCAGTAGGAAAACAGTTGTGTTTGAAACTCCAGACAATGAGCTGGAACACCCGAGATCCTGCAAGCGAGAAGGCGAAGCAGCCCTGCTCGTAGAAGGGGATGGGACTCTCCTGTCTGGCCCTGCAGGAGAGAGAGTTGGTCCGGAAGGAGAAGCGGAAAATCCACCAACAGATCCAGGACCAGAGGGAACCAAGGCTGCGACCTCCACAGAGGCAGGACCAAGACAAGCTCCACCGCTTGGTGCTGAACCTGTAGGAGAACCCGAGGGATCAGAGCAAATGGGGGAAAAGTGTACATTAACGCCCCTCCCCATAGAGGATCTGGCCGCCAGCTGAAGAATCTGGGCAGCTGGGCGTTCAAACGGTTTGCAAACAAATCTACAGAGGGAGGACCCCACCGTGATGACATAGCTAGGAATACCCTCTCGTCTAGCTTCCAATCGCTGGAATCCAATATGTAGCGCGATTTCCAGTCCGCCAACACATTGTGGAGGCCGGGAAGATGTTCCGCCAACGCCACACTACCCCTGGCGAGACAGAACTCCCAAAAGTCCTTCGCCAGGTAGTTCAGAACCGAAGAGCGTGTTCCGCCCATACCGTTGACGTATCGGACCGCGGAAATGTTGTCCATCCGCAGCCTGATACAGGTCGTGACCGTGCCATTGGCGAAACTGCGAATCGCCAAAGACCCTGCCAGCAACTCCAAACCATTGATATGGAGACGAGTCTCCTCGGGGGACCAGGGGCCTCCTGTGGATACCCCATTGCAGTGTGCTCCCCAGCCACGCAAGCTGGCGTCCGACTCTATGACAAGGTCCGGTAGTGGACCGAATAAGGCCTTGCCGTTCCAGACCGACAGGTTCTGGATCCACCAACGTAGCTCGTCCCTCGTCTCTCTGTCCAGAACGACCATGTCTGAATATGTGGCCCCGGCCCGGAGATGGGCAATCTTAAGCTGCTGGAGGGCCCGGTAATGCAAGGGAGCTGGAAATATGGCCTGGATAGACGATGCCAGAAGTCCTATTAGACGCGCCAAGTGTCGCAGAGACAACTGTGGCCGAAGCAGCGCATGGCGCAGCTCTTTGCGAATCGACCGGACTTTGGACACGGGCAGATGGAGGGTCAGGGATGAGGAGTCTATTCTGAACCCCAGGAATTCCATCAAAGTAGATGGCGTGAGACAAGATTTTTCTCGGTTTATGATAAAACCTAACCCGGAAAGAAGATTGACGGACATGGCGAGGTGTCTCTGGAGAAGGGACGGACTTTGCGCCATGATAAGAATATCGTCTAGATAAATTATCATGCGCACCCCTCTGCTGCGGAGCCAAGTCACCACTGCCTTAATCACCTTGGTGAAGCACCAAGGGGCGGACGAGAGGCCAAAAGGTAGGCAGGTGAAACGCCAGATCTGGTCTCCCCAGAGAAAACTAAGCAGATCCCTGGAGGCGGGAGCCACCGGGACCGTAAGATACGCATCTTTGAGGTCTAGCTTGACCATCCAGTCGCCCGCGAGGAGCATGTCCCTTAGAAGATGGATGCCCTCCATCTTGAAGTGACGATATTGGACCAATGTGTTGAGGGGTTTCAAATTGATAACTGGGTGCATCTGACCTCCCTTTTTCTGCACCAGAAACATATTGCTGATCACACCAGTGGTGCGAACCGTGGTGCGCTCTATCGCTTGCTTGTGGAATAATTCCATAAGCTCCCTGTGTAGGTGCTGCTGGAGCGAACCGGTTAAATGTATAGGATGGGGAGCAGGTAAAAGGTCCGGGGAGGCTACCAAGTCTATTGTGAAACCTCTGTTCAGCACCCACCGGTCTGAGGTGATCGCGGACCAGGCATGGAAAAAGAGACTGAGTCTGCCCCCGACAAAACCTGTTGAAGAAGGCAACGTGAGAGCGGGGTGGGCACTTACCGACTGGTCGTCGAAAGGAGGGAGCTTCACGGAAACCCCTGGAACGTCCTGGGGTGCCCCGGGAGGGGAAGAAGGAAGGCTGGTGCCTGGGATCCTGAAGCGAGGATCTGTAATTGAAGGAGCCTCTCCCCGTGCCGCGGGGATGGAAATTAGAACGGCCGGACAGGCGGCCCCTAGAGCTGCCGGCCCTATTGGAGAAACTGGTGTTAAAAACTTTCCGCATTGAAGTCTGAGCTTTGTCCAGAGCTGTGAAATCCCCGACGTATCTGCCCAATTCCTTTTTATAAAGGAATCTCCAAATAAAAGACCCTGGGCATCTTTGCCCGCCTCACACAAAGCTAGGTTGGAGAGTTTTGGCTCCACCTTCATCAAAATGGCTTTACGCCTTTCTATGGCCAAAGAGGTATTTACATTACCAGTAATACAAATGGCCCTCTATGGGGTCTACAAATCTACCCTCTGCTTTGGCGGACTCCGCCATATCAAATATCCTGGCAAGAGGGCCCGTAATGTCCAGGAGCTTGTCTTGAACGGCTCTCAGAGCCGAATCTAACCCCTTCTTGGGGTTGAACCCTGTTTTTGACAGAAACTGGACCATCTTGGGGTCCACCACCGTCGGCGTCTCACACACCTTCTGAGGGATAAGAAGGCGTGGGCACTCTGCTCGCAACTTGTTGCGCGACTCCTTACTTAAGGGGGTGTGAATTTTTTACTCTAAATACTGCGCCACGTAAGTGGCCGAGAGCCATTCCGCTGAGCGCGGGTGATGAAGCTCTACGGGATTAAACAAGGGATCGCCCAGGGGGTCAACCAAAAGGTCGTCCCGTATAGAATGACCCTCTTGCATAGTAGCCGTAGCCGTTGCAGGTACGGGGTTAGGCAACAAATCTAGGGGATCAACAGCCACATCCTCGAGCTCCTCAACCGAGTCATAGTGTGACTGACTCGTTCTGTGCCTCCTCAATAGATTCCTTATCTGAATCTGACATTGGCTCAGGCAAGGTCCTGGCCGCCTTCCAAGCGCAAGACCTTTCTGCCTGTCGCGGGCAGGCTCTTTTACGCGGGACAACCGCGTGATCATGTGATGGATCTCCATCGGTCATAGAGGTTCTGGAGGCTGAGGGCATGTTAATATCCACCCCTGAGTTCTGAGAACATAGGGCCTGGGAGATAGACTGCGTCAGAGCTGAGGACATGGAGCCCATAGCCGCAATAATCGCATTTGAGATAAATTGCTGCAGCGCAGCATTCTGCATATCGTGAGGAAACCTCAGTGCGGCTGTCTACAGCAGGGGGTTAATGAGGGCAGCGGGGTCACCCTGTCTAGGGGTAGAACTGGCACTACGGCGAGACCTAATGGAAAGGGTGGTAGGAGTAATTCACCCCAGACCACCAAGCACCGCAAACAGAACAGACCTAGAATAAAAGGAAAAGAACACTAATGAGGGCCTGTAAAAACGCACACAAAAGCGAATGCAGGCGCAAGAAGAAAGCACTCACCAAGGGTACCGGCGGCAGAGGACTCGGGGATGAGAGCAGTGCGGGCGCGAACCAGAGCAAGATGGCGCCGAAATCTCAGCGAAACGGCGGCAAGAAAAACCCTGAAATCCCGCAAGATCGCGGTAGGGAAAAAGCAGGGATCCCCAAGATGGCGGCCGAAGTCTCGCGATCGCGAGAACTCGGCCGGGGAAGAGACAGGGCGCAGGGACCGACGAAAAGGGCCAGAGGAGAGGCCGGAGCGTCCGGTAAGTCAAGAAAGAAGGAAGCGCCGAATCAGGGCACAGATCTACTCTCAGTTAGGCGGCTGGCAAAATATGGGGCACACCATAAAATACAATATGTTATATTTCTTGTATGTTGTATATTATAACGATAGCCCGATCCAGGAGGGAAACGGGGCCACAAGGAATCAATAAATACCAGGGAGTTAACCCTGAGTGGGGAGAAAAGAAAGCAAAACTAACAATCATTGAACATCCAATAGCACACGGATACTCATCTGCCATGGCAGCAGCAAAGAAAGAGGATGATCCCAGGTGTTGAGCCATTATATGCTGGGATGGAGGGGAGGAGTTGGTTACTATGGTTTTCTCTTGTGATTGACTGTTCATTATTTGCTGTTACTGGTAACAGTAAAGAGGAGTTAAAGCAATAGGAGCCTCCGTGTCTTGTGATAAAATTACACGGTTTTGGTGTGTCTGATAACTCCCAATTAGTGGGAGCATGGGTGGGGCATTGGCTATGCTTAAGTAGTCACAGCCAAAAACAGGAGGAGAAGGAGCAAGCACTATGTGGGGCCATACGCAGGCCCTTGTCAACTGCGTGAGGGATGAAGGATCGTCAATACGATTGTTTCTCTCCATACAGTTGAATATTGTCGGCAGTACATCTCCTGCCGACAAAGGATTTTTTTTTTGCAGTTGCATACAAGATCCAATCATCTGATCAGTGGCACGTTTAGACGGGCCAAGGATCCTTCCTCCAAATGTGCGTTCTTGATCATTGGCCTGCATAAAAGGGCGTTTAGGGTTCAGTCACACGACCGTGGGACGGCTATGCCTGCAGATCCGCAAAGCACGGGAATCGGCCTGTGCACCCTGCATCGCTGTGCAGTCTCATTGACTTTGATGGGTCTGTGATAAGCAAGGTGTGGCAGAAGATTAAGACATGGGTTTCCCTGGGTCCATACCTCTGCTCCTCAAAAGACTGGACATGTTTCGGGTTTCTGTGTGCTCCGCGTCACAAAAGCTAGGACTCCTATTTTTAGCTGGATCTTGCTGATCGTGGACCCCTTAAAGTCAATGGTTCCGTACCGTGATGTGGGGTGCACACAGCCGGTGCCTGTGTTTTGTAGATTTGCTGTCCACAAAATGGACACAGCAGTCCCACGGTTGTGTGAATGAGACCTTCGTCTGTGGGACTTGTGTGTCACGTAGATAACGATGGAGAGAAGCCCACATTCCTGGCCAGATCAGTCTTCCTTCACCTTCCTTTCTCGCCCACTTCCAACCACTTCAGATTGACGAATGGTGGGATTCCCCCCTTCTCCCAATTTTTCAAAGAGATAAACACTGTGACATCACAACTTGCGAAAAGTTTTCTGTCAAAAATGCTTATTCCAATGAATACGTCAATAAATCTCAGGTTCCATTTAACAAAATCATTTGCCTTTCCCCTTCATTCCCCCTGACTATTCACAGCAGCGGTGTTGGACCTCAGGCGCTTTTTTTTTTTTTTTTTTTTTTTTCTCTCCCCCGTTTTGAAAAAACAAATCCTATCAATCATTGGCGGATCCCTGTCGTCTCCTACACAATGTGCTATAGTGCGGCTTTCAGAAGGGCTTGTCTAGATCACCATGGTACCTGCAGTGTCCACAGAGCTATGTCTGAAGGCAGACGTCTCTCTCGGAGTAATTTTATTACTGTATTTACTAGTTTCATCTTCCCTAAAAAAAAAAAATATATAATTTAAAGTTGGATATCCTTTAGAATTGAATTCTGGTAAATGTTCTTGTTCCTCAAGGCAGTTCTTCCCTCCTTGCTGCAGAAACATTTCTCTATGATAGTCAAATTGGCCTTCAAAAGCATGAGCCACGAATAAAGATTTGGCACATCTTTAGATGGTCTAGTCTAGATTTTAGCATTGTGAAATCTGTCCCACTGTGGCCTATGATTCTATAAATTTTGCTTTTGTAGAACCTTGAAGGTCTGGGTATTACATTTATAATATGATGAGGTGACAACCGTTGCGCTAGGTCACCTAAATGAAGCCCTGGTGGCAAGTATTGGTTCTCTAAAAACTTCAAAAAATAAAAATTGACCTCTGGGTATTTTCTATACATTGTTTCCATTGACCATGCTTTGTTACAGGCGCAAGTCCAAGACTCATGCAGAGTAAATCTCTGTCCTCGACCATGGTACTTCAGGTATTTCTTTTTTGTTTAAGTTGAGTTCAGTTCTGGAAACCTCAGAAGATCCTTTCAGCAGCAAGGTCGTCCGGGGTCTACAGGCGTCTTCTGGAACGTTTCCTCCTGACGTTTTCATTACTGTCATTTTTTGAGAATGTCCAATAGTCGTAGAAATGTAGCGAGCACCACAATAATCGGCTTATAAGGTAACCGGGAAAGTCCGGACGAGGCTGTTTACCCATCATGTCAGAGCCTATTTAGAAAGTAGGAGAATGAAGTCCAGCGCTGGTGGAGCTACCGGACGGCTTGGATCAAAGACTTTTCTTTCCTCTTTCAAAATTCTGTGAAAGATCAGCAAGTTCTCCCTCATGTTGCTTCAAGGTGATGAACAAATACCTAGTTGTGTTTGGGCTGGCAGGCAGAGACGGGGAGAAGCATTAGGATATCTTACCTCGGTTCTTGATGTGTTGGGGTTGGCCAAGAACTTGTTCTAGATAATGAGATGTTATCCAACCCAAGACGAGAGAATAAGCTTGTGGTGCGGTAGAAAATGTGCCTGGGATCAAGACATAAAGACAAATAGTAGAAAAATATTTTCAGAGGAATAAAAGGATCGGGAATGTGTGTGGGTGGGGGAGTATCCATGTACGACAAAATATTGTCGTAGTCAAGTGAAATAAAGCAGATGATCCAGGCAATCCGCACATAGAACACGTCCTATTACAGATCTATCTTTTTTGCCGGACTATGGAACGGACATACAGGTGCAGACAGCACATGGAGTACTATCCACAATTTTTTTTTGCAGACCCCTTGAAATAAAGGAGTCCGCATCGCATCAGCAAAGAAAATGCGGTTCGGATGGAGACCAAAAATACGGTTGTGTGAATGGGGCCTTATAGCAGCAGATGAAGTAATATCTAGTCACTATTAACAACTTTGGATGCAGTATTATAAGCATTATAGTCTTGTACATAGGAGGCAGTATTATAGTAGTTATATTCTTGTACATAGGAGCAGTATTATAGTAGTTATATTCTTGTACATAGGAGCAGTATTATAGTAGTTATATTCATGTACATAGGAGGCAGTATTATAGTAGTTATATTCTTGTACATAGGAGGCAGTATTATAGCAGTTATATTCTTGTACATAGGAGGCAGTATTATAGCAGTTATATTCTTGTACATAGGAGCAGTATTATAGTAGTTATATTCTTGTACATAGGAGCAGTATTATAGTAGTAGTTATATTCTTGTACATAGGAGCAGTATTATAGTAGTAGTTATATTCTTGTACATAGGAGCAGTATTATAGTAGTAGTTATATTCTTGTACATAGGAGCAGTATTATAGTAGTTATATTCTTGTACATAGGATACAGTATTATAGTAGTTATATTCTTGTACATAGGAGCAGTATTATAGTAATATTCTTGTACATAGGAGGCAGTATTATAGTAGTTATATTCTTGTACATAGGAGCAGTATTATAGTAGTTATATTCTTGTACACAGGGGGCAGTATTATAGTAGTTATATTCTTAACCATATTTCTTTTTATTGAAAGAAAAATCAGGGCCATGGCCCACACAAGACAGTACAATGATGACAATATGGTTCAAAATAGTTTTCCAGCATACATGTCAAGTGTAAGCAATACAAAACCGTCATTATCATTGATCCTAGAGTGATATCAAAGAAAAGAAGGGGGAGGGGGAGATCAGGAAGGGAAGGAGGGGAGGGAAACAAGGAAGTGATAAACTTCTGCTCTATTATGTAAAGTTTCTATAAACTTTCCATGGAGACCACAATTTTAAGAAGCGAGGGCGTGAGTCATCTTCCCAGTGCGCTAGCTCCTCAAAACGGTAGATCTGGTCTACTTTATCAGTCCACATGAGGAGAGTTGGTGGGGAGTCATTCTTCCACAAAAAGGGGATAAGTAATTTAGCTGCTGTGAGCAGCATCGTTGGAAGGTCATGTTTGGTGGGTGTGAGGGAATTGGTCGGACGCCATAGCAAGATAAGCTTTGCATCCAGTGATATCTTAGTATTACATATTTGATTAACTAAAGCCTCAATTAAGGTCCAGAACGGTTGAATCTTTTGGCAGAGCCACCAAATATGTGACAGGGAGCCAGTGTCCAAGCCACATCTCCAACATTTTTCGGAAATTTCTGGGTTTAGTTTATGCAAGAACTCAGGTGTTTTGTACCATCTACACAGGAGTTTAAAGGAATTCTCCTGAATCCTCACACAACGATTGAAGCCGTGTGAATGAGCTAGTATGAACGCTTTCTCTGGCTCTGTAAGGGATATGGAGAGCTCCCGTTCCCATGAGACCACAAAACGAAGCTCCGGGGGCAGGGAGGAAAGCATTTCTTTATACATCTGAGATAATGGTCTAAGGGGGGGTTTGGTAGCCAAGATCTTCCTTTCAAGCCAGGAGGGCGAACTACTATCAGAAAAGGGTCCGATACACAATTTGGTATCTCTCTGAAAATTTGCTAGGTGAAAAAAGGGTGCTGTTTTGACCTCAGGGAGGTCCATTACTGAATCCCATTTTAAACAACCATCCGGGAGAAGGACATCCCGCAGAGGAATATCAGCGAGCATAGACCAAATCCCGGAGGGGTTTAACACAGCTGGATGGATGTGGCTTTGTAGTAGTCTAAGCGGCATACGAGTGTTAGGGAAATTAAAGATACGGGACTGAACCATTTTGGACCATTCCACCAACATGCCTTTCCAAACCGGGGACGTATAACAATGATTAGCAGAGATAGGCCTAATACCCCATAAAGTAAGCAATTCTTGGTTAGACAATAGTGCATTTTCAAGACGAGAGCAAAGAGAGCTAGATTGGCGAGACATAATAGTTACACATCTGCCTAGTTGTACAGCAGTATAATAAAGCTTCACATCTGGCATCCCAAAGCCTCCGAACCTCCTATCCCTTGTGAGGACAGAGTAAGCAATACGTGGTGACTTGCCATTCCAAAGAAAGCGTGTGAATACCCTACGTATTTCAGTAAAATATGAATTTGGAAGCCAAATAGGGAGGGATTGTAGCAAATACAGAAATTTGGGAAGGATAAAGGTCTTAATGTAATTTTTTCGTCCTACCCAGGAGACAAATGGGAGCTTCAGATTTTGTAGATGCGTACGAACCGTTTGTAGGAGCGGCATATAGTTAAGGGAAGCCAGATCCTGGACATTAGCCGATATATGAGTCCCTAAATACACAATGTCTCTGGAGGCCCAGGAGAATGGAGTAACACTGTTAAGAGCATTAATCACTGCTTGTGGGCAAGAAATGTTGAGTGCCATGGATTTTCCATAGTTAATTTTAAAATTTGATATAAACCCAAAATCTTCAAATATGTTCAGCAACCTGGGCAAGGCCTCCCTCGGGTTTGAGGTCATAACTAAAAGGTCATCCGCGAATGCTGCAGCAACGTGTGTACAGGAACCGATTTGTAAGCCTTTAATCCCTGGGTCCCTTCTAATTTTACATAAGAGGGTCTCCATCACTAATATGAATAGTGCAGGAGATAATGGACATCCCTGCCTTGTCCCATTAGTGATGCGAAATGGTGGTGACAGTGTTCCATTAACTTTGACCATGGCAGAGGGGGTCGAGTATAACGTATAGATGGCAGTAATGAATTGGTCTGGAAGGCCAAACCTCGACAGGGCCCGCGACATAAAATGCCAGCTGACCCTGTCGAAGGCCTTTTCCGCATCAGTACTTACCAATACCAAGGGCTTAGATTATCTTTTAGCCCAATTTACAAGATGGAGAAGCCTTAATCGTGTTTTCCGACCCCTGTCTGCCATGGACAAAACCCACCTGATCCTCATGGACGATGTCGGGCAGCACATCCTGAAGCCTAGTGGCCAAGATCTTCGCCCACCACTTCACATCACAGTTGAGCAGAGAGATCGGCCTATAGTTGCTGCAGCATGTCGGATCCTTATTCTCCTTATGTAGGACAGTACTGTGTGCTAATAAGGAATGAGGGGCAAGGGAGCCACCAGTGAGAAGATAATTGCACAGATTCCTGAAGCGGGGAATTAGAACATCTTTAAAGGATTTATAATAAGTGATGGGGAACCCATCTGGTCCTGGACTCTTGCCCGAGGGAATGGACATGAGTACTTTGTGAATCTCTAGATCAGTGACAGGTCTAGTCAGATGAGATGCCTTGGCAGGGGTTATAGAAGGGAGATCTAAATTCTGTAGGAATTTATCAGTAGCATTTGAGAGATCACTAACAGATGCACCATCTAGGGGGGGGGGGGGTCGATTGTATAGGGCCTCATAAAAAGCACAGAATGCCTTAGCTATATCTGGGGTAGATTTATGTACTTTGCCTTTGGGGTCCTTAATAGAGGAAACAAAGGAGTCAGAGAACTGCTTCTTGGCAATCGCCGACATCAGTCTGTTTCCTCTATCCCCATGTGCATAGGCTTTAAATCGCGAGCGTAGGATCAGCTTTGCAGAGGTAATATTTAATAGGTTTTTTAAGTGCACTCTAGCTTCAGTAAGTTCGGTCAAGGTGCGCTTAGCCTGTGATTCCTTGTGAGAGGATTCAAGGCGAGCAATCTTCGCTAGCAAAGCGTCTAATGCCTGCGTTCTTTGCTTTTTTACATAGGCCCCTAGTGCAATTAGTTCCCCCCTTATAACTACCTTATGGGATTCCCATAGTATGGAAGGAGAAGGCGGTGAATCTGGTGTATCGTTTAGCGCAACAAATTCGGAAAGCGAGGCCCTGATTTTGCACGCGTGGGTGGGGTCCAAAATCAAGGTGTCGTTCAAACGCCATAGGCGTTCTTTTCTCTGTGGTCCGGACAGGGAAAAGTTAATGATAACAGGGGCATGATCGGATAACGTAATACTACCAATCCGGGCTCCAGATACATTGCGAATATGTGAGTCAGACAAGAACAAATAATCTAATCTGTGGAATGACATCTTGGCATGTGAATAAAATGTATAGTCTCGGCCATTGGGGTTTATAGTACGCCAAACATCAAGGACCTTTAATTTTCTCAGGGAAGTTTTAAGCCTTTTCAAGAGCTTATAGGACACAGATGGTCTACCTACTGACGTGTCTACTGCCGGTTCCAGAGCAACATTGAAGTCGCCTCCCAAAACTAACAGTCCATCAGAAAAAGATGACAATAAAGCAAGGGTCTGAACGAGCCATGGTACTTGGCCTCTATTAGGCGCATATAGATTGGCGAATGTAACTGGAGAATCACCAACTACCCCCTTTACAAAAATATACCTGCCCTCAAGATCCGCTGAAGTAGCGGTATGCTTAAAGGGAAGGTTTTTGTGTATAGCTACACTGACACCTCTACTGGCGGAATCATGTGTACTATGAAACCACTGAGCAAACTTCCTGGGAGGAAGATTAGGAATTTTATTTGTCCTAAAATGTGTTTCTTGCAGGAAGGCAACTGAGACTTTATCCCTCAGAAGGAGAGAGATGGTTTGAGACCTTTTGCATGGCTCGTTCAGCCCGTGTGCGTTTAGAGAGGCGACTACAATTGAGGACATGACAATATACGTACTAAGGAGAAAAAGCACATATTAACCATGGAAATATCTGAGAGAGCATAGCATATATGAGCAGGATGAGGAAAGGAGGGGAAAGGGGAACAAGTAAAATAGAATAAAATAAAATAATATAAAATGAGAAAGATAACCAACAACATGTCAGGCTGGTATAAAACCAGCTCAGATGAAATATTCATCTAGAGAAAAGTAGGTGCCTACCTATCACCATCCAAGACAGGGTTGGATTGGCGAGGGGGCAGGTAAAGCACCTTTTGGTCTACAACAAAAAGGGGGAGACCAACAACAAAAAATACTTCCAGCACCGGAATCTATCCGGACATTACCCTGCAAATAGGGAGAGAAAAAATTGCCTTCTTGGAGGCAGAGTTCCAAAACAACAAAAAAGTGTCCCGGTTAAGGTCTGACTTCTCATAAAAAACTCTAAGCCGAAAGTATAAAATTTACCTCAAAACAGGACAATCATGAACAGGCCACTACCTTCCGTATAAAACATTATACCGTGGGGCCGAGAGACAGTCATCTCTATAGTAGAAAAATGAGGTAGGACATAATATTGGCAGTCCATGTTAGCAGACAAATAGTACCAATGTCACCTTGGTTTGAGCTCAGGTAAGGGCTCTGTCCATCCTGCTGCGACCCAAACGATCTGACTTGCTTGCGGATGCCGTCTGCCAAGAGGACACACGTGGCGGGATAGGCAGGGGGCCATCTTGATCGGCTGGTAGCCACGAGGGGATCTCCACCGGAGGGACATCCAGGGACCTCCAAACTGACTCTAGGTCTGCCGGAGAGCGTACTGTAAGCAGCTTTCCATTCCTGGAGATCGCCAGCCCAAAGGGATATAGCCATCTGAACGGGGTCGACGTCTTCCTGAGGACTTCCAGTAAGGGCTTGAATAAGCGCCGCTTAGCCAGGGTAGATGGCGCTAGATCCTGGAACATCTGAATCGGCGTATTCTCATATTCTAGTACCTCCATTTCTCTTTGCCTTTTCAACAGTGCCGCGGTGTCTACAAAACTTAGTAGGCCGCAAATCACGTCACGTGGCGGTTCTTGAGGTTTGGGCCTAGGGCGCAGCGCCCTATGTATGCGCTCCACCACTATTCCCTCTGCTCTTTCCGGTTCAAGCATCATGGAAAATAACTCACGCGCCACTGTCGGCAAGGCCTCTGTCGCAATAGATTCAGGTAGGCCGCGGATGCGTATGTTACGCCGGCGACTCCGGTTCTCCTGATCTTCCAGTTTCAAGAAGGCATCAGTCAATAGGGCCTTGTGAGATGCTAGCACCTCTGAGGCTTTGCCTTCATAGGTCAAAATGGCTTCTTGCGTGCCTTCTAATGTGACCACTCTCTGGCCTAGATGTTTTATGTCGTCTTTGATGTCCGCCAGATCTTGTTTGAGAGGCGTAAGGGCCGATTCAAGAACCCGGCGAAGGGTCCGCTCCGATAAAGGCGGATCTCTGGGCCTTCTATCTGAAATATCAGAGCCGCTGCCCGCATCAGAGAGTTCTCCTGCGTCGGAGTCATGAGCATTAGACGCCGCCATATTGGCGCCTTTCTGTGTGGCAGCTCTCGGCGTTTTCCGGAGAAACTTCTCCATCTCTGGCTGTTTGGAGTGCCGTGGGGTCGACTCTGAACTACCTCTGATCTTCTCCTTGCCAGGTTTTCCCATAATAAAGTAAATTATAGGCTTATACAGGGCAAATGAGCCGGAATGCTGGAGGAGCTCAAGCTCGTGCGGCCATTCAGCTGCGTGGCTAGGCTCCGCCCCCCTATAGTAGTTATATTCTTGTACATAGGAGCTGTATTATAGTAGTTATATTCTTGTACATAGGAGCAGTATTATAGCATTTATATTCTTGTACATAGGAGCAGTATTATAGCAGTTATATTCTTGTACACAGGGGGCAGTATTATAGTAGTTATATTCTTGTACACAGGAGGCAGTATTATAGTAGTTATATTCTTGTACATAGGAGGCAGTATTATAGTAGTTATATTCTTGTATATAGGATATTATAGCAGTTATATTCTTGCACATAGGAAGCAGTATTATAGCCGTTTTATTCCTGTGAATAGGAGGCAGTATTACAGCAGTTATATTCTTGCGCATAGGAGCAGTATTATAGTAGTTATATCCTTGTACATAGGAGGCAGTATTGTAGTAGTTTTATTCTTGTACATAGGAGGCAGTATTATAGTAGTTATATTCTTGTACATAGGAGCAGTATTATAGTAGTTATATTCTTGTACATAGGGGCAGTATTATAGTAGTTATATTCTTGTACATAGGAGGCAGTATTATAGTAGTTATATTCTTGTACACAGGGGGCAGTATTATAGTAGTTATATTCTTGTACACAGGGGGCAGTATTATAGTAGTTATATTCTTGTACACAGGGGGCAGTATTATAGTAGTTATATTCTTGTACATAGGAGCAGTATTATAGTAGTTATATTCTTGTACATAGGAGGAAGTATTATAGTAGTTATATTCTTGTACATCGGAGGAAGTATTATAGTAGTTATATTCTTGTACATAGGAGCAGTATTATAGTAGTTATATTCTTGTACACAGGAGGCAGTATTATAGTAGTTATATTCTTGTACATAGGGAGCAGTATTATAGTAGTTATATTCTTGTACACAGGAGGCAGTATTATATTAGTTATATTCTTGTACACAGGAGGCAGTAGTTATATTCTTGTACATAGGAGGCAGTATTATAGTAGTTATATTCTTGTACATAGGAGGCAGTATTATAGTAGTTATATTCTTGTATATAGGATATTATAGCAGTTATATTCTTGCACATAGGAGCAGTATTATAGTAGTAATATCCTTGTACATAGGAGGCAGTATTGTAGTAGTTATATTCTTGTACATAGGAGCAGTATTATAGTAGTTATATTCTTGTACATAGGGGCAGTATTATAGTAGTTATATTCTTGTACACAGGGGGCAGTATTATAGTAGTTATATTCTTGTACATAGGAGCAGTATTATAGTAGTTATATTCTTGTACATAGGAGGAAGTAATATAGTAGTTATATTCTTGTACATAGGAGGAAGTATTATAGTAGTTATATTCTTGTACATAGGAGCAGTATTATAGTAGTTATATTCTTGTACATAGGAGCAGTATTATAGTAGTTATATTCTTGTACACAGGAGGCAGTATTATAGTAGTTATATTCTTGTACATAGGGAGCAGTATTATAGTAGTTATATTCTTGTACACAGGAGGCAGTATTATAGTAGTTATATTCTTGTACATAGGAGCAGTATTATAGTAGTTATATTCTTGTATATAGGAGCAGTATTATAGTAGTTATATTCTTGTACATAGGAGGCAGTATTATAGTAGTTATATTCTTGTACATAGGAGGCAGTATTATAGTAGTTATATTCTTGTACATAGGAGGCAGTATTATAGTAGTTATATTCTTGTACATAGGAGGCAGTATTATAGTAGTTATATTCTTGTATATAGGATATTATAGCAGTTATATTCTTGCACATAGGAAGCAGTATTATAGCCGTTTTATTCTTGCGCATAGAAGCAGTATTATAGTAGTTATATTCTTGCGCATAGAAGCAGTATTATAGTAGTTATATCCTTGTACATAGGAGGCAGTATTATAGTAGTTATATTCTTGTACACAGGAGGCAGTATTATAGTAGTTATATTCTTGTACATAGGGAGCAGTATTATAGTAGTTATATTCTTGTACACAGGAGGCAGTATTATATTAGTTATATTCTTGTACACAGGAGGCAGTATTATAGTAGTTATATTCTTGTACACAGGAGGCAGTATTATAGTAGTTATATTCTTGTACACAGGAGGCAGTATTATAGTAGTTATATTCTTGTACACAGGAGGCAGTATTATAGTAGTTATATTCTTGTACATAGGGGCAGTATTGTAGTAGTTATATTCTTGTACATAGGAGCAGTATTATAGTAGTTATATTCTTGTACATAGGAGGCAGTATTATAGTAGTTATATTCTTGTATATAGGAGCAGTATTATAGTAGTTATATTCTTGTACATAGGAGGCAGTATTATAGTAGTTATATTCTTGTACATAGGAGGCAGTATTATAGTAGTTATATTCTTGTACATAGGATACAGTATTGTAGTAGTTATATTCTTGTACATAGGAGCAGTATTATAGTAGTTATATTCTTGTACACAGGGGGCAGTATTATAGTAGTTATATTCTTGTACACAGGAGGCAGTATTATAGTAGTTATATTCTTGTACATAGGAGCAGTATTATAGTAGTTATATTCTTGTACACAGGGGGCAGTATTATAGTAGTTATATTCTTGTATATAGGAGCAGTATTATATTAGTTATATTCTTGTATATAGGATATTATAGCAGTTATATTCTTGCACATAGGAAGCAGTATTATAGCAGTTTTATTCCTGTGAATAGGAGGCAGTATTACAGCAGTTATATTCTTGCGCATGGGAGCAGTATTATAGTAGTTATATTCTTGTATATAGGAGCAGTATTATAGTAGTTATATTCTTGTACATAGGAGCAGTATTATAGTAGTTATATTCTTGTACATAGGCGGCAGTATTATAGTAGTTATATTCTTGTACATAGGAGCAGTATTATAGTAGTTATATTCTTGTACATAGGAGCAGTATTATAGTAGTTATATTATTGTACATAGGAGCAGTATTATAGTAGTTATATTCTCGTACATAGGAGCAGTATTATAGTAGTTATGTTCTTGGACATAGGAGGCAGTATTATAGTAGTTATGTTCTTGTACATAGGAGCAATATTATAGTAGTTATATTCTTTGAAAATTCTCTTTTTATTGAAAAGTATATCGAAAATACATACTACAGCATTATGCAGTGACATATACAAAGTGGTTGATATCGTACATTGCTTTGAGTATACATAACAGCTTGAAGGACTGTAGATATGGACCTAAACAGAATTCCGTATATAAATAACAGGACAATGCTAATTTCCCATTTTTCACATATAGACAGAATAATCATATCCCATTATACAAGTATTATGCAAAGGTTACAGATGCATCTTACCAGTACATAAAGGTCTTGTAGTATGACTGGTGAACATAATGACGCAGAAATAGAGGAAAAAGGGGAGGGGAAGGATATGGGGATAGGGACAAGGAATAGGAGGGAGGGAAGGATAAAGAGGAATAACCAAAAACAACAATCCATCCATGACACTCGTTCGTATGCAGCATATTAGATATCTAAAGTGCATATTGAATGTATTCATAGGTATTATTTTGTCAGTGACTCAGACATGGTCCAGAACGCGTACCATTAATGCGCATATATACCCTCTACCCGTGAGCTCATAATGTACCACTACTAGCAGACCCGTGTGCCGTCTGACTATTCGGAGGGTCATCCCTAAACATGAGCCAGGGTGTCCAAAGCCTCACATATTTGTTGTGATTCCTGTCCTCCCAACTCGCCAGTTCCTCCATACGACAAATATGGTCCACCTTGTTCAGCCATGCCTCCACAGTGGGGGGTTCTGTACTCAACCAGTGCTGCGGGATGAGCAGCCTTGCCGCCTGGAGTAATTGGGTGGTTAAGCATCTTTTTGAGGGAGAGAAAGAGGGAGTCGGGAGCCACAGGAGCACAAGAGTAGGGGGCACCTCCACAACTACATGTGTTATTTTCTGAATAGTGGATAAGACACCTTCCCAGAATGGACGGATCCTAGGACAAGACCAGAAGATGTGAGACAGAGTACCTGTGTCTTCCAAACACCTCCAGCATTTATCATCCTGTCTCATACCCCTGATAAACATCTGCTTTGGAGTCATATACCACTGGGTGAGGACTTTGTATGTGTGTTCCTGTATCCTGGTACACCTTGAGAAACCGTGGGAGTGCGCATGTATTCTCATAATGTCAGTCTCGTTCAGATCCACCTCAAGTTCAGCAGCCCAATGCCTCAGATAATGCGGTGTTCCAGGGGAGCGGGGGTTAACCAAAGCCAAGTAACACAGAGAGATCAGTTTACGTGGGATGGACTCAAATGTTAAAAGTTTCTCAAACCAAGACTGTGTAGGTTTATGTCTATTACTCTCTATTAGTGGTCTGGAGACTGAGTTAAGTTCAATCAGTTCTAGAAAATTACACTTTTTTATAAGGTTGTGTAGTGGGTGTTGGTCAGATAAGTCCCCCGAGGTCGCTCCTAGGAATTCCTCTGTTGTGAACTTGCGTAGTCTATGCCAGGTCGTGGCTATTTGTTTAGTATTTGGCCGTATAGTGAAAGGAAGAAGGTCCGCTGGCATAGATGGAGAGGGGTTATTTAGAAGGTTAAGTTTTCCATTTAACTGTTGAATTACTGAGGCGGTTCCCCTAAGCAGAACTTGTGACCTAAGATTAGAAGTAGTAAGACCCCAGAGGCCCGCCCTCTGAACAGGTGAGAGTTGGGCAAGTTCTAAGTCGCATCCCCAAGTCTGGTATTTAGTGGCATGTAGCTGAATCCATCTTTTTAAGTGAATCGCCTGATAGTATAGATGTGCATCTGGTAACCCAAACCCCCCCGTGCTCCTCCCCTGTATCAGCCTGCTATGGGCCAATCTAGCGGATTTCCCACCCCAAAGGAACGTTCTAAATAACCTCCTGACCTGGCAAAAGAAGAGCAAGGCGGGAAGCCAGCAACTTTGCCCATACTTTAACGTCTACGTTGAGAAGCGATATCGGCCTATAACTGCCGCATTGGTTAGGGTCTTTACCTGCTTTTGGGAGAATTGTGACCGTCGCTTCCAGGGATTGCCTATGGAGAACAGAACCATTTAATAGGGAATTACACCAAGTGGCCATATGAGGGGTTAGGACAGATGATAATTTTTTATAATACCCCACAGAAAACCCATCAGGTCCGGGGCATTTCCCCATTGGCATGGAGCTCAGAATATTTGATATTTCTTCTATTGTGACTGGGGCAAGGAGTTGTTCCCTATCTTTGGTCTCCAGTTTGGGCAGATTGAGGTTCCCCAAGAACTTGTCAGCAGCCTCTTCTATATTAGCTTCTGTGTCGTCATCTGGGCATTTGAGCCCATAAAGCTGACTATAGAACTTATGGAATTCTTTCGCAATATCTGAAGTTTTATGTAATAGCCTGCCATCTTTATCCTTAATTCCAGCTATATAGGAAGCATCTTTTTTCTGTTTAAGAAGCGAAGCCATGAGCCTCGTCCCCTTGTCTCCATGAGCATAAAAACGGAACTGGGCATACTGGTAGGATTTGGCCTGGTGATAGTTAAGGTGATCTTTTAGTTTTTTCCTAGTTAGTGTTAGTTCTTGTTGGGCCTCTATGGTTCTGGATTTTTTGTGCAGAGATTCTAAAGCTGAGATCTTCTCTAGTAATGTATGAAATGTTTTTTGTCTTTCCTTCTTTTTCCGACTACCCAGGGCAATCAGCTCCCCCCTGATGACCGCCTTATGCGTCTCCCAGACAGTAGTGACAGAGACGTCATCCGTGGTGTTCTCCCTAAAGAAGTGCTGTAACTTAGCTTCTATATCTCTCATTCCCTCCACGTCGTGCAGCAGAGTCTCATTTAATCTCCATTGTCGAGATTGCTGAGGTAATTCAGAGAACACCACGGATGTCGTGACAGGAGCGTGATCTGATACTGTCATGGGATCAATGGTGGAGCTACTCACCAGTTCAGCGTGAGCGTCAGAGATGAAAATATAGTCTAGCCTGGAATAGACCTTGTGCGCAGCTGAGAAGAACGTGTAATCTAAGTCAGTGGGATGAGTCAGGCGCCAAGTGTCCAGTAAATGGGCCCTTGCTAGATGCTTATTAATCCTGCCAATAGCCGCTTGAGTCAACTGTGAGGAATGATCTGAAGCGTCTACTAGTGGGTTTAAGGCCACATTAAGATCCCCCCTATTAAACAAATGCCCTCTGCAAAGGAAGTAAATTTAGTCAATGTAGTCTTCAACCATAGGCCCTGACCCCGGTTAGGACTGTATAGACTTGCCAGTGTTACCAGCACGGTCCCTATTTTACCTTTTACGAACATAAAACGTCCCTCTGGGTCAGTCAAGGATGAGATAAGGGAGAAGGGAACCCTCCTGGATATGACAATCCCCGTGCCCCTGGAAGCCTTGGCATGAGAGCTGATGAACCACTGATTAAAGTAGGACTGGGAGAGTTTAGGAACATGGCCGAGCTTAAGGTGCAGCTCTTGGAAAAAACAGACATCTGTGCGTCTCTTCTTTAGAAGTCTGATCACCTGTGAGCGCTTTTGGGGGGTATTAAAACCCCGTACATTAAATGTAGTGCAGTTAACTGCAGCCATCAGTGTAGTGATATACACATGTGCGTGCAAATAGTGACATACGTGAGCATGGACGGGGAAACAGGGGGAACAAACAGGGGAACGCCTTGTCTTGGACAAGGTCCTTTGATCCCTTTAGCCAGAATTTTGTTAATAAAAGCAAAATATGTAATCCTGCAAGCAAAAGGGGGTCAAAGGAAATAAGAGAACTCCGTGCGGGAGCACAGGAACCACCGGTGACAAGGTGGGAGCAGGCCGACATAGTGTCAGACAGTACTGCTCCTGGCCACAAATCAGGGGTCCCCACCCCCACAAAGTGTGCTGACATTAGTATACATGTGTGAACATAGCCACTCCTATAACTGCCTGAGAGAATCTGGCTATACATATCAGGGAATCCCAGTATACTGTATGCACCTACTAACTGACAACCTGAGAGAATGCATTACTTATATAACCTCTATGGTAGTCGCCCATAACAACATGAAGTGAATGCAGCTTCCACCCTCCACATAGGGAGCAATGGCTTCCCTCATCTTAAATGTGCTCCTATAACATATTGAACATTAACTGAGGAGCTTGCAATCTAACAGCCCACATACAACCTGTGGAGAATGTTCAGGTGATTCTTTGCTTTGCTCCTTTTCTTGATGGCACCTTCGACCATCTGGAACTATCAGGGAGTTCTGGGAGCGGGACGCCAGTGTCCGCTGAGGGCAGCCATGATGGGATATCTTGTGGCGTGGTGTTGAGCAGCTCCCATGCCGCCGGCAGATCACTGGGGGTCCGGATCGTGCACCTCTTTCCTTCCCTGGAAAATGTGAGGCCAAATGGAAAAAGCCACTTAAAGGGGATCTTTCTCTGGCGCAGAATCTCGGTGACAGGGCGCAGGATTCTTCTTTTATTCAGGGTTGAGGGCGCGAGATCCTGGAATAGCAGAATCTTGGCTCCATCATGCTTTAGATCTCCCTTCTCCCTGGCCGCTTTAAAAATCGCAGCGGTATCTACGTACCGCAAGAGACCGCAGACCACATCACGAGGGGGTTCTCCCTCCCTGGGTTTAGGCCGCAGAGAGCGATGGATGCGCTCAATTGTTACTGCAGATGCACCTTCAGGGCCCAGCAGGGATGTGAAAATGGCGGATGCTGCTGCAGGAAGCTCTTCATGTGACACTGCTTCTGGCAAGCCTCTGAAGCGCACATTTTTGCGCCTGCTTCTATTTTCCTGATCTTCAATCAGGGCATATGCATGATCCAGAGAAGACAGGTAAGCAGAGCTGTTATCTCCAATCGCACGGGTGTAATCCAGGATGGCCCCCTGTGTGTTTTCAAGCCTCTCCACTCTATGGCCGATGTGCTTAATGTCCTCCTTTATCTCAGTGAGCTCCTGCATCACCGGCTGTATCACTGACAGGAGAGCCTGTTGCAAGAACCTCTTTGAAATAGGTTCAGCAGCTTCAGCAAGCGAAACCTGGGAGCTCTCAGTAGCCGGGCTGTCTGCTCTCTCAGCCTCCTCCATGCTGTCATCAGGGTCAGGCGGCGCCATCTTAGGTCTCTCTGTTACTGGAGCTGCAGACTGTTTGTTAAAGTATTTCTCCATTTCAGAGGGACCCCGATCTTGCTTGAGGGGTTCAGGTCTTTCTTTGGGCAGGTATTTGCCGATTTTCCCCATATTTGTGCAGTTAAGAAGCGAAATAAACCACTTTGTGAGGCAAAGAAGAGGAGAGCTCTCCTCACATGCAGCCGGTCAGGAAGCCGGTCAAGCTCCCCCCCCCCCTATAGTAGTTATATTCTTCTACATAGAGGCAGTATTATAGTAGTTATATTCTTGTACATAGGAGGCAGTATTATAGTAGTTATATTCTTGTACATAGGAGGCAGTATTATAGTAGTTATATTCTTGTACATAGGAGGCAGTATTATAGTAGTTATATTCTTGTACATAGGAGGCAGTATTATAGTAGTTATATTCTTGTACATAGGAGGCAGTATTATAGTAGTTATATTCTTGTACATAGGAGCAGTATTATAGTAGTTATATTCTTGTACATAGGAGCAGTATTATAGTAGTTATATTCTTGTACATAGGAGGCAGTATTATAGTAGTGATATTCCTGTACATAGGAGCAGTATTATAGTAGATATATTCTTGTACATAGGAGCAGTATTATAGTAGTTATATTCTTGTACATAGGAGCAGTATTATAGTAGTTATATTCTTGTACATAGGAGTTAGTATTATAGTAGTTATATTCTTGTACATAGGAGCAGTATTATAGTAGTTATATTCTTGTACATAGGAGGCAGAATTATAGTAGTTATATTCTTGTACATAGGAGGCAGTATTATAGTAGTTATATTCTTGTACATAGGAGGCAGTATTATAGTAGTGATATTCCTGTACATAGGAGCAGTATTATAGTAGATATATTCTTGTACATAGGAGGCAGTCTTATAGTAGTTCTATTCTTGTACATAGGAGCAGTATTATAGTAGTTATATTCTTGTACATAGGAGCAGTATTATAGTAGTTATATTCTTGTACATAGGAGCAGTATTATAGTAGTTATATTCTTGTACATAGGAGCAGTATTATAGTAGTTATATCCTTGTACATAGGAGCAGTATTATAGTAGTTATATTCTTGTACATAGGAGGCAGTGTTATAGTAGTTATATTCTTGTACATAGGAGGCAGTGTTATAGTAGTTATATTCTTGTACATAGGAGGCAGTATTATAGTAGTTATATTCTTGTACATAGGAGGCAGTATTATAGTAGTGATATTCCTGTACATAGGAGCAGTATTATAGTAGATATATTCTTGTACATAGGAGCAGTATTATAGTAGTTATATTCTTGTACATAGGAACAGTATTATAGTAGTTATATTCTTGTACATAGGAGGCAGTATTATAGTAGTTATATTCTTGTACATAGGAGGCAGTATTATAGTAGTTCTATTCTTGTACATAGGAGCAGTATTATAGTGGTTATATTCTTGTACATAGGAGCAGTATTATAGTGGTTATATTCTTGTACATAGGAGCAGTATTATAGTAGTTATATTCTTGTACATAGGAGCAGTATTATAGTAGTTATATTCTTGTACATAGGAGCAGTATTATAGTAGTTATATTCTTGTACATAGGAGCAGTATTATAGTAGTTATATTCTTGTACATAGGAGGTAGTATTATAGTAGTTATATTCTTGTACATAGGAGCAGTATTATAGTAGTTATATTCTTGTACATAGGAGCAGTATTATAGTAGTTATATTCTTGTACATAGGAGGCAGTATTATAGTATTTATATTCTTGTACATAGGAGGCAGTATTATAGTAGTTATATTCTTGTACATAGGAGGCAGTATTATAGTAGTTATATTCTTGTACATAGGAGCAGTATTATAGTAGTTATATTCTTGTACATAGGAGCAGTATTATAGTAGTTATATTCTTGTACATAGGAGCAGTATTATAGTAGTTATATTCTTGACAATTTTCTTTTTATTGAAAAGTAGCAAAAAGTTGTTACACCAGTGACCTTGCATCATAGTAATAAGGCAAAAAGAATGTACCATTGCAGCACCAGGGTGGATAGGCACATCCCCCAAACATGTCTAAGCAGTATGAATAATGCGATTAAACAGACCAAAGACATATCATGAGGCAAAGATAATACAGCATAACATCCATATGATAGGCCCTAGTTGATCCTTGTGGGGACACGCCTTGGACATACATGAGTGTGTACTTGTGTCGGACACATGGTTTACAGGGACAATTTATCTAATTGGTGAACAGCAAGGCACCGGCCTCACAAAAAACATACATAACCGTAACGTAAATCTCTAAGCACATCTTGTAAAAGTATAAGGTAATCTGGTGTTGGAGGTAAAGTGAAGTAGTTCAGATCGTAAGGGTCAGATGACCTTTATTGAGTAACTGATGTTTGTGACAAGCGATAATGTAACCAAGGGTTCCACATTTTAGCATGTTTCTCATGTGATCTATTCTCCCAGCTGGCTAGTTCCTCCAGGCGCTGTATATGATCTACCTTATTCATCCAATGAGTTAAGGTAGGGGGATCTACACTCAGCCACCTTTGTGGAATGATCAACCTTGCCGCTTGGATCAGTTGAGTGGCTAAGCTATTCTTAGAAGGGGAAAGATCTTTGGTGGGTAACCATAGAAGGACCAACTCAGGAGACAAAGTTATCCTCTTGTGTGTAATAGAGTTAATGGCCTTAGATACCGTCGCCCAAAACGGTTGTATCAGCGGACAGGACCAAAAGATATGTGAAAGTGTACCCACACCATCTTTACATCTCCAGCACTGGTCACTGGGACTCAAACCCCTGAGGAACAACTGTTTCGGTGTCATATACCATTGGGTGAGTACCTTAAAAGAGTGCTCTTGTATCTTGACGCACCTGGAGAAGCCGTGCGAATGTGCATATAATCTAAGAACCTCGGTCTCAGTGAAGGACCTATTTAATTCTGACTCCCAGGTTTTCAGAAACAGAGGAGTGTCATTAGCTCGGGGTACGTTTAGGCCTAAATAGAATAGGGAGATCAATCTACTGTGTGGCGAGCTGGAGGACAGGATTTTCTCGAACCATGTTTGATCCTGTTTAAGAATCTGTTTATCTATTAGAGTCTTACTAACTGCCTTAAAGTCAGCCAAGCTCAGAAAGTTAGAGGACTGCATGGCTAGGTGAAAGGGGTGATCAGCTGGTAAACTGCCTAGAGCAGCATCCAAATACTCCTTGATAGTGAACTCCCTCAGGGAACTCCATGCTGGGGAAGTGTTTGCTAATGTAGGTCTTACTGCAAAGGGGGCCAATTCTGCTGGCATGACTAGTGAGGGGGCACCTAGCAAGCCGCGATCTTTGTTAAGTTGCTTAATCACCATACTTGTGCCTTTAAGTAGTGTATGGTTATGCAGAGATGTGGTAGTCAGACCCCACAATGCTGCTCTTTGTGATTGAGAGAGTTGGAGTAACTCCAAGGCACCACCCAACGTTGAGCAGTTAGAAGCATGTAACTGCATCCAACGTTTAAGGTGGATTGCCCTATAGTATAACTGAACATCCGGCAGTGCAAACCCTCCCTGAGTCTTCCTCAGAATCAGTCTACTGTAAGCTATCCTAGCTCCCCTCCCCCCCCCACAGGTAAGTAGAAAATAATCTCCGGATCTGCGTGAAAAAGGAGGAGGGAAGGAAGACAGGCAGCATCTGCATGACATATAATATCTTAGGTAACACAAAGGCCTTCAGCAGATTCTTTCTCCCCATCCAGGAGGTGTAGGGGATGCGGAGAGATCCTAATAATCTTTGTATATCAGACAAAAGGGGGGTGTAATTCAGCTGGAAAATGTTCTCCAGTTTAAACGGGATATTAATTCCCAGGTATGTGATGTGAGAAGTCTGCCAAATAAAGGGTGTTGTAGCTTTGAGGGAAGATACACTTTTTGATGGGGCTGTAATATTCATAACCTCCGACTTAGTGTAATTTACCTTGTAATTAGAGACTGTGCCAAATAGCTCAAATAGGGAGAGGAGATGCGGGAAGGCCTCGACCGGGTTGGACACCATCACCAAGAGGTCGTCAGCATAAGCGACGTTAATATATTCAATTGTGCCTTTCTTGGCCCTAACCCCTCTTATACCAGGGTGGTCTCTAATGGCTTGGAGAAGGGTCTCCATCACTAAAATGTATAGCACAGGGGATAATGGACATCCTTGCCGGGTGCCATTATAGATGGGAAAGGAAGGTGAAAGGGTGCCGTTTACTCTAATTTTAGCACTCGGGTTGGTGTAGAGAGTCATAATGGCTTTCTGAAATTGATCAGGGATACCAAACCTCTGCAATGTTCTCTCCATGAAGCTCCATTTAACCCGGTCGAAGGCCTTCTCCGCATCCACACTTAAAAGGATTAGTGGAGTACCATGCTTCTTAGCCCACTGGATTGCCGTGACGACTCTGCAGGAGTTATGGTTCCCCTCTCTTCCTGGTACAAAACCAGCTTGGTCAGGGTGGATCAATTTGGGAAGGAAGGAACTAAGTCTGGTAGCCAAGATTTTGGCCCAAACCTTTACGTCGACGTTCAGAAGAGATATGGGCCTGTAACTCCCGCAGAGCGTGTGGTCTTTCCCAGGTTTAGGCAGAATAGTCACATTAGCTTCTAAAGATTGAGTAGGAAGATGTCCACCTGTAAGGAGAGAGTTGCACCAATTCGTGAGATGAGGACATAAAATATCCGCAAATTTCTTGTAATATCCTACCGGAATTCCATCCGGTCCTGGACATTTCCCCAAGGGCATTGATCTCAGCACTTTCCCTACCTCTTCCTCTGTTACCGGAGCAATCAGTGAGGACCCCTCTTCACTACTAAGTTGAGGCAAATTTAAGTTAGACAGAAAATCCTCCATCATAGAATTTACTATTGGGTCTGGGCTAATAGAGCTTTTATCTAACCCATAGAGCTCCTGATAGAAATTTTTAAATTCCTTTGCTATGTCTATAGTTCTATGTAGTAATTTGCCATCCGAAGCTTTTATGCTGGGGATAAACATAGAGTCTTTCCGTTGTCTTATAAGCGAAGACATCAGCTTCGAACCTCTATCCCCATGAGAAAAAAACCGAAACTGCGCATATTGATACGCTTTGGCGTGGGATATGTTTAGATGGTCCTTCAGTTTCGTTCTCAGGAGGAGGAGCTCTTGCTGTATTTTCAGAGCTTTAGACCTCTTATGAGTGGTTTCAAGATCTGAAATCTGCTTGAGTAAGGAATGAAGTGTTTGCTGTCTCTCCCTTTTAATTTTACACCCCAGGGCTATAAATTCTCCTCACATTACAGATTTATGCGCCTCCCACACTATAGTCTGGGAAACCTCTGGAGTTAGGTTTTCTGCAAAATACCATGACAATTTCTTTGATAAGGCCTCTACTGCCTCCCTTCTATCCAGTAAGGTTTCATTCAGTCTCCACTGCCTACACTGGGAGGGTAGACTGGCAATATGTATAACCATCGATACAGGGGCATGATCAGAAATAGTGATAGGGTCGATCACCGTCTGTTCCACCATGTCTATGCAAGAATTTGATATCAGAAGATAATCTAGTCTTTTGTAGACATTATGTGCAGCAGAGTAAAAGGTGTAATCCCTGTCTGTGGGATGCGTCAAACGCCAGGCATCAGTTAAGTTAGCATCAGCAATGTGAGCATTAATGCAGCCCAAGGTCCTCTGTGTTTGCTGAGTGGATCTGTCCGAGGTATCAATACTGGGGTTCAGAGCCACATTAAGGTCTCCGCCTACAATACAGATCCCCTCAGCAAAAGCCTTAAGCACCTGCAAGGTCTGAGAGATCCATGCTTTCTGACCTCTGTTAGGACTATATAAACTCGCTAAGGTTACAGGTTGGGTGCCTACCACCCCTTTCACCAAGATGAATCTACCTTCAGCATCTGTCTGGGTGGCTGTCATCTTAAAAGGTATACGTTTTGCTATGGCAATACCCACCCCTCTTTTGGCTTTGTCAAAAGTACTCAGGAACCAATTATTAAAGTATCCCTTTTGCAGCGTGGGGACATTCGTGGTTCTGAAGTGCAGCTCTTGAAAAAAGCATATGTCTGTGCGGTACTTCCGCAGCAAACGGATGACTTGTGATCTTTTTTGCGGAGTATTGAACCCCCTTACGTTAAAGGATGTACATTTAATCAGCGACATCTTTTATGTGTGCCTAACCCTCCTACAGCAGCCCAATATATTGTGCACAAGAGATTGAAAACTGTATATAACTGAACCCGGCCATTATTCCTTACAGAACTTAGGAACATGGCCACATAACAGAACTTGGAGTGGGTACATCTGACAACCCCTAACAAGGAGCATACAGTCAGTATGCCGTCCACCCAGCTAATGCGCTGACACCAGGACTGCGCTAGTAAACCCCTGATGTGAGATATATGGGGGGGACCTAAAGATCTTGTATAGACCATAGGTAATCAGCAGATCCAGCTAACCTGGTGCAGTACATTTAAGAATCTGGATGACATAACTCATTATACAGGCTTGTAAACATTTTGACCACATATTATGGGGACATGTATAACCGGAGCGTGACAGGAGCATATATATCTGGTTAACACACACAACCTTATCCTGTCAGCAAATATACAGAACATAGTAATACTTGCAGGACTGATAAAACAGATATATATATTCGCCTCAGCTCAATATATTACTCACGGCTTAAACAAGTGTGAATTTAAAGCAAGCACTTAGGCCACAATGTTCATGTGTCCCTGGATCTAGGGCCAATCTTCCTTCTTGGCATTGCTTTGGACCACCTCTGTACTCCTGGCAAATCCGGCAATGGTACTCCGATCTCAGACGATGGTAGCCAGGACGGAATGTCTAACGGATCGGTCTGGAGTAGCTCCCAAGCTGCGGCTAGGTCTCCTGGAACCCGGATGGTGCATCTTCTGCCCCCGACCGCAAACGTAAGACCAAAAGGAAATAACCATTTATATGGGATCTTGATGTGCCTCAGATGGTCCGTCAGGGGTCGGAGGGCTCTCCTTTTGTTTAGCGTTGTTGGCGCCAAGTCCTGAAACAGCAGGATCGTAGCACCTTCATGAGTGAGGCTTTTCTTTTCTCTGGCCGCTCTCAGTATGGCTGCTGTATCTGTGTACTTCAACAGGCCACAGATGACATCCCTAGGGTTTTCACCCTCTTTTGGCTTTGGTCTAAGCGACCGATGGATGCGCTCTATTTCGATTCCTTCCATGCTCTCTGATCCCAGGAGACTGGCAAAGATGGCCGCCGCTGCTTCAGGTAAATCCTCGTGCTGGAGCTGCTCCGGGAGGCCGCGCAGCCGAATATTTTTCCGCCTGCTGCGGTTCTCCTGGTCCTCGATGAGTGAGAAGGCATTATCCAAGGAATCCATGCAAGCTGCTGTATTCTCTCCTAGCGTACGTGCAAAGGAAATTATGGCTGCTTGATTCCCCTCCAGCGTCTCCACTCGGTGCCCTATTTGCTTAATATCTACTTTTATCTCCTGGAGCTCATTTAATACTGGGGCAATAGCCGCTGAGAGAGCCTGTTGGAGGAATTTCTGTGATATAGGGGCTATGCCTGCCGGTTGCAGCCCTTCCTCTAGATCTCTGGTGGCACTTTCAGCTTCTTGTGACCAGTCGTCTGGTTCATGCGGCGCCATCTTAGCTGCCTCACACACAGCACCGGAGGTCTTCTTTTGCAGGTATTTCTCCATATCTGATGAACCTCTGTCCGGTTTCGGAGAGTCGGTCTTATCTTTAGGGAGGTATCTGCCAACTTTCCCCATAATTTGATGAGTTATGGTGCAATATAAACCAGGATGCTGGATTGCATGCAGAGGAGCTTCTCTTACATGCGTCTGCTCAGGTCAGCAGTCAGACTCCGCCTAGTAGTTATATTCTTGTACATAGGAGCAGTATTATAGTAGTTATATTCTTGTACATAGGAGCAGTATTATAGTAGTTATATTCTTGTACATAGGAGGCAGTATTATAGTAGTTATATTCTTGTACATAGGAGCAGTATTATAGTAGTTATATTCTTGTACATAGGAGCAGTATTATAGTAGTTATATTCTTGTACATAGGAGGCAGTATTATAGTAGTTATATTCTTGTACATAGGAGGCAGTATTATAGTAGTTATATTCTTGTACATAGGAGGCAGTATTATAGTAGTTATATTCTTGTACATAGGAGGCAGTATTATAGTAGTTATATTCTTGTACATAGGAGCGGTATTATAGTAGTTATATTCTTGTACATAGGAGCGGTATTATAGTAGTTATATTCTTGTACATAGGAGCAGTATTATAGTAGTTATATTCTTGTACATAGGAGCAGTATTATAGTAGTTATATTCTTGTACATAGGAGCAGTATTATAGTAGTTATATTCTTGTACATAGGAGCAGTATTATAGTAGTTATATTCTTGTACATAGGAGCAGTATTATAGTAGTTATATTCTTGTACATAGGAGGCAGTATTATAGTAGTTATATTCTTGTACATAGGAGCAATATTATAGTAGTTATATTCTTGTACATAGGAGCAGTATTATAGTAGTAGTTATATTCTTGTACATAGGAGCAGTATTATAGTAGTTATATTCTTGTACATAGGAGGCAGTATTATAGTAGTTATATTCTTGTACATAGGAGCAGTATTATAGTAGTTATATTCTTGTACATAGGAGGTAGTATTATAGTAGTTATATTCTTGTACATAGGAGGCAGTATTATAGTAGTTATGTTCTTGTACATAGGAGGTAGTATTATAGTAGTTATATTCTTGTACATAGGAGGCAGTATTATAGTAGTTATGTTCTTGTACATAGGAGCAGTATTATAGTAGTTATATTCTTGTACATAGGGGCAGTATTATAGTAGTTATATTCTTGTACATAGGAGGTAGTATTATAGTAGTTATATTCTTGTACATAGGAGCAGTATTATAGTAGTTATATTCTTGTACATAGGAGGCAGTATTATAGTAGTTATATTCTTGTACATAGGAGCAGTATTATAGTAGTTATATTCTTTGTCAAATTTATTTTTATTGAGCAGTGATAATCTTTAGGTAATGGATCCAACTCCTTACCTCACTTGCACAGCAGGTGTATTGATATACAACAGAGGGGCATACGTGTAAAGTACATAGTTAAATGCATTGCATACATAGACGGCTTAATAAACAGTGGAACATACATCAAATGTTGTACATCATGTATACATATAAACAGTACACCTGTACAATCAGTCTAGATCATATAAAGTGCATTTACAATAAGAGCATTATGTGCAAAGAAGGCATAAATCTTTGTTATAGCAGAATATAAGTCAGATAATGCTATCAAATGTATTGCTTTTTTATTTATTAGTCAGGCAAGTGCGGCTATACTCAGTGTAGCAAGGAGAAGGCCAAAGCCCAACTCGGTGTGGGGGAATAGGGGGAAAACTGCGGTTAGGCAAACTTGGATTTAGAGAGGCGGGGAGGGAGGAACAGGCCTCATTGATAAGGCCCTCCTGTACACGCATGTGTCTTATGTTTCTCGTTTAGAGGAGACGGACTGGCCAGTGCTCTGTTAGTTGGTACCAAGTTCAGATGGCACCGAGATGAGTGTGTAAGAGGATGGGAGGTTAATTTTGTATCTCCTTCCCTCTGGAGAGTATCAGGCTCCGGATGTGGAGTTCTGAATGTCAGCCAGGGTTTCCAAACCTTTAAATACTTCTCATGTTGTCTGGTTTCCCAACCCGCCAGCTCTTCCATTCTGCATATCTGATCCACCTGTAATATCCAATGTGGGACTGTTGGAGGATCTTCACTGAGCCATCTCTGTGGTATAAGTAACCTCGCTGCCTGTATCAGGTGCCCGCCATCTCTGTGGTATGAGTAGCCTCGCTGCCTGTATCGGGTGTCGCCATCTCTGTGGTATGAGTAGCCTCGCTGCCTGTATCAGGTGCCCGCCATCTCTGTGGTATGAGTAGCCTCGCTGCCTGTATCAGGTGCCCGCCATCTGTGGTATGAGTAGCCTCGCTGCCTGTATCAGGTGCCCGCCATCTCTGTGGTATAAGTAACCTCGCTGCCTGTATCAGGTGCCCGCCATCTCTGTGGTATAAGTAACCTCGCTGCCTGTATCAGGTGCCCGCCATCTCTGTGGTATGAGTAGCCTCGCTGCCTGTATCGGGTGCCCCCCATCTCTGTGGTATGAGTAGCCTCGCTGCCTGTATCAGGTGCCCGCCATCTCTGTGGTATGAGTAGCCTCGCTGCCTGTATCAGGTGCCCGCCATCTCTGTGGTATGAGTAGCCTCGCTGCCTGTATCAGGTGCCCGCCATCTCTGTGGTATAAGTAACCTCGCTGCCTGTATCAGGTGCCCGCCATCTCTGTGGTATGAGTAGCCTCGCTGCCTGTATCGGGTGCCCCCCATCTCTGTGGTATGAGTAGCCTCGCTGCCTGTATCAGGTGCCCGCCATCTCTGTGGTATGAGTAGCCTCGCTGCCTGTATCGGGTGCCCGCCATCTCTGTGGTATAAGTAACCTCGCTGCCTGTATCAGGTGCCCGCCATCTCTGTGGTATGAGTAGCCTCGCTGCCTGTATCAGGTGCCCGCCATCTGTGGTATGAGTAGCCTCGCTGCCTGTATCGGGTGCCCGCCATCTCTGTGGTATGAGTAGCCTCGCTGCCTGTATCAGGTGCCCGCCATCTCTGTGGTATGAGTAGCCTCGCTGCCTGTATCAGGTGCCCGCCATCTGTGGTATGAGTAGCCTCGCTGCCTGTATCAGGTGCCCGCCATCTCTGTGGTATGAGTAGCCTCGCTGCCTGTATCAGGTGCCCGCCATCTCTGTGGTATGAGTAGTCTCGCTGCCTGTATCAGGTGCCCGCCAAGTTTTCAGGTATTGTGGGGTCCCTATAGGGATTGGGGTATTTAGTGCAAGATATAGTTTTGAGATCATCTTATTTGGAGGGGTCTCTAATTGCAATAGTTTTTCGAACCACGTCACTTCCGCTGTGCGTTGTTTGTTATTTAGCAATGGCTTACTAATAGAGTTGAATTCTATAGTGTCCATGAAGTTGCTGGATGATAAAGTGTGGTTTAACGGATGTTGGTCAGGGAGAGCTCCTGATGCCCCATCCAGGAATTCTGTAATGGTGAATTTATGCAGTTTGTTCCACACCGGTGATACGTGTTCTGCTGTGGGTCTGACTATGAATGGTGCCAGGTCTGCTGGCATTAGTGGCGACGGGGTATGTAGCAAGCTCTGATTTTTATATAATTGCCGAATAACGGCCACTGTGCCTTTTAAGTAAAACGTGTGAGTGTAGTGAGGAGGGGTTCAAACCCCACAGACCTGCTCTCTGTTTCCTGTCAAGTTGGGAGACCTCTAGGTCGTTGCCCAAAATGCCAAACTTGGGGGTATGGATCTGTAGCCACCTTTTCAGGTGTATTGCCCTATAATATAGTTGGGCGTCAGGTAGAGCCATGCCTCCCTGATTTCTCCTCAATATCAACGTGCGATGTGCCAGTCTCGTGCCAGTCTCGTGCCCCTCCCCCAAAGAAATATGCTGAACAGCCTTCTAATTTGGGTGAAGGAGGAGGGGAGAAAGACAGGCAACATCTGCATGACGTACAGAATTTTTACGACCCATCCATGAGATGTATGGTATATGCAGTTTATGTAATTGTTGTTGGATATCTTTTAATAGTGGAGCATAATATAGTTGGAATAGTTTATCTAAGTTGGAGGGGATCTTAATACCCAGGTAGGATAGGTGAGATGTTTGCCAAATGAAGGGGGTTTTTGATTTCAGTGAATAAATCTGTTTTGGCGAGGCTGATACGTTCATGGCCTCTGATTTTGAGTAATTCACTTTAAAGTTGGACACCTTTCCATATTGTTCAAACAGGGATAGCAGATGCGGGAAGGCCTCGACCGGGTTGGAGACCATGACCAGCAGATCATCTGCATAAGCAGCGTTGAGGTAGTCTGTGGGGCTATTCTCTATCCTAGTTCCCCTGATGTCCGGGTGATCTCTGATGGCTTGGAGCAAGGTTTCCATGACTAGGATGTAAAGGGCAGGTGATAGGGGGCAACCCTGCCGCGTCCCATTCCTTATGGGGAAGGGAGGTGATAAGGTGTCCCGTTAACTCTAATTCGAGCACTAGGGTCACCATACAGTGACATAATTGCTTTTTGGAATTGCTCGGGAAAGCCACATTTTTGCAGTGTTTTCCTCATAAAGGTCCAATTTACCCGGTCAAAGGCCTTCTCTGCATCTATTCCCAACACAACCAAAGGGAGTCGTCGTTTTACCGCTAGTTGTATAGTTGATATAATTCTGCAGGAGTTATGACTACCCTCCCTGCCCGGAACAAATCCTGCTTGCTCAGGGTGGATGACCTTTGGGAGAAAGGCACGAATGCGAGTAGCCAGTAATTTTGCCCAAACTTTAACATCTACATTTTAAAAGTGATATTGGCCTAGCTAAGGGTCTTTACCAGGCTTAGGGAGGATCGTGACTGTGGCTTCGAGGGACTGTTTATGCAGCTGGGAGCCATTAAGGAGCGCATTGCACCAGGCAGTGAAGTGGGGGGCCAATACTTTCAAAAACTTTTAGTAATATCCCACTGGGAAGCTGTCGGGGCCCGGGCTCTTCCCCAGTGGCATGGAGCTTAAGACATCCATGACTTCCTTCTCAGTGACTGGGGATAAAAGAGTTTCGCTTTCTGTGTTGTTTAAACTGGGAAGTTGTAGGTGTTTTAAGAAGTCTTCTATCAATGTGTCTCTGGCCTCAGTGGATCCTGTCAACTCCTTGGGGAGTCCATATAGGTCCTGGTAGAATTTTTGAAATTCATTAGCTATATCTGATGTTTTATGTAAAGTGATACCTTCCTTCGTGTTGATCCCTGGTATGTACATGGATACTTTCTTTTGCTTCAGGAGGGAGGACATCAACTTTGTGCCCTTATCTCCGTGTGAGTAGAAGCGAAATTGTGAGTATTGGTATGTTTTCGCGTAACAGATGTTCAGGTGGTCCGTTAATTGCTTGCGCAAGTTAGTTAAGTCTTCCTGTGCATCTAGGGCTCTAGAGCGCTTATGTATGGATTCGATGGTAGCAATTTGCTTAAGCAGGGAATTTAGGGTTTCCTGCCTTTCTTTTTTGACTCTACTGCCCAGTGCAATGAGCTCCCCCCTCATGACCTGTTTGTGTGTTTACCACACGGTTGTGAGCGGCATACCTTCTGTGGTGTTGTCTTTGAAGAACCAAGACAATTTCTGAGTGAGGGTGTCTAAGTCTGATTGTTTGTCTAATAGTGTTTCGTTCAACCTCCACTGTCTGGCCCGTGTTGGGAACTGCAGGGAAGTAGACACTGGGGCATGGTCTGAGACCGTGATGGGGTAAATGATTGCTCCACCCTGTCAGCACAACTGCTAGAGATCAGGACATAGTCTAGTCTCTTATGAGTATTATGTGGAGCTGAAAAGAAGGTGTAATCTCTGTCGGTAGGGTGGAGCAACCTCCATGAGTCTACAAGATTGACATCTGCTAAATAAGTGTTGCCACGGCCTAAAGCTGTCTGGGTCAGCTGAGAAGAGCCGTCAGAGGAGTCAACTATAGGGTTCAATGTAACATTGAGATCACCTCCGACCAAGTCTAATACCTTCCGCAAAAGAGGAAAACTTTTTTTTAACGCATTGACGATCCATTTTGTTTGGCCTCGGTTGGGGCTGTATAGACTGGCCAAAGTCGCTACCTGGGTGCCTATTGAGCCCTTCACAAAAACGTAGCGGCCCTCTGGGTCAGTTTGTGTACATGTGAACTTGAAAGGGACTCTCTTAGATATTGCTATGCCCACTCCTCTAGCTGCCTTACTGAATGCACTGGTATACCAGTGTTGGAAGTATGTTCTTGGGAGTGTGGGTATATGTGCTGACTTAAAGTGCAGTTCTTGGAGGAAGCAGACGTCTGTGTGGGATTTTTTTCAGCATACGGATGACCTGTGACCTCTTCTGTGGGGTGTTAAATCCTCTTACATTGAAGGAAGTACATTTTATCAGTGCCATAGTGGTGTCCGTGAGGTGACCTTAGAGCGAGCGTTAGGTTGGACTTATGCGTGTTACCAGGGAAACAGAATAGAACAAAGAGAACAACTGAAAAATGGAGTAAATCTCCATCATAAATGTCGGGTGGCTCTTGCTGAGCGTGCAGACCAGCAGAAGGAGGCAAAGCGCGAATTGCCCGAGCCAGCCTGATGTGAGGCACTTGCACCAGGTTCGCGCTAAAAGATCCCTGGTGAATGCCTGATGAGAAGGCAGGCAAGTGGCCATATAGGGGGGATAAGCCGACCTGCTCTGTGAGTTATGGTAAACTAAATAGTACAATAAAACATAAACCATATCAACCTAGCCAATGGATGGATGGCCTGTCAATCCAGGGGACCGCTCATTAGAACGGACTCCCCGGGCCGCAAGGTCATTGTTGCATAGAGATCAAACATATAGAATGGGGCTAAATATCACCTTCCATGTAAGTGCGGTGCTAACTTCGAGGCGACCCTCAAGCGGTCTATCTGTGGGATCCCAGCCGCGACCCAAAAGCCACCCACCTGTGGCCTATCGATCCGGGAGACCGCCACATGGCTGGGCCCCCGGATCGCGAGGCCACAATACATGCACTATGTAAAATGCAAAAGTATCGGCATATACTTGCATGCTGGAATCATGGTAAAGCCTGGACTGTGGGCTAGGATGCCGCTCCCGACAGCCACTGTCTTTGAGTGAGGTAGTGATTTATTCAGCGGGGTTTGAGGCCTTATGACCTGTAGTTGGTCTTTCTTTTCGTCACGGCCTTGGTCCACCGCTGTTCTTCTGGTAGGTTCGGTAGTGGAACTCCCGTGTCAGCTGAAGGGAGCCATGATGGAATGTCCAGCGGAGTTGTTTGAAGCAGGGTCCAAGCTGCCGGCAAGTCCGCTGGTGTACGGATTGTACATCTCTTGCCCTCAGAGGAAAAAGTAAGTCCGAAGGGGAATAACCATTTGTAGGGCATTTTTTAATTTTTTTTAAATCAGATATTTTTATTTGATTTTCACAAGCATATTTGAGAACAAAGGCAACCCAACCTACCCTCCCACCTCCCTCCCTCCCCTACCCAGAGTCTCGTGACCAAATGGGTCCAGAGTCCATGGATTGTGCAATAAGTCCGGCAGTAGATCCTTTTACACATGCCATGCATATTTCGTATTCCATATTCTAGGCCATACATCACATACCCATCTCGTACTCGTATATATCTCATCACCATTTCTCATCCAAGCGCTTCATACACATAACATCCTTGCTCATAGTAACTAGAAACATCCAGACAATACTTTACATCATAACTGACCTACGGGCTAAATACTCCACTGTAATGCTGCATCCAGGAAAACCACACCGTCTCAAACTTTTTCATGGACCCCCTCTTTTGATAGACGTACTTCTCCATTTGAACCAGATTGTGTACCCTAGCCTCCAGTTCCCTCACAGTCGGTGGCAGTATATCTATCCAGTGGAAAGCTATGCTTTTTCTAGCTTGATATAGTATTCGTCCAATAGCCAGCTTCTTTTTTGCCATGCCCGGCAATATCTCAAAAAACCCCAACACACATATCAAAGGTGTAACATCAAGGCGTACTTCAAACACAGTGTTTATTATTTCAATGACCCCTGTCCAATACCGCCTCAGTCTCTGACAATTCCACATGAGATGGATCAAGTCCGCATTGGATGTGTCGCATCTTGGGCAGCGGTCATTGTCCCTATACCTCATTTTTTTCAAGACTACTGGCGTCCTGTAAACCCTATGTAGTAAGTACAATTGGGAAACTCTCTGCGCTTCGCTGACAGCCAGCGACGGGCAGTCTTCCAACACTTTTTCCCACTGTTCCTCAGTGAGGTCCGATATGTCCGACTTCCACTTGTCAAATAGTTGTAAAGGTGTATTTTTAACTTGCATATCAATAAATACACTGTAGTGAAGGGAAATAACACCATTGGTGGTACCACTTGTCGCTGCGAGGTCTATAATACTGTGTTTTGGAGTAGGGGCAACTTTTTCAGCCTTGTCTTGCATTTTTACGGCGTGTCGGAGCTGTAGGTACAAATAGAAGAATTTCTTAGGGATATTAAATTCCTGTTGTAACTGTGCGAATTCTTTCAATATACCCTCAGAGTACAACTGAGACATTCTATTCAGGTTATACGAATTCCACACCCGTAATTCCGCAAGCTTATCCAACTCTTTGTACATATGGTTAGGCCAAATTGGAGTATACGCCGTATACCCAGTGACCTTTGTGACCTCCCTGGCCTTCCACCACACCTTGTGGATGGTGTTCAGTACTCCATACCGTTCCCCTTTAATACAAAAGGTACCGTCCTCCAGTGCAGACATCAAGCATGTCCGTGCTACCAGAAATCTCACTACTTTTCCTACCGTGTTCACTTTCTCTATATCTCCCCATCCTCTGATATGTTGTAGCTGACTCGATAGATAATATAGCCACGGGTCCGGTACGGCCAGACCTCCACTCGTTTTTGGTCGCCGTAGAGTGCCAAGTTTAATACGGGGGACCCCTTTCTTCCAAATTAAGTCCCTAAACAGGGCGTTCACTTTATAGAAAAATCGGATCGGTACCCGGGAAGGAGCATTATGTAGGAGATACAGCAACTGTGGCATCAAAATCATTTTTATAAGATTGGTCCTACCTACCTTGGAAAGTGGCAGCTTAATCCACGTGTTCACTTTATCTTTGAATCTGTTTAGTAGTGGCGTCAGGTTTAGGCTTTCGTAATCCCTAGTATCAGGGGTTATTTGGACACCTAAATACTTAAAGGAAGCTACTATCGTTAAGCCCATGGCGTCCTCCGGGTTTGGGACATCCCCTTTAGCTAGTGGCATTATTACAGACTTTGTCCAGTTAATACGGAGACCAGACAATGCCCTATAATCATTTATAACCTTCATGGCTTCCTTAAGGGAGTTTCTCCAATCCTCCATGAACAGTAACAGATCATCCGCATAGAGAGCGACTTTTTCAGTCAGTTCCCCATACTGAAAACCCTTCACCGAGCTTGCCTGCCTCAAAGCCTCCGACAAGGGCTCCACTGCCACCGCAAACAATAGCGGGGACAGGGGACACCCCTGTCTCGTCCCTCTATGTAATTCAAAGGGATCCGATAATGCCCCATTAATCCGCAGCACAGCCTTTGGGGCCGTATACAAGAGCTGTACCCATTCAATGTACTGGCGCCTAAAGCCCATCCTCTCCAGTACTAGCCATAAATATCGCCATTCTACACTGTCGAATGCCTTGGCCGCATCAAGAGATGCGACCGCTGCACACGAGGTGTGGACCTGACTCGCCTGGATATTCATGAAAAGTCTTCTGACATTAGCAGCAGTGGAAGCATTTGGCATAAAGCCCGCTTGGTCTGTATGGATAAGCGCCGTAATGACCTGATTCAATCTATTCGCCATTACTTTTGCCAACAGTTTCACGTCAGTCTGCAGGAGCGAGATAGGTCTGTAGGAATCAGCTTCTTTGTCATCTTTACCGGGTTTCGGGATGAGCACAATGACAGCCTCACTCATTGAGGCAGGTAGGCGCCCCATTTCCTTCGCTTCTTTACAGACCTCCAGCAACTGCGGCAAAAGTATGGCCGAAAACCTCTTATACAGTTCAGGTGGCAACCCATCTCTCCCTGGTGCCTTATTATTAGACATTGATCCTAGGGCCCCCTCCAGTTCCTTAACGGTTATTGGAGCATCTAACATGCTTCTATGGTCTCCCGACAGGGTACGCAGTGGCAACTGTTGTAGAAACTCGCGAATTTCTGCATCCGAGGCAGTTATTTTAGATTCATACAATGAGGAATAGAAGGATTGCATAATATGAACCATCATGTCAGGATCGTCCCTTATTATTCCCTCTGGGTCCCTAAGTGCTGCTATATATGACGTCTGCTGTTGGGCTTTAGAGATTAGAGCCAGCAGTCTTCCCGCCTTTTCGCCCTCCTCGTAGTAGGACTGTTTTTGAAAGAATCTCTTATTCTTCGCGTTTTGTAGTAATTTCTCATTCAACTTTTCCTGGGCCTCTTTCCACTGCGCCTCAGTGTCCGCTGTTGGAGCAGCAACATGTGCTGCCTCCAAGAGTTCCACTGCGGTAGTCAGTTTTTGCACTGTTAGTTTAGTTTTGGGTTTTTTGGCATTGATATCCGCTATTAGTAGCCCTCTGAGATAAGCCTTCATGGCGTCCCATACCACTAATTTTGATGCCGATGGAAGATTAATGTCAAAATATTCCTTCAGTTTATCCCCTATTCCCCCCATATCTGGTAACACAGATAGCCAGTGCGGATTCCATTTCCAAATCATATTTCTCCGTATCCTGCTGGGCCGAAAATCAGCGACCGCCAGAACCGGAGAATGATCCGATAAGTTACGAGTTAGGTACTTGACATCTCTAATATAATGCCCCATGCTAGCATTTCCCAATATGAGGTCTATTCTTGACAGGGAGTCATAAGTAGAAGAGACACACGAATATTGTTTTGCCAATGGATTTTTCAATCGCCAGAAATCCAACAAGAGGGATTCCTGTAGAAGCCTTCCAAACGGCGAGAGGCCACACCCAGAAGGGTGTGATCCCCCTCCCATCTTATCCAGCGCAGGATTGACAATATTGTTAAAGTCTCCCATAACTATGACCGGGACGTCCGGTACTTCCGCCAGATATCCCAAAATAGCCTTAAGCACTTGCGGAGAGTAAGGCGGAGGGATGTAGACCCCTATTACCACACATGAGACATTATATAGCGTGCAGTGTAAGCATATATACCTACCCCCCCTGTCTATCTTATTTGAGATACACTTAAATGCTATGGATTTGTGTACCAGAATACTTACTCCCCTCGCATACGTAGAGTATGTAGCATGATAGCAATGTCCGGCCCAATGCGGACTAAGCAGTTTTGTTTGGTCCTCTAACAAGTGCGTTTCCTGGATGCAGCATACCACGGGGCAGTGTTGCTTGACAATATCTAGAATAGCCCTTCTTTTAATACACTCCTTCACTCCTCTGGTATTCCAGCTAAGGAAATGAACTATCCCTGCCATAGTAGTATTGTAGTCATCAGATCAGTATAATGGATGTAGCCTAGAGAATCTATTATGAAATGGCCCAATAAATTCCGCTTTTCATGTTTTAGGACTCTATTGTCACGAGGGTATCAAGAGCCACGTCTGACTCCGTTATACCCGGGGTCAGGAGGTCGCAGCGGGTGGCTGCGCGCTCTATATCTAAAGATCACGTTGTTTCTTAGTGATTGTTTTTTGTGTTTGCCTTGCTATCCTTTTTGTCTCAATCAGGGATCCGTAGCTTCTCCTCCTCAGCTGTTTCTTGTCTGCCACTCCCAACCTCCTTATATTCTCCCCTCACTCTTCTCTAGTTGCCAGTTATAGAGCTTCCTGCCTGGACATCTATACTGACCCACTGGAGTTGTGAATCCTGGTTGTTGTTCCTGTGTGCTACCCTCCGGATCCCTGTTGGGCTTCTTGTTGTCTCCTGTTGTCGCCCACCTGGGATTATATGTTAAGTTTGTATTGTCTGTCCTTCCCTTGGTGTTTTCCTTTAGAGCTAGTGGTGCGGACTAGTGTTCCCACCGCCCTGTTCACTATCTAGGGCTCAGCTTAGGGAAAGCCAGGGCTTTAGGCACGTGATCGGCGTACGGGTGAGGAACCCGTCTAGGGACGTCAGGGCAGCCAGGTGCCAGCCGCTAGGTGAGACAGGGGTCACTACCTTCCCTCTCACTTGGGCAGGGCCTTCCTTGTTCCCTCCCTCTGTGTCACGTATGTGATAGTCACGCCGACCGTGATATCTATCTGTAAAACTTTGAGAAATCATGGTCACACAAAAAAAAAAAATTATAGAAACCCTCCCCCCTGTAACAAAGAACCAAACTATACCCTTCCCACTAAATCGGAAAGGGCACTTTAGCCACCACAACGGGGCAACACTAAAAACACCTGTGTTACCAGGCACGTGGGATACAATTAACACCCGCCGTCGAGGCCAAGAACCTATAAAAGGCCTACACCCCCCAGCAATAGGGTGGAGTTAACAGTACCTATCTTTATGGGAACCAAAAAGAACAGCAGCAACAATAAAAACTCTCTCTCCCCCCTCCTTTCTTTAAAGTGTACGTTAAACTTAGAAAATATATGACATACACCTTCATCCTCCGCACCTTTCACAACAGTAGGTAATGAACCCCCATACAGTATACTTCCCTCCTCATCACTCAACTTCTAGACATGAGACATCACATTCTACCCATTTGCCCCCCTAGCTATAATATCAGTTTTACCACTCGCACTACCACACATATCATCCAGCACATCACACATTCGTATCAATGACTGTGCCAGTTATCACCGCCTCTTCTGGTCATCAATTCCCTTCTGCCGCCAGCTGTCTCTCGTGCCGGTCCATCCATTTCCTCGCCTCCTCCGGATCATCGTGGAAGGTTGTAGACCCAGCGCCACTATCCGCAGTTTGGCAGGGTACATCATGGAGTACGCAACCTTCAGGGATCGCAGTCTTTTCTTTATGTCCAGGAACTTTGCTCTCCGTCTTTGCACCTCTTGGGAAAAGTCCGGATATAGGGACACTCTGTTGCCATCGATTGTAAGATCCTCCATCTCCCTGGCCTTCCTCAGGATAATGTCCCGGTCTCTGTAGTGCAGCAACTTCACCAACATGGGCCTCGGATGCGCCCCCGGTGGCAGCGGCCTGGTGGGAACTCTATGAGCTCTCTCAATAGCAAAGAACTGTGTCAGCACCTCCACTCCAAACTGATTTTTGAACCATGTTTCAAGAAAATCTGCCGGATGATTCCCCTCAGCTCTCTCAGGGATGCCAACCATCCTAATGTTGTTCCGGCGGGCCCGGTTCTCCAGGTCATCTTGTTTGGCAGCAATTACATCCATTCTCTTAGCATGCTCTCTCAAATCCCTTCTCAGGGGGGGCAAAATGTCTTCCACCGTGCCCATTCTGTCTTCCAGGGCCGTGGTGCGTTCTGCCAGTTTTCTCATGTCATGGCGAACAATGGTGACGTCCTCTTTTATGGCTCCCACCTTTTCAGTAAGAGTAGCCAGCGACTTGCTGCAGCCTGTTATGGCCGCCATCACATCTTTTAGAGTGGGTTCATCCACGTCAGACTCTGTAGCCCCCATAGTATTTGCATCTTTGTCAGGGCATAGTGGAGAAAACCTGTTGTTCTGAGCAATGAATTCCCCAGATGACTCCTCTAGTTCAGGATCAGAGTCCATTTGTATGCCTCCCTTTACAGCCGCTTGCTTCTTTTGGGACCCTTTGCTCACCGCTCCCGCAGAGGACCTGGCAAATCTTTCCAGCCTGGCCGCAGCGTCCCGCTGCGCCTCCGTCACTCGGCTCTGTCTGCCCGGGGTTGCCGCGCCGGCGCCATCTTGGGCCTCCCTGTCCACCACTTTCCCGTCCTTTTTTAGCTTCATTGTGGACATCCACAGCCGCCAACACGATTTACAGGCCGGCGGTATACTCAGGGGCCAATCCGGAGCCTTCCCCCACTGTTTGCTGAGGTTCTTAATGGGGTTTCAGGATAAAAGTACTCACGGTGCAGAGGAGCTCGGCCGGCGTGCTGCCGTTCACATGCTCCGCTTAGCTCCGCCCCTTTGTAGGGCATTTTAATGGCCCTCAGGTGGTCGGTGAGCGGCCTCAGGGCCCTCCGCTTATTCAAAGTTGAGGGTGCTAGGTCCTGGAACAGGAGGATCTTGGCCCCTTCGTAGAGTGGCTCTTTGTGTTCTCTAGCAGCTTTAAGAATTGACGCAGTGTCCACATACCGTAGTAGGCCGCAGACCACATCTCTCGGCAGGTCATTGTCCCTGGGTCTGAGAGCTCTGTTTTCGGCCACTCTTTCGGCTCCTACTAGGCCGGAGAAAATGGCGGCTGCCACTTCTGGTAACGCTTCATGTAACACCTGCTCTGGGGGACCTCGCAGACGGATGTTCTTCCTTCTACTGCGGTTCTCATGATCTTCTATCAGAGCGTAAGCATCGTCCAGTGAGTTAGCATATGCAGCGCTGTTATCACCCAGGGTGCGGGCGAAGGTAATTATGGCCGCCTGTGTGTGCTCCAGCTTTTCTACACGATGCCCAATGTGCTTGACGTCGATCTTAATTTCAGTGAGATCTTGTAACACCGGAGCTAATGCTGACGATAGGTCTTGTTGTATAAACTGGCGTGAGATGGGCGCAGAGGTATTTGTGCGGATACCGGCGCCTTGATCAGAGGAGACGCCATCTGCTCCTTCTGCTTCCTGCAGCCAGTCCTCGTGTTCAGGCGGCGCCATCTTGTTAGAGCTTGCGGCCGAAGGCTTCTTATTTAGAAATTTCTCCATATCTTGAGCTCCTCGGTCTTGTCTGGGAGGCTCTGGCTTGTCGGCTCTGGCTTGTCTCTGGGGATATACTTTCCAACTTTTCCCATTCTTTATCAGGCTAGGTAGCGACTTTAACCAGTTTGCAGGTTCACATGGAGAGGAGCTCTCTCACATGCGTCTGGCTCGGTCGGCAGTCAAGCTCCGCCCCATAGTAGTTATATTCTTGTACATAGGAGGCAGTATTATAGCAGTTATATTCTTGTACATAGGAGCAGTATTATAGTAGTTATATTCTTGTACATAGGGAGCAGTATTATAGTAGTTATATTCTTGTACATAGGAGCAGTATTATAGTAGTTATATTCTTGTACATAGGAGGCAGTATTCTAGCAGTTATATTCTTGTACATAGGAGGCAGTATTATAGTAGTTATATTCTTGTACATAGGAGGCAGTATTATAGTAGTTATATTCTTGTACATAGGAGGCAGTATTATAGCAGTTATATTCTTGTACATAGGAGCAGTATTATAGTAGTTATATTCTTGTACATAGGAGCAGTATTATAGTAGTTATATTCTTGTACATAGGAGGCAGTATTATAGTAGTTATATTCTTAACCAAATTTATTTTTATTCAAAGTAAGTAAGGCATATCAATCGATCACAAACCATCGTAGCATCACTGGTAAGGCAAAGTCATAAATCGGTCATGGAAGTGACCACAAATGCATGTCAGTGCAACACATGTTGTACAAAATGATACATCAAATGTGACAGACAATAAAAATCAAATATAACACAAATAAGAGGAAAAGAGAGGGAAAGGAAGGGAAGGGAAAGGAAAGGGGGGGGGGGGGTAGGGGAGTTCTCCCCAACTCCGTCAGGGGAACTTCCTATATGTCTTCCAGGGCGACCAGATTTTCAGAAAGCGGGAACGCGTGCAAGATTCCCAGTGGGCCAGCTCTTCAAACCTGTAGATCTGATCCACCTTATCCCTCCACATCGAAACAGTGGGAGGTTCAGTATCCTTCCAAAGCAGCGGGATGAGCAGTCTCGCCGCCGTGGTGAGCATAGTAGGAAGATCAGATCTACAGGGGGAAAGCGAGTCATTAGGGCACCAAAGCAGAATCAGTTTAGGATCCAGCTTAACCTGCTTATCACACACCTCAGAGCTTCTATACTGGTCCAGAACGCTTTAATCTTTTCACAGTGCCACCAAATGTGTGACAGAGAGCCTACGTCTTTTCTACACCTCCAGCACTCACTTGGGAAATCTGCATTAAGCCTATGCAAGAACTCCGGGGACTTGTACCATCTCGTAAGCAGCTTATACGAGTTTTCTTGTACCTTAATACAGCGGCTAAAGCCGTGAGAGTGTGTAAGGACAAAAGCCCTTTCCGGGTCTGTAAGGTGGATGGACAATTCCCTTTCCCATGAAGAAAGGAAATGTAGCTCAGGAGGGGAGGCTGAGAGTAACTCCTTATATATGGTAGACAGCGGTTTAGGGATCCTACGGGCATCTGATAGTCTCTTAGACAGCCAAGAGGGGGTTCCAGAGGTGGTGGGGGGGTGGTAGCTTAATCATCTTAATCTCCTTCTGCAGGGCAAAACTCTGTAGGAAGGAAGCTTTTTTGACTTTAGCGTCATTCAAGACCGTGGACCAATCCAGGGACCCATCCGGGGACCTAATCTCACTTAAAGGGATCTCGGCCAAAAGAGGCCAGATACCTGAGGGCTTCTCGGCTTCCGGATGGACATAAAACTGTAAAGAGGAAAGCGGAGTACCCGGTATGGGAAACTCAAGTGTTCTATCCTTAAACTGCTTGGCCCACTCAACAAACATACCCTTCCATAGGAGTGGCAAAGAGGAACCACCCGGAGAACAAGGGGACAACCCCCAGAGAATCCGCTTCATTCTAGTGGAGAGCAGAGAGCGCTCAAGACACACATATACTATAAGTGCTATTGAGGAGGGATAGACCTCTAAATAGTTGAAAGGCCACATAGTAGGAACGTATGTCGGGCAGACCAAAGCCGCCAAACCTCCTCTCTCTGGTCAGCACCGAATAAGCAATTCTGGAGGGTTTACTTCCCCACAAAAAGAGGGAGAAAACTCTGCGGATGTCTACAAAAAATGAGTGCGGCAGCCAGATAGGCAACACCTGCAGAAGGTACAAAAATTTAGGAGCTATAAAGGTCTTGAGGTAGTTCCTCTTGCCACACCAGGAAATAAACGGCAGTCTAATAGAGTGCAGCTGCTTCCTAACTGAGGACAATAAGGGGGCATAATTCAGAGCAAATAAGTCCTTCGCCTGAGCCGGGACGTGCACTCCCAAAAATACTATGTCTTTTGTAGCCCAGTGAAAGGGGGTAGTAATCTGAAGGGCCTCTTTAACCGATTCTGGACAAGTAACGTTTAGGGCCATTGACTTGCTATAGTTGATTTTAAAGTTTGACACATAGCCAAACTCCTCAAAAAGAGACAAAAGCCTAGGGAAGGATGTTTCGGGATTGGAGGTCATGATAAGTAGGTCATCTGCAAATGCGGCTGTCAAGTGGGTCCGAGAATCAATGGTCAAGCCCCTAACCGCAGGATCCTGCCGGATCTTACACAGCAAAGTCTCCATCACTATGACAAACAGAGATGGGGAGAGAGGACACCCATGCCTCGTCCCATTGGATATGGAAAAGGAGGGAGAAAGCGTACCATTTATTTTGAGTTTGGCAGACGGGGCTGAGTACAGAGTGAAGATCGCAGATATAAACGAATCTGGGAAACCAAACCTCGACAGGGCCCGCGACATATAATGCCAACCGACCCTGTCGAAGGCCTTCTCCGCGTCCGTGCTCAGCAAAGCCAGAGGCGTAGAGGAGCTTCTAGCCCAATCCATAAGATGGAGCAAACGTATCGTGTTTTCACAGCCCTGTCTGCCACGCACAAACCCCACTTGCTCGCTATCAATAAGATCCGGCAGGATCAGCTGTATTCGCTGAGCCAGAATCTTGGCCCACCACTTGACATCCGCATTTAGCAGTGAAATCGGGCGATAACTGCCACAGTGGAGGGGGTCTTTGTTTTCTTTATGGATTATAGTTATGTGGGCCTCTAACGTTTGGGGGGGTAGAGAACCTCCAGACAGGAGGAAATTACAGAGTGCCTGAAAATGAGGAGTCAAAACGTCTTTGAAGGTCTTATAATACGATATAGGGAGTCCATCCGGGCCTGGACTTTTACCTGAAGGAATGGAGGAAAGGACCTTGCCAATTTCCTCTCTTGATACAGGGGCGACTAGTTGGGAAGCTTGTAGGGGACTAACAGAGGGCAGCTTCAGAGTGGACAGGAACTCATCTGTGGCTTGCTCAATAGAGTCTGAACCAGGACGGTCTGGAGTGGGGAGGTTATATAGATCCGCATAAAAAGCACTAAACGCTTTCGCTATATCGTGAGTCGACTTGTGCTTATTGCCTTTCGCATCTAGAATTGCAGGGATAAATGAATCCGCGTGGCGTTGCTTAGCCATGGCAGACATCAGTTTATTCCCTTTGTTCCCATGAGCATAAGCTTTAAACCTGGAGCGGAATATAAGTTTTGCTGATTTGGCGTTGAGCAAGTTTTTCAGTCCCGTCCTGGCCTCCGCTAATTCAGCAGCCACAGCCTGAGCCTGGGTTTGCTTATGGGTCAGTTCAAGACTCGCTATGCGGGACAACAGGTCGTCTACAGCCTTGGAGCGCAACTTTTTAACATGCGAGCCCAGGGAAATTAATTCTCCTCTAACCACTGCCTTATGAGTCTCCCACAAGATGGAGGGAGAGGGAGGGGGGTCGCCCACTGCATTAAGAGAGAAGAATTCAGACATAATCCGGGAGATTCTAGCTGCATTGGTAGGGTCGGAGATCAATGTGTCATTAAGACGCCATATTCTCTCTCGTTTAGGAAGAGCTGTCATAGACACTCAGAGAAATACTGGGGCGTGATCAGAAAGCGTAATGTTCCCAATCCTCGTGTCTACCACCTAAAAAATATGGGGGGAGGATAAAAACAAGTAGTCCAACCTATGGAAGGATTTTTTAGCGTTTGAATAAAACGTATAATCCCTACCAGAGGGATGCATAGTGCGCCACACATCAATAACCCGCAACTTCTTCAGCGCAGTCTTCAGACGTCGCAGAAGTTTGTGGGACAACTCAGACCTCTGGGAGGACGAGTCAAGGCCAGGCTCCATAGTCACATTAAAGTCACCTCCTAGTATAAGCATACCCTCACTAAAAGCCTGTAATTGCTCAAGAGTCCGAACGAGCCAGGGGATCTGACCCCTATTGGGGGCATATAAATTAGCCAGGGTGACAGGCGCGTCAGCGATGTGCCCCTTAACGAATAAGAAGCGACCATCAGTGTCCGCAAGGACAGCGGAGTGTTTGAAGGGTAGGCGCTTGTGGACGGCCACGCTGACACCCCTGCTAGCCGAGGCAAAAGAGCTATGAAACCATTGTGAGAATGCGTTTTGGGACAATTTCGGGATCTTCCCTGATTTAAAATGAGTTTCTTGGAGGAATACAACGGAGGCCTCATCTTTCAGTAACAAGGAGAGCACCTGAGACCGCTTACATGGCTCGTTCAGACCCTTGGCATTAAGTGAGGCAACTACAACAGAGGCCATAGTAAAGACAGAGGAGGCCAGTCGGCCCAGAGCAAGAGGACATCCAGTCTGGAAAGCCACGGACAGAGTGAGGAGAAGAGAGGGAGGAAGGAGGACAAAGGGAAAGTCAAAAGAAAAATAAGACATAACAAATGAGACAGTAACACAACCCAAATAACAAAGAATGTCTCCCCATGGACAGGGAGCACGTGACCCCACCCAGCATCTGACACAATGGAGATCCTTTTTCATAGCGGCGGACAGCCGGGATCTATCAGAGGGGGGCTCCTGTGGGGCCACCGGGGGTGGAAAGGAAGGGGGTGAGGGAGAGGACATAATCAGTAACATAACTGACAACAGTGCAGACATATAACCCCCGCATAACTAACAGTGCATTCAGTGCTCTAATGCACAGCTCGTAACCTGCATCTCATGCAGGCAAGGTAGTAAAGCATAGGGTCAGGCTCAAAACCCATGAGAACGGGGCAGTGGGCCAAGACCTAAAAAAGGTCCAAAACCAATGGACAAACGATGAAAATTCAGCTCAGACAGAGCCAGACAGAGTTCCTACGTCCTGGGACCCAGCAAAGTCACAGAACATTGAACTCAGTGAAGAGTGAACAAAAGCGCCTTCAGCGCCTCCCGGAACAGAGTCAGGTAACAGGTGCTTGCGACCGGCCTTTTCCTTGTTTCCCAGCTCTGGAAGGTGAAACTTGTTGCCACGAATCTATACCCGGAGGGGTAGGCAGGGGATCCCCTTGATCAGCCGGCATCCACGAGGGAACTGTGATGGGTTCAATCCCAAGAGGGCCCCAAATAGCTTTCAGGTCACCCGGGGTCCGCACCGTATACTGCCTGCCTTTTTCAAGATGGCCAGACCGAAGGGATAGAGCCATCGGAATGGCGTAGCTGTGGCTTTAAGGGCCTCTAGGAGCGGCTTCACGATGCGCCTCTTGGCTATGGTGGAGGGGGCCAGATCCTGAAAGAATAGGACTGGGGTCTCACCGTACATGATGCGGTCGGCCTCCCTTCCCGCCTTGAGCAGTGCAGCAGTGTCCACGTAGCTTAATATGCCGCAAACAACATCCCGCGGCGGCTCACCAGGTTTTGGCTTGAGCCTTAAGGCCCTGTGGATGCGCTCGATCACAATCGGAGCTGCTCTCTCAGCTCCCAGCAGGGAGGAGAAAATTTCGCATGCGACTGAATGAAGCGCGTCAATCGCAATATTTTCGGGTAGGCCGCGGATGCGAATATTTCGCCGCCGGCTCCGGTTCTCCTGATCCTCTATGCGCATCAGCGCGTCGTTTAGCAAGTCTCTGTGGGTTTGCAGGGCTGCACGGGTCTTACCCTCATGCACCAGGATGGCTTCCTGTGCGAGCTCCAGGGACTCCACACGATTCCCAATCTGCCGCAGGTCTCCTTTTATCTCCTCCAAGTCCTTTTTAAGAGGTGCAAGAGCAGATTCCAGAATGTCCCTGAGATCTGCTTTGGATAGTGAAGAGCTCTTTCGCAGTGGTCTGCAATCTGATACATCAGAAGTGCTTCCTGCCTCTGAACCTTCCTCTGCTTCTGAGAGCTGCCGCGCCCTCCTGGTTGTTTCAGCAGCAGGAGTCCTGGACTGTTTCTTGAGGTATTTATCCATCTCCGGTTGCCTGGAACGGGCCCCTGTCGGCTCTGGAGTCTCAGAGTGTCGATCCTTGCCTGGTTTCCCCATTGGCACCGAGTAAATAGCTAATAAAAGGGGCTATAATAGCTGCCAGGGAGAGGAGCTCAGGAACAAGCAGCCATTCAGCTCCAAGGTCAGGCTCCGCCCCCTATAGTAGTTATATTCTTGTACATAGGAGGCAGTATTATAGTAGTTATATTCTTGTACATAGGAGGCAGTATTATAGTAGTTATATTCTTGTACATAGGAGCAGTATTATAGTAGTTATATTCTTGTACATAGGAGCAGTATTATAGTAGTTATATTCTTGTACATAGGAGCAGTATTATAGTAGTTATATTCTTGTACATAGGAGCAGTATTATAGTAGTTATATTCTTGTACATAGGAGCAGTATTATAGTAGTTATATTCCTGTACATAGGAGCAGTATTATAGTAGTTATATTCTTGTACATAGGAGGCAGTATTATAGTAGTTATATTCTTGTACATAGGAGCAGTATTATAGTAGTTATATTCTTGTACATAGGAGCAGTATTATAGTAGTTATATTCTTGTACATAGGAGGCAGTATTATAGTAGTTATATTCTTGTACATAGGAGGCAGTATTATAGTAGTTATATTCTTGTACATAGGAGGCAGTATTATAGTAGTTATATTCTTGTACATAGGAGCAGTATTATTGCTGGCATTAGTGGTGACGGGGTATGTAGCAAGCTCTGATTTTTATTTAATTGCCGAATAACGGCCACTGTGCCTTTTAAGTAGAACATGTGAGTGTACTGAGGAGGGGTTCAAACCCCACAGACCTGCTCTCTGTTTCCTGTCAAGTTGGGAGACCTCTAGGTCGCTGCCCAAAATGCCAAACTTGGAGGTATGGATCTGTAGCCACCTTTTCAGGTGTATGGAACTATAATATAGTTGGGCATCAGGTAGAGCCATGCCTCCCTGATTTCTCCTCAATATCAACGTGCGATGTGCCAGTCTTGCTCCCCTCCCCCCCCCCCCCCCCCCAAAGAAATATGCTGAACAGCCTTCTAATTTGGGTGAAGAAGGAGGAGGGGAGAAAGACAGGCAACATCTGCATGACATATAGAATCTTGAGCATAATAAATGCTTTTAGCAGATTTTTACGACCCATCCATGAGATGTATGGTATACGCAGTTTATGTAATTGTTGTTGGATATCTTTTAATAGTGGAGCATAATTTAGTTGGAATAGTTTATCTAAGTTGGAGGAGATCTTAATGCCCAGATAGGATAGGTGAGATGTTTGCCAAATAAAGGGGGTTTTTGATTTCAGTGAATGAATCTGTTTTGGTGGGGCTGATACGTTCATGGCCTCTGATTTTGAGTAATTCACTTTAAAGTTGGACACCTTTCCATATTGTTCAAACAGGGTTAGCAGATGCGGGAAGGCCTCGACCAGGGTTGGAGACCATGACCAGCAGATCATCTGCATAAGCAGCGTTGAGGTAGTCTGTGGGGCTATTCTCTATCCTAGTTCCCCTGATGTCCGGGTGACCTCTAATGGCTTGAAGCAAGGTTTCCATGACTAGGATGTAAAGGGCAGGTGATAGGGGGCAACCCTGCCGCGTCCCATTCCTTATGGGGAAGGGAGGTGATAAGGTGCCGTTAACTCTAATTCGAGCACTAGGGTCACCATACAGTGACATAATTGCTTTTTGGAATTGCTCGGGAAAGCCACATTTTTGCAGTGTTTTCCTCATAAAGGTCCAATTTACCCGGTCAAAGGCCTTCTCTGCATCTATTCCCAACAGAACCAAAGGGAGGCGTCATTTTACCGCTAGTTGTATAGTTGATATAATTCTGCAGGAGTTATGTCTGCCCTCCCTGCCCGGAACAAATCCTGCTTGCTCAGGGTGGATGACTTTTGGGAGAAAGGCACGAATGCGAGTAGCCAGTAATTTTGCCCAAACTTTAACATCTACATTTAAAAGTGATATTTGCCTGTAACTACCACATAGCTTAGGGAGGATCGTGACTGTGGCTTCGAGGGACTGTTTATGCAGCTGGGAGCCATTAAGGAGCGCATTGCACCAGGCAGTGAAGTGGGGGGCCAATATTTTCAAAAACTTTTTGTAATATCCCACTGGGAAGCTGTCGGGGCCCGGGCTCTTCCCCAGTGGCATGGAGCTTAAGACATCCATGACTTCCTTCTCAGTGACTGGGGATAAAAGAGTTTCGCTTTCTGTGTTGTTTAAACTGGGAAGTTGTAGGTGTTTTAAGAAGTCTTCTATCAATGTGCCTCTGGCCTTAGTGGATCCTGTCAACTTCCTGAGGAGTCCATATAGGTCCTGGTAGAATTTTTGAAATTCATTAGCTATATCTGATGTTTTATGTAAAGTGATACCTTCCTTCGTGTTGATCCATGGTATGTACATGGATTCTTTCTTTTGCTTCAGGAAGGAGGACATCAACTTTGTGCCCTTATCTCCGTGTGAGTAGAAGCAAAAATGTGAGTATTGGTATGTTTTCGCGTAACAGATGTTCAGGTGGTCTGTTAATTGCTTGCGCAAGTTAGTTAAGTCTTCCTGTGCATCTAGGGCTCTAGAGCACTTATTTATGGATTCAATGGAATTTAGGGTTTCCTGCCTTTCTTTTTTGACTCTACTGCCCAGTGCAATGAGCTCCCCCCTCATGACCTGTTTATGTGTTTCCCACACAGTTGTGAGCGGCATACCTTCTGTGGTGTTGTCTTTGAAGAACCGAGACAATTTCTGACTGAGGGTGTCTAAGTCTGATTGTTTATCTAATAGTGTTTCGTTCAACCACCACTGTCTGGCCCGTGTTGGGAACTGCAGGGAAGTAGACACTGGGGCATGGTCTGAGACCGTGATGGGGTCAATGATTGCTCCACCCTGTCAGCACAACTGCTAGAGATCAGGACATAGTCTAGTCCAGGCATCCTCAAACTGCAGCCCTCCAGATGTTGCAAAACTACAACTCCCAGCATGCCCGAATAGCCTACAGCTATCAGCTTACAGCAGGGCATTGTGGGAGTTGTAGTTTCACAACAGCTGGAGGGCCGTAGTTTGAGGATGCCTGGTCTAGTCTCTTATGAGTATTATGTGGAGCTGAAAAGAAGGTGTAATCTCTGTCGGTAGGGTGGAGCAACCTCCATGAGTCTACAAGATTGACATCTGCTAAATAAGTGTTGCCACGGCCTAAAGCTGTCTGGGTCAGCTGAGAAGAGCCGTCAGAGGAGTCAACTATAGGGTTCAATGTAACATTGAGATCACCTCCGACCAAGTCTAATACCATCCGCAAAAGAGGAAAACTTTTTTTAACGCATTGACAATCCATTTTGTTTGGCCTCGGTTGGGGCTGTATAGACTGGCCAAAGTCACTACCTGGGTGCCTATTGAGCCCTTCACAAAAACGTAGCGGCCCTCTGGGTCAGTTTGTGTACATGTGAACTTGAAAGGGACTCTCTTAGATATTGCTATGCCCACTCCTCTAGCTGCCTTACTGAATGCACTGGTATACCAGTGTTGTAAGTATGTTCTCGGGAGTGTGGGTATATGCGCTGACTTAAAGTGCAATTTTTGGAGGAAGCAGACGTCTGTGTGGGATTTTTTCCACATACGGATGACCTGTGACCTCTTCTGTGGGGTGTTAAGTCCTCTTACATTGAAGGAAGTACATTTTATCAGTGCCATAGTGGTGTCCGTGAGGTGACCTTAGAGCGAGCGTTAGGTTGGACTTATGCGTGTTACCAGGGAAACAGAATATAACAAGGAACAAAGAGAACAACTGAAAAATGGAGTAAATCTCCATCATAAATGTCGGGTGGCTCTTGCTGAGCGTGCAGCCCAGCAGAAGGAGGCAAAGCGCGAATGGCCCGAGCCAGCCTGATGTGAGGCACTTGCGCCAGGTTTGCGCTAAAAGATCCCTGGTGAATGCCAGATGGGAAGGCAGGCAAGTGGCCATATAGGGGGGATAAGCCGACCTGCTCTGTGAGTTGTGGCAAACTAAATAGTACAATAAAACATAAACCATATCAACCTAGCCAATGGATGGATGGCCTGTCAATCCAGGGGACCGCTCATTAGAATGGACTCCCCGGGCCGCAAGGTCATTGTTGCATAGAGATCAAACATATAGAATGGGGCTAAATATCACCTCCCATGTAAGTGCGGTGCTAACTTCGAGGCGACCCTCAAGCGGTCTATCTGTGGGATCCCAGCCGCGACCCAAAAGCCACCCACCTGTGGCCTATCGATCCGGGAGACCGCCACATGGCTGGGCCCCCGGATCGCGAGGCCACAATGCATGCACTATGTAAAATGCAAAAATAAAGAAGGCACATTTTGTATCGGCATATACTTGCATGCTGGAATCATGGTAAAGCCTGGACTGTGGGCTAGGATGCCGCTCCCGACAGCCACTGTCTTTGAGTGAGGTAGTCATTTATTCAGCGGGGTTTGAGGCCTTATGGCCTGTAGTTGGTCTTTCTTTTCGTCACGGCCTTGGTCCACCGCTGTTCTTCTGTCCAGCGGAGTTGTTTGAAGCAGGGTCCAAGCTGCCGGCAAGTCCGCTGGTGTACGGATTGTACATCTCTTGCCCTCAGAGGAAAAAGTAAGTCCGAAGGGGAATAACCATTTGTAGGGCATTTAAATGGCCCTCAGGTGGTCGGTGAGCGGCCTCAGGGCCCTCCGTTTATTCAAAGTTGAGGGCGCTAGGTCCTGGAACAGGAGGATCTTGGCCCCTTCGTAGAGTGGCTCTTTGTGTTCTCTATCAGCTTTAAGAATCGCGGCAGTGTCCACATACCGTAGTAGGCCGCAGACCACATCTCTCGGCGGGTCATTGTCCCTGGGCCTCGGTCTGAGCGCTCTGCGTTCCACGCAGTTTTCGGCCGCTCTTTCGGCTCCTACTAGGCCAGAAAAAAATGGCGGCTGCCGCTTCTGGTAACGCTTCATGTAACACCTGATCTGGGAGACCTCGCAGCCGGCTATTCTTCCTTCTACTGCGGTTCTCCTGATCTTCTATCAGAGCGTAAGCATCGTCCAGTGAGTTAGCATATGCAGCGCTGTTATCACCCAGGGTGCGGGCGAAGGTAATTATGGCCGCCTGTGTTTGTTCCAGCTTTTCTACACGATGCCCAATGTGCTTGATGTCGCTCTTAATTTCAGTGAGATCTTGTAACACCGGAGCTAATGCTGACGATAAGGCTTGTTGTATAAATTGGCGCGAGATGGGTGCAGAGGTATTTCTGCGGATACCGGCGTCTTGATCAGAGGAGACGCCATCTGCTCCTTCTGCTTCCTGCAGCCAGTCCTCGTGTTCAGGTGGCGCCATCTTGTTAGAGTTTGCGGCCGGAGGCTTCTTATTTAGAAATTTCTCCATATCTTGAGCTCCTCGGTCTTGTCTGGGAGGCTCTGGCTTGTCTCTGGGGATATACTTTCCAACTTTTCCCATTCTTTATCAGGCTAGGTAGCGAATTTTACCAGTTTGCAGGTTCACATGGAGAGGAGCTCTCTCTTTTTATTGAGACAGTAAATAGTTATAAAGTGCAACAGTACAGCATACGCCATACGCAGATGGCATCAAATTAGTGCAATCATATATAACCGCAGCCAAATAAATGAGGGGGGGGGGAATAAACAAAAATAGACATACAAGACACCGGATAGAGCTAACGAAAACACAAACAAGAAGAGGGGAGGAGAGAAGGGGGGGGGGGGGGTGGGAAGGGAAGGGGGTAGGTACAATGATGGCAGTATCAATCAGACCTCTATAAGGTTGTTCAAGGCGTTAGGTGACGATATGCTTTCCAGGGGCTCCATATATCTAGAAAACGAGGGCGAGTGTGAGATTCCCAGTGAGCCAGCTCTTCAAAGCGACATATCTGATCCACTTTCTCTTGCCACATCAGCAGCGTAGGCGCAGAGTCGTTCTTCCATAGCAAAGGGATTAGCAGACGGGCAGCAGTAAGAAGTAATGTTGGTAGGTTGTTCTTAGAGGGAGTAAGGGACACATTGGGGCACCAAAGCAGAACTAATTGTGCATTTAGACTTATATGGGAGTCACAGATGTGCCTGATTAAGCTCTCAATCTGTGTCCAAAAGGGACGGATTAGACTGCAGGACCACCATATGTGAGAAAGCGACCCCTTCTCTGTTCCACACCTCCAGCACCGATCGGGTATTTCCTGATTGAGATTATGAAGGAACTCAGGCGTTTTGTACCAACGTGTAAGTAGCTTAAAGGAGTTTTCCTGTATTTTGATACAACGACTGAATCCATGAGAATTGGAAAGGATAAATGCCTTTTCAGGTTCTGAGAGGCGGAACGAGAGCTCCTTTTCCCAGGCAGTTAGAAAGGACAGTGCCGGGGGTGTATATTAAGTCAAGTTATATTCTTGTACATAGGAGCAGTATTATAGTAGTTATATTCTTGTACATAGGAGCAGTATTATAGTAGTAATATTCTTGTACATAGAGGCAGTATTATAGTAGTTATATTCTTGTACATAGGAGCAGTATTATAGTAGTTATATTCTTGTATATAGGAGCAGTATTATAGTAGTAATATTCTTGTACATAGGAGCAGTATTATAGTAGTTATATTCTTGTACATAGGAGCAGTATTATAGTAGTTATATTCTTGTACATAGGAGCAGTATTATAGTAATTATATTCTTGTACATAGGAGCAGTATTATAGTAGTTATATTCTTGTACATAGGAGGCAGTATTATAGTAGTTATATTCTTGTACATAGGAGGCAGTATTATAGTAGTTATATTCTTGTACATAGGAGCAGTATTATAGTAATTATATTCTTGTACATAGGAGGCAGTATTATAGTAGTTATATTCTTGTACATAGGAGCAGTATTATAGTAGTTATATTCTTGTACATAGGAGGCAGTATTATAGTAGTTATATTCTTGTACATAGGAGGCAGTATTATAGTAGTTATATTCTTGTACATAGGGGCAGTATTATAGTAGTTATATTCTTGTACATAGGAGCAGTATTATAGTAGTTATATTCTTGTACATAGGAGCAGTATTATAGTAGTTATATTCTTGTACATAGGAGCAGTATTATAGTAATTATATTCTTGTACATAGGAGCAGTATTATAGTAGTTATATTCTTGTACATAGGAGGCAGTATTATAGTAGTTATATTCTTGTACATAGGAGGCAGTATTATAGTAGTTATATTCTTGTACATAGGAGGCAGTATTATAGTAGTTATATTCTTGTACATAGGAGCAGTATTATAGTAGTTATATTCTTGTACATAGGAGGCAGTATTATAGTAGTTATATTCTTGTACATAGGAGGCAGTATTATAGTAGTTATATTCTTGTACATAGGAGGCAGTATTATAGTAGTTACCGTATTTTTCGCCCCATAAGACGCACTTTTTTGGGGGGGAAATGCCCCGGTGTCTTATGGGGTGGATGCTTCCATTTTACATCGCAGTCTGCAACGCTGCAGCATCGCAGAATGCGATGTACGAGCCGGGAGAGAGGAGGGGCTGGAGTCCGGAACTAGGGACGGGGCCTGGTGCAGTCACTGTACTCTTACACCGGGCCCCGCCGCTCACCGCAGTATTTAAAAACATTATTCCTTATCCTGTTATTAAGTTTAACTAACGCTGCCCTCTCCCATGTTCCCATCTCCCCCCTGTATCCCCACAGCACTTACGAACACGCTTCCATAGCAGGCAGAGCGGACGGCAGCAGTAACGTCACTCACTGGCGTCGAGCGCCTGCTCCGCCCACTTTATGAATGAAGCAGGCGGAGCAGGCGCGCGACGTCAGTGAGTGACGTTACTGCTGCCGTCCGCTCTGCCTGCTATGGAAGCGTGTTCGTAAGTGCTGTGGGGATACAGGGGGGAGATGGGAACATGGGAGAGCGCAGCGTTAGTTAAACTTAATAACAGGATAAGGAATCATGTTTATAGATAATTCGGTGAGCAGAGGGCCTGTGTATTGGGGGACACTGTTATGAGGGGGATCTGTGGATGACATATAGCAGTGTCATCCACAGATCCCCCCACCCCATAACAGTGCCATCCACAGATCCCCCCACCCCATAACAGTACCATCCACAGATCCCCATAACAGTGCCATCCACAGATCCCCCATAACAGTGTCATCCACAGATCCCCCATAGCAGTGCCATCCACAGATCCCCCATAACAGTGCCATCCACAGGTCCCCCATAACAGTGCCATCCACAGGTCCCCCATAACAGTGCCATCCACAGGTCCCCCATAACAGTGCCATCCACAGGTCCCCCATAACAGTGCCATCCACAGGTCCCCCATAACAGTGCCATCCACAGATCCCCCACATGACAGTGCGTCATCCACAGATCTCCCATAATAGTGTCATGCACAGACCACCATTAATTCAAAACCCACCAAAAGCACACCTTTTGGTTAAAAATATTTTTTTCTTATTTTCCTCCTCAAAAACCTAGGTGCGTCTTATAGGCCGGTGCGTCTCATAGGGCGAAAAATACGGTATATTTTTGTACATAGGAGGCAGTATTATAGTAGTTATACAGTATTCTTGTACGTAGGCAGTATTATAGTAGTTATATTCTTGCAGTACTATAGTAGTTGTGGTATATTCTTGTACATAGGAGGAAGTAGGGATGGTAATTTTTACAGTAATTTTTATACATATAAAAACAGCATTAGGCGATGGTATCTACTTTTTTAAGACCAAAATGTGCTTTGATCATTTGTAGCTTCGTGCCTCCAGCTCATACAGAATACATTATTTAGCACAGCAGAAAGCCTTCCTCCGGCCGTCCTCATGTATAAAGTACAATGTACATTATTAAAGCAGTTATACTGTGGAGCGTTATCTCATCTTACCACCTCTAGGTGTGGCTATCACTACAGTTATCCACGTAGATTATGTGGCTGACAGGTCATTTGAAGCCCTATGGCCGTCATCAGCCGCATATGCTGATTTCAGCAGGACCGACCGTCCATCTACGGTGTATGGAAACAGCAGGTTCCAGTGGACAGAAGGATTGGGCAGAGTCTATGTCAACATGCGGATGGGATCACAGCGTCTAAGACTAAGAGCTAAATGGACAAGATCAACGGTTCCTCTGATCCTGGCCGTGAGAGTTTAGTTTCCTGTAGGAGGAGATTATGTGGTTAGGGGAGCTTAATAGGGAATCTAAAGTTTGGAAGGGAGCGAGGTTTGGGGTTTATGGTGACCTGTTAGGTATAACGCAGACGTTTCCTATTGTAAAAAAAAATATGCCACTATTGCAAAAAATCCAACATGGTTGATTATACTGGGACTTTAGGGATCTATGGCCAAAAATGTGACTGAAAGTGCGATACCAACTTTTATTACAAAAACTGCAGTGGAAAAAGACGTCTGCACAGCGTCAGGCTGGGAGTTCACACGTCGTTCAGCAATGTCTGGTACAGAAAAATCATTCGGCCCTTGATGTTCATGCGGCTTGTGGCCAGAGTGTCAGGATCCGGACCTGTTCTCACCTCGCTGTGTGCGAGGCCATTTATTATAAGAAGGTGGTGGGGGGGGGGGGGGGGGGTGAAGCTATACATAATATATACATACACTGCTCAAAAAAATAAAGGGAACACAAAAATAACACATCCTAAATCTGAATTAATAAAATATTCTTCTGAAATACTTTGTTCTTTACATAGTTGAATGTGCTGACAACATAGTCACACAAAAAAAAAAAAATGTAAATCAAATTTTTCAACCCATGGAGGTCTGGATTTGGAGTCACACTCAAAATTAAAGTGGAAAAACACACTACAGGCTGATCCAACTTTGATGTAATGTCCTTAAAACAAGTCAAAATGAGGCTCAGTAGTGTGTGTGGCCTCCACGTGCCTGTATGACCTCCCTACAACGCCTGTGCATGCTCCTGATAAGGTGGCGGACGGTCTCCTGAGGGATCTCCTCCCAGACCTGGACTAAAGCATCTGCCAACTCCTGGACAGTCTGTGGTGCAACGTGACGTTGGTGGATAGAGCGAGACATGATGTCCCAGATGTGCTCAATTGTATTCAAGTCTGGGGAACGGGCGGGCCAGTCCATAGCATCAATGCCTTCATCTTGCAGAAACTGCTGACACACTCCAGCCACATGAGGTCTAGCATTGTCTTGCATTAGGAGGAACCCAGGGCCAACCGCACCAGCATATGGTCTCACAAGGGGTCTGAGGATCTCGTCTCGGTACCTAATGGCAGTCAGGCTACCTCTGGCGAGCACATGGAGGGCTGTGCAGCCCTCCAAAGAAATGCCACCACACACCATTACTGACCCAATGCCAAACCGGTCATGCTGGAGGACATTGCAGGCAGCAGAACGTTCTCCACGGCGTCTCAAGACTCTGTCACGTCTGTCATGTGCTCAATGTGAACCTGCTTTCATCTGTGAAGAGCACAGGGCGCCAGTGGCGAATTTGCCAATCTTGGTGTTCTCTGGCAAATGCCAAACGTCCTGCACGGTGTTGGGCTGTAAGCACAACCCCCACCTGTGGACGTCGGGCCCTCATATCACCCTCATGGAGTCTGTTTCTGTCCGTGTGAGCAGACACATGCACATTTGTGGCCTGCTGGAGGTCATTTTGCAGGGCTCTGGCAGTGCTCCTCCTGTTCCTCCTTGCACAAAGGTGGAGGTAGCGGTCCTGCTGCTGGGTTGTTGCCCTCCTACAGCCTCCTCCACATCTCCTGATGTACTGGCCTGTCTCCTGGTAGCGCCTCCATGCTCTGGACACTACGCTGACAGACACAGCAAACCTTCTTGCCACAGCTCGCATTGATGTGCCATCCTGGATAAGCTGCACTACCTGAGCCACTTGTGTGGGTTGTAGACTCTGTCTCATGCTACCACTAGAGTGAAAGCACCGCCAGCATTCAAAAGTGACCAAAACATCAGCCAGGAAGCATAGGAACTGAGAAGTGGTCTGTGGTCACCACCTGCAGAACCACTCCTTTATTGGGGGTGTCTTGCTAATTGCCTATAATTTCCACCTGTTGTCTATCCCATTTGCACAACAGCATGTGAAATTGATTGTCACTCAGTGTTGCTTCCTAAGTGGACAGTTTGATTTCACAGAAGTGTGATTGACTTGGAGTTACATTGTGTTGTTTAGGTGTTCCCTTTATTTTTTTGAGCAGTGTACATGTAAGAGGGGAGCCAGAGATTGCCCGGTATGGAGGAATTTGTGATTTCCGATGCTGTAAGTTGTAGTTCAGCGGTGCCAAGTGGATGGAAAAGACTAAGTGACATATACCAGACCCTCCACCTTACAACACGGGCCAATGTCAACGTCAGACATATATGGTGTGAGGGATTGATCATCGGGGGGATGTAAGGTAATGTACCTATCTCCACAGGAATGGTATGCATGCTGACTTCAGTGCTCAATACCAGGCAGCAGCTGCAACAGCAAATGTATAAAAGGAGAAAACTTGTGGTCCATGCTTAATATTGATACACAAATCACTGCAAAAAATGCACCAAAATGATACTCAACTGACAATACTAGCGAATTCCTCAGCCCGATGTTAAAAGTTGAGAACTTTGCCAATATCTTCCAGTCAGGAACATATCGGAGCCCCTCATGCACCACGTCACGGTGTCTCAGCACGCATGGGGTCCTACCACTCAACTGCCCGTGGTGTGTGAACAGGGTCTGAACAGTGCTGGAAACCAACTCTCAGCCAGGCTCTCACATGCCTCCATAGTGGTATCACCAATGCCCTGTGAGGTAGGATAAAGCTGTGAGCCGGAGCCACAACAGACCATGGGACACAGAAGCTACCAGGTGCAAAAGAACGTTACCACCACAATGAAGTGGCACATACCATACACATAAAGACAAAAACTCGCTTAAAAAAGTGGCCTAAACGGGTGAAAATGCTCCAAACCCAGACACTGTAGCGCGTCTATAACCGGGGGAACAATTCCTCCGCAGACAACGGCAATCCCCAGCAAAAAATGCGTATAATGGAGGTTGCCGGGGCGGACCGCATGCACCACAAGGACATCTTACACAAAATAATACATTGTGCAGATGAAAAAATATACATACAAATCACTGCAGAAAATGCACCAACATGCAACTGACAATACTAGCGAATTCCTCAAGCCGATGTTAAAAGCATACAAGACTTTACACCTTGGTGACCATAGGTGGGTCTCGGTATTGCTAGTGGCTACTACTGACCTATAGGGGGCACTATGAGAGGTTGTAAAGGCCATTAGCCCCAATGCAACAACTCACTGTGTGCAGGCATCACAGAAGGATACTGGACTGGGTCAGTGTGGACATCCCCTCTAAATAGTAGTTCCAGACAAACACCACGGCTCCTATATAGGAAGGAGCCCTCCTATAGAAGTGAATGGGACGGCTTCTTGTAATTACACCCGCTCACCGCTGTCATGTCGACGGCGAGCAGATAAACAATGGAGGGAAGGCAGTGCTTGCATGGAGTGTGGCCTTCTCTTCATACAGCTGATCAGTGGGGGTCCCGGATGTCGGACCCCCGCCAATCTATTGATGACCAATCCTGAGGATAGTACTTAAATATTAAAATCCTTGAAATCCCCTTTAATGAAATTCTTTGCCTAAGGGCTCATGCACACGAACGTTGTTTGGTTCTGCATCCAAGCTGCATTTTTTTTGTTTTGCAGCTCGGATGTGGACCCATTCACTTCAGTGGGGTCGCAAAAGATGCTCCGTTCCATGGGGCTGCAAAAAAAATAGAACATGCCTACTCTTGTCTGCAAAATGGACAAGAATAGGACATTTCTATTATGGGCGGCCTGTTGCGTCCCCCAAATTGCAGAACGCACGCAGGCAGCATCTCTTTTGCGGATCCGCAATTTGCAAAACACGGCGCGGTCGTGTGTAAAGCACGCCACGGGTAAGACGTCGCCCATGGGATCCCTTAAAGATGTTATTAAAATTTTTGTCATGACGTCAGTTGCATTTCAGCAACAAGGGACTAGGTCCCCCTAAGTAGATGGTAGTGGTGGAACCCAGTGTAGGAATACCAGAGTGGTGTAAGGGTTGCCCTATAGTGTCCCTTAGGTGTGGCTTTAGCACTTGTCACGGTGCTCCTACCTGGATGTCTCCTAACTCCAAACCAGGCATTGTCGTCCACAGCGGTGCAACTAAAAGCGATAGGTGATGAAGGATGAGGGTGAAAGAACTTGAGTCCAGACTTTTATTAACGTTGAACACAGCTTTACTTTCAATAAACGTTTCTCCAACAGTTTCAGGCTTTGTCTTGGTCATCAGCAGGTTTTAGCTTAATTCTGGCAGACCAACACATTCAGCTCTGCTACATCTGTATTAAGTAGGGACTTTTCCTCTTCTGCTGTAACTTAGCTTTCTGTAGTCTGACCAAGTCAGGTCTTATTTAATGTCACCCAACTTTCCCAGAAACAGATAAAACTAAAAGTTGTTGAATTCTTGGGGAGTGGACTACAGCTAATATAAAGTACCATCACAGCCCCTAGCTTTCCTGTAGTCCTGAATGTCAATCTCCATGTGCCTAAAACGCCACATAACCCTGGAGTGGAAGTCCCCCAGCTTTTCTATTATCCTGAATGGCAAATCCTGGTACTTAATATCTAAAAAGGTCGACGGGCACTCTCTCTCTCTCTCTCTCTCTCTCTCTCGGGAACATGTGGATGCAAATATATTTATTGTGCTAAAACAATATAGTGCAATAGATAAAAAATGAATAAAGTAAACAGAATAAAATATACTGAAGAAGGAACAAGTTCTGGTTCCGAAACGCGTCTGGTAAAGCTGGGGACCTCCTTATGACAATTTACCTACCGATCGCACTTATGGAATCAAAATAAAGTGGAGTGCTTCATGAATATTTGTGCTATCATCTGCTGCGTTCGTCACGTGGGACGCTACCTGCATCACTAGGTCAGCATTGACTGTATTCACTTCAGACCACGTGAGACTCCGTACCCCCGATCTATAACACAGAGCATCCACAGCGCGCACAGTGAGATGAAAATAAGCGGAGGTAAGTGGTATCTTGATAACCTACCTATTTGATATTTGAAACCGTATCACATTTTTTTCCATTCATTGGGACATTAACTGTTTTTATTGTATATTTTATTCTGTTTATTTAATTTTTATCTATTGCACTATATTGGTTTTGCACAATAAATATATTTGCATCCACATGTTCCCGAGTGAGAGAGAGAGAGAGAGAGAGAGTGCCTGTCGACCTTTTTAGATATTATTTATTATAGACAGGGTGAGTCAATTGGAATAGTGCCCCCTATCCTTTACGATTAGCAGGGGAGCCCCCTTATTGTATTACCCCACGTCACATCCTGGTACTTATTGATCGTTCTCTCACTCCTATATCTGTACACCTCGTCTCCTGCTCCAAAATCTACACATCGCTACATGTGTTTACCATTTGAGGGTCTTTAGTGGCTTTATTTTATGTCACCCAGCTTTCCTACACTCCAGAATGGCAGATATACAGGGTGGGCCATTTATATGGATACACCTTAATAAAATGGGAATGGTTGGTGATATTAACTTCCTGTTTGTGGCACATTAGTATATGTGAGGGGGGGGAACTTTTCAAGATGGGTGGTGATCATGGCGGCCATTTTGAAGTCGGCCATTTTGAATCCAACTTTAGTTTTTTCAATAGGAAGAGGGTCATGTGACACATCAAACTTATTGGGAATTTCACAAGAAAAATAATGGTGTGCTTGGTTTTTTTAACGTAACTTTATTCTTTCATGAGTTATTTACAAGTTTCTGACCACTTATAAAATGTGTTCAATGTGCTGCCCATTGTGTTGGATTGTCAATGCAACCCTCTTCTCCCACTCTTCACACACTGATAGCAACACCGCAGGAGAAATGCTAGCACAGGCTTCCAGTATCCGTAGTTTCAGGTGCTGCACCTCTCGTATCTTCACAGCATAGACGATTGCCTTCAGATGACCCCAAAGATAAAAGTCTAAGGGGGTCAGATCGGGAGACCTTGGGGGCCATTCAACTGGCCCACGACGACCAATCCACTTTCCAGGAAACTGTTCATCTAGGAATGCTCAGACCTGACACCCATAATGTGGTGGTGCACCATCTTGCTGGAAAAACTCAGGGAACGTGCCAGCTTCAGTGCATAAAGAGGGAAACACATCATCATGTAGCAATTTCACATATCCAGTGGCCTTGAGGTTTCCATTGATGAAGAATGGCCCCACTATCTTTGTACCCCATATACCACACCATACCAGTCTTGGAGGGATCTATCCAATGTGGGTTAGTGTCAGACCAATAGCGGTGGTTTTGTTTGTTAACTTCACCATTCACATAAAAGTTTGCCTCACCACTGAACAAAACCTTCTGCGTAAACTGAGGGTCCTGTTCCAATTTTTGTTTAGCTCATTCTGCAAATTCAGTGCGCCGATCTGGGTCATCCTCGTTGAGATGCTGCAGTAGCTGGAGTTTGTAAGGGTGCCATTTGTGAGTAGCTAATATCCGCCGAAGGGATGTTCGACTAATGCCCCTCTCCAGTGACATGCGGCGAGTGCTGTAGGCTCTTGCTGAATGAAGCTAGGACAGCCACTGATGTTTCTTCATTAGAGGCAGATTTCATGTGTCCACATTTTGGCAAATCCAACACTGAACCAGTTTCATGAAACTTAGCAAGCAGTTTGCTAACTGTAGCATGGGAGATGGGTGGTCTCGTAGGGTGTCTTGCATTGAAATCTGCTGCAATGACCCGGTTACTGCGTTCACCAGACATCAGCACAATTTCTATCCGCTCCTCACGTGTTAACCTCGGCGACATGTCAATGGCTGTAAACAAAGAGAAACTTGTAAAAAAAACTCATGAAAGAATAAGGTTACGTTAAAACCAAGCACACCATTGTTTTTCTTGTGAAATTCCCAATAGGTTTGATGTGTCACATGACACTCTTCCTATTGAAAAAACAAAAGTTGGATTCAAAATGGCCGACTTCAAAATGGCCGCCATGGTCACCACCCATCTTGAAAAGTTTCCCCCCTCACATATACTAATGTGCCACAAACAGGAAGTTAATATCACCAACCATTCCCATTTTATTAAGGTGTATCCATATAAATGGCCCACCCTGTAGTTAATTAGAAACACACAGTCCCATCTCCTTGCAGGGGTCTGGAGCTTTCCTATAGTCCTGAATAGCAGATGCATTAATTGAGTCTTGCCCCAGTATCTCTCTGTAAGCGGACGGATCTGCCGTTCAGGGGTCTGGAAAAGCAACAAACCCCTGTATTACTTGCCTTCTTGGGAGTCACCCAGCTTTCCTATAATCCTGAATGGTAAATGTATGTATTGAGTGACACCTTTCTTGATGACTAGCCAGGGTCTTATTGGAAGACGCCCAACTTTTCTGTGTCCTGTCCCAGTGGTCTGGGAAACCATATTGGAAGTCACCCAGCTTTCCTATTGTCCTGAGTGGTAAATGCACTTATTTAGAGGAGTATCTCCTGTCCCAATATCTTGGTAAGCTGACAGATCTGCCGTTCAGGGGTCAGCGACAAACCCCTGGATTAGATGCCATATAGGATATCACCCAGCTTTCCCATACTCCTGAATGGCAATGCTATTAATCAGTGACACATTCTGGGTCCTGGGAAAGCTGGGTTGATCTGGAGTACTGCGCCCTCCCAGCACCTGATTGTAATTCCAGCCTCTTTAATATTTTGGGGTTTTGGGGCTCAGCCGCTTTGTCATCTCCCCCGGACACATGTTCCCGATGCGTCTGTTTGAACGATTTTTCTCCTCTACTAGAATTTGGCGCTTGGACGGCAACAATCGCGCCTTTGATGAGGCCACGCGGAGCGCGATGCTCGCCGCCACTTTAAAACCTATTTGTCATGTCCGCTAATGATCTGAAATGCTAACGCTTGTGTAAACAGACTAACGAGCCGCCAGCGCCTTCCCACCGGGGTCACATAATTATTCACATGGTAATGTAAACTGCCAGCGAGCCGGCCTCCGAAATATGGAACACGCTGTGTCGAGCCGCCAACCGCAGCCCCAAATAATACCGACTAATCATCCGCAAATAAACTGCACAGCGCCCCGGGGAAAGGATTAAATCCATCCGTGGGGCAGAACCAGGTGCTCGTAACAACAGACTGTAGAGTGTGTTATATGGAAATGGTGGGACGTCAGGTCTTATGCTCCAGTCACATCCAAAGCTGCATTCACAGTTCTGTCTGCTTTCCTTAAGCATCTCATTATCCTGGACCATGCATCTCATCTCTACTGTCCCGGCTAGACATTGTGTCCTAGTCACATTCAAAGTTTCCTAAAAGTTTGCAGATTGGAGGACTGCGCATCTCATCTCACATCCTTGTCCAAGTTACATTTGCATAGAATGATTTTGATCAGCTTGTACCGATCTTCAGCTGCATCAGGTTTTAAGCTCCAGTAATATTTAAAGCTGCATTCAAAATTCTGGTTCCCAAATTGTTTCAGTTTTCAAGACACACATCTCCTCTCTGCTGCCCCTGCTAGACATGACGTCATAGTCAAATTTGCATAGATTTTTTCTTTTGCTCATCCTATATGGATCTTGAGATACTACACAAAGTCTAACACTCCAGTAACACCTAAAGCTGCATCCATTATTCCACTTGCTTCCTGTAGGGTCTCTGTTTGTTTGAAAGATGTCTTGCTCTACTACCCCTGCTAAGTACAGCTGTCCAAATTAAATATTATATACCTATATACCTGTAGTGTATATTATGATCCAGTCACATCCAAAGCTGCATTCACAGTTCTACTGTTTCGTAAAGATTTTCAGATTGGAGGACTGCACATCTGATCTCCACTGCCCCTGCTAGCCATGGTTGTGCTAGTCAAAAGTGCATAGATTGGTTTTGCTCTGCTTATAAGGATCCTGAGCTACTACATCAAGTATTATAGCTTGCATAATTCTCAAAGTGCAGCATTTCTAAGTGCACTAGAGATCTTCAGGAGACTAACTTAGAGATTTCCACTGTAGCAGAACTTCAGCTGTGTTTTTAGTGGCTACTCAGACACTCTGCTTCAAAACAGGTAAGGAATTTGTAAAGTAGGTATTTACTATTATAAAGAAAAAGACACAAATGTGATCGCACTCTACATCCAGCATTCCGCCCTCCCTCCATGCTGGATGAGGCATTGGTGTACATTTTGGCCAAAGCGTAATAAGCCACTCACCACGTTAAGGTCGTCTCTATGGAGTGGTCCCTAACACTAGTTCCTACCTGTTTGTGGGCCATGACAGCCACACAAAGTCCAGGGAATGCAGGTCAGCGTGCACGCCAAGCACACTCTGCTTTTAACCCCGTCCGGTGCCATTACAGCTTTCATCGGATCCAGGGATGCAAGTACAAACATGCATGCTGAGCCCACTATACACTGCGTGCAGAATTATTAGGCAAATGAGTATTTTGACCACATCATCCTCTTTATGCATGTTGTCTTACTCCAAGCTGTATAGGCTCGAAAGCCTACTACCAATTAAGCATATTAGGTGATGTGCATCTCTGTAATGAGAAGGGGTGTGGTCTAATGACATCAACACCCTATATCAGGTGTGCATAATTATTAGGCAACTTCCTTTCCTTTGGCAAAATGGGTCAAAAGAAGGACTTGACAGGCTCAGAAAAGTCAAAAATAGTGAGATATCTTGCAGAGGGATGCAGCACTCTTAAAATTGCAAAGCTTCTGAAGCGTGATCATCGAACAATCAAGCGTTTCATTCAAAATAGTCAACAGGGTCGCAAGAAGCGTGTGGAAAAACCAAGGCGCAAAATAACTGCCCATGAACTGAGAAAAGTCAAGCGTGCAGCTGCCAAGATGCCACTTGCCACCAGTTTGGCCATATTTCAGAGCTGCAACATCACTGGAGTGCCCAAAAGCACAGGGTGTGCAATACTCAGAGACATGGCCAAGGTAAGAAAGGCTGAAAGACGACCACCACTGAACAAGACACACAAGCTGAAATGTCAAGACTGGGCCAAGAAATATCTCAAGACTGATTTTTCTAAGGTTTTATGGACTGATGAAATGAGAGTGAGTCTTGATGGGCCAGATGGATGGGCCCGTGGCTGGATTGGTAAAGGGCAGAGAGCTCCAGTCCGACTCAGACGCCAGCAAGGTGGAGGTGGAGTACTGGTTTGGGCTGGTATCATCAAAGATGAGCTTGTGGGGCCTTTTCGGGTTGAGGATGGAGTCAAGCTCAACTCCCAGTCCTACTGCCAGTTTCTGGAAGACACCTTCTTCAAGCAGTGGTACAGGAAGAAGTCTGCATCCTTCAAGAAAAACATGATTTTCATGCAGGACAATGCTCCATCACACGCGTCCAAGTACTCCACAGCGTGGCTGGCAAGAAAGGGTATAAAAGAAGAAAATCTAATGACATGGCCTCCTTGTTCACCTGATCTGAACCCCATTGAGAACCTGTGGTCTATCATCAAATGTGAGATTTACAAGGAGGGAAAACAGTACACCTCTCTGAACAGTGTCTGGGAGGCTGTGGTTGCTGCTGCACGCAATGTTGATGGTGAACAGATCAAAACACTGACAGAATCCATGGATGGCAGGCTTTTGAGTGTCCTTGCAAAGAAAGGTGGCTATATTGGTCACTGATTTGTTTTTGTTTTGTTTTTGAATGTCAGAAATGTATATTTGTGAATGTTGAGATGTTATATTGGTTTCACTGGTAAAAATAAATAATTGAAATGGGTATATATTTGTTTTTTGTTAAGTTGCCTAATAATTATGCACAGTAATAGTCACCTGCACACACAGATATCCCCCTAAAATAGCTAAAACTAAAAACAAACTAAAAACTACTTCCAAAAATATTCAGCTTTGATATTAATGAGTTTTTTCGGTTCATTGAGAACATGGTTGTTGTTCAATAATAAAATTAATCCTCAAAAATACAACTTGCCTAATAATTCTGCACTCCCTGTATACTTCTCCTGGAGCCAGATGGCTAATGGTAGGTTCTATACAAGCAGACTCAGTTTTATACTGACTTTAAAGCCAGCCTCCAGGACAGATTGACTGGTCAGGTGTGCATGGCTGCACGGAGATCGCCACGCCTCCAATATATACTACAAAGAAAAAAATGTGGGGGATTCAATCAGCACAACCCTATATGTAGGTGCACATAGCACCTGAAGGGTTAATTGTGCTGATCACAGCCCCCTGTAAAAGATCGGGTGCTGCCAGGCAGCAGGGGGCAGTCATGTACACAGTTCGTAGTATATTCTAACTAGAAGCGTCCCCATCTCTATGGGAACGCCTCTGTGTTAGAATATACTGTCGGATCTGAGTTTCACGATGTAACTCCAATCCGATGGTATATTCTAACATAGAGGCGTTCCCATGGTGATGGGGACGCTTCAAGTTAAAATATACCATCGGATTGGAGAAAACTCTGATCCTATGGTATATTAACTCCTGACTTTACATTGAAAGTCAATGGGGGACGGATCCGTTTGTAATTGCACCATATTGTGTCAACGTCAAACGGATCCGTCCCCATTGACTTGCATTGTAAGTGGATCCTCCAAAAATCAAGGAAGACCCACGGACGAAAAAACGATCACGGAAAAACGGAACCCGTTTTTGCGGACCGCAAAAAAAAAAACGGTCGTGTGCATGAAGCCTAATACACACAGTATTACTCATACAGCCAATGCATTCCAATACAGAAGTATTGGAATGCATTGTAAAAGGGATTAGACCCCCAAAAGTTGAAGTCCCAAAGTGGGACAAAAAATAAAGTAAAAAAAAAGTTGAAAAAAAGTTGAAAAAATAAAGTAAAAAAAAAGTTGAAAAAATAAAGTTTTCCCCCCTAAAAGTTTCAAGTAAAAATAAACATAAACGTCATTTTCCCCAAATAAAGTAAAAAAAAATTTGGTAAGAAATAGGGGAAAAAAAAAAAAGGTATACATATTAGGTATCGCCGCGTCCGTATCGACCGGCTCTATAAACATATCACATGACCTAAACCCTCAGATAAACACCGTAAAAAATAAAAAATAAAAACTGTGCTAAATAAACCATTTTTTTGTCACCTTACATCACAAGAAGTACAACAGCAAGCGATCAAAAAGGCGTTTGCCCACCAAAATAGTGCCAATCTAACCGTCACCTCATCCCAAAAAAATGAGTCCCTACCTGAGACAATCGCCCAAAAAAAAAAAAAAATATGGCTCAGAATATGGAGACACTAAAACATCATTTTTTTTGTTTCAAAAATGATATTAATGTGTAAAACTTACATAAATAAAAAAAAGTATACATATTAGGTATCGCCACGTCCATATCGACCAGCTCTATAAAAATATAACATGACCTAACCCCTCAGATAAGCACCGTAAAAAATAAAAAACAAAAACTGTGCTAAATAAACCTTTTTTGTCACCTTACATCACAAAAAGTGTAATAGCAAGCGATCAAAAAGTCACACGCACCCCAAAATAGTGCCAATAAAACAGTCATCTCATCCCGCAAAAATCATACCCTACCCAAGGTAATCGCCCAAAAACTGAAAAAATTATGGCTTTCAGACTATGGAAACACTAAAACATGATTTTTTTTTTATTTAAAAAAAGAAATCATTGTGTAAAACTTACATAAATAAAAAAAAAGTATACATATTAGGTATTGCCGCATCCATGACAACCTGGTCTATAAAAATATCACATGATCTAACCTGTCAGATAAATGTTGTAAATAACAAAAAAAAAAACGGTGCCAAAACAGCTATTTCTTGTTAGCTTGCCTCACAAATAGTGTAATATAGAGCAACCAAAAATCATATGTACCCTAAACTAGTACCAACAAAACTGCCACCCTATCCCGTGGTTTCTAAAATGGGGTCACTTTTTTGGAGTTTCTACTCTGGGGGTGCATCAGGGGGGCTTCAAATGGGACCTTCTGCGCCCTGCCGTGTGCCCGTTCAGCGGTTTACGACCACATATGGGGTGTTTCTGTAAACGACAGAATCAGGGCCATAAATATTGTTTGGTTTGGCTGTTAACCCTTGCTTTGTAACTGGGAAAAAAATTATTAAAATGGAAAATCTGCCAAAAAAGTGAAATTTTGAAATTGTATCTCTATTTTCCATTAATTCTTGTGGAACACCTAAAGGGTTAACGACGTTTGTAAAATCAGTTTTGAATACCTTGAGGGGTGTAGTTTATAGAATGGGGTCATTTTTGGGTGGTTTCTATTATGTAAGCCTCGCAAAGTGACTTCAGACCTGAACTGGTCCCTGAAAAATTTCAAGATTTGCTTCTAAACTTCTAGGCCTTGTAACGTCCCCAAAAAATAAAATATCATTCCCAAAATGATCCAAACATGAAGTAGACATATGGGGAATGTAAAGTAATAACAATTTTTTGAGGTATTACTATGTATTATAAAAGTAGAGAAATTGAAACTTGGAAATTTGCAATTTTTGGTAAATTTGGTATTTTTTTTAAATAAAAAATTATTTTTTTTACTTCATTTTACCAGTGTCATGAAGTACAATATGTGACGAAAACACATTCTCAGAATGGCCTGGATAAGTCAAAGAGTTTTAAAGTTATCAGCACTTAAAGTGACACTGGTCAGATTTGCAAAAAATGGCCAAGTCCTTAAGGGGTTAAACCTTTGCCCCTCTAATTTAACACTATGTCCTCTTGTAGCAGTTTTTCTTCTTTTAAATATTCTCTCCTCTTTTTTAACTTGTTGATTCCCTTTATGTATTTAGCAGTTTCTATCATATCCCCTCTGTCTCTTCTTTCTTCCAAGCTATACATGTTAGGCTCCATTCACACGTCCGCAAATGGGTCCGCATCCGTTCCGCAATTTTGCGGAACGGGTGCGGACCCATTCATTCTCTATGGGGACGGAATGGATGCGGGCAGCACACAGTGTGCTGTCCGCATCCGCATTTGCAGAGTGCGGCCCCGATCTTCCAGTCCACAGCTCCACAAAAGATAGAACATGTCCTTTTCTTGTCCACACCTGCGGACAAGAATAGGCATTTCTATAGGGGGTGCCGGCCGGGTGTGTTGCGGGTCCGCAACACACCACGGACGTGTGAATGGACCCTTAAGGTCCTTTAATCTTTCCTGGTAAGTTTTATCCTGCAATCCATGTACTAGTTTAGTAGCTCTTCTCTGAACTCTCTCTAGAGTATCTATATCCTTCTGGAGATATGGCCTCCAGTACTGAGCACAATACTCCAGATGAGGTCTCACTAGTCTCTGTAGAGCGGCATAAGCACTTCACTCTTTCTACTGCTTATACCTCTCCCTATACATCCAAGCCTTCTGCTAGCATCTCCTGCTGCTCTATGACATTGTCTGCCCAGTGGCGTAACTAGAGTTCCATGGGCCCCAGGGCAAACTTTGAATTGGGCCCCCCCCCCCCGGGCCCGACCCCCCAAACCCTCCCCCTCGCACATCCCCACCCCCCGGTCGCACCCTCTCATTACGCCCCGGGACCCATCACTACAGAACATACAGGCTAATACAGCACCCCATACCACTTACATCCAGTGACGTCTCCTTTGATGTAGATGTTCTGTCCTCATCTTCTCCTTTTAGATCTTCAGACCAGACACCATTTTCAGCCATTTCTCATCTCTGCAGTTTGACAAAACATATCTTAGTTTACTACTTCAATCATCCTACCACCCTGTGCTCCCCAATATTATACTGCAGAAACAGTTAAACCCCTGATAATACTAATACCATGCAGATAATCCCCCATGCAGTAATTATTGGCACACAGCACCCTAAAATAACTGCACATTTGGCACCCTCTGTATTTAGTTGAATAATTGCCCCCTCACTCAGAATACATTTTATTTTGCCACCTCTCACTCAGAATACATTTTATTTCGCCCCCTCTCACTCAGAATACATTTTATTTTGCCCCCTCTCACTCAGAATATATTTTTATTTTGCCCCTCTCACTCAGAATATATTTTTATTTTTCCCCCTCTCACTCAGAATATATTTTTATTTTGCCCCCTCTCACTCAGAATATATACAATGTGAGAGGGGGCAAAATAAGATATATACAATTTTGCTCCACAGGTGGGGAAAGTGGAATATCGATAAAGAGGGGAAAATGGAATATATACAGAGGGGGCAAAATGGATATAAATAGAGGGGCCCTGTATATATCCATTTTGCCCCCTCTGTATATATTCCATAATCATTTATCCCCTGTGTGTATATATTGCATTTTTGCCCCCTCTGTTATCTGTTTAATTTTTTTTCCATTTTTTTTGCCTTTTTTTCTTATTGAAATATATTTTTGTTCCCCATTGGTCCCCTGTGGAGGATTTCTTGCCTGACATTTAGTTCCATGCCAGGTGCCCCCCTGTGAGTTATAGCCAGGCAGTGGTGGTGTGCACATTTAAAAAAAAAATACTTACCTCGTCAGACTGCTCCGCTCCCGCCTTCTTGCTCTTGCTTGCAGCCCACAATCCTGTCTTCCAGCGTGCGTTGTGTGATCCCGCGAGACCTGGCTGGCGCGATATCACAGCGCCACCAGGCCTGAATGGGTGGAGGCGGAGCCCGAATGGATGGAGGCAGGGCTGGGGTTGGTGGGGCGGCGCAACTACTCACAGAGGCCGGGGGCCCAAGCGACCAGCCATTTACATAAAAATGTTAAAATTACTTGCGATGGGGCGACGGAGCTGCGGGCCCCCCCCACCGCCAGGCCCGGTCGCGGTCGCATCCTCTGCGACCGCGATCGTTACGCCCCTGTGTCTGCCTACCTTTAGGTCTTCTGAAATAATGATCCCTAAATCCCTTTCCTCCGATACTGAGGTTAGGACTGTATCACTGATTGTATATTCTGCTCTTGGGTTTTTACGTCCCAGGTGCATTATCTTGTACTTATCAACATTAAATTTTAGTTGCCAGATTTTTGACCATTCCTCTAGTTTTCCTAAATCCTTTTCCATTCGGTGTATTCCTCCAGGAACATCAACCCTGTTACAAATCTTTGTGTCATCAGCAAAAAGACACACCTTACCATCGAGGCCTTCTGCAATTTCACTGATAAAGATATTAAACAATATGGGCCCCAGAACAGATCCCTGAGGTACCCCACTGGTAACAAGACCTTAGTCTGAATATACTCCATTGACTACAACCCTCTGTTGTCTGTCCCTCAGCCACTGCCTAATCCATTCAACAATATGGGAGTCCAAGCCCAAAGACTGCAATTTATTGATAAGCCTTCTATGTGGGATGGTATCAAAAGCCTTACTGAAGTCTAGATAAGCGATGTCTTCATACGTGCAGCAGCCAATTTAGGATAAAATGCTATTGGTTACCACGAAGCGTGAGGAAATTCGGCTTCTGTGCGAATCAAATTTTTTCTGAAATTCGGATCAAATTCCACTTCGTCAGGTTCATCTCTAGTCCATGACGTGGCTCCCAATTGTCCAATGGGTGGTTCTCCTCACAGCACGAGGTCACTTAAGAGAGGGGTTGGAAGTCTTCCTCCTGGGTCCCATAGTTGAGGGCACAAAAGTCCTTTAAGCAACGCAAAATCCTCATCGCTGTCACTGCTAGCTCTGATGCTCTGTGCAGCTGTAACTTCGGCAGAAACTTCATTTGCAGTCCCCTGGTGGCCTTTTGTGGCAGAAAATGGAACTGCAGCATCACCCTCTTCCGGAGGATCCTCTTCAGGCTTTAGCCTTTGCCTTGTAGGTCACAGCTAAGACAAATGCCCGTCAGAGGGAAGGTAGCAGTGGGTGGTATATATTTAAGTAATATTGTTCATAGAGTACCACCCAAATCTAAAACGTAGCCTTTAATACATTCATTAAAACAACCCCACAAACAAATAAACATGTACAAAAAACTAATAATGATCAGTACGTTAGGGACACGGTAGTCCTAAATCCTCCAAGATGCTGGAAGGGGCTGTTCCTTAGGTAGGGTAATAGCAATCAATTAGGGACCTTTCCCTGGTGCTCACCCTCTGCTCTATATATCCCTGCCTAAAGAATGGAATGGCCGCCCCGATAGGGCCGATCCCGTATTCAGGAACCTTCTGTATGCCCTAGGATGGCCCTGAAGACAGGTGACACAGGCAAAACCTTGATAGTATGCCCAATGCGTATATTCAGTGGCCTATTCTAGATACATAAAATAATAAATGCTGAATACATAATGTTCCAATCAATCCTGAGATGTACAGATATGCAATAAAAAATGTAACAATAATCCAGTGGATCCAAGGTGCCCCAAAGTATTATGACTTACTAAGTGGCATGATGCAGGTGGCTGCAGCTGCTGGTGGATCGTTGCGGTCCCGGTAGGTGCTATCTTCATTTTCAGACATGGCTTTTGATACCCTGTACCAGACTAGAGGGGTCAATGTAAGCTACATTGCAATTTTGGAGAGTATGATGCTCTGGCAGGCAGACTATAGCCCCCAAAAGTCTCTAGCAAGGTTATTTTCCCCAGCAGTACTCACTCAGACCTCTGGACATTGCTTCTCAGGATTCAGGGAAAAAGGAACTGCATTTTCCCTTTTCCAAGATGGCCACCGCTTCTACTTCCTGTAGGGGGTAAAGTTGGTTTCTCTGTCCTCCTGGGAACTTGTACTGAACACTTTAGTTCCTTCTGCTGCAAGAATGGTTCCTCTGTGAAGGCGGGCTGTTTGGTTCCCTCCCCTCTGCTGGGTGGATGTCTTCCTCTCAACATACAATGCCCAAATCCAAGATGGCCGATTAACCCCTGTTCTGCCACAGTGCTGCAGTTTTACACTTGTCGAGCAGTAAGTAGATGCTATCAAGTCTCTTGTAGGGGGTTGTATAGATAGAGGGGGCCTTCAAGGCGCAAAAGTAGATTGTTTAGTGACGCCAAAATTGCAACGGGCCACCTCCCCCTAGAGCCCTCTATATCACGTCCTAGGTGTTGGAATGGCCGAATGGAATAGGGTGGCCTAAAATGTCCCTTTATGTTGTATGAGTGAATGTCACAGTTCTCCTACCTGGATATGGTTGGACCCCAGGCCTTAGCTCCGAAGCAATAAATAGGGGGGAATAATTGAGGGATTTGAAGAAATAACTTTTTTCCAGACCTTGAGATGAAGTTCAATGGCAGCTTTACGTGAACAAATGTTTCTCCAAACAGTTTCAGGCTTTTTTAAATGGATAGGTAAGCACTCAACCACCATTCCTTTTCAAAAAGTTTCAGGCTTTGTCTTGGTTCCAGCAGGCTTTAGCATTAAACTGGCAGGCAAACTCAACTCTACTATATCTTTCTCTAAACTCCGCTGTCCTGACAAGCTAACTTGGTGTCTTTGTTTCCTCTTTATGCTGCACTTTACTCTTGTAGTCGGACTTATGTTTAGCCAAAAAGTAGGTTAGACTCCTGGCAGCTCCAACATGCAGTCTCAACCAGAACAACCAGAACTGACCCACCTCCTTCTGGTAGCAAGCACGACTGGCCCACTTCTGCCAAAAGGGGCGGAGAATGAAATGGTGAGTTCCATTCTATCTAACTATAGCTCTGCCATGTTTGCTCCCACCTGCTGGTGAACCATGCACATTACATATGAACAATTGCATAACAAGATTATGAATGCACATTGTGAAGGACCTGAAAAGACATACATAAGATGACTTGAGGTAAGACCAGTAAAGACAGTAGCAGGGTGCAGGAGTGGTAACACCACTCTGGGGTGTTACAGAGGACACACTGTTAGGAAGGGGGGGGGGGAGATCTGCGGATGACACACTGTTATGGGGGGGGATCTGCTGATGACACACTTATGGGGGCGGGATCTGCTGATGACACACTTATGGGGCGGGATCTGCTGATGACACACTTATGGGGGGGATCTGCAGATGACACACTTATGGGGGGGGATCTGTAGATGACACACTTATGGGGGGGATCTGCAGATGACATACTTATGGGGGGATCTGCAGATGACATACTTATGGGGGGATCTGCAGATGACACACTTATGGGGGGGGATCTGCAGATGACACACTTATGGGGGGGATCTGCAGATGACACACTGTTATGGGGGGGATCTGCAGATGACACACTGTTATGGGGGGGATCTGCAGATGACACACTTATGGGGGGGATCTGCAGATGACACACTTATGGGGGGGGATCTGCAGATGACACACTTATGGGGGGGGGGGGTCTGCAGATGACACACTTATGGGGGGGGATCTGCAGATGACACACTGTTATGGGGGGGATCTGCAGATGACACACTGTTATGGGGGGGATCTGCAGATGACACACTTATGGGGGGGATCTGCAGGTGACACACTGTTATGGGGGGGATCTGCAGATGACACACTTATGGGGGGGGGGGATCTGCAGATGACACACTTATGGGGGGGATCTGCAGATGACACACTTATGGGGGGGGATCTGCAGATGACACACTTATGGGGGGGATCTGCAGATGACACACTTATGGGGGGGATCTGCAGATGACACACTTATGGGGGGGGATCTGCAGATGACACACTTATGGGGGGGATCTGCAGATGACACACTTATGGGGGGATCTGCAGATGACACACTTATGGGGGGATCTGCAGATGACACACTTATGGGGAGGATCTGCAGATGACACACTTATGGGGGGGGGTCTGCAGATGACACACTTATGGGGGGGGATCTGCAGATGACACACTTATGGGGGGGGATCTTATGCGCAGTATTAGTCCATGTAACGTGGTGCCTAGGGATGAGACTTCAGGATTTCCAGGGTCCAATCCAAGGTCATACACGAGACAAACTGTTCAGCAAAGATGAGGTATCCAGAGGCAGTCTCTAGAGATAAATCAAGGAAGGCAGAGGTCATGCACAGGTAAATCTGGAATAATATGACCCGCACCATACACCCAGGTTGTCAAAACAACAGTGGGCACTGACCAGCCAGGGAGATCACCCTTTAAGTACCTGCTGGCCAATCACAGAGTGCCATGTGTCTATTCCTCATAGGTCATATAATGATCCTATCCCTGACACTTGTGCGGCCTTGGCTGGTCCTTAGTCACTTAACCCATGCCTGCCCCCTAATCTACTAGAGTTTACGTACAGGTATTTTCCCCGTCAACATCCGGCGTAGCGAATAAGATGCGCGTACGTTCGGCCGCGTATCCTTTTGCAAACCTCCTCTCGAGCGCGCACCCAGACGCTTGAGCAGCCCAGCATGAATACACGATTGCGTCGGCACGGACGCCGTAACGGAACCCGCAGGTGATACAGAGGACAGGACCGGCCGCTGCGTGCTGCCACCAGTCCGGTCAATCTGCTTAGGGTGGCCAGACGTCCGGTTTTAGGCCGGACAGTCAGGTTTTTAGACTCCTGGTCCTCCGTCCGGCTCAAGACCAGGACGGACGCCCAGAAGTCCTCCTTTTTTGCGGTTATTGGCAACTCCGTGGTGAGGGGCACTTTAAATCACTCACAGTCTATGTCACATGATCCGGATCACTGTCAAAAGCGCAGAGCGCTCAGCGTACTGACGTCACACGCAGCGCTGCCCTGCAGATTCGCGCCAGTCACTTCAGGCACAGCGGGAAGGGAAGTGGAAGACAGCTTCTGAGGAGCGCTGCCACTGCCAGCCGAATGCGAGCGCAGGTAGTCGTAGTATCTTACTGGCGAAGACTGTGCTGTTGCTGTGGCCGGGCCGTGGAGGGAATGGAAATGGATTGCTTAAACTGAAAGGGGGGAAGTCTGCTGTGAAACTTCAAGTTGAAAGGGGGGAAAGACAGTCTGTGAATGGCTACTGAAGGGGTTAATTATACCTACTGTGGGAGCAAAGGGGGGAATAAATAACTGCACTGAAGAGGGGACTGAAAGGGGTTAATAAATACTGTGACTGGGGGACTGCTGAAAGGGGGGAATAACTACTGTGAAGGCCCTTCACAGTAGTTATTAACTCCTTTCAGCAGTCCCCCAGTCACAGTATTTATTAACCCCAGCAGTACCCCCTTCACTGAATGAGGGCGTGGCTTCATGGAAGTGGGCGTGGTTTATCGGTTTGGGGGCGTGGTCGGTGAGGTCCGGCTTTCTGGGGTGATGCCAGTGGCCACCCACTCCAACGGAGTCCCCCGCAGGCCGAGCCCCACGAGGACCCCTGGGGGCGCTAGTGGATTGCGGAACAGGAGAGTGTCTTACAGGGGCACTGTGGATGACACACTGTTATGGGGGATCTGTGGAAGACACACTGTTATGGCGGATCTGTGGATGACACTGTTATGGGTCATCTGTGAATGACACTGTTATGGGGGATCTGTGGATGGCACTGTTATGGGGGATCTGTGGATGACCCTGTTATGGGGGATCTGTGGATGACCCTGTTATGGGGGATCTGTGGATGACACACTGTTATGGGGGATCTGTGGATGACACACTGTTATGGGGGATCTGTGGATGACACTGTTATGGGTCATCTGTGAATGACACTGTTATGGGGGATCTGTGGATGGCACTGTTATGGGGGATCTGTGGATGACCCTGTTATGGGGGATCTGTGGATGACACACTGTTATGGGGGATCTGTGGATGACACACTGTTAGGGGGGATCTATGGATGACACTGTTAGGGGGATCTGTGGGTGACCCTGTTATGGGGGATCTGTGGATGACACACTGTTATGGGGGATCTGTGGATGACACACTGTTATGGGGGATCTATGGATGACACTGTTATGAGGGATCTGTGGATGACACTGTTATGGGGGATCTGTGGATGACACTGTTATGGGTCATCTGTGGATGACACTGTTATGGGTCATCTGTGGATGACACTGTTAGGGGGGATCTGTGGATGACACTGTTAGGGGGGATCTGTGGATGACACTGTTAGGGGGGATCTGTGGATGACACTGTTAGGGGGGATCTGTGGTTGACACTGTTATGGGGGATCTGTGGATGACACTGTTAGGGGGGATCTATGGATGACACTGTTAGGGGGATCTGTGGGTGACACTGTTATGGGGGATCTGTGGGTGAGACTGTTATGGGGGATCTGTGGATGACACACTGCTATGGGGGATCTGTGGATGGCACTGTTATGGGGGATCTGTGGATGACACTGTTATGGGTCATCTGTGGATGACACTGTTACGGGGGATCTGTGGGTGACACTGTTATGGGGGATCTGTGGGTGACACTGTTATGGGGGATCTGTGGGTGACACTGTTATGGGGGATCTGTGGGTGACACTGTTATGGGGGATCTGTGGGTGACACTGTTATGGGGGATCTGTGGATGACACTGTTATGGGGAATCTGTGGATGACACTGTTATGGGGGATCTGTGGATGGCACTCAGTGGCGTACCTCCAATAGAGGCAGACCACGCAGCTGCTATGGGGCACCTGGGGAAAGGGGGACCGCAGTGGAGGATAGGCCCTACCAACTAATTACACTTGTATGGCTACCTGGGAATGTAAGAGGTGGAGAAGGACCTTTGATGATGTCAGAAACCATGTGACCAGTGCAGGAAGCCAATGAATAGCAGAGCAGCAGAAGTCTAAAGGACCTTTGGTGATGTCATCATCATGTGACCAGCGCAGAGGACTGATGAAAGACCTGTGGCATATCCCTGTGAGGGGGCGGAGCTTCTGTGTGGTGTCTAGAGGAGAGGTTAGTGGTGTTCTGGGATAACCCATAACATCCTAGAAAAGCTGGGAGTTGTAGTTCTGTCCTATTATATCCTTCTCCATGTAATTTAAACGTATGCCCTAGTACAGTCTGGTAATGCTGGGAGTTGTAGTTCTTCTGTCCTATTGTATCCCTCTCCATGTATTTTCAATTTATGCCCTAGTACAGTTTGGCAATGCTGGGAGTTGTAGTTTTCTCCTCATTCCCCCTCTCTGTAATGTATACTGATGCCCCATAATAAGTCTGCCCATACTGGGGGTTATAGTTATTTCTTTTTAAAGCTCTCACCTGGTACAACTAGATGATGTCCTATAATAATCAGGACATGCTGAGAGTTGTAGTTCTCTCTTCTTAAGCTGGGTTCTCATCACCGTTTAGTTTTCCGTTTTGCGTGCAGGACTTTTTTTCTGTCTAAAATAACGGATCTCCGACAGAAATGGCATAAACAGATGCCAAATGTGCAGAACTGATGCTTGAAATACAGGATCCGTTTTTTCTTTATTTTTCTGTTCATCTGACGGATCAGAAGAACGGAAAACTAAACGGTGATATGAACCCGGCCTTATACTCTGTGTAATATCTACTTGTATCCGATAATAACAGCCTGGACATGCTGGGAGTTGTAGTTCTCTCCACTTTTACCTCTCCCTGTGTTACAATAATAACAATCTGGTGATGATGAGACTTGTAGTTCCCTTGTCACTATTATAATGTTCTGCAGCCGCTGAGATGCGTATTAGGCTTTGTTCAGATCTGTGCTGGTGACGTTCACTGTTCTGCCGTCGTAGGAGCAAATCAACGAAAATCACTGCAGTTCCAGATCTGGTAACTTCGTGGACGACACCCGATGGATCCCGCTGACTACGATGAGATCTGACGGGTTATAAAATTGTGTCCATCATTTATGACCTGATCTGTGACTGAGGCCCCAACACAGATGTGATCAAAGCCTTTTATGTTATCTAGCATCATATTATGATGTTCTGCAGCAGCTGAGGTGTGTATTAGGAGGTTCTGCAGCAGCTGAGGTGTGTATTATGAGGTTCTGCAGCAGCTGAGGTGTGTATTAGGAGGTTCTGCAGTAGCTGAGGTGTGTATTAGGAGGTTCTGCAGCAGCTGAGGTGTGTATTAGGAGGTTCTGCAGCAGCTGAGGTATGTATTATGAGGTTCTGCAGCAGCTGAGGTGTGTATTATGAGGTTCTGCAGCAGCTGAGGTGTGTATTAGGAGGTTCTGCAGCAGCTGAGGTGTGTATTAGGAGGTTCTGCAGCAGCTGAGGTGTGTATTAGGAGGTTCTGCAGCAGCTGAGGTATGTATTATGAGGTTCTGCAGCAGCTGAGGTGTGTATTAGGAGGTTCTGCAGCAGCTGAGGTGTGTATTAGGAGGTTCTGCAGCAGCTGAGGTGTGTATTAGGAGGTTCTGCAGCAGCTGAGGTGTGTATTAGGAGGTTCTGCAGCAGCTGAGGTATGTATTATGAGGTTCTGCAGCAGCTGAGGTGTGTATTAGGAGGTTCTGCAGCAGCTGAGGTGTGTATTAGGAGGTTCTGCAGCAGCTGAGGTGTGTATTAGGAGGTTCTGCAGCAGCTGAGGTGTGTATTAGGAGGTTCTGCAGCAGCTGAGGTGTGTATTAGGAGGTTCTGCAGCAGCTGAGGTATGTATTATGAGGTTGTGCAGCAGCTGAGGTGTGTATTAGGAGGTTCTGCAGCAGCTGAGGTATGTATTATGAGGTTGTGCAGCAGCTGAGGTGTGTATTAGGAGGTTCTGCAGCAGCTGAGGTATGTATTATGAGGTTGTGCAGCAGCTGAGGTGTGTATTAGGAGGTTCTGCAGCAGCTGAGGTGTGTATTATGAGGTTCTGCAGCAGCTGAGGTGTGTATTAGGAGGTTCTGCAGCAGCTGAGGTATGTATTATGAGGTTCTGCAGAAGCTGAGGTGTGTATTATGATGTTCTGCAGCAGCTGAGATCAGTGGTGTACCGCCCATATAGGCAGACCACGCAGCTGCTATGGGGCCCAGGAAAGGGGGGGGGGGGGGGGGGGGCCGGAGAGCATCAAAGGCCCCACCCCCTACATCTGTATTATAGTCATATTGGGCATTGAGGCGGCCCACTTGTCTTCTGTCCCGAGCCCTGCTTTCCCTCTGTTCAGGTAGGTGTGTGGGCCCCTTCATCCTCCCTCCCCTGAGGGGTTAAAAATAATTTAAAAAAACTCACCCCATCCACTTGATCTCACAGCCGGCATCCTCTTCTTTCTGCAGGACCTGCGATGATGACTACGTGGTGAGCGCAATGACGTCACCGCAGGTCCTGCTGAATAAAGATAGAAGAGGATGCCGGCTGCGCGATCAAGTGGATGAGGTGAGTTTGTTTTATTATTTTTAGGCCTCATGCACACGACCGTTGTTGTGTTCCGTTCTGCAAAATGGAATTCCGTTGTTCCGTTATCCGTTTCCGTTTCCGTGTGTCTTCCTTTATTTTTGGAGGATCACCAGACATGAAGGAAAGTAAAAAAAAAGTCTAAGTCAAGTTTGCCATGCAAATGATAGGAAAAAAACGGACGCGTGGACGCAGATGACAATCTTGTGTGCCATTGACTTGAATGGGTCCGCGAACCGTTTTCCGTGAAAAAAATAGGACAGGTTATATTTTTTGGACGGACTGGAACCACGGATCACGGACGCGGATGACAAACGGTGCATCAGCCGAGTTTTCAACGGACCCATTGAAAGTCAATGGGTCCGCAGAAAATCACGAAAAACGGAACAACGGACACGGAATAAAACAACGGTCGTGTGCATGAGGCCTGAACTATAACTAATTAAAACGTGGCTAGCTGCCAAAAGTGAATCTATCTAGATGGGGCCTTTCACCCCGCTCTGGATACTGTGCAGCACACAGCTGTAGCTCATTGATATATATCGAGACACTGCCCTCCATCTGTTGGAGGGTGGGGATGTCAGGTCGCCTTAGGCTAGGTCTACACGACGACATTTTTCGCGCAACATTTTGTTGCACCAATGTTGCGCGACATGGTGTCGCACCGCAACATGCGACATGCTGCGACTGCGACGCAACAGTCGCAGAAAATCCGTTCGAGATGTCGCAGTCGCAGCATGTCGCATGTTGCGGTGCGACACCATAGACTGCCATTATACAAATTGTGGCGCGACAAATGTGGTCGTGTAGACCTAGCCTTACTGAGATATAGCACCACTGCTATTAGCATTCAGTAATCTCCTGAGCCTAACATGAGGCTCACGGGGGTCCCGGCTGCACAGTATCCAGAGCCGGGTGAAAGGCCCCATACAGATAGATTCACTTTTGGCAGCTAGCCACATTCTAATTAGTAATAACTAATAAAGTTTTTTTGTTTTCATTTTATACCTGAGCTCTATAGATTTATAATAGTTAATTTGTCCTCAGGACTGTAGATGCAAACCTTTACGCTGGGTTCAGACCAGAGCGTTGTGAAAGGAGCGCTCTGTATGCGCGATTGTACGGGCGTTTACAAGCGCGCATACAGAGACAAGTGAACACACATTGTCGCGCGTTCCCGAAAGTCTATGTACGGGAACGCGCGACAAACGCCCAAAAAAACGCTCATGTACTTGTTTGAGCGTCGGGCGTTTTACAGCGCGATCGTACGCGCTGTAAAACGCCCAGGTGAGAACCATTCCCATAGGGAAGCATTGGTTTCTCCTTGTTGAGCGTTTTACAGCGCGTAGGAACGCGCTGTAAAACGCTCAGGTCTGAACTGAGGGTTAGGCTGGGTTCACACTTGAGCGTTTTACAGCGCGTTCAAACGCACTGTAAAACGCTCAACACATATAAACCAATGCTTCCCTATGGCCCTGGTTCTCACTTGAGCGTTTTACAGCGCGTTTGAACGCGCTGAAAAACGCCCTACGCTCAAACAAGTTCTTGAGCTTCTTTGGGGCGTTTTGACACGCGTTTGTGGCCATAGGACACTGCAGTCAATCACACAAACGCGCGTCAAACGCGCGTTTACTATTGCAAAAAATGCGCATAAAAACGCGTGACAAAAACGCGCGTTAAACGCGCATATCAAATACGCTCAGGTCTGAACCCAGCCTTATGTGACACACTGAGTTAATTATTATTTTTAACCCCTCAAGGGCAATTTATTTAGCTGACACAGTTCATAAGGCAAGGGGGGCTATGGTGGCACTGGTATACTATTGTGCCAGCACCACCATAGCCCCCCTCCCCATGAGCGGTGCCTGTGTGCTGCTTATAGTGGACAGTGCCCTCAGACAATGAATCCCAGTATTGAGACCCTATGACGGATCTCAATACCGGAAAATAGCCTAATACGTACCCTGCTCCCCGACACCTGCGTCGCTCCTAATGCTTACACAGCTGCAACTGCTGGGGGTATGGCAGGGGAGGAGCCAGGGCAGGTGGTGGGATGGGCCAGTGGTGGTTAGTGGGCGGAGTTAGTGGGTCCTCGTTCAGATTCTTGCTATGGGGCCCTGATGACACTGTTATAGGGGATCTGTGGATGACACACTGTTATGGGGGATCTGTGGATGACACACTGTTATGGGGGATCTGTGGATGACACACTGTTATGGGGGATCTGTGGATGACACACTGTTATGGGGGGGATCTGTGGATGACACACTGTTATGGGGGATCTGTGGATGACACACTGTTATGGGGGATCTGTGGATGACACACTGTTATGGGGGATCTGTGGACTACTGCATGATCCCCATCATTGTGCCTGGTGGCAGCACTGATCACCCTCTCTGTGCATGTGAATGCAGCTGGCACCTTTGCAGCAGGTGGAATTCCATCTGTCACTCCTCCCCCTGACGCTGTCACTTGATTGTGTCCGCCTCCCTCTTTATATATAAGGCTCAGCCGTGAGCCGCCTGTACCATTCAGTTTGCGGGGGTGTGTGGTACTGCAGGCTGCAACATGAAGACACTCAACACTCCGAACACCGGGCTGCTGCAGGGTGAGTGCGGGCACCTGGCACTGCCATGCTGCTTGCGTCCTCTATTATCTGGCAGATTTTGATTCTATGGGGCACATTTACTATGATGTTTTCGCCTATTTTGGGTTGAAAAAATGCTGTTTGAAACTTTTTGTTAGGTGCATTTAATACTGAGCGTGTGCCTGTGTTGGAGGCTTTTTATATAGCTTTAGACTAATTTTGCAATTGCCTAATTTTTACTCCATTCCAGGGTGGCCTATTTTTGTCGGTTTTTTGCATTAAATTTGCAGTTTCTGTGACTTTACACAGGTCATTTGTTCCTTTTTTCATGCGCATAGTAATTATAATGGAATCACCTGACTAATACAAAGACGCCTCATTCATCTGCTGCTGTGCGACTTTTCATAAATAGTCGTCAGAATATCGACAGAGAATCCACTGCTCCCGTCTAATTGAGGTCTAAAAAACAGACGCGCTTGATGAGTGTGCCCCTATACGTTTATTTGCCATTAGTACTGAGCTGCTAATTAGTCATTGGGACAGGTACTGCTGATCTGTAATGCTTAAACCTGCAGTCCTGTGTAAAAGTACTTATTAGGCCCATAACTGATTCAGCTCTGCTATATTTGTGTAGCCTGCAACCTCTGACTGTTCAGTTGGGATGAAACTACAACTCTCAACATGTCCTGACCGCAGCAATAAATGGTTATCAGTGCAGTTCCAATTAACGAGTTTAGGTCGCTAGTCTGTATAATAGTCAGAGATGTAGCAGAGCTGGTTTTGTTCTGTGGGAAATGCATTGCTGGTCCAACATGGACTCCGGCAGTTCTGTGTAAAAATACATGCAAGTCATGATTGAGGCCAGACACTATGGGATCATGCACACGAATGTATTTTTCTTCTGTGTTTTTTATTTCAATGGGGTTTGAAAAAAAAACGGAAATGACTCTGTGTGCGTTCCATGGCCGCATGTCCTTTCCGCATGTCCTATTCTTGTCTGTTTTAGGGACAAGGACGGGCATTGTTATAATGGATCTTCCTAAAAAAAAAAAACAGATTATTTTTTTTTTGCCGGATCTGTGTCTTGTGGACCACAAAATACATACGGTCGTGTGCATGAGCCCTAACTCAGCTCTTCCCTTTGAATCCAGAGGAAAAAAAGCACCTATACAAGCAAACAAACATTGCGAGCTTGTGAGCGTTCAGGTGTTTGATTTCAAGTGTGTGATCATCAGAAAATAACCTGCTGTTTAAATCACTTTGTTTAGCATATTTAGAAATTTTTAATTATGTTTTTAAGTTTTATATTTCAACTAAAATCATAAAATCCTTCATTTTTCGCACTGACCACGTGAGTGAGTATTCCGTGCGGGTGCAAAGCATGATGCGAACGCATTGCACCCGCACTGAATCCGGACCCATTCATTACAATGGATCTGTGCACATGAGTGTTGGTTTTCACGCATCACTTGTGCGTTGCGTGAAAATCGCAGCATGTTCTATATTCAGCGTTTTTCACGAAGCCCTGGCCCGATAGAAGTGAATGGGGCTACCGTGAAAAACGCATCGCATCCGCAAGCAAGTGCGAATGGGATGCGTTTTTCACTGATGGTTGCTAAGAGATGTTGTTTGTTAACCTTTCGTTTTTTATCACGTCCGTGAAAAATGCATCAATGTGAATTTCACCCGCACGATAAAAACTGAACTGAACGCAATCGCATCCAAAACTGACTGAACTTGCTTGCGCAATGGTGCGAGTTTTCCTGAACGCATCCGGACCTAATCCGTATCGCTCGTCTGCAAGGGGCCTAAGCCTAATAATAGGCGCCACTTCTTGGTCTGTACAGATCACTTTACTGCAGTCATCTGCTTATCTGTCATTCTAATCCTGCCTGTAATGATATCACCTTTGTGTACAGATAAGATAGGATCCACCATTCACAATAGGTGATGTCACAGCGTATCTATCCTTCCTTGTACAATGACCTCCGCACAGGTCACAGAGGATGCCCAGAAAACTCCCCCATAGGAGTCACTGAGGTCCCCTCCAAACCATTGTGTGTATGGTCCATGGGGCTGCTGTAAAGCGATTCTAATACTTTGTAAATGCTGTTAAAACAGCTCAGGCAAGATGGCCGCCCCCGTAATCATGTTCGGGAAATAGAATTAAAAAAATCAGTAATCCGAAAATAGAGATTAGAAAAAAAGGAGATGTGTTACTATCTGGTTTTAACTGGCAGAATTTTTTTTGGGTGATGACGTCACCACGTGGGAGAGAGCGGTGACATCATCGCGCAGGTCCTGTTTAGAGAAGATGGGAGAAGCTGCAGTAGCGCGATCAAGTGGATGGTTTTTTAACCCCTAAATGGCCATATTGTTTTTCATTCTGTCTTAAGAATGCTATTATTTTCCGATATAACCACGTTATAGCAGAAAATGATAAAATCACCCGAACCCGGACTTCAGTAAAAAAAAAAGTCCTGGTTCTGGTCTGGGTATCTGAACTCGCAAAGTTCGGTATGTACCCGAACTTCGCAGTTTGGGTTCGCTCATCCCTACTGGATAACAGTTAGAAAGCGGGGTAGAGGGAAGAGTGCCAGGGAGGCTAGCCCGGATCTGAAACAAGGTTGGCGATGAGGGGGTGTCAGTTCAGGGAGAGCACTGCTGCAGCCGGACCCTTCCTCTGCCAGTCAGGGGAATGTCTGCTCTAGTAAGCAGGGAACCAGGAGAGCAGGGCCGGCGGGTGATGGAGGTGGGAGACTCAGGGGCGGACATAAGCCGGTTCAGCTGCACAGGGGCCCGGCATGTGAGGGGGCCCATTCATACTAGTAAGCGCTCACTAGTATGCAAGAGATCGTCGCTTAGTTACCCCTCCGGCCTGACTGCGTACAGCACGCGCTATGACCTGACGCTGTACGCAGTCAGGTCACGTGACTGTGCAGCGCGGGCTGTTGAAAACCAGCAGGGCAGGCGCTTGCATCAGGACACGGAGAGCAGCGGAGCAGGAGAGGTAAGTTTTAATTATTTATTTTTAGTCTGATGGGGCCCTGGGGGTCTGTCGCATCGATATGGGGGGGGGGGGGGGCTGAATAAACAACTGATATTGGGGGGTCCTCCTGAGTAACTGATATGGGGGGTCCTGGGCAACTGGCATATGGGGGGGCCTAAATATGCAACTGATATGGGAGGTGGGTCCCCCTGAGCAACTGATTTGGGTAAGGGTCCTGACAAGTGACATATGGGGGGCCTGAATGAGCAACTGATATGGGGTGGGGGGGTCTGAACAACTGATATGGAGGCGTGAATAGGCATCTGATATGGGGGGGTCCTGAGCAACAGATATGGGGGCCTATCTGAGCAAGTGACATATGTGGGGGGGGCCTGGGCAATTGACATATGGGGGGCCTGCCTATTTTATATACTGGGAATTATACTGGCACACATTATGGGGCAATTTTATACTGGCACATTGTCAGGCACCATGGGGATAAGGGGGGGGGGCACGATATAGGAGTATTTTATACTGGCGCAAATTATAGGGCACTATGGGTACCTTTTCTCATTTAGGGGCACGAAGAGGTTTTTTGGGCACACAGTAAGGGGCATTGGCACACATTATGAGGGTACTATGGGGACGTTGGCTCTACAGGGGGCACTAAGAGGAGGTATTTTTATACTGCCACACAACAGGGCATTTTTATTTTTACTGTAGTACATTATAAAGAGAATTATTACTACCGGGGGCATTATGGTGGGCTTTATTACAGTTGAGGGACTATGAGGAACTTGAACACTAGTATGAGCACCATGGGAGCATTATTACTTCTGGGGCGCAGTGGGGATTTTATTACTGTAGGGGCACTATTACTACTGCGTGCTGTCTGGTGGATAATTATTTCTATTGGTGGGACTTTGGGGAGCAGTATTACTGTGGGGGGCACCCTGGCACGATATCGGCTTAGCACACTTATTTTTGGGGAACATTATGCTTACACTATTAGTGTCAGGGACACTGTTTCCTGGGTGCAGTTATTTTTTAGGACACTGTGTGCCAATAATTATTGAAGGGGAACTATCTGTGTAATCTGTATAGGGAGCACAGCGGGCACAGTATTGGGGGTGGCAGGATGGGGTGTTCAGAAGGTGGGAGGATGATGGAAAAGTCGGAAACTAAGATGTCTGTCAAACTCCGCAGAGAGAAGAGATGGCTTAAAAAACTTCATGGCGGTCTGGTCAGTGGCGGATCCAGAGCCTGGTCTCTGGAGGGGCACTTCCATATTATTTTCTGTCCGCCGCCACAAAACAATGGTGCTTATAGAACAGACTACACAGTGTAGCGGTATATTGTGTGGCACAGTGTGGAGGTATACTGTATATTGTGTGGCACAGATTAGAGGTATACTGTATATTGTGTGGTCAGTGTAGCGGTATACTGTATATTGTGTGGTCAGTGTAGCGGTATACTGTATATTGTGTGGCACAGTGTAGCGGTATACTGTATATTGTGTGGCACAGTGTAGCGGTATACTGCATATTGTGTGGCACAGTGTAGCGGTATACTGCATACTGTGTGGCACAGTGTAGCGGTATATTGTGTGGCACAGTGTAGCGGTATACTGTATATTGTGTGGCACAGTGTAGCGGTATACTGTATATTGTGTGGCACAGTGTAGCGGTATACTGTATATTGTGTGGCACAGTGTAGAGGTATACTGTATATTGTGGGGCACAGTGTAGCGGTATACTGTATATTGTGGGGCACAGTGTAGAGGTATACTGTATATTGTGTGGCACAGTGTAGAGGTATACTGTATATTGTGGGGCACAGTGTAGAGGTATACTGTATATTGTGGGGCACAGTGTAGAGGTATACTGTATATTGTGGGGCACAGTGTAGAGGTATACTGTATATTGTGGGGCACAGTGTAGAGGTATACTGTATATTGTGGGGCACAGTGTAGAGGTATACTGTATATTGTGGGGCACAGTGTAGAGGTATACTGTATATTGTGGGGCACAGTGTAGAGGTATACTGTATATTGTGGGGCACAGTGTAGAGGTATACTGTATATTGTGTGGCACAGTGTAGACGTATACTGTATATTGTGTGGCAGTGTAGCGGTATACTGCATATTGTGTGGCACAGTGTAGCGGTATACTGCATATTGTGGGGCACAGTGTAGCGGTATACTGTATATTGTGGGGCACAGTGTAGCGGTATACTGTATATTGTGGGGCACAGTGTAGCGGTATACTGTATATTGTGGGGCACAGTGTAGCGGTATACTGTATATTGTGGGGCACAGTGTAGCGGTATACTGTATATTGTGGGGCACAGTGTAGCGGTATACTGTATATTGTGGGGCACAGTGTAGCGGTATACTGTATATTGTGGGGCACAGTGTAGCGGTATACTGTATATTGTGGGGCACAGCGTAGCGGTATACTGTATATTGTGGGGCACAGCGTAGAGGTATACTGTATATTGTGGGGCACAGCGTAGCGGTATACTGTATATTGTGGGGCACAGTGTAGCGGTATACTGTATATTGTGGGGCACAGTGTAGCGGTATACTGTATATTGTGGGGCACAGTGTAGCGGTATACTGTATATTGTGGGGCACAGTGTAGCGGTATACTGTATATTGTGGGGCACAGCGTAGAGGTATACTGTATATTGTGGGGCACAGCGTAGCGGTATACTGTATATTGTGGGGCACAGTGTAGCTGTATACTGTATATTGTGGGGCACAGTGTAGCGGTATACTGTATATTGTGGGGCACAGCGTAGAGGTATACTGTATATTGTGGGGCACAGTGTAGAGGTATACTGTATATTGTGGGGCACAGTGTAGCGGTATACTGTATATTGTGGGGCACAGTGTAGCGGTATACTGTATATTGTGGGGCACAGCGTAGCGGTATACTGTATATTGTGGGGCACAGTGTAGCTGTATATTGTGTGGCACAGTGTAGCTGTATACTGTATATTGTGGGGCACAGTGTAGCGGTATACTGTATATTGTGGGGCACAGTGTAGCGGTATACTGTATATTGTGGGGCACAGTGTAGAGGTATACTGTATATTGTGTGGCACAGTGTAGCGGTATACTGTATATTGTGTGGCACAGTGTAGAAGTGTTGTGCTTTATCCTAATGAGAAAGATTTCATAATAAGGATTTGGAGAAGGGGCAGAGGGATAGCAGAGAAGGGAGAGGCTGGTGCTTCTACTAGGGGGTCATACCATGGGGGAGTAATAAAGCCCACCATAATGCCCCCCCCCCCCAGTAGAAATAATTCTCCTTATAATGTGCAAAAAATACCCCCTTGTAATGCCCCCAGTTGAGCTAATGTCCCCATAGTGCCCCCATAATGTGCCAGTATAAAATGCCCCAGTAAATGCCCCCATAGTGCTCCACACCCTCCTTCCTCCTAGTGCCCCCCATAATGTACCAGAATAAAATGCTCCATTAGATGCTTTCAGTGTCCCCCATAATTTGCAAGTATAAAATACCCCTTCTTAGTGCCCCTGTAGATGACCTCATAGTACCCACCATAATGTGTCCCAGTATAAAATTGTACTGTACAGAACGCCCATATAAAATACCCCTTCTTTGTGGCCTCAGTAGATGCCCCTATAGTGCCCCCAATGATGTTCCAGTAACAAGAGCAACCCCCCCAATCATGTGCCAATAACAGCCCCCCCCCAGTGCCAGTAAAAGTATTGTATGTATAAAACACAAAACAAAAAAAACACATACTTGCCTCAATGTCAGCGATGCAGGCCTCTTCCGGCCTGTGTCCCGTGCTGTACGGCTCAGGTGGCGCGATGACGTCATCGCGCCGCCTGCGCTGGCCTCTGATAGGCTGCAGTCACTAGTGCCTGCAGCCTATCAGAGGAAGGGAAAGGGATACGCCTCTCCCTCCCCTGCCTCAGCACAGCCATCTGTATCGCTGTCCTGAGGACGGCGATACAGATGACTATGGAGATGAGCGCTGCCACAATGGGGCCCTCTGCTGTCTGTCTCCGCCCCTGGGGAGACTCTATTATTAGGGGTACAGAGAGGAGAAAGGTGCGAGCAGTCTTACCAGACTAATACGTATGATGGGACCAGGAGAGGTTTCAAGGGAGGCGAATCCAGAGGACATCAGATGTGGGTCCAATGGATAGCCAAGGTAGTTGATAGGATCTGTATAGATGAGGGAGCTCTGTACCCTAATTTGCCCTACTTTAGGGGAAGGGGGCTAGTTTCATTCTGCCTAACTATACAGAGCGACCCCCATCCGGATACCTGTCCCTACTCGGTCCCTAACTCTTGATGTTTATAAATGACCAGCTGTATGCACGCCTGATGACGTCCCGACGTGGCACGTTTCTATCACAGTACTACTTGATTATCCAGCTACGTGTGTGTGTGTGTGTGTGTGTGACCACATTAGCTCCTATATCTGCTGCTGGGAGCAACCTATGGTGAATACTAGAAGGACACTGGATATTTGTGATATTGAAAACTGTAGCTCCAGTATAATATCGATAGTGAGGATCAGTAATGGTGGGATAGGATATGCCTAGTAATATTCATCACATTGTCAAATAGGCTACAATACTGAACTCACTCACTACTAAGGCTACCTGCACACGAACGTTGTTTGTTTCTGTGTCCGTTCCGTTTTTTTGCGGATAGGATGCGGACCCATTAATTTCAATGGGTCCGCAAAGAAACGCGGACAACACACTGTGTGCTGTCTGCATCCATATGTCCGTTCCGTTGCTCTGCAAAAAATAGTGCATGTCCTATTTTTTTTTCTAGTATGCGGACAAGGATGGGCATTATTACAATGGATCCGCAAAAAAAAAAAACGGATGCCATACGGACTGTCATCCGGACCGCAAAACACATACGGTCGTGTGCATGTAGCCTAACTTGCATTAAAAACTGACTGTCTAATAAATCTATTATTCGTCTGCTCAACACTGGCTGTAGCTCAACACTGGCTGTAGCTCAACACTGGCTGTAGCTCAACACTGGCTGTAGCTCAACACTGGCTGTAGCTCAACACTGGCTGTAGCTCAACACTGGCTGTAGCTCAACACTGGCTGTAGCTCAACACTGGCTGTAGCTCAACACTGGCTGTAGCTCAACACTGGCTGTAGCTCAACACTGGCTGTAGCTCAACACTGGCTGTAGCTCAACACTGGCTGTAGCTCAACACTGGCTGTAGCTCAACACTGGCTGTAGCTCAACACTGGCTGTAGCTCAACACTGGCTGTAGCTCAACACTGGCTGTAGCTCAACACTGGCTGTAGCTCAACACTGGCTGTAGCTCAACACTGGCTGTAGCTCAACACTGGCTGTAGCTCAACACTGGCTGTAGCTCAACACTGGCTGTAGCTCAACACTGGCTGTAGCTCAACACTGGCTGTAGCTCAACACTGGCTGTAGCTCAACACTGGCTGTAGCTCAACACTGGCTGTAGCTCAACACTGGCTGTAGCTCAACACTGGCTGTAGCTCAACACGTTTCTGGTAACACTACCTCCTCAGGAGCCTAATTACTACTAGTGTCAATATTACTTTCTATCATTGAGACAGACAGACATGCGTAGCGAGCACGCCACCTCTCACATGTGGAAATACTCCCAGCACTTATGCGGCCACATGTGAGAGGTGACGTGCTCGCTATGTCTGTTTGTCTGTCTCAATGATAGAAAGTAATATTGACACTAGTAGTAATTAGGCTTCCAGTTATCATTCAAAAGAGTGGTATTTTTGTTCCTCCCTGAAGAAACAAACTTCAAAAAAGCTATGTTTAGCCAACTAAGAGAGGTCTTGGGCCTAACTAACTGGGACAAAGTCCTCCAAAATAAAAATACAGCCACAAAACTGGATATTTTTGAAAATCATCCTAAAATCTAATTGTGAGAGGTACATACCGTATGGGAATAAAAGGTTAAGGAACAAGAAAAAAAACAATGTGGATAAATGGAAATGTAAAGAGAGAAACCATTTAAAGCACTAAAACAGGAGGGTAGCGAGGAAGCACTGAAAAACTATAAGGGAAAAAAAAGTTTTTTTTTTTTTCTCCACTGTATTCACTGAGGAAAATAAAATACCAGATGAAATGCAGAATGTGAAAGTAAATTCCCCATTAAAAGTGCCCTGTCTGACCCAGGAAGAAGTACCGCGGCGTCTTAAAAAGATTAAAATGGACAAATCGCCAGGACCAGATGGCATACACCCCCCCCTATCCTAAGAGAATTAAGTAATATAGCCAGACCCTTAATAAAAATAAGCAGATAACGCCATATCCGCATGGCTTCATGAGGGATCCGTCATGTCAAACTACCGTATTTTTCGCTTTATAAGATGCACTTTTTTCACCCCAAAAGAGGGGGGAAATTGGCAGTGCGTCTTATAAAACGATGGTTGACTTTTTTTTTTTTTTTACAGGGATGACACTGATATATCGCACCGGTGCAGTCACTTTATTACACTGGGCCCCACGCACAGAAATCTTTGTATGTAAAGTCGCCTGAGGCGGATAGCAGTTTGGCGCATGTCCTTCCACCACCCAGGATTGCAGGGCGCTTCAGTTTGCCTCCTGTTGCTTCCTCCTCCTACTCTGCTTCCTCATCCTCTACCGCCTCCTCATCCGGTCAGCGTAACACCTTCACCACAAACTTCAGCACAGCCAGGGGTAAACGACAGCAGACAGTTTTAAAACGTATCTGTTTGGGGGACAAACCCCACACCGCGCAGGAGCTGTGGACGGGTCTTAAACAACAGACCGATGAGTGGTTTGTGCCAGTCAGCCTCAAGCCCAGCCTGGTGGTGTGCGATAATGGGCGAAATCTCGTAGCAGCTCTGGGACTAGCCGGTTTGACGCACATCCCTTGCCTGGCGCATGTGCTGAATTTGGTGGTGCAGAGATTCCTTAAAAATTACCCCGACATGTCAGAGCTGCTGCATAAAGTGCGGGCCGTCTGTGCGCGCTTTCGGCGTTCTCACCCTGCTGCTGCTCGCCTGTCAGCGCTGCAGCGTAACTTCAGCCTTCCCGCTCGCCGCCTCATATGCGACATGCCCACAAGGTGGAACTCCACCTTGCACATGCTGGCCAGACTGTGCGAGCAGCAGCAGGCGATAGTGGAGTTTCAGCTGCAGCACGCACGGGTGAGTCGCTCGGCGGAACAGCACCGCTTCACCACCAATGACTGGGCCTCCATGCGAGACCTGTGTTCCTTGTTGCACTGTTTCGAGTACTCCACCAACATGGCCAGTGGCGATGACTCCGTTCACAGCGTTACTATTCCACTTCTATGCCTCTTGAATAAATGCTCCTGGCGATGATGGAAGAGGATGTGGCACAGAAGGAGGAAGAGGGGTCATTTCGTAGGGTTTCCAGCCAGTCATTCCCAAGTGGCTCAGAGGGTGGGTTCCTGCACCCAAAAACCCAAGGTACACAATTGTCCAGCCAGGGCACAGTTCAGGAGGATGAGGAGGTGGAGGATGAGGAGGAGGAACCATGTTCACAGCAGGGTGGCACCCAGACCAGCTCATGGCCATCACTGGTGCGTGGCTGGGGGGATACAGAGGACACAGACGATACACCTCCCACAGAGGACAGCTTCTCGTTTCCTCTGGGCAGCCTGGCACACATGAGCGATTACATGCTGCAGTGTCTCCGCAACGACCACCGAGTTGCCCACATTCTAACTTGTGCTGATTACTGGGTGGCCACGCTGCTGGATCCCCGTTACAAGGACAACGTACCGTCCTTAATTCCGTCACTGGAACGTGATCATAAGATGCGCGAGTACAAGCGCACGGTGGTAGACGCGCTGCTGGTGGCATTCCCACCTGACAGCGGGGGTACAGTGGAAGCACAAGGCGAAGGCAGAGGAGGAGGAAGAGGTCGCCAACGCAGCTGGGGCACCGCCAGCACCTCAGAATGCAGGGTTAGCATGGCCGACATGTGGAAAAGCTTTGTCAGCACGCCACAACAACCAGCACCACCAGCTGATATGGAACGTCTTAGCAGGAGGCAGCATTTCACCAACATGGGGGAGCAGTATGTGTGCACACGCCTACACGTACTGAATGACGGGTCTGCCCCCTTCAACTTCTGGGTCTCCAAATTGGGCACATGGCCTGAGCTTGCCCTTTATGCCTTGGAGGTGCTGGCCTGCCCTGCAGCCAGTGTATTATCTGAACGTGTGTTCAGCACGGCAGGGGGTGTCATCACAGACAAGCGCAGCCGCCTGTCCACAGCCAACATGGACAAGCTCACGTTCATTAAAATGAACCAGGCATGGATCCCTCAGGACTTGTCTGTACCTTGTGCAGAATAGACATGTATACCGGCACTAACCAGCCATTGTTATACTGCAGCGCAATTGCTCATGTTTGTATTTTGGATATTTCACACTCTTTTGTAGTGTACCTTTAATTTTACAAAATTAAATTAAAACCAAAAACCAGTGTTGGCTACCTCGTCCTCCTTCACTGCCGCTTCCACCTACACCGCTACGTCCACCGCCTCCTCAAACTCCTGCTCCATATGGACCGCCACCTCATAAATCAAATATATATATTTTTTTTTCTTTGTACGTGTTTTTATTTTATATCATTTCACTACTTTGTCATTTACATTTTCTGGCGAAATATTTTTTTTTTTGGGTGTATAGTACCTCTGCTATACCTAGTAGACAGGTTAAACAAAAAAAAAAATTGTTAGTTATATATTCTGGTGAAATTCACCAATTTTTGGGTGTGATGTACCACTCCTATACCTAGTAGACCGAAAAAAATAAAATAAAATTGTCAGTTACATTTTTTGGGTGTACTATACCCCTCTACCTAGTTGACCGCTTAATAAATTTCAATAAGTTTTCTGTTACATTCTTGGGTTGACATTATACAATTTTAGACGTGAATAAACACCTGCTCTGCATAGGTGACAGGGAATAAAATTTAATATATTATTCAGTAATTAATGCACGCCACATCTTTTCATTCAATGCTTAAACTTTGAAAAGTTGTCCCACTTTTATGCTTTAATAATTTCTCCCATATTTCAACTCTATAATCTTAAATTTGAAAAAATGAATCCTCCCTTGGATGTGGTCTCTCTTTCTCACGCTCCCTCATCGGCCTGGAATCCTGATTCCCCGCCACCCGTAATCACCATGGTAGGCGCATAAAAGAACATCGAAAGTTGATAGAGCAGATATCAAATTGGATCATGAACATCATGGGGATGTGCGACATGGTGGGGCAGTGTGCACACGCCTACACGAACTGACTCACAGGGGTCAGCCCTTGCAACTTCTGGGTCTCCAAACTGGGCACATGGCCTGAGCTTGCCCTTTACCCCTTGGAGGTGCTGGCCTGCCCTGCAGCCGGTGTATTGTCTGAACGTGTGTTTAACACGACTGGAGGGGGTTATCACAGGTTATACTTCCCAATGTTTTGGGGTGTACCCTAATTTTAAAAATAAAATTTAAAACCAAAAACCAGTGTAGGCTACCTCCGCCACTTCCACCTACACCGCCACATCCACCGCCTCCTCAACCTCCTACTCCATATGGACCTCGTCCTCCTAGATCAAGATTATATATATTTTTTTTTTATTGTTTAAAGTCATTTCCCTATCCTTATTTGTTTGCAGAGCACTTGCCATGCTCTTAACCACATTTTGATGCCATTTGCAGCCCTCTAGCCCTTTCCATTACTATTTTAGAGCCATCTTAGTGCTCAAAAGTTCGGGTCCCCATTGACTTCAATGGGGTTCGGGGTCAAGTTCGGGTTTTCCGAAGTTCGGTCGAACCCGAACATCCAGGTGTCCGCTCAACTCTAATAGCGAGTACTGATGCAGGCGATTAGGCTATTTTATCAAAAGGAGAGCGATTGATTCAGGATTAAAGAAAGACTTTACATACAAAGAATAAAGTACTGTAATGCTGTGAAACATAAGGCCATGAGGGGGACCAGCATAAGATGCTATATATGTGTCATCCACACATATAGCATCTTATGCTGGCCCCCCTCATGGCCTTGTGTCACAGCACACATCCCCTATAACAGTGCATCATCCACAGATTCCACAGATCCCCCCCACAACAGTGTGTCATCCACAGATCGCCCACAACAGTGTGTCATCCACAGACACCCCGTTCAAAATCCACCAAAAGCACACCTTTTTGATTCAAAATATTTTTTTTCTTATTTTCCTCCTCAAAAACCTAGGTGCGTCTTATAATCAGGTGTGTCTTATAAAGCGAAAAATACGGTAATTTAATCAGTTTCTATGAGGAGGTAAGTTCTAGACTTGACAGCGGCGAATCAATGGATGTCGTATATCTGGACTTCTCCAAAGCATTTGACACTGTACCTCATAAAAGGTTAGTATATAAAATGAGAATGCTCGGACTGGGAGAAAACGTCTAAGTGGGTAAGTAACTGGCTGAGGGATAGAAAACAGAGGGTGGGTATTAGTGGTACACACTCAGATTGGGTCACTGTCACTAGTGGAGTACCTCAGGGGTTGTTTCGATACCATAAAGTATTGCGATACTCGATACCACGCGAAAAAAAGAAAATGCCAAAAAAAGCCACGTGCATTCCACATTTTATTGAACATCCGGCCCATAATCGAACAATCCTATTTTTTTTGGGGGGGAAGGCAAGGTGACAAAAAATATATAAAAATGGCGAGTTCCGCAGTTTCTCTTTTTTTCCTTTTCTTTTTTCTTTTACGGCGTTAACCGCATAGGAGATAGATATAGAGATATATATATATATATATATATATATATATATATATATTATATATATATATATTAATATAATTTTTAATAGTTTGGACTTTTCGGTCGTGCCGATATGTAATATTTTATTTATTGTTTTATATATTTTATATGTAACATTTTGTACAGTTTATTTAATAACTATTTCCCCCCCTTAGGGGCTAGAACCTGGGATCTTTTAATCCCTTGTCTATTCACCCTGATAGATCTCTATTAGGGTGAATAGGATCTCACACTCTCCCTGCTGCCCTGTGCTCTGTGCACACAGCAGCAGGGAGGTTACCATGGCAGCCAGGGCTTCAGTAGCGTTCTGGCTGCAATTACACTGCTGGGGCTCCGATCAGATGCTGCCACTGCCACCAATGAGAGGAGGTGAGGGGACTCTGTAGCCACTGCCACTAATGATTTTAATACTGTGGAGGGGGCGGGGCTCACTGTCACCAATGATAATTAGCGTTTAATATACAAATACAGCCGGCGGCAGAAACACATTGCTGGCACCCGACCTCTGACAGAGCGCTGCGATCTGTGGCAATTAACCCCTCAGGTGCCACAGATCGCAGCAGCAGAGGAGGGAGGGAGAGACTGCTTCCTTCTTCCCTGTGCTGCTTAGAGCAGTGCAATCCATATTCTCTGATACTAGGCTGTGATAAAAGACAAATCCTGGTATCTTATAGATACCGGTCTGAAAGTATTGATTTGGGTATCGAACGTTCGATACCCAAACAACCCTGGTCAGTATTGGGCCCTGTTCTCTTCAATATACAGGTGAAACTCGAAAAATTAGAATATCGTGCAAAATTCCCATTTATTTTAGAAATGCAAATTAAAAACAAATTGCATTAATGCAGCTTAAAATTCAAATTTTGTTAAAAGGTTCAATATTCTAGTGTCACACTAGTCAGCTAATTAATCCATACCCCCTGAGCAACGGGGACCTCAAAATTGTGACTTTAGGGTTTCATAAGCTGTAAGCCATAATGTCCAAATTATAACAAAGGCTTGAAATATCTCGCTTTGCATGTAATGAGTCTCATGTGTTAGTTTCACCTTTTAAGTTGGATTACTAAAAATAAATGAACTTTGCACAATATTCTAATGTTTATGCACTTTGTACCGGAGGTGTGGCTGACACCTCAGTCGTGCACTCCTGACCAGCTCGTCTGCCCCATAGGCTGACTTTAATTAGTGTGAGTATATAGCTTGGCCTGCTCTCCCACATTCACTGGGAGCCATCTGGCACCAGGAGAGGTATAGTGTGGTCTCTCATTGCAGTCTTTGGTGGCCATTTGGCACCAGGAGTTGTGTGGAGTGGGCTCGGCTTGCATGTTGGTACCTGCATTCCTTGAATATAATGGAGGCCATTTTGGCACCAAAGATGACCGAATTTAAAGCAGACCCAACATGCATGTGGAACCTACACTCCCTGAATTGTATGGTAGCCGTCATGGCACATAACGGGTAGAATTTAGTGTTCGGAACCCGTCTTACAGAGGAGAAATTCTCTTGTAGTATATATTGAGGGTAGCGCCTCTTTTAGACTGAACGCGCCCATCTTCCTGGGGCTTCTGAGCAGAGTACGTATGTAGCTGGTCTCTACACTGCCCTGAGTATTGTAGGCTTAGGTAAGTCCAAAGAGAGGCAGTATATTAGTGTTAAGTGTCTGTGGAAGCCACCTTGACGCCTGGTAGATGGGCCCAACACACGTTTGATCAAATATGTGTGCTAGGAGCTTCTATTAACTCATTTATAGTCGGTATTGTACCACTTTTATTTAGAATGACCCCCATTTCTTAGCTCTATTGTTTGTATGTATAAGAGTGCAGCCATTTTATTTTTTATAATTATGTATATAATATATATATATTACAGGGGACAGTATACTGTGTGTGTGTGTGTGTGTGTGTGTGTGTGTGTGTGTGTAATATACCCTGATTTGCAGGGTGCTGCTGCATTGTCTTTGTCCTCTAGGTCTTTGCCATGGCAGCGTGCACCTGCGCATTGGGAGGTGCTGACTAACCCCCTTTTTCTTTGCAGATTTACAGCGCTGGAGATGTGGCACTCCAGCGAGTCGTGCACTCCTGATCAGCCTGTCTGCCCCATAGGCTGATTTTAATTATTTTCAGTATAAAGCTGTAGCCTGCTCTCACTACATTCATTGGAAGCCGTCTGGCGCCAGGAGAGGTATGGAGTGGGCTCGGCATGCCTGTTGGTACCTGCATCCCTTGTAATGTAGGCCATTATGGCACCAAAAAATGGTAAAAAGCAGAGTGGATCCAGCATGCATGTGCTTCCAACACTCCCTGAACTTTATGACGGCCATTATGGCACATAACAGGTAGTATTTAGTGTTAGGACCCGTCTTACAGTGATCGCCTTGACGTACGGCAGACGGGCTCAGATGGTTTTGTACAAAATGCATTGGCCAAGCATCTCACTTTATAAATAAGCGTAGCATTCGCACTATAACTTTTGGCATTATTGTACTTTATCTGATTTGCAGGATTTGTCTTTTTTTCCCCCTCTAATAAAATATAATTATATATATATATTTCACCAGTCGTCTCCATGACGGCACAAACTGAGATTGCCTTCCTCTGATAGGACAGGAAAAAGCACACAGAGGTTAAAAACCCCACCCCCACCCCTCATCGCCAGTGTTTTTTTCTGTCCTGTCAAGGAAGGAATGCCAGAGAGGTGCTGGGAGCTCTTCTGGGTTCCCTAGTCCTTTTTTTTTTCCTGTTTTTTTTTTTTTTTTATGTCGCCCTGCTGCGTCCCTCCTCTATGCGCGGTCTATGCCCGGGTCTCCCTTATTCATGGTGACCCCGGCGAAGTTCCCTCTGGGGTGGCTCAGGTGGGCTTGATGCAGCGTGGTACGGGCGGCTGGAGCGACTCTATGACGCGCTTCCCTCCAGTCGCCGGCTGATGATATTGGGACGTCGTGACGCCACGGAGGCCGCGCCCGGCGCCAAATTCAAAAGGATGCCGATTCTGACCGCTCTGAGGCCTGCACATTTCACCCTGCCTGCTGGCAGCAACACGAGTGGACAGGAGCTGAGAGGATGAGCGCCCCTACCACCACTGGCTCGGGTCCTGAGCCCCCTACCACTCTGGGCGGTGTGAGTAGCCTGCTGGCACCTGGTAATATTATGTATTTTCCCTGCTGTGGTTGACCCTTTCCTCCCTTGTGTTTTACAGGGAGAAAAGGAGTCTACCTCCTCTGTTAAATCCAGACCCAGGAAGTGCGGCGTCTGCTCTAAGCGCCTTCCCTCCTCAGGGTTCAAGCTGCTGTGTAAGGACTGCACCTCTACCGTGGTGAAGGCGGAGTCCTCTAGTTTAATGGAGGAGATTAAGAGTGGCTTTGACTACTCGGAGTGACCTGGACTCGGCCGACTCTGAATTATCAGATGTGGAAACTACTGCTAGATCTCTGGAATCGGAGGAAAGTAGGGAGTACAGGAGATTCCTCTTTAACCCGGAGGATATCGACGAATTGATCCGAACCATCAGGGCCACTATTAGGATGGAGATCCCTAAGAGGTCCAAGTCAGTCCAGGAGGAGATTTTCGGGGGTTTAGGGGAGAGGCACAAGTCGGTGGTCCCGGTCCCGGACAATGTCCAGAAGATGATACGGGCAGAATGGGAGAAGCCGGAGAAGGGTTCCTTTATCCCATGGGGGTCTTAAGAGGCGATACCCCTTCGACGAAGCAGACTGTGCCGATTGGGAAGCCATTCCCAGGGTTGACGCTCCCATTGCCAAGGTAGCAAAACGGATGGTCATACAATTTGAGGACGCGGCGCAGCTTAAGGACCCTCTAGATAGGAAAGCCGAGAGCCTGCTCAAGAAGACATGGGAGGCTACAGCAGCTCTCCTAAAACCGGGGGTAGCAGCAGCGTGCGTTGCTCGTACACTCGCCGTGTGGCTTGAACAACTAGAGTGCCATATAGCTAATAAGGCCCCCTGGGAGGAGATCCTGGACAGTCTTCCTCTTTTAAAGAAGACCACTTTCTTCCTTGCCGATGCTGCAGCAGAATCTGTTAGACTATCTGCCTGTACGGCGGTCCTTTCCAATACTACCAGACGGGTACTGTGTCGGGCGATACCGTCTCAAAGAACAGGCTGATATCTCTACCTTTTCATGGTCAGTATGTATTCGGGTCCGACCTGGACAAGATCCTTGAGAACACCACGGAACGTAAGAGGGGCTTTCCAGAGGAGAAATCCAAGTCCAGGTTTTTTCGGAGGCCCCAGCAGGATCCCAGGGCCGATAGGAGGAACCGCGAGGGTCGCGGATTTACGAGAGGCGGGAGTGGAAATTTTTTTCCCTCAATACCAACAGGGGAGATCCCTCCCTCTTCGTCAAAACAATGACATAATCCCGGTCGGAGGAAGGCTCAGCTCCTTTCTAGGGGTTTGGGAACAAACCATCATGGATCCATATATATTGGGCATCGTAGAACATGGCTACAATATAGAGCTGGATTCCCTTCCTCCGCAGAGGTTCGTCCTGACCAAGCTCCCCAGCGGCCTCGAGTCTCCCTCATCCGAGGGTGTAAGAAACTTATTACGCCTGGGGGCAGTAGAAAGGGTCCCTGCCAGAGAATTGAGGAGGGGTCACTACTCCCCCTTATTCCTGGTCCGGAAATCGAATGGCAATTTTCGGACCATCATAAATTTAAAACCCCTGAACAAACAGATCACTAACCACAAGTTCAGGATGGATACCGTCAAGTCAGCGGTGAAGCTCATCAAAAGAGGGGCTATGATGGCTACAATAGGTCCCTCAGCCCAGAAAATCCCATCCGATTCCTGCCGGAGGAGGGCCTTCTAACCCAGGGTCCCATCACACACCCCAATACCAACCTTCTCAAGCTGTCCGCCTGGATTCTGAGCAATCCCTCTTGTTAGGGCTCTCTGAAAGAGTAGTTAAGACCCTCTTACTCAGTAGAAAGTCCAACACCTCCAAAGTGTATCTCAAAGTTTGGAGGAAGTTCGCCTCCTGGGGTTGAGTCAGGTTCAACCAGTCCACCCCTAATATCCCTCTTATCCTGGAATTCCTCCAGGATGGGTTGGATTTGGGCCTTGCTCCCAACACACTGCGAGTCCAGGTGTCGGCCTCGGGGGCCCTCTATAATACCAGCCTTTATGAGGTCCCCTGGGTAGCAAGATTCCTGAAAGCGGCGGATCGACTAAATCCCAGAGTCGGGTATATGGTCGCATCGTGGAACCTTAACACCGTCCTGTCAGGGCTGTCTGATGTACCGTTTGAGCCTCTTTTCTCCCTATCCATCAAGTGGCTCACTCTGAAAACCATCTTCTTAGTGGCCATATCCTCCGCAAGGAGGGTTTGCGAGCTCCAGGCCCTGTCCATACAGGAGCCTTTCCTCAGGGTTCTGGAGGACAAGTGCAGTACGCAGCCCTGCAGGATGAGCGAATGTGAGGTCACAGGGGTAGTTAACAAACCGAGGGTTGCTCTTGGTACTCAGTTTTTATATACCCTGGGCAGGCGTACAGCAGTGATGGAGAGGCTGGCACATGGATCCTCTGGGGCACTCTCTGTGTATAGGGACCAGGCCAGGTGGTAGGTGAGGTGCCCTGGGTGTTGTAGGTTTAGTGTGCCTGTGGCAAGATCCCTTAAAGTTCGTGACGCCAGTGCCGGTAACGGTGGCACACAGATTTTGTTGTAGGAATAATTGAGGTACACAAAGTTGCAGTGAACCAGTACTTCTTTTTACTGAACAGTCCAACTATATACAGTCTTCAGTTAGCTCCATATGTATAATGTTGAATACAGGCAGGCTTCACATAAATGACAGGCAAAGTCTTTGCAAGATACTCAGAGGGAATAACACTTACAGATCAGGCTGCACTTTTCTCAGATCCTGTCTGGCTTTCACCAAGGCCCGTATGCCCTATTGCTGGCTTTATCCTTGGGTAGGGAAACCTTCCTCTGGTATATATCCTCTTGCTGTAAATATCCTTCTGCCCTTCAGCTTTCTACTTAGCTGGATAAAAGTGGCTCTGCACTGTACTTGTAAAGGTACTAGATATCTTCAGGAGGCAACTTCTTCTCCTGGTGGCAAGCTAGGAGCCTGGGCTATCTAGCTGCATGTCAGAAGCTGCTCCTCAGCTACACTCTGGCTAAGGTGCACACTTGGCTTCTGAACATACACTCTCCCTTCTCTGGACTAGACCTGTCTATATATACTAGGGGGTTCCCTAGCTCCCTCTACTGCCTAGGAGGAGGAACTACACCCCTAACAGGCCTGGTACACAGGAGATAATATGACAACATACATTAAAATGCAATACAAAATACAATGACCATGTTCCACAGGAGGTGGAGAACAACGTGGCCCAATTGACCCTTGAGTAGTGCCCACATTTACATAGTGGGACACTACACAAGCTCGTTTTCAAGTTAGACCCCTGTTTTCGTCCCAATGTGGTCTCCTCCTTCCACAGGTCACAAGATATAGTTATCCCGTCTTTTTTTTCCTAACCCTAAAGACGAGCTGGAATCTAGATTCCACAATTTAGACATTAGGCGTTCAGTTCTTCATTATTTACACGCCACAGTAGAGTGGCGTATCGACAAATTTATTTATCCAGTTTGCAGGTCCAAATAGGGGTAAGAAGGCAGCCAGGAGTTCTATATCCCGCTAGATTGGATGCACCATCTCCGAGGCCTATAAAGCTTCCAGTAGAGGGCCCACTCGGTTAGATCGGTCTCCACTTCCTGGGCTGAGAGCCTCTGCTTCGTTAGAACAAATCTGCAGGGCGGCCACCTGGAAGAGGGCCCACACCTTCACCAAGCATTATAGGGTGGACGTATTTGCAGACGAGGACTTGGCCTTTGGACGTAAGGTCCTAGGTGCTGTAGTCTCCCCCTAAGTTACTTTGTTAGTTCTCAGTTTGTGCTGTCATGGAGACTGGGAAAATGAGTATTACTCACCGGTAATCCGGTTTCCTGGAAGTCTCCATGACAGCACACTTTTGTCCTGCCCTTGTTTTCTTTGTCAATAGACAAAATGGACTAGTTATGTTCTACCCCTTGTCCTAGTCCTGTTATAATAAACTGGCGATGAAGGGTGGGGTTTTTAACCTCTGTGTGCTTTTCCTGTCCTATCAGAGGAAGGCAATCTCAGTTTGTGCTGTCATGGAGACTTCCAGGAAACCGGATTACCGGTGAGTGGAATACTCATAAATATAGAGATATAAAGAAAAAGTATGTGAACCCTTTGGAATGATATGGATTTCTGCACAAATTGGTCATAAAATGTGATCTGATCTTCATCTAAATCCCAACAATAGACAATCACAGTCTGCTTAAACTAATGACACACAAAGAATTAAATGTCACCATGTTTTTATTGAACACACCATGTAAACATTCACAGTGCAGGTGGAAAAAGTATGTGAACCCTTGGATTTAATAACTGGTTGAACCTCCTTTGGCAGCAATAACTTCAACCAAACGTTTCCTGTAGTTGCAGATCAGACGTGCACAACGGTCCGGAGTAAGGGTCCATTCACACGTCCGTAAGTGTTCTGCGGATCTGCATATTGTGGATCCGCAAAAACACTGACACTGGCAATGTGCATTCCGCAATTTGCGGACCGCACATCGCCGGCACTATAATAGAAAATGCCTTGTCCATCTGGAGGTAAGAAGGTTTGTACACAAACATAGAAGAGGATTCTTTACAGTAAGAGCGGTGAGACTATGGAGCTCTCTGCCTGAGGAGGTGGTAATGGTGAGTTCACTTAGTATTGCGAATTTTAATCGCAAATATCGTTATTTCGAGACTTCGCGAAGATTTAGAATTTAGTGCTATATATTCGTATTCACGAATATTCTAGATTTTTTTTCATCAGAACCCATGATCCCTCCCTTCTTGCTTGTGGGCCAATGAGAAGGCTGCAATGTCTTTGTCTGAGCTTAGCAACATCCCTAGCAACCAATAGGAAAGTTGCCTACCCCTTACTATATAAGAACCTCCCCAGCAGCCATTTTCTGTAGTTTTATGGAGTCCTGAAAGAGAGAGCAGTGTCATTGCTGTGCTCTGTGCTTTCCTGAGTCATTACATTAGATAGTGAGTGTGTGTGTGTGTGTGTGTGTGTGTGTGGATAGAGATTAGAGATTTATTAGTTAGTGGGAGATAGTCAGTGTAGGTTATATCCTGATGTAGTGTAGCTGATAGGTCCCAGTGCAGGGTGTTAGGCAGTGTGATAGGTTCTGCTGTCCATACATACATGCTACAGACATAATGCTGTGATGTCACAACAATACTTAGTGCACCAATCAGTAATATGTAGTCAGACCCGCTAAAATGTGAAGCTGCACGTATTGCGCCAAAATATTTGCACCATTAATTGCCTATTTGTGCAATCGTGAATATATTGGAGCACTCTATCTGCATATAAAGCCATTGTAATGTTCTGCCGTGCCGACCATTTTCTCCAGTCTCGGGAAACTTCTAGCAGCTTGAAAAATGTAGCAACAGTGACCCACGCCTGAATTGCGCGCGCAATACGTGCATATTACATTGCCGATTTTCACAATAAAAAAAAATTGTGAATTCTCAAATTCGCAAATATATGATGAATATTCGCAAAATATCGCTAATTCGAATATTGCCCCTGCCGCTCATCACTAAAGGAGTCCAAGAGGGGCCTGGATGTATTTCTGGAGTGTAATAATATTACAGGCTATAGCTACTAGAGAGGGGTCGCGGATCCAGGGAGTTATTCTGATTGCCTGATTGGAGTCCAGAAGGATTTTTTTTCCCATAAAGTGAGGGAAATTGGCTTCTACCTCAGTTTTTAATTTTTTATTTCCTCTGGATCAACTTGCAGGATAACAGGCCGGACGGAGGGCTTTTTTCAGCCTTATAAATTATGTTACATTGGCGTACATGATGCCAGGTGTGGGTGTCAGTGGTAGATGAGCAGAGGCTGGAGACTTTCTTGAGGAGGGGAGAGGAAAGGAAGAGAGAAACTTCTTGGGGCACATTTACTATGGTCGCCTTTTTTTTAAAAAATTTTTTAAAAACCAGACCTATTGGCAAAGTCTGTCTTCAGTTTGCGCCTCTTTATTATCCCTTAGTAAATCTGGTTTGTCTTTTTTACTTGTCTGCCCTCTAGTGGTTGTTTTATTGTAAGATGCAAAGCACTTACACTGGTCAACATGGTATGCGCATGAAACTGTGGTGCAAATTGGCTGAATTTTGGCGCATGTCTCCATGAAAGTAGGAAAAGTGTGGTGCAACTCACCACTCAAAACAGACAGAAAACTACGCCAGCCCTGGAGTGGAGTAGAAGTTAGGCCTCTTTCACATGGGTGTCATGGATTTGGGCCGGATAAGATGCGGGTGCGTCGCGGGAAAATGCGCAAGTGCAAAACATTTTAATGCCTTTCGCAGGCGTGTGAGAAGAATCGGCATGTTTGGTACCCAGACCCGAACTTTTTCACAGAAGTTCGGCTTTGGGTTAGGTGTTGTGTAAATTTTATTATTTTTCCCTTATAACATGGTTATAAGGGAAAATAATAGCATTCTGAATACAGAATGCTTAGTAAAATAAGGCTGGAGGGGTTAAAAAAATATATATTAAAATGTACTCGCCTTAATCCACTTGTTCGCGCAGCCCGGCTTCTCTTCGATCTTCTTTGCTGTGCAGGAGGAAAAGGACCTGTGGTGAGATATCAATGTGCTCATCGCATGGTCCATCACATGATCCAACACCATGGTGATGGATCATGTGACGGACCATGTGAGGAGCGCAGTGACATCACCACAGGTCCTTTTCCTCCTGCAAAGAAAAGAAGACCGAAGAGAAGCCGGGCTGCGCGAACAAGTGGATGAGGTGAGTTAATTATTTTTTTAACCCCTCCAGCCCTATTGTACTATGCATTCTGTATTAAGAATGCTATTTTCGCTTATAACCATGTTATAAGGGAAAATAATAATGATCGGGTCTCCATCCCAATCATCTCCTAGCAACCGTGCATGAAAATCGCACCGCATCCGCACTTGCTTGAGATTTTCACTCAGCCCCATTCACTTCTATTGGGGCCTGCGTTGCCTGAAAAACGCAGAATATAGAGCATGCTGCGATTTTCATGCAACGCACAAGTGATGCGTGAAAATCACCGCTCATGTGCACAGCCCCATAGAAATGAATGAGTCCGGATTTAGTGCGGGTGCAATGCGTTCACCTCACGCATTGCACCCGCGCAGAAATCTCGCCCGTGTGAAAGAGGCCTTAGACTGTTAATACGACGAAATCTGCTGCAAAAAAGGCGCACCTCCATAAATAGGACAGAACTTTACGCGTAAAAGTAAGAAGACTTCTGTATTTGCCTTGAAACTCAAAATGGATGCAAATGTGCATTGTATTCAGGATCAGTACAGGATACGTACACATCGGGGGGTCACGTCTTCCACCTGCTCCACCTGCACATGACCTTCTGTTGCCTTCGACACCTCATTCTGTGGATATTTGCACATTGTTCCATCCTCACCAAGAACTTATGAAATCAGCGGCTGCTCGGTTACCTGGCTCCAGGTGTTCACCATTATAAGTTTCCTCTATTGGACCCCGCTGTAGGACGAGAGGATCGGTTGTGTGGTTTATTTTTATATTTGATCATTTTTATTTGTTTCTGGGGCTTTAACCCTTTCAGGCCCGTAGGTTTTATTTTTTTGCGTTTTCGTTTTGCGCTTCCTGCCTTCCCAGAGCCATAACTTTTTATTTATTTTTTATTTATTTTTTTATTTGTCTATTCACAGACATATGAGGGCTTGGTTTTTTTTTGGGGGGGGGACGACGACGACAAGTTGTATGCCACCATTTAATATGATGTAGTGGGAATCAGGAAAAAGATAGTATGTATGGGGCTTCTACTGATGGGACTCCTGACAGGTATATTCCCAATCTCCTGCTAGTGGGTAGAGATGAAGAGCCCTGTGCAGCCTCAGCGGGTCTAGGCAGGAAGAGAGGACCACCATCTTTTACCTCCTCCTCCACTGTTACACTTCTTCCTCCTAGGACAGCGGCAGGCCAGGACCAGAACTCAATATATACTGCCCCAGGCACTGAGCCTCCTCGCCGTTGGCAAGGCCGGAAGTCAAGGCTACCGACCTAACGGGAATTTTCCCGGTATCCCGCTAGGCCAGTCCGGCCCTGCCTCACTTCCCCAGTGCTCCCAGCTTTGTCCTCCCAGGCCCTTGGGGAGTTCTATGGACTCCAAGATGCAATGCTGCAGCAGGTATGGGGCCTCTCTCTGCCCACAGGTCCTTTGGTGTCGCTTTGGTGGACGGGGTCATGAGGAATTAGGAGCAAGGAGGATGCGGCTGCTGCGGGGACCAACATGTAATGCAGGCGGCAGGACATAGACGTTTTAGAAGCGGTCGGCACACATGCGACCGCTCTTATGATGTAATTAAATACTGCTGTTATTAGGAAATGGTGATATCGCCATATCGCTGTTTCTTAATACCGCGGTATATCGTGGACACCGATATATTGCCCAATCCTAGGTGTGTATGACTTTTTTTTTATTGCATTTTTTATTTATTTTTTGTAGAAAATGAAGCAACCAAAAACTGCTTTTTTCTTGCTTTTTGTCGTATGGGGAACTTTTTTTTTATGCCATCTATGATTTTACTACTTTTCTTTGGAAGCCCTATTACAGGCAAGGTCTCCATGGGAAATACTATGCAGCAGCCTCCTGTCATTCACAAAGACGGGGGCTGCTGCATACACTCTCCGGCTCCTCCGATAGCCACATGGGGGAGCTGGGGCACAACCGAAAGTGAGCACTTTCGGATTTGGGGCGCTCAGTTGCCGTGGTCAGGATTGAGGGGTTAAATGTCTGCGATCGGCATTACTGCCAATTGCGGACAATAGCCGCTGGTGTCTGCTAGAAGGGGCAGGAGCGGGCGCCACCTTTAAATGCCACTAGGCGTGAAGGGGTTAAGTAACAAATTCCATAAAAATACAAAATAGACTATTTAGTGGCTTTTTATGCCGGTCTTAGGCTGGTATAACACCAGCAGATGAGGCAAATGATTCGCCTTCTCGTCAGTGGAGGAGACCACAGCATTTACATGCAGCGATCTCCTCCACAGTATGAGGAGGACCTAAAACGAATGTCATTGCTCGTCCATATACACAATTGTGATGGCACAATGTGCCGCCAGGAAGCAATGGGGGTCATTTACTAAAGGATATATGGCAGTTTTCTGATTGCAGCACAAAGGTTATTCGCGTCACAATCTGCGACTTCTCCCCAATCGCGCTAGGTCTAAACAAAGGGGCGGGCTGGCTGGCCTGTCTCATTTACCATCTTTCACGCCAGTTTAAGACATAGAAAATGGTCTAAATGTAAGTTAGACCAGCAGTGGATGCGCCGGTGTTCCACCGCCAGAGAGATCGGCGTCTAAGAAGGCGGTCATGATAAATGGCCGCCAATATTTTTTTTTCGACCTGCTTAAAAATTGCGATTGCCCGATGAACACGTGTTTGCTCGTTCACCGGTGGCAGCCAGATCAGCGCTAACGAGCGTTATTACGAACGCTTGTTGGCATTGATCTGCCTGGGTCTAATATCTGCTTTAGTTTCCCCCCTGCACTGCCGTAAGATTTGTCTAATTTATGACGAGGCAGGCGCCCCATCATAAATTAGGCGCATCCGTGGCCGTCCTTGCTCCTGGTGTAAAAACTGGGCTGGCATGGTTTCTCACTAACATTTACGACCGATTCCAGGCATGGCCCATGACACGCCAACACTCACTGTGTAAGAACGGCCATGTGACTAAATATTGTCGGTTAAAAAAGGGGACTTGCGACTATTTTAGGTGTAAAATAGTCACAAGTCCCTTCGTAAATGTGCCCCAGTGTTTTTGTGTTTTCTGATTAACTGATGAAGAGAGATGTGTTTAGGCAGTCATTCGAACAGTAGAACGCATAGAAAGCTTAAAGGGGTATTCCGGTTAGAAAGTTAACCCCTATCAGCAGTAAAGAGTATCACTGTTAGATCTGTGGGACCCTTACCAGCCTTGAGAATAGGGGTCCCGTTCCCTCGCCAACATGGCTTGTGCACTGCCGCTCCATTCATTCTCTATGGGACGACCTGATCCAACAGAGAATAAATGGAGCAGCAGGGAGCATGCTCGACCATTACTCCATTCAAACAAAGGACATAGGAACTCTATTCTTGGGATAGGTTGTGGTCCCCGCGAATGGAGTCCTATCAATTGAGCAAGTATTCCCTTTCCCGTGAGGATAAATGCCATATAATAATAAGCATTATTTGCCGATTAGATCTAGCACTGCTGCTCCTTCCCCCATCAGGGTTTCTTTACTTGGCTCCCTCTAGTGGTGGCTGTAGGCAGGCAGAATTTGCAATGAGCAGCTAAGCTTCATCTAGGATTGTGTCTAAACTCCATGAACCGTGATGTCACAAGGTCACATGACATGCTAAAGTCATGTGGGTCTGGAGCAGCCGTGGGATGTAGCAGCAGGAAAATATCTACATCCCATGTGCTCTGGTAATACAAATTAATATTATAATATAAAATAATAACTAACATGGCCACTTGGGATCCAATGTCAAAATGTCTTTACTACTCAGGTTTCGACACTGCCCTTATTTAAGTGTTGACTTTAGGCAGGCAGAATTTGTAGAAAGCTCCCTCTAGTGGAGGCTGTAGGCAGGCGGAATTTATAGTAAGCTCCCTCTAGTGGTGGCTGTAGGCAGGCGGAATTTATAGTAAGCTACCTCTAGTGGTGGCTGTAGGCAGGCAGAATGTATAGTTAGCTCCCTCTAGTGGAGGCTGTAGGCAGGCAGAATTTATTGTAAGCTCCCTCTAGTGGTGGCTGTAGGCAGGCAGAATTTGTAGTAAAGTCAAGGTTTGGTGGCTCACTCACTGATATATTCTGGAATAGGTGCACTGCCACACAGCACTCCCTGTTGCTGTTTGGAAGTGTAGATAGGATTGCAAAGGATTGGGCGTCACTCAATATCTGGCATTGATATAGGCAAAAGCAAGGAATGGTTTAAACAGTATTATTTAATAACTAACAACATGTTGTATAAAATACATAAAATAACATAAAACACTCTAAAATGCACATATACCCTGTTAGGACCACTATAGTAATGATGTTCAATCTCTATTGTTCTTGTTAAAGTCCATAATAGGTCATATTGAAGTCCTTAATGGGTCATATGGTGATAACCAGGTGAAGTAAATGCGGTTAGTATTGGTGTGGAAAGCGCTATATTAATTGCAAGTGTACTTTACCACTCCTAATAGTCGGGTCGTTACTTGGCTGTGAGTCGCAGGAATCACTCCTGTTAGCCGTCCGGCTGTTGAGCTGTGAGCTGCAAGGACCTTTGGAGGCGTGCTCGCCTGTTGGCGATTCCCCGTATTGCTGAATGTACTCTGACCTTCCAGGACCTGACGGCGGCGTCCCACGTGGTTTCAGTCCGATAGGTCAGGTGACTTCCTGTTTCAAGCGGGGTTTTCAAATAGTTGTAAAGTTCACTTAAGTTGTAAGCGTCTTCCTTATCTTGTCCCACACTGTCTGCCAACCATACGAGTTTCGGGATGAGATCCCTTCCTCAGTGGTACAGACAGTGGGAAAAAAATGTCCTTTTTATATCATCTATAATTGATGAATTGCATGCTGGGACAGTGGGGGACTTGGAAGACCAGGAAATGGATTTTAGTAGTAGTTCATTCATAATCATTCAGGTGTATATACTATCATACAAAAACAATATTTTCGACACTATGTGTATATGTTTTGTTGATCCTGTCAAAGTATAGTGCTCTATAAATGCACCGAACATATAAAAAACATAAGTTTTATTAAATATAACATATATATATATATATATATATATATATATATACACACATATGCGTGATGTTCCCGACATGGCTGTGGGGGAACTTATCAGTAATGAGCAAGACACTGAGTTTCCTAGACTACAAAGAAATGGAGATATAAATAAAAAGGGAGATATACCCCACTATAACGTTCCAACATCAAATCGGTATGAGTCACTCTCATCACCCCTTTTTTTTAGATTACACTCCCCCTCACCACAAAACAAGAATAAGAAAACCCCGATCACCTACCCCAATAAGAGACAACACGAGGGAACAGAGGCAACATCACCAGTACAACTTAAGACACCGACACCCCCCCCAGAGAGATACATCACAAAGATACAATCACAATCATCACTATCCCAGACAGAACTATCACTCATCACGGAATCACTATCCCTCACAGAATCAGGAGAGAACACCTATAAGGACACAATCCCACAGGGGAGAAGAAGGATTAGAAGAGGTAGACACTAAGAAAAAACAGGTACAACAAACAGAGAACACATCATGCATAGTGAATTTAAGTAATACCCAACTTTCAAATGCACAGGTCACTTTACTAAACAAGGGTTTAAAATACGCTCCTACAACCAAATTGGATAAATTTTCCACATACATTGGTGTGGAAAAATTTATTAGAAAACTTTGTTTAAAAAAGTATTATATTAAGAATCCGATAATGGAGACCAATGGCAATTCAGAAAATAATCAATATTTACATACAAGTCTGAGAGTAACTTCTAAAAACTACCCGAAACAAGAAATAAGCCAACATATGGCAACTTTGAAAAAATGCGTTGAGGATGATTTGAGGAAATTGAAGGGAAACAACCTGAGATACAATTTATCCAGGAAAGAAATAGAGGCAATTAAACAGCTACAATCTAGTAATGACATAACAATAAGACCAGCTGATAAAGGGGGAGCGATCGTAATCCTCAATACAAATGATTATATAGAGGAATGCCTGCGGCAATTAAATGAGGAATCCACATATATCAAATTAAAACAAGACCCTACAGAGGACTACTTTAAACGGTTAACACAATATTGTAAAAAAGGTACCACCTCGGCAATCCTGTTAGAACAAGAGGCAAAATACATTATGAATACAGAAAAGAGAATGCCAGTAATGTACTGCATTCCCAAGATACATAAGACCTTAACGAAACCCCCAGGAAGGCCCATAATATCAGGGATAAATTCTATTTCCTCCAATCTGTCAAGATATATTGATCAACTGTTACAACCAATTGTAAAAAATATACCTTCATATATCAAAGACACTACCGAAGTAATTAAATTGTTAGAAGGGATCCAATATAAGGAAGGATATATACTGGGTACATTAGATGTCAATTCCCTATATACCATAATAGACCATGAACAGGGTATAGGGGCATTACGACAACAATTGACCCAGAGTGGAACTATGAACGAAGAACAAATTCATTACATAATAGAAGGTGTCAGATACATACTGACGCACAATTATTTCTCCTTCAATGGTGACTTTTATGTTCAGTGCAAGGGCACCGCCATGGGTACCAGATTCGCCCCCAGTTATGCTAATCTATTCATGGCAGAGTGGGAATCCACTGCCATTGCACCCAGACTGGGGGCGGATCTGGTACTGTGGCGTCGCTATATAGACGACATCGTGTTCATATGGCAGAGCACGATGCCGTCACTTATCACTTTTTTGGAAGAAATAAATATGAATAATTTAAATTTAAAATTCACTTCCACTATAGATATGAATAACATCCAATTTTTGGACCTTGATATCAAAGTTGAGGGGGGCAAATTAATGTGTAGTACACATCATAAATCGGTGAGCAAAAACAGCTTTATACTATACACGAGTTGCCACCTACCAAGGTGGCTCATTAATGTCCCCAAGGTCCAATTTAGAAGATTAAAACGAAACTGTACACAAGATCAACAATTTACAACAGAGGCAGAAACTTTGAAACAACAATTTATTGATAGACAGTATCCGGTCCATCATTTGGAAAAATCACTGGAAGAAGTCAAATTGTTGGACAGAATAGATTTCTTTGCCCCTAAACAAAAACAGATGAATGATGAAAAAATAAGAATGATTCTACCGTTTCGTGCTCAGTACAGAAGTATGGAGAGGATTATTGCGAAGTACTGGCACCATTTACTTGGAGACAAGATAGTTGGGCCTATACTTACCAATAAACCCCAGATCACATATACTAGAGCCTCAAATTTGGGATTGAAGGTAGCGCCATCTATAAAGAATAAAGGACACAAGATACAGAAACAAAACTGGCTATCCTTCAAAGGATTCCATAGATGTGGTCGTTGCTCCAATTGTAGAATTACTACATTCTCTAAAAAGATATTGAAAGCAACCTCAACCCAGAACTCATTCTCTTTGGATATTAAGGAGGGTTTGACATGTGATTCTGTCAATGTGATTTACTTGATAGAATGCCCATGTCATAAACAGTACATAGGACGCACAAAACGCACCTTAAAAAAGAGGATATCAGAACACGTAAACAACATAAAAAAGGGATATGAATTGCATGCTCTATCAAAACACTATAGGGATTATCACAAGAGTGACCCATCTAGTCTGGTATATATGGCCATAGAGAAAATTGAAAAACCATGGCGAGGTGGGAATCATATTCTCCGTATGTCCAGGAATGAATCCAAGAGGATCTTTGAGTTCGACTCCCTTATTCCAAGGGGTCTGAACGCAGATCTAGAACTCTTTGCATTTCTGTAGAGGGTCGTTGGTCTGCCCTGAACGAGACATCTAGTGTCAGGCTGTGTTATCAGCACCCAGATCTCTCCTTCTAGGCAGGCCCGCGCCCCTATAACAACATTATTAAGGTTTAACTACAAATATGGACATTATGATTGAACTCTATTGTGCTGTACAACATGGGAAATGTTCCCTTATACCCCCACTACTATCCTCATTTCATATTAAGTGTTTTTAGCAAAAACGCACCAAAAACGCATCAAAACCGCAGGTGCGTTTTTTGTGAATTTCAAAATGTCGGGAGTTTTTACTATATACAGACATGTTTTTAACACTATTATGAATATTTATTATTTTAATTGGGTAAATGATGTTTTTAATGAAAAAGTATTTGAGAAATTATTGATTTAAGAATGATTCTACTGATTACCATTGCTTTTATATCGTTTTATATGGTCTTACTAAAAACGCACCGAAATCGCTGGTGCGCATATGTGTTTTTTATATATATATATATATCTCTATATATGTTATATTTAATAAAACTTATGTTTTTTATATGTTCGGTGCATTTATAGAGCACTATACTTTGACAGGATCAACAAAACATACACATAGTGTCGAAAATATTGTTTTTGTATGATAGTATATACACCTGAATGATTATGAATGAACTACTACTAAAATCCATTTCCTGGTCTTCCAAGTCCCCCACTGTCCCAGCATGCAATTCATCAATTATAGATGATATAAAAAGGACATTTTTTTCCCACTGTCTGTACCACTGAGGAAGGGATCTCATCCCGAAACTCGTATGGTTGGCAGACAGTGTGGGACAAGATAAGGAAGACGCTTACAACTTAAGTGAACTTTACAACTATTTGAAAACCCCGCTTGAAACAGGAAGTCATCTGACCTATCGGACTGAAACCACGTGGGACGCCACCGTCAGGTCCTGGAAGGTCAGAGTACATTCAGCAATACGGGGAATCGCCAACAGGCGAGCACGCCTCCAAAGGTCCTTGCAGCTCACAGCTCAACAGCCGGACGGCTAACAGGAGTGATTCCTGCGACTCACAGCCAAGTAACGACCCGACTATTAGGAGTGGTAAAGTACACTTGCAATTAATATAGCGCTTTCCACACCAATACTAACCGCATTTACTTCACCTGGTTATCACCATATGACCCATTAAGGACTTCAATATGACCTATTATGGACTTTAACAAGAACAATAGAGATTGAACATCATTACTATAGTGGTCCTAACAGGGTATATGTGCATTTTAGAGTGTTTTATGTTATTTTATGTATTTTATACAACATGTTGTTAGTTATTAAATAATACTGTTTAAACCATTCCTTGCTTTTGCCTATATCAATGCCAGATATTGAGTGACGCCCAATCCTTTGCAATCCTATCCAGAATTTGTAGTAAGCTCCCTCTAGTGGTGGCTGTAGGCAGGCAGAATGTATAGTAAGCTCCCTCTAGTGGAGGCTGTAGGAAGGCAGAATTTATAGTAAGCTCCCTCTAGTGGTGGCTGTAGGCAGGCAGAATGTATAGTAAGCTCCCTCTAGTGGTGGCTGTAGGCAGGCAGAATGTATAGTAAGCTCCCTCTAGTGGAGGCTGTAGGAAGGCAGAATTTATAGTAAGCTCCCTCTAGTGGTGGCTGTAGGCAGGCAGAATGTATAGTAAGCTCCCTCTAGTGGTGGCTGTAGGCAGGCAGAATGTATAGTAAGCTCCCTCTAGTGGAGGCTGTAGGAAGGCAGAATGTATAGTAAGCTCCCTCTAGTGGAGGCTGTAGGCAGGCAGAATTTTTGGTAAGCTCCCTCTAGTAGTGGCTGTAGGCAGGGAGAATGTATAGTAAGCTCCCTCTAGTGGAGGCTGTAAGCATTTTGGACCTAATAATAACACTGTTTGAAGCAGATGAGGGAGGGTTGTGGAGACACAGTCCAGAGCTCTAGTTAAAAGGGTTTTCTTTACTGATGACCTATTCTCTGGAGAGGTTGATCAGTATCTGATCGGTGGGGGTCCAACACCTGGGACCCCCACCGATCAGCTTTTTGAGAAGGTACCAGTGCTCCTGTCAGTGCCGCTGCCGTCTCACAGCTCACCAAGCACAGCGCCGTATATTGTATAGTGGCCGTTCTTGGTATTGCCCCTCAGCCACATTCACTTTAATGGGGCTGAGCTGCTCCTAGGCCACATTATACATGAACGTGTTGTCACTCGGCCTCGGACGAGCGGAGAGAAGGATGCGATGCTCACAGGAGCACTGCTGCCTTCTCAAACATCTGATCAGGGGGTCTGAGGTGTCAGCAGTAAAAAAAAATCTGGGAAAAGTCCTTTAAATGAGCCATGTGCCCAGTTAACTTTCTGGCACTGCTGGCCTCCGCAGAGAGATGGGCAAAACATAGTAGGCATAGGTAATATTGGGCCTGTACCCCAAATTCTTTCCTTTCCACTTTGCATAGAGAGGACAGCGGTGCATTATAAGAAACTGGAAAATCTGCACACACTGCAGACCGTCCCAGTAGAAGTTGTAGATGCAGCTCTGGGTGTGACCGGAGTATAAATTAAAATCATCAGAATTGGAGCTGTAACAGGCAGTAGCATTGAAATCATGGAGGGGTGACCGAATGATTTTTAGTGACAGCTTGGGGGGGAGGGGGGACACTTGTACAGAGTAATGAGGGTCTTGTGTCTCTACAGGGACTGAATCCAGCCTCCGCTCCACCGTGCAGGATCCGCCCTCCGTCCCCCGGCCATCCAGGTCTCGAGTGGAAAGAAATCTTCAAATCATCTCCGTGTTACAATGGGTCTTGACCGTTTTTATTGTAGGTAAGATGTTACGTGTTGTAACGTGCGTCACCGGTGACTCGATTTATGGCAGATGCTGCAAAGGGGAAGCGTGGGATAAAAATCTCCAGAATAGTCTGAGCACTGCCCCCGTATAACGTTATTTCTATATAACAGGGGTGGCCTGCACCGCGATCCTCCTCTACCTCTTCTGCACAGACTGGTGGCTCATCGCTGCGTTATATCTGGCCTGGCTCGTGTTTGACTGGAAAACCCCCAGTAAAGGTGAGATTTATGTCTCGTTCCCAACAGCAGCAAAATGGTGCATAAAGATATTCACTGTCTGTACTTCTGAGAGATCTGTCTTCATAAAATAGATAATTGACTGCTAGCAGCCACCACTAGGGGGAGATCAATGCACATGGATTTATATAGCTACAATTGAACTCAATGGGAGCTTTATTAATCTGCAAGCAGTGAGCTCCCCCTAGTGGTGTGGTGGCAAGTGGTAGTCACTGTGACAGTATCACACAAGATGGGGAAGACGTTAATGGTGTTCCATCTCGCCATTACTAAAGCAAGAAAGGACTGTGCCGACCACCTTATAATTTCAAGGCTTCCTTTCGCCAAGGGTCCAATCGTAGAACTGAACGCAGCCTCACTGATAGGTAAAACTACAGATCCTGTTTTATACTCCAGAGCTGCACTTACTATTCTGCTTGTGGAGTCACTGTGTACATACATTTCTTATCCTGTACTGACCCTGAGTTACATCCTGTATTATACTCCAGAGCTGCACTCACTGTTCTGCTGGTGCAGGCACTGTGTACAGTCGTGGCCAAAAGTTTTGAGAATTACATAAGTATTGGAAATTGGAAAAGTTGCTGCTTAAGTTTTTATAATAGCAATTTGCATATACTCCAGAATGTTATGAAGAGTGATCAGATGAATTGCATAGTCCTTCTTTGCCATGAAAATTTATTTAATCCCAAAAAACCCTTTCCACTGCATTTCATTGCTGTCATTAAAGGACCTGCTGAGATCATTTCAGTAATCGTCTTGTTAACTCAGGTGAGAATGCTGACGAGCACAAGGCTGGAGATCATTATGTCAGGCTGATTGGGTTAAAATGGCAGACTTGACATGTTAAAAGGAGGGTGATGCTTGAAATCATTATTCTTCCATTGTTAACCATGGTGACCTGCAAAGAAACGCGTGCAGCCATCATTGCGTTGCATAAAAATGGCTTCACAGGCAAGGATGTTGTGGCTACTGAGATTGCACCTCAATCAACAATTTATAGGATCATCAAAAACTTCAAGGAAAGAGGTTCAATTCTTGTTAAGAAGGCTTCAGGGCGTCCAAGAAAGTCCAGCAAGCGCCAGGATCGTCTCCTAAAGAGGATTCAGCTGCGGGATCGGAGTGCCACCAGTGCAGAGCTTGCTCAGGAATGGCAGCAGGCAGGTGTGAGCGCATCTGCACGCACAGTGAGGCGAAGACTTTTGGAAGATGGCCTGGTGTCAAGAAGGGCAGCAAAGAAGCCACTTCTCTCCAAAAAAACATCAGGGACAGATTGATCTTCTGCAGAAAGTATGGTGAATGGACTGCTGAGGACTGGGGCAAAGTCATGTTCCCCGATGAAGCCTCTTTCCGATTGTTTGGGGCATCTGGAAAAAGGCTTGTCCGGAGAAGAAAAGGTGAGCGCTACCATCAGTCCTGTGTCATGCCAACAGTAAAGCATCCTGAGACCATTCATGTGTGGGGTTGCTTCTCATCCAAGGGAGTGGGCTCACTCACAATTTTGCCCAAAAACACAGCCATGAATAAAGAATGGCACCAAAACACCCTCCAACAGCAACTTCTTCCAACAATCCAACAACAGTTTGGTGAAGAACAATGCATTTTCCAGCACGATGGAGCACCATGCCATAAGGCAAAAGTGATAACTAAGTGGCTCGGGGACCAAAACGTTGACATTTTGGGTCCATGGCCTGGAAACTCCCCAGATCTTAATCCCATTGAGAACTTGTGGTCAATCCTCAAGAGGCGGGTGGAGAAACAAAAACCCACTAATTCTGACAAACTCCAAGAAGTGATTATGAAAGAATAGGTTGCTATCAGTCAGGAATTGGCCCAGAAGTTGATTGAGAGCATGCCCAGTCGGATTGCAGAGGTCCTGAAAAAGAAGGGCCAACACTGCAAATACTGACTCTTTGCATAAATGTCATGTAATTGTCGATAAAAGCCTTTGAAACGTATGAAGTGCGTGTAATTATATTTCACTACATCACAGAAACAACTGAAACAAAGATCTAAAAGCAGTTTAGCAGCAAACTTTGTGAAAACTAATATTTGTGTCATTCTCAAAACTTTTGGCCACGACTGTACATTACATTACTTATCCTGTACTGTGAGTTATATCCTATTCTGCAAGCATCATTTCTTGTCTTCCAGCATTCCATATTTTCTAATATTCTGTGTTTTAACTGATCACCAGTTTTGACATCTCTGCTTGCCATCAGTGAAGGAAAGCTTTCATGGCCTCCACTGAGAGGCTGAAAATCATGTCCAACTGCCACAAGGGGTTCATTTGTATCGTTGCCGTGTTGCAGTTGAACATAATTTAGTTCTCAGTGGACACGATGTATGTTTCCATTCACTGGCAACAAGTAGGGATCTTGAAGGTGTTGAGGACTTGCATTCCCCTATGGGTTTTTTTGCGCCATACACTCTTTAGGCTTACCCTGCAGCCGGTGTCCATCTTATTTCAGGTGGCAGACGATCCACGTGGTTTAGGAACTGGACTGCGTGGCGCTACTTCAGGGACTACTTTCCGATACGGGTGAGTTTCTGCATATTTGCACAGATGTGACGCCATCGATTTTCCTGTGTCCGTGGACTTTGTATGTTGTCACTGCAGCGTCGCTCTTAAGCCAAACCCTTCTGTCCTAAAGCTACTAGTTATCCAGATGTAGCAGAGCCGAGATGGGCTGAGGTGGGTCATGGGAGGGTTATCCCATTGTCTTTGTCAATATGACTCCTCAGTTGACTCTGGGAGCTCCCAGACTTTGACTGGGAAGAAGTGTCCAGATGGAGTAGTCATGTTATCTGAGACCATTCCACCACTGCCCTTTGTCATGGCGCTGAATTTTGAGGTTGTTGGTCCTGGTGGCTTCATGTGCTCTTATTGTCGGTCAGTAGGCATTAGGCCTGAGGTGCCGAGAACCTGCAGACTTGTCGATCTGACAACTAAGCTTCTTAAATGTGTCTTCCAGCTGGTCAAAACCCACAACCTGCTTCCCAGTTGCAACTACATCTTCGGCTACCACCCCCACGGTGTCATGGCTCTGGGCTTCTTTTGCAACTTCGGTACCGAAGCCACCGGTGTCTCCAAGAAGTTCCCCGGTATTAAGCCGTACCCGACCACATTGGCTGGGAACTTCAGAATGCCGGTTGTAAGAGAATACCTAATGTCTGCAGGTAAGCTTTTGGTCCTTGGTTGAAGACCAACCTCTGTAGGTGGGAATTATATTTTGTGACTGTCTACCATTGGAAACAATGGAGGATGTATGGTATCTGCTGCCCCTCCATGGTCTGGTAGGTATTAGCAGCCAGACATGACATTAGTCCATTCATTAGATGCCTCTGTGGTTTAAATCCAGGAATTCTGGCTTAATTTGAGGAATTCTGAGATGATAGATGAAGGTCTCCACTAAGGTGACCCCTCTCCATCTTCCAGCGAGGAGGAGAGTTGCTTCTCTTCCTGAGGGACCCGACGCATTCAATCGTTTCATGACTATCCCATTGGTTTCAGTGTGCATGGTGTAATACCTCCTTTCCACCGATCAGTAGAAGAGGGCCTGAGATTTATAGACTGAGTGGAGTGGTTCAGTTGAAATACCTGTGGAACGGGACTTGCGCTTCCTTTCTAGTGACTGGTGGGAGGTGGTCCCAGTAGTCGACCCCTACTTTTCAGATCTATTACCTTAGCTTGTGGATAGGTGATTAATGTTGGTTGGGCGGTCTAGTATTGATTACAAAAACATGGCTGCTTTCTACTAGAAATGGCTTCACACTTGTCCACAGGCAGTGTGAGGTACTGCACTTTGATGGAACTAAACTGCAGTACCAGACACAACCTATGGACAGGTGTGGCGCTGCTTCTGGAAGAGCATCCATGTTTTTGTAATGCTTGTAGTCCTTCTTTCGTCAAGCTTTGTTTGATGGTTTCCTTGTTATCCATCTCTGGGAAAGCTGCGTGAAACCAATACAGGTCAAGTATTGCTACCTAGCTTTATTGGGGTCCTAAGTGGCATGTGACAAGTCAGGCGAACTGGGCAACCCCTTTATATGGCACTGCTCCTCAACATGGTTCCTGGGAACTGGATCCTTGTTTTGCAGAAATGGCACAACTTTTGTCGGTGGCCGTGTCTGGTATTGCAGCTCAACACGATCTACCAGAGTACTGCAATACCAGACACAACCTAAGGACAAGCGTGGTGCTGTTTCTGGAAAAATCTAAGAAAACCATTCTTTTCCTTATGCCCATGACGCCACCCTTCAGAGAGCCCGCCTCCATCCAGGACAGGAAACGGGAACTTTCGTGGAGAGCTTCTTATGGAGGGACCCGACCTCCCTCCACCAGTTCCTGTTTCCTGTCCTATGGATAGGACTCTTTCTGTGGAGAGCTACAAAGGCTGCAGGGCCCCGTCGGTGTGTTATATCCATAGGGGTTACCTGGTACGGCGTAAGTCTCCACTAGAAGCCGCCTAAAGTCTGGATTTCCACCCTTCCTGGTCCTGGCTGTAGCCGAGGGGGATCCGCATGTAGTCCAGTGGTACCGGGAGGTACCACTGTCACGCCGGAACCTCCTGGTGGTGTTCAGGAGATCCGGGGCCTCTTCCTCCCGCTGGCTGCTTCCCTTGTGGCATTACAGAGGCAGGGGGGCGGAGCGGGGCTCTTGTTCTCACGTTTAGGAGCGGACCGGAAGTGACGTACGGCCACTTCCGGTATTTGGAACGCACGACGTTCCGGAAGTAGAGAGCGGATTTCTTCAAGGGACCTTACCTGGGGTATTTAACCCCGTTCAGTGCGCAGGTGGAAGGGTGCCAGCCAGCCTGAGAGGACCTCTACAGACCTAGTCTATGGAAGACCCTCCATCTCTGGACTGTACCATGGAAGAGGAGAGTGGTCAGCGCACTGGTGACCAGGACAACCTCGATACACTATCGGTACTCCTGGTGGGGTAAGGGCGTCAATACCCAGCATTATCCTTACAAAGTTCCTTATTCTAAGGGGGACATTCTGTTTATTCCTAGAATACCAAAAAGAGCCCTAGGAAGGAGACTTCTAAAACACACGTGGGAAAGAGTGCGCAACTTGTAGGAAAAAGTTAACCCCATCCTGGCCAAAGTTGCTTTGCCAGCACTGTATTAATAAGATGGTAGAAGAGGAGTCCCCATCGTTTATGCAAAGTATCAAGAACATGGTGAAATCCGAAATCGCAGATTCTATGAAAGAATTTAAGTAGTTCCTTTCACCCCCCCCCCCCTCTCATGGCAAGCAGGCTCATTGGATTCATCATCAGAAGAGGAGTCAGTGGGTAAACCATTATTTTCCCATGAGGAAACAGACTCCTTGCTTAGGCCCATTAGGGCCACAATGAAGGTGGACGAGTCTAAGGAGCAAAAGACAGTCCAGCAGATCATGTTCGGTGACCTGGGTCATAATAAATCAAGGGTTTTTCCTATAAATGAGAACATAAAATTCCTAGTTCAAAAAGAATGGAAAAGACCAGACAAAAAATTCTTCATCCCAAAAAATGTTAAAAGAAAGTATCCTTTTGATGAGGGGGAATGCTCTTCCTGGGATAGGCCTCCTAAGATAGGTCCTATTGCCAAGATCTCCTCCAAAAAAATCTGCCTTACCATTTGAAGATTTAGGGGCTTTAAAAGATCCAATGGACAGAAGAGCTGAGGTATACATTAAGAACGCCTGGTAAGCCTCTACTCAGGCATTCAAACCTAATAATATTGCCGCTACTTCCACAGCAAGATCCCTTAAGTTATGGTCACAGGACCTGGAATCCCACATAGAAAACAAAACTCCACGAGAACAATTACTAGAGGTTTTCCCTACGATCATGAAAGAGGTCGACTTTATATCAGATGCCTCTGCAGATGCCTTAAAACTGAGTGCTAGATCTGCGACCTTATCTAAATCCGCAAGAAGAGCCGTTTGGTTGAAAGGGTGGTCAGGAGATACAGGATCCAAAAATAAATTATGTGCTATTCCCTGCCAGGGAGATTTCTTATTTGGATCGGTTCTAGACTATTTAATGGAGAGAGCCACAGACAACAAAAAAAGGCTTCGCATCCTCCAAACCTACAAAAAAGCGTCAGTTTTTTCGTAAAAACAAGAGTGAATTATAATATAAGATAAAAGACACAAAAATACTGGAGCGGTAACGAGGATACGAAGGAAAAAGGTTTCCTTTTCAGCTCCCAGTCCAGTAACTGTTCTAAAAACAGTCAGCATTGACGGTTCCTTTCCGGTGGGAGGAAGGTTGTCTCTTTTTCTTCAGGCTTTGGAGAGGATCTCCACAAGTCCTTGGATTCTGGGTTATAAGAGATGGGTTCCGTCTAGAGTTCGCCTCTCCCCCACCGGAAAGGATGATGATGATTACAAGTCTGGACCAAAACTCTTTAAAAAAACAGGCCTTAAAATAAGAGTTACTTTCCTTTTTAAAGAAGAAAGTCTTAATAGAGGTTCCAGAATCAGAAAGAGGGAGTGGATTTTATTCTTCCCTTTTTCTGGTCCCCAAACCAGATGGGGCTTTCAGGATGATAATAAACCTGAGATACCTAAACCAATTCCTAAAGTACAGAAAGTTCAAGATGGAATCTGTACAATCGGCAGTAAATCAGCTGTTTCAGGAAGGCGTAATGACAACCCTAGACATAAAAGACGCATATTATCACATCCCAATCCATGCAGACTCCCAGAAGTTCCTAACGGAAGCAGTATCCATGGAGGGGCAGATCCACCACTTTCAATACAGAGCGCTCCCATTCGGAGTATCCCAAGCTCCCAGGCTGTTCACCAAGCGAATGGCAGAAGTGATGGCTCATGTGAGGAAAAAGGGTATCATTAGGATATCCTATCTGGACGACATACTGGTCGTGGCAGAATCAGAAAGCACTCTGTCCTCCCACCTCTCAGAAATAATCAGGATATTGGAAGAGTTGGGATGGTAAATTGGGAGAAATCAAACTTAATCCCATCAAAGATTTGCCCGTTTATGGGTCCAATTCTAGACCCCCGCAAAACAATGCTGCTTTCTTCCTCAGAACAAGATCTCCAAAATTCTGAAAGAAGTACAATCTTTAGACAGTGGATGGCGGTATTGGGCAGGATGACGTCCACAATTCCTGCAGTCAAGTGGGCGTTGTTGCATTCTCGGAAGCTTCAATTGCAGATTCTGAGAGTGGCAGGGGCCTCTATCCCCTTTGGATGCCCCACTTCCTCTTCCATCCCAGGTCATTCAGTCCATGCAGTGGTGGTTAGACCCAGTAAACCTGTCTCAGGGACTCCCCTGGAATATGCAAGAGCAGATTTCAATCACCACGGATGCAAGTCCGACAGGTTTGGGGGGGCTTACTGTCAGGGAAGATGGTCTCTTCTAGGAAGAAGAGATTCGCAGAATGTAAGAGAATTAAGGGCATTACTCCTCGCTCTAAAAGCTTTCCTTCCAAAATTAAAGGGAAAAATAGTGAAGGTCTTTTCAGACAACACGGTAGTGTCTTATTTGAACAGACAAGGCGGGACGAGGTCAAAGGACGTTATGTCTCTGGCAGAAAAAATCTTTTCCATAATCATTCCCTCAGTCTCCTTCATAAAAGCGGTGCATTTGAAAGGTTCTGAAAACAAAAAAGCGTATTTTCTAAGCAGAAATCGTCTAGATCAGGGAGACTGGTGTTTAAATCAAACAGTGTTCAAGCAAATAGTCCACCTCTGGGGCAGTCCTCTAGTAGACATGTTTGCAAACAGGCAAAACCGGAATTTTTTATTTATTTTTCCCTAAATCCAGAAGATTCTTCAACTGGCATAGACTCCTTCTCCCTACCTTGGCCGAACGATCTTCTATACGCCTTTCCACCCATAAGACTAATTCCAAGGGTTCTACAGAAACTGAGGCAACACAGGACAAGACTAATTCTGATCGCCCCCTTCTGGCCCAGAAGGTCATGGTTCACCTGGCTACGCAAACTATCAATAACAGAACCATGGGTTCTGCCAGACAGACAAGACCTGCTGTATCAAGGACCAGTTCACCATCCAGAGGTAACCAACCTACACCTAGCAGCATGGTATCTGAGAGGTCTATACTAGAGAAGGGCCTTTCCAGAGATGTGATTGATACCCTCCTGTCATGTAGGAAAGACATCACTTCTATATACCTAAGAATATGGAAAAACTTCTTAACTTTTTCCACGGTTCCAATAGACCCTTTAGGTCCCCCTCCTATGCCGATAATCCTCGATTTTCTTCAGAGTGGCCTAGACAAAAGACTAAGGGTTAGTACACTTGAAGTGCATGTTTCAGTTCTTAGTGCGTATTTTGACTTCACCTTAGCCAACCATCCTTGGGTGAGAAGATTTTTTTAAAGCTGTCAGTCGTACCAGACCAATTTCCAGAATGTCTGCTCCTCCGTGGGACCTCAACTTAGTATTGTCCAGTATGATGGAGCCTCTGTTTGAACCTATACAGGATTTGTAGATTAAATTACTTTCCTTTAAGACTGATTTCCTGGTGGCCATCACCTCTGCCAGACGTGTAAGTGAAATTTCTGCCCTTTCCACTTCTCCTTCCTATACTAAGATCCTGGAGGACAGAGTAATAATCAAGCTGGACCCTTCTTTTCTCCCCAAAGTACTGTAGTTTCCTTTTTTCAAAGATCTCAGGACATTGTCCTACCTTCATTATGCCAAACTCCGAATACTGAGAAAGAAAGGAAGTTACACTGTCTTGATGTCAGGAGATGTCTCCTAAAGTATCTGGAGATGACTGAACCCTGGAGGAGGTCCTCTAGACTTTTTGTGCAGTTTGCCGGGAAGAACAAAGGTGATAGTCACATCCAGAACACTATCTAGATGGATTGTCGCAGCCATTTCTTTGGCCTAATCCTCAGCAGGGGAACCTTGCCCCTTGGGATTCGGGGCACGTTCAACCAGGTCCATTTCTACCTCCTGGGCAGAAGGAGCTGAAGCTTCCCTAGAGCAGATCTGTAGGGCCGATACTTGGAAATCCCCTTGTACTTTCTTCCTTTACAAGCTAGATCTAAACTCCAAGGATCAGCTAACCTTTGGTATCAAAGTTTTACAGGCTGTAATCCCTCTTTAGTCTACTTCTATTCTAGTCTTCTCTCAAGGGTGCTGTCCTGGGCATAAAGGAAATATAAGATTACACTCACCGGTAATCACTTTTCTATGAGCCCATGACAGCACCTGCTACTTATTGCCTCCCCCCAAAAAAAGGAAAAAAGACAACAAAAAAAAGGTTTTGGGGATGTTCTATATGTTTTGGGACAGGTTCTCGCAAATAACTGGTGGATAGAGGCCGGGTCCCTCCTTAAGAAGCTCTCCACGGAAGTTCCTGTTTCCTGTCCTGGATAGAGGCGGGCTCTCTCAAGGGTGCTGTCATGGGCTCATGGAAAAGTGATTACCGGTGAGTGTAATCTTATATTTCGTAACCTCTCTTTGCATTTTGACAATGAGATTTGGAGCTTCAGTAGGGACTGGAGTCAATTTTTATATTTTTTTGCACCCTGTTGAATAGAGTCCCTTCCAGGGGACCTCAGAGCTTCTGTGTCCTCTGGTTGCCCACTGGTCTGATCATGAAAATAATGCGTTTAACGCATTAGCGGTTGGTATAACGGTACAGCGTCTGATTGGCGTTATTTCTTTCAAAGCACCACATGCCCCTGTGTATCCCTTTTAATATACCGCTTGTACCTAAATAGATGAATATTGCTTTATTTTTACAGGACACTGCTCTGTGAGCCGTCAGTCCATAGACGACATCCTCTCCAAAAATGGAACCGGAAACGCCGTGGTGATAGTGATCGGAGGCACCGCAGAGTGCCTGGAATGCAAACCGGGAAAAAACTATGTGACTCTAAAGCACAGGAAAGGATTTGTGAAGATTGCACTACAGCATGGGTAAGAGACGGAATAAGTGCAATTGCACTTGCCGGTAATTGGTTTTCCTGGAAGTCTCCACGATGCCAGCCTTGAGATTGCCTCTGTCAGGGACAGGAAACACTAGTGATTTACTAAGAGCCAGCACCGTATGTTCTAGTCATACACTGTATATACTCCAAATAACCAAGAATTATATATTTTTAAATACTAACCATAATTATTTTTTTATTTTTTTGTGGGCAGAGAAAATGGTGGGTGCCATTATGGAGACTTCCAGGAAAACCAATTACCTGTAAGTGCAATTGTACTTTTCCCTAGTAGTCTCCATGACGCACCCTGGAGATATAACAAAGAATACGAATATCCGAGTGGGACCACTGCCTGTAAGACTTACATCCAAAGGCTACTTCTTTGTTACTCATTACATCTACCAACCTAAATTTGGCTGAACTTCTCCTGCATCTGTCCGGTACAGGGACAGGAAAACAGTGAGGAGGAGCAGGGGAAAAATGTAACCTCTCCAAGTTTTTCCTGTCCCTGGCAGAGGTAGAGCTAATCTCAAGGGAGCCGCCATGTAGATGACTGTGGAAATAGTAGTTATATTCTTCTACATACGGTAGGAGCAGTATTATAGTAGTTTTATTCTTGTACATAGGAGCAGTATTTTAGCAGTTATATTCTTGTACATAGGAGGCAGTATTATAGTAGTTATATCCTTGTACATAGGAGCAGTATTATAGTAGTTATATTCTTGTACATAGGAGGCAGTATTATAGTAGTTATATTCTTGTACATAGGAGGCAGTATTATAGTAGTTATATTCTTGTACATAGGAGCAGTATTATAGTAGTTATATTCTTGTACATAGGAGGCAGTATTATAGTAGTTATATCCTTGTACATAGGAGCAGTATTATAGTAGTTATATTCTTGTACATAGGAGGCAGTATTATAATAGTTATATTCTTGTACATAGGAGCAGTATTATAGTAGTTATATTCTTGTATATAGGAGCAGTATTATAGTAGTTATATTCTTGTACATAGGAGGCAGTATTATAGTAGTTATATTATTGTATATAGGAGGCAGTATTATAGTAGTTATATTCTTGTACATAGGAGCAGTATTATAGTAGTTATATTATTGTACATAGCAGGCAGTATTATAGTAGTTATCTTCTTGTACATAGGAGCAGTATTATAGTAGTTATATTCTTGTACATAGGAGCAGTATTATAGTAGTTATATTCTTGTACATAGGAGCAGTATTATAGTAGTTATATTCTTGTACATAGGAGGTAGTATTATAGTAGTTATATTCTTGTACATAGGAGCAGTATTATAGTAGTTATATTCTTGTACATAGGAGCAGTATTATAGTAGTTATATTCTTGTACATAGGAGCAGTATTATAGTAGTTATATTCTTGTACATAGGAGGCAGTATTATAGTAGTTATATTCTTGTACATAGGAGACAGTATTATAGTAGTTATATTCTCGTACATAGGAGCAGTATTATAATAGTTATATTCTTGTACATAGGAGCAGTATTATAGTAGTTATATTCTTGTACATAGGAGCAGTATTATAGTAGTTATATTCTTTGTCATATTTCTTTTTATTGAGCAGAAGAAATAAATGCAAAAAGGATCTCTGCACAGCATGAAAAAGGGGGGGGAAAGGTACCCTTCTACTCTTCACTTAAACCTTCTATAATTTTTCCAAGATGACCAAATCTTGAGAAAGTGGGGGCGTGTGTAAGTTTCCCAGTGAGCCAGCTCCTCAAATCTGAGGCTACTTTCACACTAGCGTTCGGGTGTCCGCTCGTGAGCTCCGTTTGAAGGGGCTCACGAGCGGCCCCGAACGCATCCGTCTGGCCCTAATGCATTCTCAGTGGAGGCGGATCCACTGAGAATGCATCTGCCTGCCAGCGCTCAGCCTCCGCTCCGCTCAGTGAGCGGACACCTGAACGCTGCTTGCAGCGTTCGGGTGTCCGCCTGGCCGTGCGGAGGCGAGCGGATCCGTCCAGACTTACAATGTAAGTCAATGGGGACGGATCCGCTTGAAGATGACACCATATGGCTCAATCTTCAAGCGGATCCGTCCCCATTGACTTACAATGTAAAGTCTGAACAGATCCGCTCAGGCTACTTTCACACTTAGAAAATTTTCTAAGTTATAATGCAGACGGATCCGTTCTGAACGGATGCGAACGTCTGCATTATAGGAGCGGATCCGTCTGATGAAACATCAGACGGATCCGCTCCTAACGCTAGTGTGAAAGTAGCCTAAATCTGATCAACCTTGTCTCTCCACATCAGTACTGATGGAGGCTCAGTGTTCTTCCAGAGCAACGGGATAAGCAATCTCGCTGCTGTGATAAGCATAGTGGGGAGGTCGGATTTAGAGGGAGTAAGCGACTCATTGGGACACCAGAGCAGGATTAATTTAGGGTCCAATTTGACCTGAGTGTCACAGACCTCATTTATCAATTCTTCAATGTGTGACCAGAACAGACCTATTTTCTCACAATGCCACCAGATGTGTGTGAGCGAGCCCACATCTTTTCCACATCTCCAACATAAGCTTGAAATCTCAGGGTTAAGCCTAATCATAAATTCGGGCGACTTATACCATCTAGTAAGCAGCTTATACAAATTTTCCTGGATTCTAATACAACGGCTAAAAGCATGCGAGTGAGAGTATGAATGCTTTTTCTGGATCTGAGACGCGGGCGGAGAGTTCAACCTCCCAAGCTTTAAGAGAGTGCAATTCAGGGGGGGGATGGTGGGATGAAAGCAACTCTTTGTATATCGTGGAGAGTGGTTTAGTAAGTGTATGCATTTCCAAAATCCGATTATCTAACCAGGAGAGAGGACCGAAATTATCTGAAGTAGGTAGTCTGAGTATTTTGATATCTTTTTGTAAGGCAAATACCTGGAGGAAAGAGGCCTTCTTGACCCTGGAGTTATTCCAGACCATATTCCAGTCAAGGTTACCGTCTGAGGTCTGTATATCACTCAGTCGAACATCGCTTAAAAGAGGCCATAGCCCTGAAGGTTCCCGTGACTCTGGATGTATGTAGAACTGTAGGGAGGGGAGTGGCATACATGGGTTTGGGAATTTGATCACTTTGGACTTGTATTGTCTAGCCCACTCCATCAGCAACTTTTCCATATGGGTGTGAAGGAAGAACCACCTGTTGCACAAGGGGAAATACCCCAAAGGATCCGACTGTCACTACCAGAGCTTTGGGACGTTCTCACAGCTCTGTTTCTCCACCCCTGTGATGATGTCACTACCAGAGCTTGGAGGAGTTCTCACTGCTCTGTTTCTCCGCCCCTGGGATGAGGTCATTACTTTGTTTCCTTCCTCCCAGCTGTTCCTCCTATGTTTGATTTCTCTGCCTTTAAATCACCCCTCCTCCTTTGTAGAGTGTGGATTATATTTCTCATTTGAGTTGTAGCTCTTGCTTGAGTATCTTCACTTGTAAGCTATCATTTCACTGGACCTGTGTTCTGCTGCAGCAAGTACTCCGGATATTGCCACCTGTCTTTGGATCCGTCTTCTCGGCTGCTGCAGCTCCTTCAGCTAAGTGTGCAGACATTGTAGTGTATCTGTTTGTTTTCTGACCGGATCCGAAACGACCACGGTTTCCTCCATATACTGAGCAGGGCACCGGTGGCCGTGCCCCTTCCACTATTGTAGGGGTTACAGTGGTCATCAGTCTTAGGTACGCGGGCATGCCTCGTTCCACCATTAGGATCCGGGTATGTGCTTAGCAGCATAGGGAGAGCTTTGAGGGTCTGACAGGGGTCACCCTTTATCCTCCCTAGTTTGGGTCCGGTCAATGGCTCTATTTTCTGTGTATGCTGTAGTTGCTCACATACAGCCGTGACATTATAATCCACCAAAACCGTCTTTTTTGACATGGATCCGCTTTCTGACCTGGTTGACCGCATGCAGGGTCTTTCTTTGGAGGTAGCGGATCTCCGTCAATCTTTGACTCTGCTTCAAGCATTGGGCTCTGCTCCGGCCCATGGAGTCTGTTGCGAGCCAAAGGTCTCACTTCCGGAAACGTTCTCCGGGGGCAGGGAGAATTTTGTTCGCTTCAGAGAGGCATGCAAACTCCATTTTTGCTTGTGTCCCCATTCCTCTGGTAATGAAGAGCAGAGGGTGAGGATTGCCATCTCCCTGCTCAGGGGTAATGCTCAGACTTGGGATTTTTCGCTGCCATCAGGGGATCCCTCCCTTCGATCCGTGGAAAGATTTTTTTGTGGCCCTGGGGCAGATATATGATGACCCAAATCGTGTTGCGCTGGCCGAATCTAACTTACGTTTTTTAAGCCAGAACAAACTGTCTGCGGAGCTTTATTGTTCTGAATTTCGGAGATGGGCAGCTGATTCAGGTTGGAATGATGCTGCACTCCGGAGTCAGTTCTGTCATGGTCTCTCAGAGAGATTAAAAGATGCGTTTGCTTTCCATGAGAGACCAACGTCCTTAGTCTGCCATGTCATTGGCGGTACGTCTTGACAGGCGTCTAAGAGAAAGAAACGAGACCTCTCTGTCCAGCCATTGTCAGTCTAGGGGCAGTGGTGCGGACTCATTCAGTGTGCAGGGGCCTCATCCTGTCTCGCTCCCCTCTGAGGAGGAGCCCATGCAGCTAGGTCGACTTGCCCCTGATAAAAGAGGATTTAGTCCTCAGAGTATGGTGTGTTTTTGTTGTGGGGGCATAGGTCATTTGGCAAATGTTTGTCCGTCTAGGAGATTCATGAACCGTACTAAGAGTGTTAATAAGAGAAAAACCTCAAAAGGTAAATCATCAAACTCTGCTTCATCTGCTACTTTGGGCAAAGTTGATGTAGGAATTGATGCTTTTCCTCTGACCTGCAGTTCCCGTTTTCTCCTGTCTGCCAGGGTGGTGCTAGAGAGCAAAGTCATTTCTTGTGAGATTTTTGTCGATAGTGGAGCGGCCGTCAATCTTATTGACACTCAATTTGTAGCCATGCATGGTTTTCAGGTTTGCACATTAGAAAAGGATATACCTGTTTTTGCTATTGACTCTGCTCCACTCTCACAGAGATCTCTGAAGGGCATTGTTCACAATATCCGGTTGGCTGTGGGTGACTCATGTGGAGGATATATCTTGTTTTGTCCTTAACGGATTGCCTTCTCCTCTAGTTTTGGGGTTACCCTGGCTCACTAGACATAACCCCACTATTGATTGGCAAGGAAGGCAAATGAGTGGAGTGACTTTTGTAGAGAGAATTGTCTCACAGCGACTTTTGCAGAGGTGTCTACTAAAACTGTGCCATCATTTCTCTCTGATTTCTCGGACGTGTTTTCCGAGAGCGGTGTTCAGGAGCTACCTCCTCACCGGGAGTTTGACTGTCCCATTAACCTCATTCCCGGCGCCAAGCTGCCAAAAGCACGCCTCTACAATCTCTTACAACTGGAAAGAATCGCAATGCGAACCTATATCTCCGAGTCTCGATAAGGGGCATATTCGTCCCTCAAAATCACCTGTTGCCGCTGGGTTTTTTTTGTTAAAAAGAAAGATGGCTCTCTGAGACCTTGCCTAGATTTTAGGGAGCTGAACCGTATCACGATTCGCGATCCCTATCCCCTTCCTCTGATCCCGGACCTCTTCAACCAAATTGTTGGGGCCAAGGTTTTTTCCAAATTGGATTTGAGAGGCGCGTACAACCTGGTCAGGGTCAGAGAGGGGGATGAATGGAAAACCGGCCTTTAATACCCCTAACTGGCATTTCGAGAATCTCGTTATGCCTTTCGGCCTGATGAATGCTCCGGCCGTCTTTCAGCATTTTGTTACCAGTATTTTCTACCATTTAATGGGGAAATTTGTATTGGTGTATCTTGATGATATTTTGATTTTTTTTTTTTCCCCTGATGTTCAGACCCATCAGGATCATCTTTTTCAGGTTCTGCAGATTCTGCGGGAAAATAAATTGTACGCCAAGCTGGAGAAATGTCTTTTTATGGTATCGGAGATTCAATTTCTGGGTTTTCTCCTCTCTGCTTCTGGTTTTCGCATGGATCCCGAGAAGGTCCGTGCTGTACTTGAGTGGGAGCTTCCTGAGAATCAGAAGGCATTGATGCGCTTTCTGGGTTTTGCGAACTATTACAGAAAGTTCATTTTGAATTATTCCTCTGTTGTCAAACCCCTCACTGACATGACAAAAAAGGGGGCGGATTTTTCCTCTTGGTCGGAGGAGGCGCTTGCAGCCTTTTCTAAGATTAAAGAGAGTTTTGCGTCTGCTCCCGTCTTGGTGCATCCCGATGTTTCCTTACCTTTTATTGTTGAGGTGGATGCTTCCGAGGTGGGTGTGGGTGCGGTTTTGTCCCAGGGCCCTTCTCCTGCCAAATGGCGACCCTGTGCCTTTTTCTCTAAACTCTCCCCGGCAGAGAAAAACTATGATGTAGGAGATAGGGAGTTGTTGGCCATCAAGTTGGCTTTCGAGGAATGGCGCCATTGGTTGGAGGGGGCCAGGCACCCTATCACCGTTTTTACCGACCATAAGAATCTGGCATACTTGGAGTCGGCCAGGCGTATGAATCCGAGACAGGCCAGATGGTCTCTGTTCTTCTCCAGATTCAATTTTGTCGTTACATTCTGCCCTGGGATCAAAAATGTGAAGGCTGATGCTCTCTCTCGCTGTTTTCCGGGAGGAGGAAGCTCCGCGGACCCGGGTCCCATTTTGGCGGAGGGGGTAGTTGTTTCTTCTCTATATTCTGATTTGGAGGCCGAGGTCCAGGCTGCCCAGACTGAGGCACCTGCCCGTTGTTTGTGCCTCCTGAGCTACGTCACAAACTCTTCAAGGAGCATCATGATACTGTTCTTGCTGGTCACCCCGGGAGTAGAGCCACGGTAGATCTCATTGCTCGGAGATTTTGGTGGCCGGCTCTTCGTAAGTCGGTGGAGGGTTTTGTGGCTGCTTGTGAGACGTGCGCTCGCGCTAAGGTCCCTCGTTCACTGCCTTCAGGTTCCCTTCTCCCGTTACCCATACCGTCTCGTCCTTGGACACACCTGTCCATGGACTTTATCACGGATCTTCCTCGTTCCTCAGGGAAGTCGGTGATCCTGGTGGTGGTGGACTGTTTTAGCAAGATGGCTCATTTCGTACCTTTCCCTGGTTTACCCAATGCTAAAACGTTGGCACAAGCTTTTGTCGACCATATTGTTAAATTGCATGGCATTCCCTCTGATATTGTTTCCGATAGAGGCACGCAGTTTGTGTCCAGATTCTGGAAGGTTTTCTGTTCTCGCCTGGGGGTTCGGCTGTCCTTCTCTTCTGCTTTTCACCCGCAGTCGAATGGTCAGACTGAGCGCCTCAATCAGAATCTGGAGACATATTTGCGCTGTTTTGTGGCAGAGAACCAGGAGGATTGGTGTTCATTTCTCCCTCTTGCTGAGTTTGCTCTGAACAACCGTCGTCAGGAATCTTCTGATAAGTCACCATTCTTTGGTGCATATGGGTTCCATCCGCAGTTTGGGACATTCTCGGGAGGGGCTCCTTCTGGTTTACCTGAGGAGGAGAGATTTTCCTCGTCTTTGTCTACCATTTGGCAAAAGATTCAGAGTAATCTTAGAAAGATGAGTGAGAAGTATAAGCGTGTGGCTGATAAGAGACGTGTGCCTGGTCCGGACCTGAATGTGGGTGATCTGGTGTGGTTGTCTACAAGAAATATTAAACTGAAGGTTCCCTCCTGGAAATTGGGTCCCAAGTTTATTGGGCCTTATAAAATCTTGTCAGTCATCAATCCTGTTGCCTTCCGTCTTGATCTTCCACGGGTTTGGAAGATACATAATGTATTTCACAGATCTCTCTTAAAACCATATGTCCAGCCCACGGTACCCTCCTCTTTGCCTCCTCCTCCGATTTTGGTTGATGGCAATCTGGAGTTTGAGGTTTCCAGAATTGTGGACTCTCGCATTGTCCGCGGTTCTCTTCAGTACCTCGTTCATTGGAAGGGTTATGGTCCTGAGGAGAGGATGTGGGTTCCGGTGTCGGACATTAAAGCCACTCGCCTCATCAGGGCATTTCATAGGGCTCATCCTGAGAAGGTGGGTCCTGGGTGTCCGGAGTCCACCCGTAGAGGGGGGGGTACTGTCACTACCAGAGCTTTGGGACGTTCTCACAGCTCTGTTTCTCCACCCCTGTGATGATGTCACTACCAGAGCTTGGAGGAGTTCTCACTGCTCTGTTTCTCCGCCCCTGGGATGAGGTCATTACTTTGTTTCCTTCCTCCCAGCTGTTCCTCCTATGTTTGATTTCTCTGCCTTTAAATCACCCCTCCTCCTTTGTAGAGTGTGGATTATATTTCTCATTTGAGTTGTAGCTCTTGCTTGAGTATCTTCACTTGTAAGCTATCATTTCACTGGACCTGTGTTCTGCTGCAGCAAGTACTCCGGATATTGCCACCTGTCTTTGGATCCGTCTTCTCGGCTGCTGCAGCTCCTTCAGCTAAGTGTGCAGACATTGTAGTGTATCTGTTTGTTTTCTGACCGGATCCGAGGCGACCACGGTTTCCTCCATATACTGAGCAGGGCACCGGTGGCCGTGCCCCTTCCACTATTGTAGGGGTTACAGTGGTCATCAGTCTTAGGTACGCGGGCATTCCTCGTTCCACCATTAGGATCCGGGTATGTGCTTAGCAGCATAGGGAGAGCTTTGAGGGTCTGACAGGGGTCACCCTTTATCCTCCCTAGTTTGGGTCCGGTCATTGGCTCTATTTTCTGTGTATGCTCTAGTTGCTCACATACAGCGTGACACCGACTCTCTTTGGCAGTAATCAAGGAGCGTTCTAAGCACACGTAATGTGCATCGTATTGATCATTGAGAAGGGATATTCCCCGAAACAGTTGGAAAGCTGTATAATACAAACGTAAATCGGGTAGGCCAAAACCGCCAAACCTCTTTTCCCTGACCAAAACTGAGTATGCAATCCTAGAGGGGCGACTACCCCATAAGAAAAGAGAGAAGGTACGGCGAATTTCAGTAAAAAAAGGAACGTGGAAGCCATATAGGCAACGCTTGAAAGAGGTGCAGAAATTTCGGGGCAATGAAGGTCTTAAGGTAACTCTTCCTCCCACACCATGATAGAAACGGCAGCTTAAGGGACTGGAAATGTTTCCTAAAAGATGTTAGTTGGGGGGTGTAGTTAAGAGTGAATAATTCTTTCGCCTGTGCAGAAATATGTACTCCTAGAAACACAATGTCTCTTGGCGCCCACTGAAAGGGGGTAGACTGCTGTAGGGAAATTTTCACCTGACTGGGGCAAGTGACATTAAGGGCCATAGATTTACCATAGTTAATTTTGAAATTTGAAACCAAGCCAAATTCTTCCAAGATGGACAATAACCTGGGGAAAGACTACTCCGGATTGGTCGTCATTATTAACAAATCATGTGCGAATGCGGCTGTCAAGTGAGTCTGAGAGTGAATGGTGAGGCCTTCAACAGCCGGGTCCTGCCGGATCTTACAGAGCAAAGTTTCCATAACTAAAACAAAGAGAGATGGTGATACGGGGCATCCCTGTCCCGTGCCATTATAAATGGCAAAGGATGGGGAGCTAGTGCCATTTATTTTGAGCTTGGCAGATGGGGCTGAATACAGAGTAAAGATAGCAGCGATGAACGGGAAAACCAAACCTCGACAGGGCCTGCGACATAAAATGCCAACCGACCCTGTCGAAGGCCTTCTCCGCTTCCCGTGCTCAGCAAGGCCAAGGGTATGGACTACTTCTTAGCCCATTCCATAATTTGAAGCAAGCGTATCGTATTCTCACAGCCCTGTCTGCCTCGCACAAATCCCACTTGTTCACTATCAATAAGATTCGGCAGGATCAGCTGGATACGTTGAGCCAATATTTTTGCCCACCACTTGATATCCGCATTTAGCAGGGAAATAGGGCGATAACTGCCACACTGCAGCGGGTCTTTATTCTCTTTGTGGATTATGGTTATATGCGCCTCCAATGACTGAGGGGGCAGTGCGCCTCCAGACATGAGAGAATTACATAGTGATTGAAAGTGCGGGATCAGAACTTCCTTGAAGGTCTTATAATAGGAGATTGGGAGGCCATCTGGGCCTGGGCTTTTGCCGGAGGGTATTGAGGAGAGAACTTTAGTAATCTCTAGCTCTGAGACAGGGGCTACTAATTGGGAAGCCTGGAGAGGGTTTGCAGAAGGCAGCTTGAGAGTGGAGAGGAATTCATCTGTGGCCTGCTCAATTGTCTTGGGACCGGAACGGTTAGGTGTGGGAAGATTATAGAGATCAGCATAATAAGCACTAAAGGCCTTAGCTATGTCGTGGGTTGATTTGTGTGTGTTGCCATTTGCATCTCTAATTGCCGGGATGAAGGAGTCCGCGTGGCGCTGTTTGGCCATGGCGGACAGCAACTTATTCCCTTTGTTCCCATGGGCATATGCCTTAAATTTGGAGCGAAATAGAAGTTTTAGCAGATTTGGCATTAAGCATATTTTTCAGTTCCGTCCTAGCCTCCATCAATTCCGCAGCCACAGCTTTAGCCTGTGATTGTTTATGGGTCAGTTCCAGACGTGCTATACGTGATGACAGGTCGTTCACAGCTTGGGAGCGTCTTTTTTTGATATGGGAACCCAGGGCTATTAGCTCAGCTCTAATTACCGCCTTATGCGTGTCCCACAAAACTGCGGGTGATGGGGGAGGATCTCCCAGTGAATTAAGGGAGAAGAATTCTGACATAAGTCGGGATATTTTCGTTGCATTCACGGGGTCTGAAATCAGAGTCTCATTGAGACGCCAAATCCGTTCTCTTCTGGGAAGGGAGGATAGCGATAAGCGTAGAAAAATAGAGGCATGGTCTGACAGCGTAATGTTACCTATTTTGGTATCTAGTACCAGTGGGATCTGGGGGGGATGATAAAAATATGTAATCCAACCTGTGGAAGGAAGCCTTAGCGTTAGAATAGAAGGTATAGTCCCTGCTAGAGGGATGCATAGTACGCCAAACATCTATAACCTGTAATTTGTTCAACGCAGCTTGCAAGCGGCGAAGAAGCCTATGAGAGGTTTCTGACCTCTGGGAGGATGAGTCAAGGGCTTGTTCTAAAGTCACATTAAAATCCCCACCCAATATGATCATACCTTCTCTAAAGGCAGATGGTTGTGCCAGGGTCTGAACAAGCCATGGGATCTGACCCCTATTAGGAGCGTAGAGGTTGGCCAGGGTGACAGCGATGGATCCCTTCACGAATAAGAAGCGACCCTCCGGGTCCGAGGACACTGCGAAGTGCTTAAAGGGTAGACGTTTGTGGATTGCCACCCTGACACCTCTGCTAGTGGTGCTGTTTGTGCTATGAAACCATTGTGTGAACAATTTAGAGGGCAAAGTCGGGAGCTTTCCTGCTTTAAAATGAGTCTCCTGAAGGAGTGCAATTGAGACGTCATCTCTTTGGAGTAGAGATAACACTTGAAACCTCTTACATGGCTCATTCGGGACCCCTGGCATTTAATGATGCAATTACAATAGATGCCATGACAGAAGTGGGTATGACCTTTTAGCTGGTGGTATGGAGAACTCAGATCTGGGAAGCCGAGTAAAGAGTAGAAGGGTAGAGAGGGAGGAATGAAGCAGAGGGATAGAAAAAGGAAAATCAAAGAAATAAACATACAATAAAACAAAACGTCTGGTCCCACCCAACACCTGAGACATCTTAGATCCTTTCTTATTACGGCTGCCTGTCGGGATCTATCAGGGGGGGGCTCTCGTGGGACCAGCAAGAGGTGGGTGGAGGGAGAAATCGGTGTTATAACCAACATGAAGGCATATGTGTAACCCCTGCAAAACGAACATGTCTATCTTGACAACTAATCAATTTCTGAACCAGTGTTAGAAACGGCAATATTAATTTAAATCTGACCCTACAGCCCAAAATTATACAATAGAGGGCTAGGAATCACAAAAGGCCGGATATGCTCTGCCCCTGGCAGATAGGAACAATCCGACTTGGAATCGGCCGAGGTCTTATGACGACCAGCCTAGTAGTGAACCAGAGAGGGATTAACACTTTACAAGGCAAAATCAGGTCTTGAAGGCTTGAGAGCGACTTTTCCCCTGCTTTTCCTCTGACTTGCTAGGAGAGACCCGGTGCCATGTCTCGACGCTTGGAGGCGTTGGTAGGGGGTCGCCTTGGTCCGCTGGCATCCAAGAAGGTACATCCACGGGCAATACCAAGGGGGCCCCAGATTGCTTTTAAATCCTCCGGAGTATGCACTGTCAGTTGCCTGCCATTTTATAGTATGGCCAGGCCAAAGGGGGTATAACCATCTGAACGGGATGGCTGAGGCCTTGAGTGCTTCTAGTAGTGGACGTATAATGTGTCTTTTAGCTAGGGTGGACGGGGCCAGGTCTTGAAAAAATAAGATGGGTGTCTCACCATATAGGATCTGCTCCGATTCCCTTCCAGCTTTCAATAGAGCAACAGTGTTCACATAGCTGAGGATGCCACACACCACATCCCGTGGCGGCTCGTTAGGTTTGGGCTTAGGCCGTAAGGCCGGATGGATGCGTTCCACCGTGATAGAGGTTGCCCGCTCCGGGCCTAGCAGCGAGGAGAAGATCTCTTGTGCTACCGTGCGCAGCGCCTCCGCTGCTATAGATTCAGGTAGGCCGCGTATGCAGAGATTTCTATGTCTGCCCCGGTTCTCCTGGTCCTCAATGCGAAGTAGGGCATCGTTCAGCAGGTCTCTGTGCGCCCGTGAGGCATCGCATGTCAGGCCTTCATGCTTCATGATGGCTTCCTGCGCATTCTCTAGTGACACTACGCGGTGCCCAATATGGCGGAGGTCTTCTTCTTTTATCTCCTCGAGGTTTCTCTTCAGAGGTGCTAGGGCAGTTTCCAGCAGGTCCCTGAGGGTTGCTTTCCGAAACATCCGAAGCGCTGCCTGCCTCCGAGCCGTCGTCTGCTTCAGAGTGCTTCGGCGCCATCTTGGCAAGTTCCAAGGCGGGAGTCTTAGGCTGTTTCTTTAGGAACCGCTCCATATCGGGTTGTTTGGAGCGGACCACGTTCGATTCTGCTGCGTCTGTATGACTATCTTTGGTAGTTTTCCCCGTTTGAGCGAGGAAAATGGCATTTAATAGGGGTTACGACGACTGCCGGGAAGAGGAGCTCAGTAACCAGCAGCCATTCAGCTCCAAGGTCAGGCTCCGACCCCATAGTAGTTATATTCTTGTACATAGGAGCAGTATTATAATAGTTATATTCTTGTTTATAGGAGGCAGTATTATAGTAGTTATATTCTTGTACATAGAAGCAGTATTATAGTAGTTATATTCTTGTACATAGGAGTTAGTATTATAGTAGTTATATTCTTGTACATAGGAGGCAGTATTATAGTAGCTATATTCTTGTACATAGGAGGCAGTATTATAGTAGTTATATTCTTGTACATAGGAGGCAGTAATATAGTAGTTATATTCTTGTACATAGGAGGCAGTATTATAGTAGTTATATTGTACATAGGAGCAGTATTATAGTAGTTATATTCTTGTACATAGGAGCAGTATTATAGTAGTTATATTCTTGTACATAAGAGCAGTATTATAGTAGTTATATTCTTGTACATAGGAGGCAGTATTATAGTAGTTATATTCTTGTACATAGGAGCAGTATTATAGTAGTTATATAACGATTTGAGCGAGGAAAATGGCATATAATAGGGGCTACAGCTAGGGGTGCACCGAAATTCCGGCAGCCGAAAATATCGGCCGAAAATGTACCTAATCCATTTCGGCCGATATTGTTACATATCGGCCGAAAATATGGGGTGTGGGATTTGTCACCCACCAAGTAGCTCACCATCTGCGGGCGGGCGCCGGGCGGGCGGTTTACTTTGTCACTGCATCTTTATTTTACCTTACAATCGTGACGCTCCAGTAACAACTCTGCAGGGAGGGCGGCGTAACGTCACTTACTCACGTGACACGCCTGCTCCGCCTCCTTTATTCATAAAGTGTCACGTGAGTAAGTGACGTTACGCCGCCCTCCGCTCTGCCTGCAGAGTTGTTATTGGAGCGTCACGATTGTAAGGTAAAATAAAGATGCAGTGAGTTAGTCTGCTGTGAGCAGCAGGGCCGGGGCTGTTATGGGTAGGGGGATCGGTCTATGGCACTGCTATGGGGAGGGGGGATCTGTGCACTGTTATGCCCATAACAGTGCACATATCCCCCCCTCCATAACAGCGCCACCCACAGATCCCCCTCTCCATAACAGCGCCACCCACAGATCCCCCTCTCCATAACAGCGCCACCCACAGATCCCCCTCTCCATAACAGTGCCACCCACAGATCCCCCTCTCCATAACAGAGCCACCCACAGATCCCCCTCTCCATAACAGCGCCACCCACAGATCCCCCTCTCCATAACAGCGCCACCCACAGATCCCCCTCTCCATAACAGAGCCAATCATTAAAAAAAAAGTATTTTAAAAGTATTTAGGCAAAAAGGCAGTTTCGGTTTCGGTTTTCGGTCAAGGGCATCCTGAATTTTCGGTTTCGGACCAGAATTTTCATTTCGGTGCACCCCTAGTTACGACGACTGCCGGGAAGAGGAGCTCAGTAACCAGTAGCGTTTCAGCTCTAAGGTCAGGCTCCGCCCCCATAGTAGTTATAGTCTTGTACATAGGAGCAGTATTATAGTAGTTATATTCCTGTACATAGAAGCAGTATTATAGTAGTTATATTCTTGTACATAGGAGCAGTATTATAGTAGTTATATTCTTGTACATAGGAGCAGTATTATAGTAGTTATATTCCTGTACATAGAAGCAGTATTATAGTAGTTATATTCCTGTACATAGAAGCAGTATTATAGTAGTTATATTCTTGTACATAGAAGCAGTATTATAGTAGTTATATTCTTGTACATAGGAGGCAGTATTATAGTAGTTATATTCTTGTACATAGGAGGCAGTATTATAGTAGTTATATTCTTGTACATAGGAGGCAGTATTATAGTAGTTATATTCTTGTACATAGCAGGCAGTATTATAGTAGTTATATTCTTGTACATAGCAGGCAGTATTATAGTAGTTATATTCTTGTATATAGGAGGCAGTATTATAGTAGATATATTGTACATAGGAGCAGTATTATATTAGTTATATTCTTGTACATAGGAGCAGTATTATAGTAGTTATATTCCTGTACATAGAAGCAGTATTATAGTAGTTATATTCTTGTACATAGGAGGCAGTATTATAGTAGTTATATTCTTGTACATAGGAGGCAGTAATATAGTAGTTATATTCTTGTACATAGCAGGCAGTATTATAGTAGTTATATTGTACATAGGAGCAGTATTATAGTAGTTATATTCTTGTACATAGGAGCAGTATTATAGTAGTTATATAACGATTTGAGCGAGGAAAATGGCATATAATAGGGGTTACGACGACTGCCGGGAAGAGCTCAGTAACCAGCAGCCATTCAGCTCCAAGGTCAGGCTCCGCCCCCATAGTAGTTATATTCTTGTAGATAGGAGCAGTATTATAGTAGTTATATTCTTGTACATAGAAGCAGTATTATAGTAGTTATATTCTTGTACATAGGAGTTAGTATTATAGTAGTTATATTCTTGTACATAGGAGGCAGTATTATAGTAGTTATATTCTTGTACATAGGAGGCAGTATTATAGTAGTTATATTCTTGTATATAGGAGGCAGTATTATAGTAGTTATATTCTTGTACATAGAAGCAGTATTATAGTAGTTATATTCTTGTACATAGGAGTTAGTATTATAGTAGTTATATTCTTGTACATAGGAGGCAGTATTATAGTAGTTATATTCTTGTACATAGGAGGCAGTATTATAGTAGTTATATTGTACATTCTTGTACATAGGGGCAGTATTATAGTAGTTATATTCTTGTACATAGGAGCAGTATTATAGTAGTTATATTCTTGTACATAGGAGCAGTATTATAGTAGTTATATTCTTGTACATAGGAGCAGTATTATAGTAGTTATATTCTTGTACATAGGAGCAGTATTATAGTAGTTATATTCTTGTACATAGGAGCAGTATTATAGTAGTTATATTCTTGTACATAGGAGCAGTATTATAGTAGTTATATTCTTGTACATAGGAGCAGTATTATAGTAGTTATATTCTTGTACATAGGAGCAGTATTATAGTAGTTATATTCTTGTACATAGGAGCAGTATTATAGTAGTTATATTCTTGTACATAGGAGCAGTATTATAGTAGTTATATTCTTGTACATAGGAGCAGTATTATAGTAGTTATATTCTTGTACATAGGAGCAGTATTATAGTAGTTATATTCTTGTACACAGGAGGCAGTATTATAGTAGTTATATTCTTGTACATAGGAGCAGTATTATAGTAGTTATAGTCTTGTTCATAGGAGCAGTATTATAGTAGGTATAGTCTTATACATAGGAGCAGTATTATAGTAGTTATATTCTTGTACATGGGAAGCAGTATTATAGGTAGGGGGCCATTTTAGGGTCTTACAGGGACTGTAATTGGATTGGGAAGATTGTGCATTTTTTTTCTGAAAATAAATAAATAATAAAAAAAAAATGTCGGAAAGCTTCTACAATTACTAAGTGTATAATAAGCTTATTATCCAGTGTCACTGTCAGCGTATATAAAGTTCTACTACTGGCATTGGAGCACTTCTGATTTTGGGTCAAAAGTATTCATACCAGAATCGATTCTTCAGACGGATTCCTTAGAATTGGACCTTCAGCAAATTTCTTGAAATTAGTTTATCTCTAGTTATTACAATTGTGCCATTAACCATTCTATAACAAGAGGGCCAGATGGAGACCAGTCCTCGATGGCAGCCCCATAAATAACTATATTTTGTGTATTTTTATATAGGGCTAATCTGGTCCCAGTTTATTCCTTTGGCGAGGACAAGGCTTATAAGCAAATTTTGTTTGAAGAAGATTCTTGGAGCCTATGGCTACAGAGAAAGTTCCAGAAATGCATTGGATTTGCTCCATGTTTGTTCTATGGTTGTGGGTTCTTCTCCACAGACAGCTGGGGCTTTGTGCCCTATCCCACTCCCATCACTACTGTGGGTGAGTCATACATATCTATATGCAACTTCTAATATATTGTGTTAAGCTGTCAGATATGGATGGACAGTTTAGGACCCTTCGATTGCTTAGAGTGGATAAATATGGAAGCTTATTGATTTCAATGTAGCAAAGAGTCAACAATTCTACAGTGTCCGAGGTCGATTGGTGTAAGAATGGGCCATGCTACATATTTACTTGCTGTTGCCTGGGACAACATTTGAGATGGTTCACAGCCTTCTTTATATCTAGCTGGTGTAAAACTATCTACTGACCACCAACAAGTCTTGTTCCCCACTCATAGGCTTCCACCTAGGCCCAGCTGCTGACATTTATGGAATCATTTTTAAGTTAGTGTCCTCTAGTCATCTATTGGCCACCACCTGGCACTCGAAAAGTAGATCATGATGGACTGTTTGGCCGTCTCCAATGTCGACCCGCGAGTCAGTCTGCAATTCTCCTACCTTGATGAAGGTATAATTTTTTATTTCCCCTCCAGTTGGAGAACCCATCGCAGTCCCTAAAATGGAGCAGCCGACTCAGAAGGACGTGGACCTCTACCACGGCATGTACCTGACCTCTCTTCAGAAGCTCTTTGACAAATTCAAGACTGAGTTTGGATTGTCTGAGTCTGATGTGTTGGAAATCATATGAAGCCACTTCTGACTACACCCAAACCATGTTCTCTATTCATTTATTGCATTATTTTTTTTAGAAGTCGATGTAAATATATGATTGTCTCTTCTAGAAGGTGCTGGACACTTTTTTTTTTTATTTCTCAATCTTTTTTTTTTTTATTGGTTTTGTTTTCCAGTAACCGAGAACAAACAACATTTCAGTGGACGCAGCCACAGTTTTACATTGTTGTACAATTTAAGCCTCAAAAAAACAAAACTCCCCATGAACACAATGGGGAGTAGCGATTATCACAACTGTTAGTTAGCCCCTGGTCAAGCTCCACTGCATCCGAATTGGATGCTGCCAAACGTGGAGCTCAGCCATTAGACCACAACTTCTAGTATGTTCAGATGTTTTCAAAATGTCCACAAAATAAATATAAATTGAGTACAATAAAGCATAACAGTAAAACCAACTCTCTCCTTGTCGGTGTGCTTGTTTCTTTTTGGTAATAACAGTGTCTCCACTGTTTCGGTTTCAGTTTTTACATCCAGGGTCACCCCACACATTCTCCTCCTTGCTTCTATTTATAAGCGTGTCTGGTAACATGTGTTCATATTGGCATGTCAAATTAAGGGTTCTGTATACTTCTTCTAACTTTGGGGGAGCCAACTCTTTCCAGTGGCGAGTGATCACCAATTTGGCACTTAAAACTATATGGCTAATTAGTGGTCCTATTGAGGTCGGAAATTGGTGGATATTTGTTGGAACCAATAAAATTGACATCTGATACATTTTGATGCAAAGATGTTCCTTGATATCTTGAACTGAATCAGCCTGGGTCTGCTTGATATGCAAATGAGGACCATCAAAGGGTTCTTGGGCAGGACACTGAATAGAAGATCTGCCAGGACTGTCATGTTCTGGGGCAAGCCCGACCCCCTGCTGGTATTTACTGCCCACACCTGTGTCAGCAAGGACATATATGCTGGGATGGAGGCAGGGGTATATGATTGAACTTTCTTCCTGTGTAATCATCTGTACTAACCTAGCTCACAAGTAGGAGCAATGGTGACCTTGGTGACCTCTGGGACAAGACTAGTCTTTCTGGACTCTACAATCAAGAATGTGATTTGCTGAGACCTGCTTGAGAGGAGTGTTCTGAGTACGAGAAAAACCCATGGCATGTGTGACTGAGAGAGAATGGTGTAGCTAGCTCAAGGATCCTGACCCCCTCCAATCCCCCCTCCCATTCCCTTAATTGTATTAGAATGTAGGTATATCCCTATTTGTAAAAAAAAATCCAACACTGAGTTAAGATACAGTTGTTCTTTAGTAATTTAAGGCACCGGTAAAGCAGAGCAATTTCTACATTTGGCACCCCAGAAAAAGTGTGGAAATTCCTAAATCCACATAGAACCTACAAGACGGAATTGCTCTAATTCAGCAATCTGCCAGCCTTGTTACCTTGTATATAATATCTGGCTTTTGTATGAGATAAGGCCTTCTCATAGTTAAATGAGAAAAGATTGCGTAATTTCTCTCTGCAATTTCAGCTGTTCGTTCCCTCATTGGCTGCTGTTTGTTAAGTTGTTCTAGCGAGGCTAGTTTGGTTACAATATCATTCATGTTTTTCTCCTGATGGCCAATTTTAATCATGAGACCCCTAATATATGCTTTAAGCACTTGCCAAACTATGTATGGGTCCACAACAGAGCACCAGTGACTTAATCAGAGCGCTTTTGCCCTCTGGAGCAGGAGTATCGTACAGGCGCAGGCACTCGGCGATACTGCGCCTGCGCGGGATTTCGGAGGCCAAGAGAGGAGGAAGCAAGGACGGTGCAGTGAATAAATTAAATGACGTAGTTGAGGGGGCAGCACCGTTTGGCAAGGATGTAGTAGTACACTTCTTAGGAGGCGTGCTAGGCACTGCAGGGGGGCGTTACTAGGCACTAGAGCAGAGTAATAACGCCCCTCTATGCACCTTGAGACTTCATTTGCATATCAGAAAAATCGCTTTTTCATCTGAATGAAAAGTTGAGTAAAAGAAAGAATTGCACATTGCTATGTTAACAGTTTTATATGGTCAAAATAGGTGACAGATTCCCTTTAAAAGGTTAAAAAGGTCATGTGAACGTATTTGGTATTTAGAATTAATGTTTAAGGTTTTGATGTTCATCTGCAGTACCACAGTGCCATCTGGAGGCAGATGCACAATATTATATTATTTTATCATTTGTTTTATACCATGTTAAGGGTTAATATGACATCATTGTGTTATTAGCATGCGAATACACCCACCTTACCTGATTGGAAATCCCTAATCTAGAAGGGGATGATTCTTAGATAAGGTGGGGAATAATTACTCGTGTGCAGAGCATCAGGGGATCCATTCATTTAATCAAAACCAAAAGAAAAACTCAAAGAAAACTATACCAGAAAAAACTTGGATTCTTTTTTGGACTACTAGGAAAGTTCTTGAACTGGTCCCATCTGAACTCTGTCTACCTTTGACCCGGTAACGTATATTATGTTTACTGCTCATGATATTAATAAGATATTTCCCTCGGTATATAGTCAAGAGTCCCCATACTGTGGGAATATATAGTGTTAATTGCCTCCATAATGCTGATTATTCTCTTAGCAAAGATGCATATTGTTAATGGAAGATCTGACATTATTTGAAAAGAGGACTAAATCCTTGGAAAGTAATTGTCCATAGTCTGATTGCCGAGCTGAATATTTTATCATATTAATATCATATATTTTTGATTGGTCATAGGAAAACAGTCAAGGGATAACAGTTATTTTCCTGTATATCCGTGTTTCATTGTTATAGCCTGTTTGATAACAGAAGATCCTAAGTTTCTTCTGGTATATAAATTACTGGACTTTTTGTTAAAAGTATAACATAAGCATGTTGTCATAAGTAACTTTAAAGTTGTTCTGTGCTGGTGAGATAGGGGTGTGTTAGCACCACCGTGTGGTACATTTTGGGTATTATTTTATAACTTTATCGTTTGTTTTGCAGTTGTATTGATTTTATATTCTTTGTTTTATAATAAACGACATATATATTTTGCATATACAATTGTCCCTTTGTTTCACTGCTTGTACAAATTAAGATACTCGATAAAAGAACTTAGGGCTCTTTCACACTTGCGTTCTTGTCTTCCGGCATAGAGTTCCGTCGTCGGGGCTCTATGCCGGAAGAATCCTGATCAGTTTTATCCTAATGCATTCTGAATGGAGAGAAATCCGTTCAGGATGCATCAGGATGTCTTCAGTTCCGGAACGGAACGTTTTTTGCTCCGGCCAAAAATCCAGAACACTTGCCGCAAGGCCGGATCCGGAATTAATGCCCATTGAAAGGCATTGATCCGGATCCGGCCTTAAGCTAAACGTCGTTTCGGCGCATTGCCGGACCCGACGTTTAGCTTTTTCTGAATGGTTACCATGGCTGCCGGGACGCTAAAGTCCTGGCAGCCATGGTAAAGTGTAGCGGGGAGCGGGGGAGCAGTATACTTACTTACCGTCCGTGCGGCTCCCGGGGCGCTCCAGAGTGAAGTCAGGGCGCCCCAAGCGCATGGATCATGTGATCGCATGGATCACGTCATCCATGCGCATGGGGCGCTCTGACGTCATTCTGGAGCGCCCCGGGAGCCGCACGGACTGTAAGTATACCGCTCCCCCGCTCCCCGCTCCTACTATGGCAACCAGGACTTTAATAGCGTCCTGGGTGCCATAGTAACACTGAACGCATTTGGAAGACGGTTCCGTCTTCAAATGCTTTCAGTACACTTGCGTTTTTCCGGATCCGGAGTGTAATTCCGGCAAGTGGAGTACACGCCGGATCCGGACAACGCAAGTGTGAAAGAGGCCTTAGAAGCGTTTATGTCCGCCTGAAGGATCATATAATATTTTTATATATATTTTTATATATATTTTTATATATAAGATATGACCATCTAACCCTCAGAAACAGTGTTGGCATTGCGACACCTCCAGGAGAGCTGTAGTAAGGAATAAACTTAAAATCAATGTAAACAAGCAACAGGTTAAGGAATGTCCATGCGGCTTAATGCCGCCTGTGAGGAATATGCATTAATATTTACTGTCAGCCATGTCCTCACCCCCATTTGTTGACAGATAGCGGAGGTAGTGAACTCCACAGGAGGGCACTGCTTCAAAGCCCCAGCCCTGATTGTCATTTGATTCACCTTTTGGCATGTTCAGTGTACATGCAAAATAAGTTTCCACCCCCCCAGCCATCTGAGTGTCAGTTGGCAAGGAAGAAAGCCCCAGGGGGTCCAGGCTTCAGGGAGGCCCCAGGTGGAGAAGGTCACACCTCAGTCCACCAGTTTGGAGCCAAACTAAATCCTGCAGGAAAACCCCCAGCATGGAGTATCCGCCCTTGCCCAGGATCAATGAGACCTCCCAGACATGTTGGCACCTACCTTTCATAAGGAATTTTGAATCGCCTGGCCATCGCAGGCACAATCTGGATACATATTTGTGTCCCAGTGGCCACGATGTACGTGCCCATGGTCTTTGTTTAATGGGACGAGGTCAGGGGAGGGAGATATCCATATCTCCCCATAGAAACCACATAACGGTATCAGGTTTGGACTGTACTTGTAGCCGGAACCCAGGCAGGTCCATTGGTCCCAGAACCATCTCCCTGTGACCCTCTGGTCTGGAGCTATGAACCCTAAAGGGTTTTGTGGGTCATTTGCTACAAGCCCAGAAGAGGGGGAGTGGACCGCTCCCTGAGGCCAGGGGTCGAGGGGCCGGCTACAGGTTAAAAGTCTGGTGCCAGCAAGCAGGCGTGTCTTTTCTCTGAAGAAGGGTCACATCTTACAAATGTGTTTAGAGGGACCAAGGAACTCGCTGAGATCACGGCCCTTCATGTGGACTCCAGCGAAGAATATCTCCCAACAAAAAGGAACTTTCATCTTACCCGGTAACTGACTTTTACACTGCTTAACCTTGTTGTAACCATATAACATGTAACCTCAGACCACTGTATATATTCTCTGTGTATATTGTGTTAAATTTAGTGTGCCCTTACAGCGATTCAATCTATAATTTAATCTTGTATCTCGATCACGAATCCCCACGTCCGTGTTTTGGCCTAGTTATAAGCTACCGCAGGTTGGTGTCTCGCCCTATATAATCCAGTCAACGGACCGGGCTTGTATCAAACGAAAGCTGGTTCCAGATTTCCCAGGCTGAGACAGTTCTGTTTTCACTGCGGCAGTGGAAAGGCTCTCTCGGCTTGTTACCTCTCTGTGCCCGCGTGGACAGGAGGTGTGTGTGTGTGTGTGTGTGTGTGTGTAAACTGTACCAACCTGACCTTACGTGCTCCTCTGGAGGGCGTAACTTCATGTTTTTGGTAAACCCGTGACCATACCGCTTCTCATGAGCTCGACGTAGTTGACGTCAAGTGGGCACGAGGTGTGGTATTTGTCACATATTGGTGGCAGCAAAGTGGGATCGAGATACTAGTGTGTGTGTGTGAGTGTGAGACCCATACTCCCAGACACTAAAGACGACCAGCAGTAGCTCTTGCCGCTGGAGTCTCAAGATCAGCTCAACACTAGACAGTCTGAGTGCAGATACAATAAGGTGTGTGGGCATCAGGTTGCAGTCAGTGTCAGTGACCATCCATTGCAATGACAGCCAGTATCACAAGGAAAAAAGCTAAGGAGATGGCCGATGCTTTAAATAGTGGCGGGGAGGATGCAGTCCAGATGGGGGGCGGAGAGGAGATGGAAGGCGAGGGGGACCACAGCCAAAGCTCCCCAAGGAGCCAGTCGCCAGAGTTGAGGTCTGCGGTGGGCCTCACTCTACCTGCTCATCCCCCAGCCAACCTGGCTCAGATGCTCTCCTACAAGCTGCCATGGACAGTCTCCAGGCCGGAGACCAGGCAGCCTCTGAGCTCCTCCTGGCGGCTGCAGAGCATCACGAGCAGGCAGAGGCTGCAGAGCACTGTGAGCAGGCAGAGCGTGAGCACCAGCTACAAATGCTCCAGCTGAAGCTCCAATTCCAGCCGCCCTCCCCTCCCCAGCCCAATGTGAGTCTCCAGAGGTCCGGATTCCTAAACTGCGGGCAGAGGACTTTCCCCTACTGGACAAAGATGGGGACCTGGACACATTTTTGTTGGAATTTGAGACAGCCTGCCATCAGTACCAGCTGCCAAAGGACCAGTGGGTCAGATTCCTCATGCCACAGCTCAGGGGAAAAGCCCTTGAAATCTTCGGGTACCTGCCCAGCGAGACCCTCCTGAGCTATGAGGACATCCAACAGGCTCTGGTCAGGCAGTATAACTTAACCCCTGAGTCGTACCGGAAAAAGCTCAGGAATTTGCACCTGGGTTCTACCCAGAGCTGGGCCGATCACATGCGGGCCTTGCTGAGAGCGGTCAACCAATGGACCACAGGATTGGAGCTCACCACCGTCCAGCAGCTGAAGGAGCTCATCGCCACAGAGCAGTTCTTGTGGAATTGCCCGGAGGATCACCAGCAGTCCCTCCGAGACCGGAAGCCAAAGGGGGCCTCCGCAACAGCAGCCCTCGGCTGGAGAGGGGGTAAGACGCACCTGCTACCCCTGCCCCTAGGCCCAAGTGGGCACCAGCCCCTGCTACACTTTCCACGTCAGGGGGGGAACCCCGACTGTGCCACCTGTGTAAGCAGCCAGGACACTTCAAAGCCATGTTTCCCCAGCGCCCGAGGGATCCGTCCCAGTCATCAACCCGGAAACCGTCCACTGTGTTGTGTGGGTGGGGGTGGTGGGAGGTCCCTGGACAATTTACAACCGGTCACCGTGGGCCAGGCCGTGGCCATGGGACTTAGAGACACCAGCGCTGAGATGACACTGGTACAGCCTGAACTGGTGGCACCCCATGATTTACTGCCCGGAAGATCCCTTACTGTCTCCGGGATTTGGGGAGTAGAACCGACACTGCCAGTCGCCAAGGTCTATTTGGACTGGGGCGCCGGTCGAGGAGTAAGGGAGGTGGGGGTATCCGCAAATATCCCTGCCAGTGTTTTGCTGGGGACGGACCTGGGGCGGCTTGTGGCCGCTGACACCCCGAGGTCCGATTTCCCCAGAATGTGATGTAATGTGGGGAGGGGGTCATTCCTGCCAGCTGTGCTTAAGCTCCAGGGTGTGGCCAGCAAGCCTGCTGGAACCTGTTGTCCTCCAGTGTGGTGACTGAGGGGACAAGCAGGGGGCAGACAGCTGCGGGGGAGGAGGATGCAAATGAGGTCAGGGCTGTCCCAGGAGAAGTAGGGCTGCCAGGTGAGGCCTCGGTGCAGGGTTCCTCCCCCACTGAGATGTCAGAGGGCTAGGTTAGTCCGTCTGGACTGGCGACTTGGTCGGGAGCCAAGAGGAAGCAGGCACTACCTGCAGTGGCAGCGGCCATAGCTGCTGTCACGTGCAGTGGGAGTGCTGGGGCCCTAGGGGCCCCTCAGGGGTCTGATGGCTTTCCCCCTTCCGACCAAGTGGCTGCCGAGTCAGACGGAGGGCAGGAGACTGGTCCCAGGGACCTGAAAGGGGACGTGGCAGTCTCGTCTATTCTGGCCACGTCCAGTCAGGAGTTTCAGGCAGCGTTAGCGGCTGACGTCAGCCTAAACGCTCTCAAGGAGCAAGCAGAACAGCCCACCTCGGACTTAGACCTCGAGCGGATGGTCTGGGACCAAGGACGGCTTTACCGGGTCACGGTCCAGCAGGGCTCATGGGAGGCGTGGCCTAGGGACCGACAGCTAGTGGTACCCTATCAGTTCAGGATGGAGTTGTTGCAGGTTGCGCATGAGATTCCGATGGTTGGACACCTAGGGATCGCTAAGACAAGGGCCAGATTAGCCCAACATTTCTACTGGCCAAAGATGGGGGCTGATGTGGTTGCCTACTGCCGTTCATGTGACACCTGCCAGCGGGTGGGGAAGGCGGGGCGGCGCCCCAAAGCCCCACTGGTAACGCTGCCCATAATTGAAGAGCCTTTCAGGAGGGTGGCTGTGGATCTAATTGGACTGCTGTCCATTCCCAGCAGCTCTAGGGAAACTCTTCATATTGACGGTGGTAGACTATGCCACCCGGTACCCGGAGGCGGTAACCTAGTCATCCATTCGGGCCGACAAGGTGGCCACTGCCTTCCTGGAGATTTTCTCCAGAGTGGGCTTTCCCCAGGAAATGCTCACCGACCGGGGGACTCAGTTCATGTTGCAATTGATAGAGTCCCTCTGTAGGCAAACACAGGTGCAACATCTGGTGACCAGCCCGTACCACCCACAGACAAAACTGCCTGTGTGAAAGGTTTAATGGCACCTTAAAGCAGATGCTTAAGATGTTGGTCGACTCCCACGGGCGTGACTGGGAGCACTACCTCCCACATCTACTGTTTGCCTACCGAGCGATCCCACAGGCCTCCCCGGGGTTCTCTCCCTTCGAGCTCCTGTACGGGCGACGTGTGCGGGGGCCCCTGGCTATGGTGAAAGAGGTCTGGGAGGGAGATGTAGCCACCCCTGAAGTGTCGGTCGTCGGGTATGTCATGCGCTTCCGGAACAAGATGCAGGCCTTGTCGCAGCTGGTGCACGATAATATGGAGCGGGCCCAGGCCGACCAGAAGCGATGGTATGATCATAACGCTTGTGAGAGGACCTACCAGGTGGGTCAAAAGGTATGGGTACTGGTCCCCGTACCTCAGGACAAGCTTCAGGCGGCCCATACCTCATACATCAGCGCCTCAATGCCGTGACGTACCTGATCACCGTGGACCATGCCCGAGGAAGGCAGAAGGCCTTCCACGTGAACATGATTAAGGCCCATCATGAGAGGGAGGCATGTGCCCTCCCTGTCTGCAACCTCCCCGAAGAGGGGAGGGGGAAACCCTCCTGGACATGCTCACCCAGGTGAAGGTGGGTGGGTCCATCGAGGATGTGGAGTTGGGCCAACAGCTCTTGAAGGACCAACGGTCCCAGCTATGGGCCACCCTTCACCCCTTCCGGGAGTTGTTCAGCAACAAGCCCGGAAGGACGGGGATCACTAGGGATCACCCCCCCCAATCCGGCGTTCAGCATATCGGGTTTCCTTGGAGGGGCAGCAGCACATGCGCCAGGAGATTGATGAGATGCTGAAGCTGGCGGTCATCCAGGCATCCAACAGCGCTTGGGCCTCGCCTGTGGTCCTTGTCCCAAAGAAGGACCGGACCACCCGGTTTGGCGTGGACTACAGGGGACTCAACGCTGTCTTGGTCACCGATGCATACCCTATGCCACGCATCGATGACCTGCTTGATCAGTTGGCATGGCCCGGTACCTGACCATCATGGATCTGAGCCGGGGGTACTGGCAGATTCCCCTGACCCAGGATGCGCAGGAACGCTCTGCCTTTATCACCCCCTTTTGGATTATACGAATCCACGTTGATGCCGTTCGGCATGAAGAATGCCCCTGCCACTTTTCAGAGGATGGTCAACACGCTGCTTAAGGGACTTGAAGAGTACACGGCCGCGTACCTGGATGACATTGCCTTCTTCAGTCCCACATGGGAGGATCACCTACAGCACCTGACGCAGGTGCTGGGGCGGATCCACCAGGCAGGCTTGACCATCAAGCTGGGAAAAGTGCCAGCTGGGCATGAGCGAGGTCCACTATCTGGGGCATCGGGTAGGCTGGGGGACCCTTAAGCCAGAACCCGGGAAAGTGGATGCTATCGCATACTGGCCCACCCTCAGGACCAGGAAACAGGTGATGTCCTTCCTGGGCACTGCCGGGTACTATAAGAGGTTCTTCCCCCACTATAGTAGCCTGGCGAAGCCCCTGACGGACCTCACCAACAAGAAGCTGCCCTCCACAGTCGATTGGATGAACGACTGCGAGACAGCCTTCTCGAGCTTCCCTGTACTACAGGCGGCCGACTTCACGTGGCCGTTTATAGTACAGACAGACGCCAGTGATTTTGGCCTCGGTGCTGTACTCAGCCAGGTTGACCCTACGGGCCAGGAACACCCCGTTCTGTAACTGAGTCAGAAGCTCCTGCCGAGGGAGGTGGCATACTCCACAATGGAGAAGGAGTGCCTGGCAATTGTCTGGGCACTGCAACAGTTGCAGCCGTATTCATGCGGGCGCCGCTTCACTGTGGAGACTGACCACAACCCCCTCAGCTGGTTAAACACCGTATCCGGGACGAATGGAAGGCTGCTACGCTGGAGCCTAGCTCTCCAGCAGTATCACTTGACCATTCGCCACAAAAGGGGCCGTGACCACGAGAACACTGATGGGCTATCCCGGCAAGGACGGGGGAACACAGGAATGTGCTGCCCCCTGGCACCCTCTAAAGGCGGGAGGTGTGAGAAATGAGGATTAATATTTACTGTCAGCCATGTCCTCACACCCCCATTTGCTGAGAGATAGCGGAGGTAGTGAACTCCACAGGAGGGCACTGCTTCAAAGCCCCAGCCCTGATTGTCATTTGATACACCTCTTGGCATGTTCAGTGTACATGCAAAATAAGTTTCCACCCCCCCCCCAGCCATCTGAGTGTCAGTTAGCAAGGAAGAAAGCCCCAGGGGGTCCAGGCTTCAAGAAGGCCCCAGGTGGAGAAGGTCACACCTCAGTCCACCAGTTTGGAGCCAAGCTAAATTCTGCAGGAAAACCCCCAGCGTGGGGGATCCGCCCTTGCCCAGGATCAATGAGACCTCCCAGACATGTTGGCACCTACCTTTCATAAGGAATTATGAATCGCCTGGTCATCGCAGGCGCAAACCGGATACATATTTGTGTCCCAGTGGCCACAATGTACGTGTCCATGGTCTTTGTTTAATGGGACGATGTCAGGGGAGGGAGATATCCATATCTCCCCATAGAAACCACATAACTGTATCATGTTTGGACTCTACTTGTAGCCGGAACCCAGGCAGGTCCATTGGTCCCAGAACCATCTCCCTGTGACCCTCTGGTCTGGAGCTATGAACCCTAAAGGGTTTTGTGGGTGATTTGCTGCCAGCCCAGAAGAGGGGGAGTGGACCCCTCCCTGAGGCCGGGGGTCGAGGGGCCGGCTACAGGTTAAGTCTGGTGCCAGCAAGCAGGCGTGTCTTTTTTCTCTGAAGAAGGGTCACATCTTACAAATGTGTTTAGAGGGACCCAGGAACTCGCTGAGATCACGGCCCTTCATGTGGACTCCAGCAAAGAACATCTCCCAACCAAAAGGAACTTTCATCTTACTCAGTAACTGACTTTTACACTGCTTAACCCTGTTGTAACCATATAACCTGTAATCTGTAACCTCAGACCACTGTATATATTCTCTGTGTATATTGTGTTAAATCTAGTGTGCCCTTACGGCGATTAAATCTATAATTTAATCTTGTGCTATCGTGTATCTCGATCATAAATCCCCACGTCCGTGTTTTGGCCTAGTTATAAGCTACCATGGGTTGGTGTCTCGCCCTATATAATCCCGTTAACGGACCTGGCTTATATCAAATGAGAGCTGGTGGCAGATTTCCCAGGCTGAGACAGTGCTGTTTTCACTGCGGCAGTGGAAAGGCTCTCTCGGCTTGTTGGCCCTCTGTGCCCGCGTGGACAGGAGGTGTGTGTGTGTAAACCGTACCAACCTGACCTTACGTTCTCCTCTGGAGGGCGTAACTTCACGTTTTTTGGTAAACCCGTGACCATACCGCTTCTCGTGAGCTCGACGTAATTGATGTCAAGCGGGCATGAGGTGTGGTATTCGTCTCACCGCCTACGATGACTTGGGGGGAAAAGTTCCATATAGTTACCAGAGTATTCGGCCACTCAAGGTGCTCCGGCATATTGGTAGCTAGAAAGGGATAATCTCTTGCGGGAATTGCTTTGAGATACAGGGCCAGATTTATCATGACTCTGACAGCTCACTCCACTTTCACATATGGCTAAAGTCAGTTTTAGCCAAGTCAGATTTATGATCGGCCCTTTAAGACTGTAATAAATGTGGTTTGACGGTAGCAGTTTATCCGTCAGTAAGCAGCTTTACAAAAGTCGCACATCTTTACGAAAAAGTCGCAGGTTTTAATGAAAAAGTCGCATGTTCTATTAAAAAGTCTCATAAGATAAGCATGGTCCTCACTGGAGTGAAATTGCGACTTTTTTGCGACTTTTTAAATAGTCCCAATAGTAAATCTGTCTAGAGATTAATTTACATAAGAAAACACGCCCACTTTCAGAAAACTGGCGAGCATAGTGCAGAGCAGAAAAAACCGTTGGGGACTTTTTCACTCCATTATTCTGACCTGAGCTAATGATAAATCTGGCCCTATGTGTTCCATTCTTTATGCAATGGTGGTTGGGAAACGTTTCTCTTCTTTCTGCGGTTCCATGCGGAGTTTCCAGTCGTGTAGGAGTGGTTTTCTTTCTTCAAAGGAATTAACCAGATGCAATGTCCCTTATGCAGAAATGAGCAGTTTTAGTAGGTAACCCCACCTGTATACAATGTTATGGCTCCGTAGTGTTGCTGTTATAGGCATGAAAGATCTTTTTTTGGCGAAGTGTTGCTGCTGATAGGTCAGTAAATAACAACCGATTGGAACGGGGAGGTAGGTTTTTGCACTTTCGCGGACATCAACGCCTCTGTTGTATAGAAAAAAATGTACTGTGGCCAAAGTGTCTCAGGGAGCCTCCTTATCAAGAAATTGCCGTATTTGGCATTATCAAATCATGAGAAGTAATATCCGGTATGAGCACCGAAAATGGCTTGTGGAGATATGGCTGGAGCTCACTAGTTGACACTGTTTCTGGTATACCTCTAAACTTTATATTATTGCGGCGGAAGCGGTCTTCCATGTCCGCTATTTTGGCCTTTAGCGCTTCCACTTCGTCCGCCATATCATTATGTGCATCTATGACATTATTCTGAGATGTGACATTGTAACGGTATCAACCGTTGGCCACGTCCTTCTTCCCTGGTCAGCGTGGTGCTGTAGAGCTTCTCCAGAGACTTCCAAGCAGAGATGCGATTTCCAGTAGCTTTGCAGCTCTTACAAGAGCTAGTAGGGATATAGCTGTTCCCTACAACACGAGACGAGGCTGCGAGTTGAGGGTAAGAAGAACAACATTTATTGGTGCCACCCTTGGCCTAATATACAAGTCTCCATGGAAGGGGCCCTCCCCCGTGGACCTGATTGAGAACTGCGTGACAACCACACAGACCAATAGAAATAATCACACAATCCAGGACAGTCCCACACAATGTCTCCCCTCTGCCTGGGAGATAATCAGGTTAGACACTGTAGGTAACCTAATCAACTCCAGACAGTAAAACCACATTGTGTATAAAGACTCCCATACCGGACGTACAATGTCTCCCCCCTGACTGGGAGATAAGGTTAGACACTATAGAAACCTAATCAACTCCAGACAGTAAAACCACATTTTCTTTTTATGCATTAAAAGTACCCCAAAATCCACAATATTCCAACAGAGGGCTTCTGTTACATGGCTCCCTCTTAGTGGAACACGCTGGCAGACCCGGTTTGACCCCTTTTCAGGGCAACTTGGGACTGTCCAGTCTCTGTTATGCGGGGTTGAGATCAGTCTGCTGGGATAACCCATCCACGTTTCCATTCTGTTTTCTGGGCCGGTACTGGATGGTAAAGTTGTAGGGTTGGAGTGCCAGACTACATCTTAGTAGTCGGCCATTGTCCCCTGCAATACGGTTTAGCCACACAAGTGGGTTATGGTCTGTAACAAGTGTGAACTCCTGTCCATATAAATATGGAGTCAATTTCTTTAAGGCCCACACCAGGGCAAAGCACTCCTTCTTCACTGCCGTGTAGCTGACCTCTCGGGGAAGAAGCTTGCTGCTAAGGTAGGCGACGGGGTGCTCTCCTCCATCTTCTCCCACCTGGCTCAGAACTGCCCCCAGACCGAACATTGAAGCATCTGTATGGACAATAAAGCGTTTGTTAGGGACTGGGGCAGCCAAGATGGGCACATGAACTAATGCAGTCTTAAGGGCTTGGAACGCAGTTTCACAGTTCAGAGACCACAGGACCTGTTGGGGTAAATTTTTCTTGGCCAGGTCTGTCAGGGGTTTGGCAATGGCGCTATAGTCTGGTATGAAGCGTCTGTAATACCCGGTTGTACCCCGGTTGTACCCAGGAAGGCCAGTACTTGGGTCTTGGTGCGAGGTTTGGGCCAGTTAGTGACGGCCTCAATCTTAGCAGGCTCAGGTCGCTGTTTCCCACACCCCACCCAGTGTCCTAGGTACTGGACCTCAGCCATCCCAAACTGGCATTTGTCTGGTTTCAGAGTCAGGCCAGCGGGACAGAATCTGATCCAGCACCGTTCCTACGTGAGCTAAGTGTTCCTCCCAGGACTCACTATAGATAGCTATGTCATCCAGGTACACACAAGCGAAATCCTGGAAGCCATAAAGGAGTCTATCCACCAAGCGCTGGAATGTGGCTAGGGCATTTTTCATCCCAAATGGCATGATCTTAAACTGGTACAGGCCAAACGGGGTGACAAAGACTGACTTGGGTATCGCTTCCTTGGCCAGGGGAATTTGCCAATAACCCTTACAGAGGTCAATGGTGGTTAGATAGTGTCCCCTGCTATGCAATCCAAAAGCTCCTCTACTCGGGGCATAGGGTAGGCATCAATCACCGTCCTGTCATTTAACTTGTGGTAGTCCACACAGAGCCTGGTGGTACCATCTGTCTTGGGCACTAATACTACAGGAGATGCCCAGGGGCTTAATATGAAAGGCTCTGTTTTAGCCTCTCATCCTTACAACTGGCGATGACATAAGTTGTATCGCACAGCTTCTCGATCACCTTTTATAGGGTCCCTGTCAGGAGGCCTGCAGTTTTTTTCATGCTTAACGGGCTTCAATACGAAGACCTTTTGTCCTATAAAGAAATTGCGTTGTCGGGCACCCCTATCATACCACACCTTCTGTCGCCCTTGGGCCGCCTGGAGGTTGTCTTTGACTGCCCGTGCCAACTGCTCCATGCGGTCCCGAAGCTCCAGTACGTATGATAAGATTGGGGTCCCCCTCCCAGTGCTCCCTGATGAGATCAAGGGGCCCTCGCACCTTTCTCCCATATAAGAGCTCGAAGGGGAGAACCCAGTTGATTCTTGCGGTACCTCCCTATAGCCAAATAGGAGGTGCGGTAGGAATCACTCCCAGTCTTTGTATTTGCTGGTGAAAGTCGTGAGCATTTGCTTCAAGGTTCCATTGAAGCGCTCACAGAGGCCGTTAGTCTGGGGATGGTAGGGTGAACTAAGTAGCAATTTAATACGGCAGACCTTCCACAGCTGTTGTGTGAGTTCTGCAGTAAATTGTGTGCCTCTGTCCGAGAGGATTTCCTTGGGAAACCTGACTCGGGAGAAAATCTGCACCAGAGCGGTAGCTACAGTGTCTGCTTGTATGTTTGACAGAGCCACTGCCTCTGGATAGCGAGTAGCATAGTCCACCACGGTAAGTATACACTTCTTACCGGATGGACTAGGGTTGGCGAGGGCTCCCACAAGGTCAATGGCTATCCTGCTAAAGGGTTCTTCAATAATTGGCAGGGGTACCAACTGAGCCTTGGGGTGATTTCCCCCCCCCCCCCCCCCCCCCCCGTTTCCCTACTCGCTGGCACACATCGCAGTTTTGGCAGTAAGTCCGTACATCTGCGTGTACCCCAGGCCAAAAGAAGGTCTGTGTTACCCGGTGTAATGTACGGGTTAGGCCTCATGCACACGACCGTTTTTTTTTTTACCTTCCGCAAAAACGTGGTCCGTAGGTCCGTGATCCGTGACCGTTTTTTCGTCCGTGGGTCTTCCTTGATTTTTGGAGGATCCACGGACATGAAAAAAAAGTCGTTTTGGTGTCCGCCTGGCCGTGCGGAGCCAAACGGATCCGTCCTGAATTACAATACAAGTCAATGGGGACGGATCCGTTTGACGTTGACACAATATGGTGCAATTGCAAACGGATCCGTCCCCCATTGACTTTCAATGTAAAGTCAGGAGTCCCTTTTATACCATTGGATCGGAGTTTTCTCCAATCCGATGGTATATTTTAACTTGAAGCGTCCCCATCACCATGGGAACGCCTCTATGTTAGAATATACTGTCGAATATGAGTTAGATCGTGAAACTCAAATCCGACAGTATATTCTAACACAGAGGCGTTCCCATGGTGATGGGGACGCTTCAGGTTAGAATATACTAAAAGAACTGTGTACATGACTGCCCCCTGCTGCCTGGCAGGTGCTGCCAGGCAGCAGGGGGCAGACCCCCCCCCCCCCCCTGTTTTTAACTCATTGGTGGCCAGTGCGGCCGGCCCCCCTCCCCCCTGTAGTTAACTTGTTGGTGGCCAGTGGGCCCCCCCCTCCCTCCCCTGTAGTTAACTCTTTGTTGTTCAGTGCGGCCGGCCACCCCCCTCCCTCCCCTGTAGTTAACTCGTTGGTGGCCAGTGGGCCCTCCCCGCTCCCTCCCCCTCCTAATTAAAATCTCCCATCCTATCATTGGTGGCAACGGAGAGTACCGATCGGAGTCCCAGTTTAATCGCTGGGGCTCCGATCGGTAACCATGGCAACCAGGACGCTACTGCAGTCCCGGTTGCCATGGTTACTTAGCAATTTGTAGAAGCATTATACTTACCTGCGAGATGCGATGTCTGTGTCCGGCCGGGAGCTCCTCCTACTGGTAAGTGACAGGTCCGGCCGGGAGCTCCTCCTACTGGTAAGTGACAGGTCTGTACGGCGCATTGCTTAATGATCTGTCACTTACCAGTCGGAGGAGCTCCCGGCCGGACACAGACATCGCATCTCGCAGGTAAGTATAATGCTTCTACAAATTGCTAAGTAACCATGGCAACCGGGACTGCAGTAACGTCCTAGTTGCCATGGTTACCGATCGGAGCCCCAGCGATTAAACTGGGACTCCGATCGGTACTCTCCGCTGCCACCAATGATAGGGGGGGGGGATTTTAATTAGGAGGGGGAGGGCCCACTGGCCACCAACGAGTTAACCACAGGGGAGGGAGGGGGGGGCCGGCCGCACTAGACAACAAGAGTTAACTACAGGGGAGGGATGGGGGGCCCACTGGCCACCAACGAGTTAACTACAGGGGAGGGAGGGGGCCCACTGGCCACCAATGTGTTAACTACAGGGGGGGGGGGCCTGCCCCCTGCTGCCTGGCAGCACCTGCCAGGCAGCAGGGGGCAGTCATGTACACAGTTCTTTTAGTATATTCTAACCTGAAGCGTCCCCATCACCATGGGAACGCCTCTCTGTTAGAATATACTGTCGGATCTGAGTTTTTAGGAAGTGAAAACTCAGCTCTGAAAAAGCTTTTATGCAGACGGATCCGTCTGTATAAAAGTAACCTACGGACACGGATGCCAATCTTTTGTGCATCCGTGTTCTTTCACTGACCCATTGACTTGAATGGGTCCGTGAACCATTGTCCGTCAAAAAAAATAGGACAGGTCATATTTTTTTGACGGACAGGATACACTGATCACGGTCTCGGCTGCAAAACGGTGCATTTTCCGATTTTTTTTCCACGGACCCATTGGAAGTCAGTGGGTCCGCGAAAAAAAACTGAAAACGGCACAACGGCCACGGATGCACACAGCGGTCGTGTGCATGAGGCCTTACTCCTAAGTGCCCAGCCAAGGGAATGTCGTGCCCGAGCCTAAGGATTTCCCTTCGATACTTGCTGGGGACTACTAACTGGCACTTTTGGTAGGGGTTCTGTCCTGCCTGTTCAGTGACCCGGTATAACTTATTAGCGTCCCACATAAAAACTTTGTTTTCCAACCCCCCAGCTCCTGTTCCCGCCTTTTTACCTATATTTCTGGAGGTAAGGATCTGCTCTAGTCTCACTCCCAAACTCCTTAGGGTGGTCCCAAGCTATCAAGGTCTGGGGATTAGTCACAGTCAGGGGGGGTCTTACCTGGGTCTCCGGAGCTGGTGAACTGGTCAGTTCCGTTCTAGCTTGGGCCCTGGTCGTCACGGGGTGGGCAGCTGCTGTAGAAGTGGAAACATAGGCAGAAGTGAGGGGGCCCAAATCATTGCCCAGAAGGACTTCTGCAGATAAGGTATCCATTAGGCCAACTTTTACTACACCGGATCCAGCTCCCCAGTCTAGGTGAACGCGGGCAGTAGGCAGGCGAAATACGACTCCTCCAGCCACTCGAACAGCTACGGTTTGGCCCGTACGGGCTGGAACCAAATGCCCCTGTACCAGTGTAATGGTAGCCCCAGGGTCCCGTAATCCTTGGGCGACTTGTCCGTCAAGTTTGACCTCTTGTCGGTGCTGCTGTCTATTTTCCCCGGAATCAGCATGAATGGGATTGACCTCGTACAATACCCCCAAATATTCCTCAGGGTGAGTGTCCATGTCCATGCAGTGGACAGTCGGGGTACGGGATGCAGCAGGGGTTGACACAGGGGGTGAATTGTTACAGGAAGATCGGGGGGTGGGGGGGACCAAAAGGGCAATTGGCCACTATGTGTCCCGGTTCATGGCATCGGTGACATTTCACCTTGGAATACTCTGAACTATTTCTGGGAGGACCAGCAAAACGAGGGGGGCCGGGCGGAACAGGGGCCCTAAACTCCGGTCGTGGAGCGGGTCTGGATACAATAGGAATAGGATTAGGTCGGGATAACGCTGGAATCTGCATACTCATCACTCAGGCGGGCCGCTCCTGTGAGGGTGTGAGGACGTCGGTCTCTTACCCAGTTGCTTAAGTCCGGCTGTAGATTATCGAAGAAATGCTCCAAGAGAAAAAATTTTAGCACCTCCTCGGCAAATACAGCCTGGCGTCCATTAATCCAATGAGTAGAGGTGCAGTGCAATTTGTTAGCCCATTCCATGTGGGTGTCGCATCCCCGTTTTTTAGTATCTGGGAATTTCCACCGGTATGCCTCAGGAGTTAGGGCATACCGTTTAAGTAAGGTGTCTTTGACAAGGTGGTATTGTTTTACTTCATCCTCTGGGATGGCCCGGAAGGCTTCCACTGCTTTCCCGGAGAGCTGGCCGGATAGAATGGTAACCCATTCCTCTGGGGGTACCTGGTGAAGTACACACTGCCTTTCAAAGTCTGCCAAATAGCTGTTGATCCTCCCCTCTGAACTGTTTAAATGCAGCAAACGGTACCTTCCACTATTCTGTGATGGCCGGAGTAAGGGTGACTGGGAGTGGCTCTGGAGGTCGGTGGGCAATAATTAGTTGCAGCTCGTATTCCCTCTGTTCTCGAGCTTTCGCTGCTACCTGGGCAAAAATCTGTGTAATCCGTTCCTCAGAGGGGTTTGACCCATAGATCGCCAACCGCTCCCTCACTATGCTAGCCGTTTCGTCTCCAGATGGTCTCCAGATGGGGTAGGGGTCTCAGCCATGGCAGAATTCCGATCCAGCTGCTGTAACTCCGCAATCAGCTCGCTCTTAGGTCAGGTTCTGCCACTCCCTCCACGGCTTTCCAGTAGATCCTTGAGGGTCGTCCTTTTTAGCTGCTCATATCGGCTTTCCATTCGACCTGCACGCCTCCTGGGGTAGAAGGACCATCCCACTGCTTGCCACCAAATGTAACGGTTTCAACCGTTGGCAACGTCCTTCTCCCCTGGTCAGTGTGGCGCTGTAGAGCTGCTCCAGAGAATTCCAAGCCGAATTTCCAGTAGCTGTGCAGCTCTTACAAGAGTTAGTAGTGATGTAGCTGTTCCCTACAACACGAGACAAGGCTGCGAGTTGAGGGTAAGTAGAACAACATTTATTGGTGCCACCCTTGGCCTTATATACAAGTCTCCATGGAAGGGTCCCTCCCCCGTGGACCTGATTGAGGACTGCATGACAACCACACAGACCAATGGAAATATTCACACAATCCAGGACAGTCCCACACAATGTCTCCCCTCTGCCTGGGAGATGATCAGGTTAGACACTGTAGGTAACTTAATTATCTCCAGACAGGAAAACCACACTGTGTATAAAGACTCCCATACAGGACATACAATGTCTCCCACCTGACTGGGAGATAATCAGGTTAGACACTGTAGTATAAACCTACAGTGTTGTTAATCGATAAAAAAACAAAAATGCCCAAAGTAATCAAAAATATAATTCATTTTATTGTAATAAATATATAGCATATCATGTACATAAAAAGAAAGATAACGGGGGGGGGGAGAAAACTGCAGAAAGGCACATGCCGTTATCCACTGGCCTATACCGTTGTCACCCACCAAAAGATGTAAAACATGTCAGGCATACAGATTATATATATATATAATACAGTCGCTAGAGAATAATAATAATACTGCTACTGTGTCTCAGTATAAAGCATTAAATCATCATCTAAATATATGACCGTCCCAGAGGGGACACTGCTCTAAAGTAGAATCTCAGTAAAGATAACAGAGATGATGGAAGCAATAGCCAGAGACAGAGATCCAGCAAACAGTGATGGCCAGTTCGCCAGCGAACACATGCTAGCTGCCGTCTTAACTGACAAGTCCGGCGATGCACAGGTAAGCCCTTACCTGTGCCTGTGCGCGAGCCGGTCTGAATTTAGGTATATTTTTTAGTGTCTGGTTATCATACTTAGTAATTTGTCCCATGCTATGAAGAGATCGCTCAAAAAATTTCTATCCCTCGGTCTATATCTACATCTGTATCTATATGTACCGTATTTTTCGCCCTATAAGACGCATCGGCCCATAAGACGCACCTAGGTTTTTGAGGAGGAAAATAAGAAAAAAAATATTTTGAACCAAAAGGTTTGCTTTTGGTGGGCTTTGAACTAATGGTAGCCTGTGAATGATACTATTATGGGGGTCTGTGGATGACACTGTTATGGGGGTCTGTGGATGGCACTCTTATGGGGGTCTGTTGATAACACTGTTATGGGGGTCTGTGGCTGACACTGTTATGGGGGTCTGTGGCTGACACTGTTATGGGGGTCTGTGGCTGACACTGTTATGGGGGTCTGTGGCTGACACTGTTATGGGGGCATCTGTGGATGACACTGTTATGGGGGCATCTGTGGATGACACTGTTATGGGGGCATCTGTGGATGGCATGACACTGCTATGGGGGCATCTGTGGATGGCATGACACTGCTATGGGGGCATCTGTGGATGGCATGACACTGCTATGGGGGCATCTGTGGATGGCATGACACTGCTATGGGGGGATCTGTGGATGACAGATAAATAGCATCTTATGCTATTTGATATTCACAGATCCTCCCCATAACAGTGTCAGCCACTGTGAATGACCCCCCAATACAGGGGCTGGCATCTACACTAGTTTTTAAATGGCAGCGGTGGCCCAGTGCAGTCATTGTATTCCATTGCACCGGGCCCCGCTCACTGTACTAATGGTATCTGTAACTACAGGCAGGCAATGGTTAACTATACATACAGGGAGTGCAGAATTATTAGGCAAGTTGTATTTTTGAGGATTAATTTTATTATTGAACAACAACCATGTTCTCAATGAACCCAAAAAACTCATTAATATCAAAGCTGAATATTTTTGGAAGTAGTTTTTAGTTTGTTTTTAGTTTTAGCTATTTTAGGGGGATATATGTGTGTGCAGGTGACTATTACTGTGCATAATTATTAGGCAACTTAACAAAAAACAAATATATACCAATTTCAATTATTTATTTTTACCAGTGAAACCAATATAACATCTCAACATTCACAAATATACATTTCTGACATTCAAAAACAAAACAAAAACAAATCAGTGACCAATATAGCCACCTTTCTTTGCAAGGACACTCAAAAGCCTGCCATCCATGGATTCTGTCAGTGTTTTGATCTGTTCACCATCAACATTGCGTGCAGCAGCAACCACAGCCTCCCAGACACTGTTCAGAGAGGTGTACTGTTTTCCCTCCTTGTAAATCTCACATTTGATGATGGACCACAGGTTCTCAATGGGGTTCAGATCAAGTGAACAAGGAGGCCATGTCATTAGATTTTCTTCTTTTATACCCTTTCTTGCCAGCTACGCTGTGGAGTACTTGGACGCGTGTGATGGAGCATTGTCCTGCATGAAAATCATGTTTTTCTTGAAGGATGCAGACTTCTTCCTGTACCACTGCTTGAAGAAGGTGTCTTCCAGAAACTGGCAGTAGGACTGGGAGTTGAGCTTGACTCCATCCTCAACCCGAAAAGGCCCCACAAGCTCATCTTTGATGATACCAGCCCAAACCAGTACTCCACCTCCACCTTGCTGGCGTCTGAGTCGGACTGGAGCTCTCTGCCCTTTACCAATCCAGCCACGGGCCCATCCATCTGGCCCATCAAGACTCACTCTCATTTCATCAGTCCATAAAACCTTAGAAAAATCAGTCTTGAGATATTTCTTGGCCCAGTCTTTACGTTTCAGCTTGTGTGTCTTGTTCAGTGGTGGTCGTCTTTCAGCCTTTCTTACCTTGGCCATGTCTCTGAGTATTGCACACCTTGTGCTTTTGGGCACTCCAGTGATGTTGGTTTTTCCACACGCTTCTTGCGACCCTGTTGACTATTTTGAATGAAACGCTTGATTGTTCGATGATCACGCTTCAGAAGCTTTGCAATTTTAAGAGTGCTGCATCCCTCTGCAAGATATCTCACTATTTTTGACTTTTCTGAGCCTGTCAAGTCCTTCTTTTGACCCATTTTGCCAAAGGAAAGGAAGTTGCCTAATAATTATGCACACCTGATATAGGGTGTTGATGTCATTAGACCACACCCCTTCTCATTACAGAGATGCACATCACCTAATATGCTTAATTGGTAGTAGGCTTTCGAGCCTATACAGCTTGGAGTAAGACAACATGCATGAAGAGGATGATGTGGTCAAAATACTCATTTGCCTAATAATTCTGCACGCAGTGTATGTTCGATCCAGCACTGAGCAGCCTGTACTTATGATCATAGGAGGCTGGGCGGGCGGGCACTGGCAGCGTAACTTTCTACGTCATGTGTCTGCGCCACCTTCTTCATTCATAAATTGGGCGGAGCAGGCACGTGACGTAGGAAGTTACGCTGCCAGTGCCCGCCTGCCCAGCCTCCTGCCTCTAGCATCCAGCCTGCTATGATCGTAAGTACAGGCTGCTCAGTGCTGGATCGAACATATGTATAGTTAACCATTGCCTGCCTGCAGTTACAGATACCATTAGTACAGTGAGCGGGGCCTGGTGCAATAGAATACAGTGACTGCACCGGGCCCCGCTGCCATTATAAAACTAAAGGCCAGCCCCTCCTCCCTCCTCGCTGATACACATGCCGGCCGCGCTGTGCAGCTTGCGGTCGGCGGTGCCTCAGTGTAAAAATGGCAGCCTTCGCCCCATAAGACGCACTGCCATTTTCCTCCCACTTTTGGGGGGAAAAAAGTGCATCTTATAGGGCGAAAAAAACGGTATATCTATCCTTATATTTTTTTCTAGTTTGTATGGCTCATATCTCCCATATGCCAGACTCTTTATTTTTGGGGCTGATGCGCTGGGCATATTTCTATTTACCCGAGTAGCTAGGCTACGAGATCAGCTGATGTAGCGCTCTGCCGCGGTGCGCTGTGCGCCGGGTCACGTGGGGACGCCGCTACGTCTCCTTGGGAGGCGGGCTGGAACGCATGGCTTGCGTTCCACCCCCCCTCCTGACGAGAGAGGCGTCGCCATTGCTGGCTCGGCGGGCTTCACCAGGTATGAAGCGCTCGGTATTAGGCATCAGCTGTTTTGATTTTTATTAACATCATATGCACCTGGTACTTATGGGAGATATAAATAGGGGCTTATGGCTACATGTTACTTACCTCCCGACGAAGTTGAGGCGTAACGCGCGTCGAGGTTCCTATCCTGACCTGTGCTGCCGTTTCACCCCCCCCATCATGTCTTGTGGTATGCATTTTTGATTATGATTTTCTTTTTGGCTCAGTTTATCCTTTATTATAGGGTTTTGCATTGTTATTCTCTGAGGGACTAATCCTCTCTCTTGTCTTTATATTCAGCCTTTGCTGGATCTCTGTCTATGGCTATTGGTTCCATCATCTTTACTGAGATTCTACTTTAGAGCAGTGTCCCCTCTGGGACGGTCATATATTTAGATGATGATTTAATGCTTTATACTGAGCCATAGTAGCAGTATTATTATTATTCTCTAGCGACTGTATTATATATATAATCTGCCTGACATGTTTTACATCTTTTGGTGGGTGACAGCGGTATAGGCCAGTGGATCACGGCATGTGCCTTTCTGCAGTTTTTTTCCCCCTGTTATCTTTATTTTTATGTACATGATATGCTATATATTTATTACAATAAAATGAATTATATTTTTAAATACTTTGGGCATTTTTTGTTGTTGTTTGTCGATTAACAGCACTGTAGGTTTATATTGGTTTCCAATTCTTTGCCCAGACTTACAGCTTTGTATATTGAGACTTGTTCTTGGTTTTATGTAGACACTGTAGTAACCTAATCAACTCCAGACAGTAAAAACACATTTTCTTTTTATACATTAAAAGTACCCCAAAATCCACAATATTCCAACAAACAGAGGGCTTCTGTTACAGACATAATCTTTCATTTTGCTTTCTATATGTTGCACCCTATCTTCCAGGTTTTGAATAGATGTTGAAAGCAGGGCTAGCAATTGCGCCATGTCTGTGTAAAGGGAAGATTTTCAGGACGTTCCCCATGACAGCACATGGGAGGATGTCCATCCCCATCTCTGTAGGGACAGGAAGTGAGAAGTTTGAGGTTCCCCCCCCCCCCCACTCCCCGTCTCCAGTGTCTTCCTGTCCCTACAGGGATAGGGAGTGAGCTCCCATATGTGGAGATAAGAAGATAGAAGATAAAGAAAGCTACCCCTCTGGGGATCTGTGGGGCTAGACCTGGTCGGGGGATCCCAGTCTCCCCTCTCAGCTCAGATTTTTTTAGCCCAGCTAGCTACCCCTCCAGGGGTTCTCTAGCATATCTCTTCTCACCTGAGGGCCGCGGTGGATGAGAGGCTGAGGCCTCTTCCCCTCCAGGTGCTCTCAACTCTGCTTCCTCCTTCGCTCGGGTCACGTGGTAGAGCGTCTGACGTCACTTCCGGCATCGGCGGAAGTAAGATGGCGGCGCCCTGTAGACGCTGGAGACCCGGATGATGCGGTCTCGCGTCGGGGTTGACTCCACCCCCTCCCCGGGGGGTTGAGTCCCCTTGAAAAGGAGAAGCGTCGCGGCTGCAGAGGAAGGGCAAGTAAGGTAAGCCCCATAAAAGGGGAAGAAACCTCTCCAGGTTAGGCTGTGATTCCTACTATGGAGGCCCTGATGTCGTCCAAGACAGAAACTGTCTCTGACACCTCTGCCCAGGGGCATGTAAGTCTTACTTCAGCTACCTGGTTTTGCATTTATTAAAAGTATGGCATCTTCGGTTTTTTCAAAAATCCCTGCCTGAAACTAGGAAAAGACCGAAGAAATGTGCAACCTGCGGGAAAAAATTGCAGGAGGCATACAGGAAACGGCTATGTTCAGACTGTATAGCCAGACTTCTTAAGGAACAGCAGCCGTCCTTTCTAACTGATCTTAAAAGCATGATCCGGGAAGAAGTACAAGCGACAGTATCTTCTTTAAGCCCTCCTTCTCCGCCTCTACTCTCCTCTCCTGCCCCTAAGAGAATGCGAATGGAGGTAGAATAAGATGAACAAGATGAACGCATGGAAGATCCATGTTATTCTGAAGGCGAGATTGAGGAAGCAGATCAACCTCCTGTTACTTCAGATGATACAAAAAAGTATTTATTTTCTTTGGAGGATCTGGATTCCTTACTTTATGCAGTAATAGAGACTATGGAGATAGAGGACGTGCAGCCATCTAGATCTGTTCAGGACGAGATGTTTGGCATTTAAGAGCCAAGAAAAGAAAATTTTACGGTCAATGCTAATTTAAAAGAAATAATTTTAGAGGAGTGGGGTGAGGCAGAAAGGAAGTTAACTATCCCGAGGGAGTTCAAAAATCGTCTACTGTTCAATTCAGAGGATACGAAATTGTGGGACGATATACCTAAAATAGATGTTCAGGTGGCCAAGGTAGCAAAGAAAACATCTATTCTCTTTGAGGACTCTTCTCACTTGAAGGATCCTATGGATAGGAAATCCTAAGGCCTACTTAAAAGAACCTGGGAATGCTCGTCAGCCTTAATTAACACCAATATTGTGGGGACATCGGTAGCCAGAGCGATGGGGCTGTGCTAAACCAATTGGAAAACCACCTCAAACTTAAAACATCCAGTGAAGAGATTCTGGATTCGGTTAGCCTCTTAAAAGTAGCTACAGCTTTCCTAACAGATGCGTCTGCTGAATCGATCCGTTTTGCTGCAAAAAACGGCAAGTTTTTTGCAGCCTATTGTCCCCATAAATCTAGAGCACCATCAGTATCTCAGGTTTGCAATAAAGTTAGACGGGTTAGTGTATCACTTCCAGTTTCAATGCCTGCCCTTCGGGATTTCATCTGCCCCTCGGGTATTTACCAAGTTAGTAGTAGAGATCATGGCCCATCTGAGACATCAGGATGTACTACACGTTCCATATTTAGACGACTTTCTCTTGACAGCAGAATCACAAGATCGTCTGAAAAAGCATCTTCAGTTAACTCTGGATCTACTCCACGACCTGGGTTGGCTCATCAACCTGAAAAAATCGTATTTCCAGATGAATTACAGGAAGGTATTTCTGGGGACACTCCTGGATTCCATAAGTCAAGTATCTTTTCTTCCAGCACCCAAACGCAAAGCGTTTATAAAAGAAATATCTTCCTTCCAGAAAAGAGGAAGCTGTATTATGAGGGAAGCAATGCATGTACTAGGCATAATGACTTCTTGTATTCCCATGGTTCCTTGGGCTCAGATCCATACCAGACCCCTACAGAACCTGATCCTATCCAGCTGGAACAAAAAACAGAATACCTTGGACAAGAAAATTGTTATACCCACCAGAGTAAAGAATACGCTATACTGGTGGATAGACCCAGCCAATCTTCAAAAAGGAGTATGCTAGAACAAAAGTCCATTCGCGATAGTGACTACCGATGCCAGCAAGAAGGGCTGGGGGGCCCAGGTAGGGGGTCAGTTTTTTCAGGGAGATTGGTCGGCAATGGAAAGTCAAAGATCTTCAAATGCAAGAGAACTGGCGGCTTTTCTGAAAACCTTAAGAGTTGCAGGCCAGAGCCTGAGGGGAAAGCATCTGAGGATCTTATCAGACAATATGACAACAGTCTGCTGCCTCAGACACCAAGGAGGAACTCAGAACCCTCAACTTCAGAGAATTGTGGATCAGATCTTCCTCTGGGCCCAAAACAATGTTCTGTCAATTACAGCCTTACACCTAAGAGGGGCAGAAAACACCATGGCAGATTTCCTGAGCAGGAACAAATTCCATCCAGGGGAATGGAAGTTATACAGACAGGTATTTCAAGAACTGTGCCGCAAATGGGGATTGCCTCAAATCGATCTCTTTGCCTCCAGAGAAAATACCCAGACAAAAGATTATTTTTCTCTAGACCCCAGGGGAAATCTCTTAGGAGTAGATGCTATGTCGAAAATATGGAATATGAATCTGGCATATGCGTTTCCACCGATTCCGCTCATCCCGACAGTTCTAAAGAAGATCAGCCAGAGCCGTTCATATTCATAGGTCCAGCTTGGCAAAAAAGAAGTTGGTATCCACTTCTAAAAAAGATGGCATTAGAACTGCCAGTATCTCTACCTCTGATGCCGAACCTTCTGTCCCAGGGACCGTTACTTCATCCAGACCTGAAGAAGTTGAACTTGAAAGCTTGGATCCTGAGAGGCAGATGCTAAAAAGGCAGGGATTATCAGATTCTGTTATTTCCACCCTACAGAAAAGCCGTAAGCCGGTGACGTCGGCAATATACAACAAAATTTGGAAAAAATTTGGAAAAAATTTAATTCCTGGCTATCTGTGGTTCACCCAGATTGTACATCCCCCTACTGTAGTACAAATATTAGATTTTTTACACAAGGGGTTTGATTTAGGTCTAAGACTGAGTACATTGAAAGTACAGATCTCTGCTTTATCCACCTTTTTTGACTATCCTCTAGCCGATCACCGGTGGGTTAAGAGATTTATAAAGGCTATAACCAGATTAAGGCCCACCTTGAGACAAACTGTGCCACCCTGGGATCTTTCTCTGGTACTTAATGCTCTATGTGAGGCACCCTTTGAGCCTTTAGAATCCATTTCCCTGAAACACTTATCATGGAAAACCACCTTTTAGTGGCCATCACTTCTGCCCGTAGAATAGGGGAGATTCAGGCCCTATCTATAAAAGAACCCTGTTTAAGAATCCTAGAAGACAGACTAATTCTAAAATTAGATCCAGGCTTTCTACCCAAGGTGGCAACATCTTTTCATAGAGAACAAGAGATAATCCTGCCCTCTTTTTATGCTTCTCCTAGAAATCCACAAGAGGCGCGGTTTCACTGCCTAGACATCCGAAGGACTGTCCTAAAATATCTACAGGAGACAGAATCAGAAAGAAGGGACTCTAACCTTTTTCGTCCAAATTGGAGGAGCCAGGAAAGGGAAGAAAGTCTTTAAAAGGACTCTATCCAGAAGGATCAAACAGACGATCCAGGAATCCTATAGTCTTCAAAACAAGTCCTGTCCAGTTTCAGTTAGAGCTCACTCTACCAGGGCGGTAGCCACCTCCTGGGCAGAGAGAGCATGCCCTACAGTAGGCCAGATATGCCAAGCTGCAACTTGGTCTAGTTATAGCACCTTTTGCAAACTCTACAGGTTGGATCTTCAGACCAGTCATAATCTGACCTTTTGGTCGGAGGGTCCTTCAAGCGGTGGTCCCTCCCTGAGAGATTAATTTGGTAATTCTCCCATGTGCTGTCATAGGGGACGTCCTGGAAATTAGTAATTAGTCTTACCGGTAATTGTTTTTCCAGGAGTCCAATATGACAGCACTCCTATTACCCTACCTTTTTGTTGATTACAGTGTGAAGTTAACATTGTATGATATAACAGAAAATGAATAAAATGGAGTTGCATCTATCCAGTGTAGTAATTTAGAAAACACTGGAGACGGGGAGTGGGGGGGACGGGGACCTTTTAAACTTATCTCACTTCCTGTCCCTACAGAGATGAGGATGGACATCCTCCCATGTGCTGTCATGTTGGACTCCTGGAAAAACAATTACCGGTAAGACTAATTACTGATTTCGAAGCCATAAGCATGCTTTTAATGGTGGCTTCTGACGCCACTTTATCTGTGGTGGAAAAGTCTGTAATTGAGTCGGGCCGCTGTGTGGCAAGTGAAGGGTTAACTGCAACAGCACCAACCTGGCTCATATCCTGTGCTCCTAGGTCTAGCCTCTGTGTCTGCGAGCCGTGTATGGAAGGAACACTGCTTCTCATCACATATCCGCCATCTTTGCTTCTTTGATCCCCCTCGTGCAGCGCCCTGATGTCCTCCTGTGTCGGGGGTAGGGATGGTTCAGATAAGCTCGGTGAGAGCCGCGGTTCAGAGACTGAGGCTGGTGAGCCTGAGTGGGGTGACTGTGCAGCTGAAGTGACTTGCTGCTTGGCCGGGCTGTGAGTGTGATCCTGCGCGTCGGCGCCATCTTTCCCCCGATCTTTGTCAAAATAGTAATCCAGGTTGTTTGCGATCCTGGGGAGTATCCTTTTGTTTTCCCCATCTTCTGTGGGTATTTCCCCGTTGATTTAGCAGAAAGGCGAGATTTAGCTGTGACTGGTCGCTGTATGCCGGGAGCCCCTCAGTTAAGCGGCCATCTCCTCCGGCAGCCTAGCCACGCCCCTCGTACTGGACACTTTAAATTGCCTTTCAAAAAGGTGAACTTTGAGGTCAGGCAATCAGCCGGTGTCTGTGAAGCAGGCGACTGAATGTGAAAATGACTAACCCCTCATCAATATATTAAACTCCTGATTATATGTTAAGTGTAGGTCAAAAACATGTTGTGGACAAAGCCTTAGTGACATTGCGTTGTGTTTTTCTTGGCTACATCATTGTGTATCAGAGTTTTAAAACACATTCTGATAAAACAGAGTTTTTGTCACGGTCTCTCCTGTGACAGGGGTCAGAAGATCTAGGAGACTGGCTGCACGTGATGTGATTTGACAGCCTCTCTGGTTTCACTCTTCTGTGTTTTTGCTGGTTATGACCACACCTCTTGTCTCAAGTGTATCTTAAGTGGTCATTCCTACTCCTCTATTTAGTCTGATCTCACCCATCAGGCTATGCGGTTGATGGCTCTTTTTGGTCGTGAAGAGCTGGTGTCTGGTTCTCCTCTGAGTTCCTGCTCGTCTGCATATTTTGGAGTTAAGTGTCTTTTCCCTATTTCTTGTTCATGGTTTTCCCCTACCTTTTTGGTATTAGGCCTGAGGGAGTTTCCTGTTCCTTCAGCTGGGAAGGAATAGGTCATCTCTTGTCCTGACACTATTTCCAGGGCCCTTTAGGGTCAGATAGGGCCCTAGGTTCCAGAGTTCATGTTAGGGATTCACCAGGTGGTGACCTTTTCCCCCTTTCCCTAGTTTCCAGGCCTATTACCTTTTCTCTTCCCTCTTGTGGTCGGTGTGGAGTTATCCTACCACAGGGCGCCGTGACAGTATTAACACATTAATTCTAGAATCTTCCCCTTTCTGAGCATTGAATTCATTACGTTTTCCGGGGTTAAGCATACATCCCCATGCAGAATCCATGAAGTCACACCTTTAATGGCCTAAAAAGGCTATACCTTTTGGGGACAATTTTTTTATTATTGTATTCTACTCATGGGCTAAAAATCATCTTTTTTGGTTTTTATTACAATTTTCTAAAGTTTTTCTTCTCCAGCTTTTAGTTTCACAACGTCTGTGCACTGTTGCCTCTGAAGACTTGTTCTGTAGCCCTTCTCTTCAGTTCAATTATGATCAAGATGATAATAATATGGTTTAAAGAGTGTTTATGAGCTGTTGGGGAAGTAGAGATAAGGGCTACAGATCGGCTCTCTGATGGATTCACTGGGAAGAAGATAAAAAAGGAATGACATTTCTCAGGGGTTAATACCTGAAATGATGATGACTAAAGATGAGCGAATTTCATATTTTGAAATTCGTTCACACTTTGTTTGGAGGTAAAAGGTGAATTGCGTTATGGATTCTGTACCACGGACCATAACGCAATTCTATGACAGAATGCATAACGGAATACCTTTATTCATTTCCGTCATAATAGAAGTCTATGGGCTGCAAAACGGAATGCCTCTAAAAGCATTCCATTATGCATTCCGTCATAGAATTGCGTTATGGTCTGTGGTACGGAATCCATAACACAATTCACCTTTTACCTCCAAACGAAGTGTGAACGAATCAGTGGCGGATCCAGGGGGGGCAACGGGGCAATTGCCCCCCCCCCCCCCCAGCTGGCGGCGGAGCACAGGGAGATGAGCGCTTCCATTGTGGAAGCACTCATCTCCAGTCATCTGTATCGCCGTCCTCAGGACAACGATACAGTCTCAGATGCCTGTGCTGCGGCAGTGGAGGGAGAGGCGTATCCCTTTCCCTTCCTCTGATAGGCTGCAGGCACTAGGCCGGCAGCCTATCAGAGGCCAGCGCAGGCGCCCGCGATGACGTCATCGCGCCGCCTGAGCCATACAGCGCAGGACACAGGCCAGAAGAGGCCTGCATCGCATCGCTGACATGGAGGTAAGTATGTGTTTTTTGTTTTTTTTTAATATATACAATACTGTTATTACTGGCACAGAGGGGCTGTTATTACTGGCGGGGGGCGGGGGGGCTGTTATTACTGGCGGGGGGGCTGTTATTACTGGCGGGGGGGCTGTTATTACTGGCACAGAGGGGCTGTTATTACTGGTGGGGGGCTATTATTACTGGCACAGGGGGGCTGTTATTACTGGCACAGAGGGGCTGTTATTACTGGCGGGGGGGCTGTTATTACTGGCACAGAGGGGCTGTTATTACTGGCAGGGGGGCTGTTATTACTGGCAGGGGGGCTGTTATTACTGGCACAGGGGGGCTGTTATTACTGGCACAGGGGGGCTGTTATTACTAACACGGGGGGCTATTACTGGCACAGGGGGGGCTGTTATTACTGGCACAGGGGGGGCTGTTATTACTGGCACAGGGGGGGCTGTTATTGCTGGCACAGGGGGGCTGTTATTAATACTGGCACATGGGGGGCTGTTATTAATACTGGGGGGAGAGGAGTACTATGGGATCATCTACGGGGGACACTAAGAAGGGGTATTTTATACTTGCAAATTATGGGGGACACTGAGGGCATCTACTGGAGCATTTTATACTGGTACATTATGGGGGACACGGAGGAAGGAGGGTGTGGAGCACTATGGGGGCATTTACTGGGGACACTATATAGGGGTATTTTATACTGGGACATTATGGGGGCACTATGGGGACATTAGCTCAACTGGGGGCATTACAAAGGGGTACTTTTTGCACTGTCACATTATAAGGAGAATTATTTCTACTGGGGGGGGGGGGCTTTATTACTCCCCCATGGTATGACCCCCCCCCTAGTAGCAGCACTAGCCTCTCCGTGCTCTACTATCCCTCTGCCCCTTCTCCAAATCCTTATTATGAAATCCTTCTCATTAGGATAAAACACAACATCAGCTCCGCCGAGCCCCCGGCCAAGTGTGGAAGTGGTGTCCGAGATCCCCAAGGGCCAAGCCAAGTAATTGTAAGTTTTCATGTGAAATATGTTTGTTATACACATATAGCCTACACTGTGTAGTCTGTTCTATAAGCACCATTGTTTTGTGGCGGCGGACAGAAAAAAATCTGAAAGTGCCCCTCCCGACACCAGGCTCTGGATCCGCCACTGGAACGAATTTCAAAATATGAAATTCGCTCATCTCTAATGATGACACAATTGCAAGCTTTCAAGGCTACTTGTGCCTCTTCATCGCACGTCTCTACAGTGAAGTTCAGATGTAGCTGAGCTAAACTTGACTCTGATAACACATGGCACAGTGTTATCTTGGTTATCACGTGACAAACGCCACTGAAATCCATTGAAAAGTTAGTTATATTTTTCTTGCCATTTTTTACTTAATGTGTTATCCATCAAGTTCAGCTCGGCTGCACCTGTAACAGTCTGCAGAGGCGGTGAAAGAGAAAACCCGAACAAAAAAGAGTTTTAGCCTAAAATAAGTAGTGTGTAAAGTAAATAGAGTGCGTCTAAAGGAACCTTCTTTGTCTTTTATTTCATAAGCTGGTTTGGTGGTTGATGGTTTTCTGCAGCTCCTGCATCTTTTACATGGGAAGAACCCGTTTGGAATCCGTTATTTTCCCAACTTTATTGTTTTTAGGTATTGTATATTTTATAGTGGGTGCTACCATGACACACGCAATAAAACAACATATCACATGCTACAGTAAAAGTGTGAAAAAATATATACAGACAGAACAAAGAGACCTGTACAGGAACATATAAGGGAACACAAATACAATATTGAGAGAGAATATGCGGGTCACTCCTAGACGCCTGTTCAGGCCATTTTACTCCCTGGAAAAAGACTGATGCGTATTTTTACGCATGGTCTTTTTCTAGTCAGGAGCGCTATATCAGAAGCTGCCAGGTCCGGCCCCGCCCCTCTCCCAAGAAGCCCCGCCCCTCATGGACATCTCTCTCACCAGGAGCAGCTCCAGAGTCTGGACTAAACACTACATTGTGGTTACAGGACCTGTGGTGATGTCACAGTCATGTGATCAGCCATGTGCGTGGGAGGAGTTAGGGGAACACAGGCTCCTGTAAGACTGTGCTGGTGGAGAATGCAGAGTGTTGTGGAAATTTTATTAGGATGCGTTTTTAATATATTGTGTATTGTCATCATGTCTCTGTGTCAGGGTAAACCATTGGAGTGGATATCTTCCCGTGTATGTCCTGTCAATGCTGCTGGGCGCAGAGGTCTCCGTTGGCGAATGGTCCATGTGCTAAGCACTGGGCTGTGGGCCGGGGGAGACTGATGTGTTCAGCAGAGCAGTGTTTTGTTGGCTGATGTATGGACGCCGGCTAGGGCCCCCGCGCAAGACGCGGATTTATTGGCTTGGCGTGGATGCATTTGTTAAAAGAACAATATATGAAAGGAACGTGTGTTTGTTGTCTCTAGTGCGTCTGATCAGCCGCTGGAGATAATGACGTTGTCCTGTAAATAAACATGCATGAGGATCATAGTTACTTTATCTGGCATTGATCACTGAGCAAGGCTTGATAAAGTTCGCTCCAGTGGTTATTGCATACATGTGTTTGTTGGCTAGGTTATTCTAAATGATGGTGTCTTGTCTTCCCATGTCATCACTTCCTGTATGTCATCACTTCCTGTATGTCATCACTTCCTGTATGTCATCACTTCCTGTATGTCATCACTTCCTGCATCCTTGTCTTGGGCCAGCCCCTTTTACACCTTTTGTGAGTAAATAAAAGAAACAGACTGGGCAGGGGGAAGAGGAGTTGCTCAGAAGAATTCAAGATGGTAACACCTGTGTCTGACTCTGACTGCGGTTGAGGGAATGGGGATTTACCTTTCCTTACACAACGTTTGATGCGAGCGGATTACAACTATTAATATTTCTACAACAAGAGGTACTTTATGTATGGAAGGTGTGTATAAAGCAGGGCTATGTCAGTGTAACCAGTCTATTGTACAGCTTTCTGTGTGTAATGTGCACACAGTAGTTCTATCTGAGTAATGGACATGTAGCAGAGCTGTGTGTACAATGTGTATATAGTAAATTATCTGTGTAATGGACATGTGGTAGAGCTGTGTATGTAATATGTATATAGTAAACTCTCTGTGTAATGGGCATGTGGTAGAGCTGTGTATGTAATATGTATATAGTAGCATCAGGTTGGCGCAGTGTATGGCAGCGTCGGGTGGGCCCTGGGTATGGCAGCGTCGGGTGGGCCCTGTGTATGGCAGCGTCGGGTGGGCCCTGTGTATGGCAGCGTCGGGTGGGTCCTGTATATGGCGGCGTCGGGTGGGCCCTGTGTATAGCGGCGCCGTGTATGGCCGGGTCGGGTGGGCGCCGTGTATGGCAGCAGTGGTCTTATGTTTAGTGTATGATATCGGATAAATGTAAAATCGTCTACAGTTGTTTCTGCAGGGAGACTAGCAATGGTTCCCTGCAGTAATATCATCCTCATAACGTTATGTGGGCCTATGCATTAGATGCATGAATTACTGCACAATTCGTACTCCTCCTCGGCTCAAAATTGTTAAGAGGAGTATTTTTACTCTTCTGGAAAAAATGTAGTGCGACCTCTGCCTGGAGGTAGACAATAGCAAAGGGTCCTCAGTATGTGGCATGGAGAAGGTAAAAACTGGAAGGGGGTGATTTAAAGAGTAACTGACGCTTAAAAAAAAATAAATAAGATTTATGTGTAGGGAAAGTGACGGGGAATATTTTTGTAATTTAAGGAAAATTGTTTATTTTTAGTAGAAAACTGGGGCTGAAATGTCCCTTAGCAGCGCTCTCTCAGATGAACCTTCCTGAGGGACATCCGTCTTCTATCAGCATAAGAGCTGCGGCCTCTGCCTGCCCTGCCCCCTCACAGCCTGGTGGGGGCAGGAGTCTTGTGGGTTTAAATTAAACATACATTTCCCCCCATATTAAATTTAGGCTTACAGTATACACTGTCTATATGCTTACTGACCAGCGTGGTAGGCGCTTACTACTAGAGTTGAGTGGACACCTGGATGTTTGGGTTCGACGGGTTCAGCCGAACTTCACAAAAAAGTTCGAGTTCGGGACCCGAACTGGACCCCGAACCCCATTGAAGTCAATGGGGACCCAAACTTTTGAGCACTAAAATGGCTATAAAAATGTCATGGAAAGGGCTAGAGGGCTGCAAATGTCATCAAAATGTGGTTAAGAGCATGGCAAGTTCTCTGCAAACAAATGTGGATAGGGAAATGACTTTAAATAACATAAAATACGTAAAAAAAATAAATTATAATCCTGATCTATGAGGAGGTTGAGGAGGCGGTGGATGTGGAGGAGGAGGAGGTAGCCTACACTGCTTTTTGGTTTTAAAGGATTCTGTCATGACATTTTAGGCCTATAACCTAAACATATGGCCAGGTCCCTACTAATAACCTGAATCCGAAACTGACCTTATTAAATCTGCCTGTGGCTCTATTAACATATAAAACAGGTTTTTATAACCTGTCATTCACCTACCTAATGTGTCCAAGGGGACGTCGCTTCATACAGTGTGCCCGGCTGCAGCCATCTCCGTCTGGTGCCCAGCGCCGCCTTCCCAGTAGAAATTGCCGCCCTCCCTGTCTATAGAGCCGCCTTCCTCACCTCAGCGCCGCCTCCCTCACCTCAGCACCGCCTCCGAAATCGTCCGTCCCCTCAGCCAGATCCCGTGCGGCTGTGAGAGGATGGCTGCAATAGGGCGGTCAAGGCAGGTGCATGCGCACTTCGCTCAACGAGGCCGCTGCCAGGAGTCTGCACGGGCGCATCAGGTTATACCTAGTGCGCACGCGCGGGATCTGGCTGAGGAGAGCGGACGATTTCGGAGGCGGAGCTGAGGTGAGGGAGGCGGCTCTAAAGAAAGGGAGGGCGGCCTCAAATGTCATGACAGAATCCCTTTAAATGTATATATATATTTTTAAATTAGGGTAGACCCCAAAACATTGGGAAGTATAACCTCTGATAACCCCCTCCAGTCGTGCTAAACACACGTTCAGATAATACACCGGCTGCAGGGCAGGCCAGCACCTCCAAGGGGTAAAGGGCAAGCTCAGGCCATGTGCCCAATTTGGAGACCCAGAAGTTGCAGGGGGCAGACCCATCAGTCAGTACGTGTAGGCGTGTGCACACATACTGCTCCACCATGTCGCACGTCCCCGTGATGTCCACGATCCAATTGGATATCTTCTCTATCAACTTTCGATGTTCTTTTCTGCGCCTACCATGTTGATCACGGTTAGCGGCGAATCAGGGTTCCAGACCGGAGAAGGTGCGTGAGAAAGGGAGACCACATCCAAGGGAGGTCAATGGATGAAATTTTATTGTGATCGAGCAGAAATGTGGGACAAATTATTAAAGCAGAAGCTTCCAAGTAAAGGAGGGGGAGCGCGGCAATTACCCACTCCCGACTCAGGGAGGTAGTGACGATAAATAACAATACAGGACTCTTAAGATGCCCTGTTATTGGAATGATTAATACAAAATTACAGGGAATGTCACTGGGATATTTTGGATTAGGAAACGTTATACAGGAGAGGCCCTGCTGCCGCTTTGTTGACTCTAGATGACTTCTGCCTGATCGCACGTCCCCGTGACGTCCACCATCCAATTGGATATCTTCTCTATCAACTTTCGATGTTCTTTTCTGCGCCTACCATATTGATCACGGTTATCGGCGAATCAGGGTTCCACGCCGGAGAGGGAGCGTGAGAAAGAGAGACCTCATCCAAGGGAGATAAATGGATGAAATTTAATTTTGATCGAGCGGAAATATGGGAAAAGTTATTAAAGCAGGAGGATCGAAGGAAAGGGCCAATTAAAGACTAATTTTAGAAATTTAGGTCCCTGTCACCTATGCAGAGCAGGGGTTTTTCATCGCCAGAAATGGGTTAATGTCACCACCAATGGAACAGATTATTTTTAAAAATTTCGGTCCCTGTCACCTATGCAGAGCAGGGGTTTATTCATGTAAAAAATTGTAAAATGTCAACCCAAGAATGTAAAAGAAAAATTTGTGAAATTTATTAAGCTGTCAACTAGGTAGAGCAGGGGTATATCACACCCAAAAATTGGTGAATTTCACCTGAAAATGTAACAGAAAATTTAGTGACATTTATTAACCTGTCTACTAGGTAGAGCAGGGGTCTGTCACAGCCAAAAATTGTTGAATGTCACACGGAAATGTAAAAGACAAATTCGTGATTTTATTTTAACTGTCTACTAGGTATAGCAGTGGTATATCACATTGGCTGTGGACAGGCGGCTGCGCTTGTCTGTGATAACGCCCCCTGCCGTGCTAAACACACATTCAGATAATACACCGGATGCAGGGCAGGCCAGCACCTCCAAGGCGTAAAGGGCAAGCTCAGGCCAGGTGTCCAATTTGGAGACCCAGAAGTTGAAGGGGGCAGACCGATCAGTCAGTACATGTAGGCGTGTGCACACATACTGCTCCACCATATTGGAGAAATGCTGCCTCCTGCTAAGACGTTCCATATCAGCTGGTGGTGCTGGTTGTTGTGGCGTGCTGAAAAAAAGTTTTTCCACATGTCGGCCATGCTAACCCTGCCTTCTGAGGTGCTGGCGGTGCCCCAGCTGCGTTGGCGACCTCTTCCTCTGCCTTTGCCTTGTGCTTCTACTGTGCCCCTGCTGTCAGGTGGGAATGCCACCAGAAGCGCGTCTTCCAGCGTGCGCTTGTACTCGCGCATCTTACGATCACGCTCCAGTGACGGATTTAAGGACGGTACGTTGTCCTTGTAACGGGGATCCAACAGCGTGGCCACCCAGTAATCAGCACAAGTTAGAATGTGGGTGTAACGGATCTCCTGGCACCCCGACCGGGTACCTCCGTTGATAGATGCTCCTAGTGCTTTCCGAGGACTCCAAGCACTCCACTTGACACCGCAGACCCCACAAACCGCCGAAGCTTGGTTGAGGTCTCACCGTCTCCTACCCACCCTGGACCTACGACAAGGCTCCAGTGGGTGAACCTCTCCTAAAACCAGAGAGCAGGAAGAGCTCTTACAAGAGCTAATTAGTGCAAAGATAGGTTACAAAAGAATGGCGTAAGAGAACAATAAAGCCCCTAACTGAAGCTTAACTCAGAAAATAACTAAATAACCTACAGAGAAACACTGAGAACTATTGAGCTAAAAAATATTATTTTATTGAGCATATAATTAAAAACATATACAAAGAGATGACGAACAAATGCAGAAAGTGCAGTACAATCCTGGGAGAGTTTATCCAGTATAGCAGAGTAATGAGGCAAGTGACCGAAGATATAAGCGCCTGTACGTAGAAAAGCTCCTATACAAAATATACACAAAAAAGAATATCCACTATTAATAAGAGTGCAAATGATTGCATCAGATATAAAGTGCCAGAGGAAGGTTTCAAATCGAAACGCGCGTCGGGGTGTGCAGTCTTCTTGTGGACCTGTTAACTTTTATATACGGTATGTGACCTTATTTTGTTTGGACCGCATGTTTGATGGTTTCTGTTGCGGTTCTATGCCTCCTGTACCAACTTTGGTCATGTTATTTATTTACTACCTCCTGCAGCTTGCACATGCACTTTACAATTTGCTATATTCTGCTGTATAGATACAATCATACACTTAAAAAGATCCACATTTGAGGGTTGATATCTTTCCCCTTTACTCATTAAAGATAACATGCACTTGCACTTTATATCTGATGCAATCATTTGCACTCTTATTAATAGTGGATATTCTTTTTAGTGTATATTTTGTATAGGAGCTTTTCTATGTACAGGCGCTTATATCTTCGGTCACTTGCCTCATTACTCTGCTATACTGGATAAACTCTCCCAGGATTGTACTGCACTTTCTGCATTTGTTCGTCATCTCTTACAAGAGCTAGTAGTAAAGCCAGGGGAGTATAGCAAATCTTCAGCGTATAGCAATCCCCCCAGTGTTGATCAGTTACCCAAACACCAGCCTCAACATGATGAAGGATAAAACAGGAACACTTTATTGAGGGCTACCCGCCCGTATTTATGCAGGTCCCCATCTGGTGGACACGCCCCTAGGGGACCAGAAGGAAGACTGTGACACAGGACAGATATGCAGCAATTCAGGATACACAGACACAACACATCCCCACAATGCATCATGGTTTCCTCCTCTCTGCCCTGGAGACACCCGAGGAGTAATTCAATTATCTCTCAAGACAAAGGGAAATCGCCAATACACATGTGGGGACAACAGGACAGAAATCACCATTTAAACATGCAATGTCACAACCCTTACAGTAAACACAGACATTTAACATATCCCCAGATAGCTCAAGTCTGAGTGCATATTATTAGGTGAATGGCACTCAGACTACACGAATACAATAAAATTAGCTATCTGGGTACCCTCACATAACATAAAATACAATTCCAAAGACAGATTTAAGCTGTGCGGCCGGTCTGTCTTCTCCTTTAAAGTTAGTATGGGCCATAATCCTGAGGCAAGAGGCTGGTAGCCAGGCCCCTCCGAAACCCAGTGGCGAGGTTGGTTTCGCCACAGTGGGCAACTCGGCGGTCGTTGCGGAGACACTTCAGCATGTAATCGCTCATGTGTGCCAGGCTGCCCAGAGGCAACGAAAAGCTGTCCTCTGTGGGAGGTGTATCGTCTGTGTCCTCTGTATCCCCCCAGCCACGCACCAGTGATGGCCATGAGCTGGTCTGGGTGCCACCCTGCTGTGAACAAGGTTCCTCCTCCTCCATCTCCTCCTCCTCCACCTCGTCATCCTCCAGAACTGTGCCCTGGCTGGACAATTGTGTACCTTGGGTTTGTGGGTGCAGGAACCCACCCTCTGAGCCACTTGTGAATGACTAGCCGGAAACCCTACGAAATTATCCCTCTTCCTCCTGTGCCACATCCTCTTCCATCATCGCCAGCAGCGTTTTTTCAAGGAGGCATAGAAGTGGGATAGTAACGCTGAGAACGGCGTTATCGGCACTGGACATGTTGGTGGAGTACTCGAAACAGCGCAACAAGGAACACAGGTCTCGCATGGAGGCCCAGTCATTGGTGGTGAAGTGGTGCTGTTCCGCCGAGCGACTCACCCGTGCGTGCTGCAGCTGAAACTCCACTATCGCCTGCTGCTGCTCGCACAGTCTGTCTAGCATGTGCAAGGTGGAGTTCCACCTTGTGGGCACATCGCATATGAGGCGGTGAGCGGGAAGGCCGAAGTTACGCTGCAGCGCTGACAGGCGAGCAGCAGCAGGGTGAGAACGCCGAAAGCGCGCACAGACGGCCCGCACTTTATGCAGCAGCTCTGACATATCGGGGTATTTTTTAAGAAATCTCTGCACCACCAAATTCAGCACATGCGCCAGGCTAGGGATGTGCGTCAAACTGGCTAGTCCCAGAGCTGCTACGAGATTTCGCCCATTATCGCACACCACCAGGCCGGGCTTGAGGCTCAGTGGCACCAACCACTCATCGGTCTGTTGTTCAAGGCCCGTCCACAGCTCCTGCGCAGTGTGGGGTTTGTCCCCTGAAAGGGATTTTTCAAAATTTTACTAGCCTCATCTCTTGTGGAATACAGTACCCCGAATTAGCACATCTCACACCCTTTGCCAGTTGCTGGACACAATAGCAGCCTCTCAACAAAAGGCTATTTAAAATCACACCACACATACAATGACAGCAACCTATGACAAGTCATTCAACGTATAAGCATTTAGAGTAAACCTGTTCAATATGTAAAATAACCCTTTCATGTATTGTATATAGCAGATACCAGTATTGTTTAACAAAGTATCAGTTGTATCTTGTGTAAGAGATCGCCTCTTATTCGGGGGTCATTCTCACAATGATCTTCATCGACCACAGGGTTAGGGGCCAAACATTGCTTTTATTTGGCACCTCAGCAAAACCAAAACAAACAATACAAATAGCTAGCTAACCCTGATGGCCTCAAAACCACTATCCCCGAATCCCAAGACCTCTGCAACGACATCTCGAAATTTTTTAAACAAAAAGTTGATGACATCCAAAACGACATCTTGCTAGCTCAACAGGCAACTGTTCCCCCCATAGAGAACAACGTGATAAACCCCACCCACACCTTTTACTCTATGCCCATTAAAACTTGAAGACCTAACTAAAAGCATGAAAAATATGTCCAAAGCAACTTATCCCCTCTCCAATATCCAAACTAAATCTCTTATTGAATGCACGACCACCATTGCCCCGTTAATTCTAAGAATTATAAATGACTCCTTTCTCAGTGGTAACGTCCCTGAGACTCTCAAGTTAGGAATCATAACTCCCCTCCTCAAGAAACCAGGAGCAGACATAAATATGATGGCCAATTTCAGACCGATTACCAACATCCACCTAATAGCTAAAATCATGGAGATAGCATTGGCAAGCCAACTCCAGCTGCACGTAGAACAGCATCGACTTCTAGATGAACATCAGTCGGGCTTCAGGCCAACACACAGCACGGAATCAGCCCTGGTCAGCCTTTGGGATGAAGCCCTAGGGGTCGCTGACGAGGGAGGGGGGACTTGGCTGGTTCTCCTAGACATGTCGGCAGCCTTCGACACTATCAGCCATTCCATCCTCCTAAATAGATTAAAAGCTGACATTGGAGTAGATAACCACGGACTTGCCTGGTTAGACTCTTTCCTGAAAAACAGAGCTCAGCGAGTCAAACTGGGCTCATTCTTTTCCCCAGTCGAGAAGGTGGAGTGGGGAGTCCCTCAGGGATCTCCCCTCTCGCCATTACTCTTCAACATTTATGTCCGACCTCTGCTCGCCATTCTGAAGGAGTATAACATCAGCTATGAGTCTTATGCGGACGATACACAGATCCTTTTGAGAGTATCGAAATCCGCTGATGACTATAAACTCATGCAAGAAGGACTAAATAAGGCCAGGAACTGGCTAGCACATAACCACCTCAAACTCAACCCGACCAAGACTGAGCTTATTGCACTACATAAAACACCTGAGGCTGCCGCCCCGTCTATCTTTGGGGAAAACGTTGCCATCGCCACACAAAGAAAGAGTCTGGGGATAATTTTGGATCAAGAAATGAGCCTCCGTCCCCAGATTAAAGAAGTAATACGGAAAGCAAACTTCGCCCTATTCCTTCTAAAAAAAGCCCTACCGTTTCTCCCCAACACATGCAGACAGGTCGTGGTGGGAGCGCTAGTCAACTCCCACCTGGACTACGGCAATGCAATGTATGCGGGGCTACCAGAGAAAGATCTGAGAGCTCTGCAACTCTGTCAAAACAGAGCCATCCGGCTCATCAAGAAACTAGACTGGACAGACTCTGTTACAAAAGCACGCAGGGAACTCCACTGGCTCCCAGTGAAAGAGAGAGTGCAGTTTAAGCTGTGCTGCTTAACACACAAAGCCCTCCACAAAACAGGCCCCATCTATCTGCAAAAAAAGATAACACGTTACCATCCTCCTAGAGAACTGAGATCCACCTCAGCCTCCCTTTTGTCGGTGCCAAGAACCCGCCTCAAGACAAGGGGGGACAGACGTTTCTCAGCATTAGCCCCCAAGATCTGGAACTCCCTCCCAGAACATATCAGAACAACATCAGACTACCTGGAATTTAGGAAGCTGGTTAAGACCTGGCTATTTGTGTAGGATGACGTAGGGGCTCACAAATATAGCCGTCCACAAGCGCTTCGATCAGATTGAGTTCCTCTAGAGCGCTATACAAGGACTTAGTAACATAACATAACAAATAAAACACCTGCCCGGCTGGGCTCTAACTAAACATGAGGACTCCCTACCTCACTGAAAGCCCTGTTCACACACGGGAAGAACATGCAGCTTTTCCCAGCCTAACAATCCAGCACTTCCAGGCTGTAACAAAGTCCAGTACCTTTGGGGGATTGTGTCCCAGAAGTCTTCCTGACTCTGGCCTAGCGACCGTCGATTCCAAGACCTCGCGGAGTCCCCCAAAGTTCAGGCTAACACCGAGCCCCGTGGCCCCTCAGCCAGCTCGGCTGAGCCCACTTGTACAGAGCCTTCCCAGGCCTCTGCTGCACACAGACTCTCCAGAGTGAGACCCACCCAAGATCCAGTAGCAGGATTAAATTGGGCATGCTCATGTCCCGGGATCCTAAGTCCCGGACTGGAACCTGGGGAAACAACACCTCAATGTTCACATTGCCACACTTGCCAAATATTATGTTCCCACCCCCAAGGCCTCCTAAGTATACCAGTATTGTTTCAATTGTATCTTGCTAGACACTATGTTCCCACCCCCAAAAAGCCCTTTAAGTACTGTATTTTTCGCCCTATAAGACGCACCGGCCCATAAGACACACCTAGGTTTTTGGGGAGGAAAATAAGAAAAAATATATTTTTAACCAAAAGGTGTGCTTTTGATGGGTTTGGAACTAATGGTGGTCTGTGGATGGCACTATTACTGGGGATCTGTGGATGGCACTGTTATGGGGGATCTGTGGATGACGCACTGTTATGGGGAGTCTGTGGGTGGCACTGTTATATATGTGCCATCCACAGACCCCTACCCCATAACAGTGCCACCCACAGACCCCCCACCCCATAACAGTGCCATCCACAGACCCCCCACACCATAACAGTGACATCCAAAGACCCCCCACCCCATAACAGTGACATCCACAGATGTTCCCCATAAAACTGTCATCCACAGATCCCCCCCCCCCCCCCGCCGCTCCAGTGCTGCAGTATACAAATATAAAATGTCTCATTCAATTAAAAGTGATTAAACATGCCCCCTCAGTCCTAATATTACAGTACATCCTAACAGCTTCTGTACTACGTGCCTGCGCCGCCTGCTTCATTCATAAAGTAGGCGGCGCAGGCACGTGACATCAGGGAGTTACGCTGCCGCCCGCCCGGCCTGCCTGTATTCTACAGAAGCGGTTAGGGTGTACGGTAATATTAAAAGTGAGGGGGGCATGTTTAATCACTTTTAATTGAATGAGACATTTTATATTTGTATAGTGCAGCACTGGAGCGGCGGGGCCGGAGTACAGTGACTGCACCGGCCCCGCCGCAATTACCGGCCCCCAGCTCCTCCTCCCAGTCCCTCTCCGCTTCTCATACATCGCAGCCTGCATTCGCCCCATAAGACGCAGGGGCATTTCCCCCCCATTTTTTTGGGGGGGGGTGCGTCTTATGCAGTGGCGGATTACCATAGGGACGTTCGGGTCGGCAGCCCCGGGCCCAGCACTGATGGGGGGCCCAACGCTGACCCGAACGCCCACATACTGTGGCGGGGCACGGGAGCGCATAGCTCCCTGTCCCGTCACCGATCACCGCCATAGGCTTCAGGCCTTGTAGGCCTGAGGCCTATGCGGTAGTGAAATCCCGGCGCAGGCGTGCGTGATGACGCGAGCAAGCGCCTGGCCCTGGACATAGGTGAGTATTTAGCTTTTCATTTTTTGTTCATTTTTTATTTTTTTATTTCATGTGCCTACTTTTGGGGGGGGGGGGACACAGGAGGACATATTAGGGAAGATAAATCGAGTACATGGGGGGGGAATGTGGGGGCTGTATGGGGGAAAATTATTATGGGAGGGAATACTATGTGGGGGCAAATTACTAGCTGGGGCAGTGTGGGGGCAAATTGCTATGTGGGGGCAGTGTGGGGGCAAATTATTATGGGAGGGAATACTATGTGGGGACAAATTACTATGTGGGGCAAATTATTATGAGAGGGACTACTATGTGGGGGCAAATTACTAGTTGGGGCAGTGTGGGGGCAAATTGCTATGTGGGGGCAGTGTGGGGGCAAATTATTATGGGAGGAACTACTATGTGGGGGCAAATTACTATGTGGGGGCAAATTATTATGAGAGGGACTACTATGTGGGGGCAAATTACTAGATGGGGCAGTGTGGGGGAAAATTGCTATGTGGGGGCAGTGTGGGGGGCAAATTATTATGGGAGGGACTACTATGTGGGGGCAAATTTCTATATGGGGCAGTGTGGGGGAAACTATTGTGTGGGGGTAATTGCTATGTGGGGACAGTGTGGGGTAATTTCTATGTGGGAACAGTGTGGGGAAATTGCTATGTGGGGGCAAATTACTATGTGGGGGCAGTGTGGTGGAAATTACTATGTGGGGGCAGTGTGGTGGAAATTACTATGTGGGGGCAGTGTGGTGGAAATTACTGTGTGGGGGCAAACTACTATATGGGGGCAGTTTGGGGAAAATTACTGTGTGGGGGCAAATTACTATGGGGGGATTACTATGTGGGGGCAGTGTGGTGGAAATTACTATATGGGGGTGTTGCTATTGGGGAGGCACTGTAGGGGCAATTCTATTATTTCTGGGGACACTATACAGGGATTATTACCTGGAGCACAATATAGGGTGTTATTATTACTGGGGGCACTCTAGGGGACATTATAGCTGCTGTGGACACTATAGGAACATTTGGGGTAATTTATCAAACTGGTGTAATGCAGAACTGGATTAGTTGCCCATAGCAGCCAATCAGATTCCACCTTTTTATATTTGACAGCTCTTTTGGAAATCCAGTTCTACTTTACACCAGTTTGATAAATTACCCCAATTATGTCTATTAAGGTCACTATTTTTTCAGCAGTATAGTTCCTTGGGCATTGGGGAGCACAACGGGCACAGTATTGGGGGTGGCAGCAGGATGACGCTGTCGGGACACCAGGATGAGGAGGTTGATGGAAAAATTTAGAAATCTAACATGTCTGTGTTACAAACTGTAGAGACGAGATGCGGCTGAAAGAATTTGCCATGGTGGTCTGGGTCAAATGGAGGAGAAAAGGAAAGAGAAGGTCTTCATGACAGGAGATGTCCCTGGATGTAAGAGGTATGTGGTGCTGTATTCTCCTCCATGTCTTTTTTATTACAATTATATGTATTTTAAATTTGGCGACCAAATATTTCAGTTTAGGACCCAATTTGGGGTATTTTTTTTTAGTCTGAAGATGTCATATGGCCTAAGAAGAGACTCTGGCGCCCATGAAGCACCGCAGCCTCTTCATACAAAAAAAAAACTAAAATGGAGGGGAGGGGGGGGGGGGGGGGGGGGGTAGACAGCCTCGGGCCTATCATGCACTTAATCCGCCCCTGGTCTTATGGGGCGAAAAATACGGTATGTGCTGTGAAATAAAGATTTCAGGTGTTTGACAACCCAAGTTGAGTCTGGGCTGATCTCTACCTCCTGGCCAAAAGCAAACCGGATATTCGTTGTACAGGGAAATATTCACGGGTTGGAGGTCTGATGCCTCATCATATAACCATCATAAACCTGACTGAAGAAAAGACGCTAACAGTTTGGTGTCAGAAGGTGGGATCCGCCAAAAACAGTATCTGGTAAGTGATTCTATATTTTTTTTTATATATATTATTACTACCCTATACTGTAAGAGTGGATTATTTGAACCCAGTAAGCGCTTCTGTAGCGTCTTCAGGAATCTGATATTCCTAAAGAAAAAGAGGGATCTGAAGTCCCCAGGAATCTGATATTCCTAAAGAAAATTAAAGGGGTCTGGAGTCCCCTAATCTGAAAAACAGTACGGTGTGCAACGAATATCCTTTGCTAAAACTGTATATTGCTGTATAGTTGCTTAAGCATTTTTAGTCGTTATATATATATATGGTTGAATTTCACTGTATAGACTGTGTATAGATTATGTATAGATTGTATGCGAGTTCATGCTGAAAATGAAGGTATAAAATTGGCCATCCAGAATAGTTTAAAATCTGCCATAAATTCAGGAGTAGTTATGAGCCTGGATTAGAAGAAATGGGATGAAAAACACATAGTGATGAGCATAAGGTTTGTCAGTAAGTATTTGTGCACTAAACACAAACATAATCATCCTTAGATAAACCTTCAAATTCAGCTGATCTCACTGTATATTTTAGCTAAGTAAAAATGGGCAATTCTTATGGTAAGAAGGATCCCAAAAAAAAAAAAATTAAATTTAGAACTTAAAATCATGTTCCTAAGTCTGCTGCGAATCACTCTATGGTAAAACTGTCTCTTAAAAATGAATTGGGGGAAAGTCCAAAAATGTTTAGGTCCATTTTATACTGATCCTTGGGTTGATAATATGTGAATGGACAGAAGGAATGAAATGTACTGACCTGTTACCAAAAGAAGGGTCTTTTTCAGATTTTCATATGGCCATGATCAAGGGCCTATGTCTGAATGACATAGACACTTTTCCATGGTACAAAGGAGACCCTCACTGGGATAAAATGTATATGACAACTTGTGGACAAGCTTGGATATCAGTGCAAACTTATTGGACTGATTTTTGCAGTTCAAATACAAGACAGCAAAGTAGAACTCCAACTCTTGCCCCACCCCCATATGTGCCATTGTACCCTGTAGTAACGAAATTAACAACAGAATCAGATGATGAGATCTGCGCACACTTGACTCTACCACAGGTTCCTGGCTTTACAGAACCTGAAGTACAGGTTTTCTCTGAGCATGCTAATTAACCTATTGTAAAGTCTGCACAGCCCAGTAGAACAATAGTCAGGTCCATAAATATTAGGACATTGACACAATTCAATTTTTTTGGGCTCTACAGTATACACCACCACAATGGATTTGAAATGAAACAAACAAGATGTGCTTTACCTGCAGACTGTCAGCTTTAATTTGAGGGTATTTACATCCAAATCAAGTGAACGGTGCAGGAATTACAACAGTTTGCATATGTGCCTCCCACTTGTTAAGGGACCAAAAGTAATGGGACAATTGGCTTCTCAGCTGTTCCATGGCCAGGTGTGTGTTATTCCCTCATTATCCCAATTACAATGAGCAGATAGAAGGTCCAGAGTTCATTTCCAGTCTGCTATTTGCATTTGGAATCTGTTGCTGTCAACTCTTAAGATGAGATCCAAAGAGCTGTCACTATCAGTGAAGCAAGCCATCATTAGGCTGAAAAAACACAACAAACCCATCAGAGAGATAGCAAAAACATTAGGCCTGGCCAAAACAACTGTTTGGAACATTCTTAAAAAGAAGGAACGCACCGGTGAGCTCAGCAACACCAAAAGACCTGGAAGACCACGGAAAACAACTGTGATGGATGACGAAGAATTCTTTCCCTGGTGAAGAAAACACCCTCACAACAGTTGGCCAGATCAAGAACACTCTCCAGGAGGTAGGTGTATGTGTGTCAGTCAACAATCAAGAGAAGACTTCACCAGAGTGAATACAGAGGGTTCACCACAAGATGTAAACCATTGGTGAGCCTCAAAAACAGGAAGGCCAGATTAGAGTTTGCCAAATGACATCTAAAAAAGCCTTCACAGTTCTGGAACAACATCCTATGGACAGATGAGACCGAGATCAACTTGTACCAGAGTGATGGGAAGAGAAGAGTATGGAGAAGGAAAGGAACTGCTCATGATCCTAAGCATACCACCTCAGCAGTTAAGCATGGTGGTGGTAGTGTCATGGTGTGGGCATGTATGGCTGCCAATGGAACTGCTTCTCTTGTATTTATTGATGATGTGACTGCTGACAAAAGCAGCAGGATGAATTCTGAAGTGTTTCGGGCAATAATATCTGCTCATATTCAGCCAAATGCTTCAGAACTCATTGGATGGCCATCCACCACAGTTGTTTTCCGTGGTCTTCCGGGTCTTTTGGTGTTGCAGAGATCATCGGTGCGTTCCTCCTTTTTAAGAATGTTCCAAGCAGTTGTTTTGGCCAGGCCTAATGTTTTTGCTATCTCTCTGATGGGTTTGTTGTGTTTTTTCAGCCTAATGATGGCTTGCTTCACTGATAGTGACAGCTCTTGGGATCTCATCTTGAGAGTTGACAGCAACAGATTCCAAATGCAAATAGCAGACTGGAAATGAACTCTGGACCTTTTATCTGCTCATTGTAATTGGGATAATGAGGGAATAACACACACCTGGCCATGGAACAGCTGAGAAGCCAATTGTCCCATTACTTTTGGTCCCTTAACAAGTGGGAGGCACATATGCAAACTGCTGTAATTCCTGCACCGTTCACCTGATTTGGATGTAAATACCCTCAAATTACAGCTGACAGTCTGCAGGTAAAGCACATCTTGTTAGTTTCATTTCAAATCCATTGTGGTGGTGTATAGAGCCACAAATGTTAGAATTGGGTCTATGTCCCAATATTTATGGACCTGACTGTATATGCAAGGGCAGCAAAGATTAAAGGTTTTGAACCAGAAGATACCCCTCCCATAGCAGCTGAAGCATTCCCTTTTGTAATAATGGGGAATCAGATGGTAATGAAGCCATTACCATCCACTGACTTAAATGATATTAATAATTCACCAGACCCCAGAAAGACCCCCGCGGCCACTGTATCTTACTTGAAAAGAATGTGTAAGGGCCAACAGTATACTGTAGAGCAGGGGTACTCAACTGGCGGACCGCGGTCCAAATACGGATCGCGGCCGCCAGTTGTCCGGACCCCGGCCATCCTTCAGAGCGCTCCTCCTCCTGTCCCAGAGCGCTGAGCGCAGTGAGACATGTAGCGCTCCTGCACACTCTGGTACGTGCAGGAGGAGGAGCTTACCGGCGCACTTCCTCTTTCCCAGGGGCGCAGTGAGAGACAGCTCCCTCCACATGCAGGCACCAGCGCTTCCTCCCTCCGTGCGCTCACAGGTCCCTCCTCCCCTGCAGCAGCGGCAGCACGTAAGGGAGCTTCAAGCTCCAAAGGACACTTACGTGCTGCTGGAGAGGGGAGGGACATCACCGCTGCCACCAATGAAATAAATGTCACATTTGGGAAGGAAGGGGGGGGCGTGGAGAGGGCTACAGAGAGGCGGGAACACGTCACTGACTGCAGGAAAGGACTCCAGTCAGTGTGGTGCTCCCACCTCTCCTGGGCCATCTTCTTTAGGTAACCTGATTAAATAAAGTGATTAAGCCCCATCAAACCATGATAGTTTTGTTCCGCATCCAATTCCCATTATTGGGGCATTGGATGCGGACCCCTTAGTTTCAATGGAGCGGAAAAAGATGCAGACAGCACACAATGTGCTGTCTGCATCTCTTGTGGCCCCATTGTAATTAAGGGGCCGCATCCAATCCCCCAATAATGGGAATTGGATGCGGAACAAAACTATCATATGTCTGTTCGGTGGCTTGGGTTGCCACCCGGCCAGTAGTTCACCAGCAAGGCTGGTATTTTAGTTCCCTTGCCGGTGCCAGAATTTTCCTGTAAGGACTGTTAAGGTACTTTCACACTTGCGGCAGGCTGTTCACCCTGTCAGATCCGTCCTGCCGCTATTACGCCGGACTGCCACTCCCCATTGACTATAGCGGGAGTGGCGCTACAGCGCAGCATGGCAGTGCACGGCGTGAGGCCGCCAGACGAAAAAGTCGGACATGTAGTACTTTTAGTCTGGCGGCCTCTCACCGTGCTGCGCCGTAGCTCTGCCCACATCCCCATTATAGTCGATGGGCACAGAGCAGCGGCACGGCGAAGTAGTGGCAATATGGATCTGACAGGGTGAGCAGCCTGTCGGATCCGTCCTGCTGCAAGTGTGAAAGTACCCTTACTAATGAGCGCTTCCATCATGGAACGCCCATTAGTACAGCCGTTACCTCCACCGCTACTTGTGCTAGTAAAAAAATAAATAAAATTACAGTACCTCCACCTCCATTTGCTGACGCTGTGGAGAGCACTCCCTGCTGACTAGAAGCTCAGGACAGGACCTACAAGACGCCATCACGTTGGAGCATCGGTCCTAAGCGCGCAGTCAGCAGCAAATGTTCACCGCAGCCAGGGGAATAGGGGCAAGCAGAGAAGGGGGGCACTAATGGGGGCAATACTCTTACTGGGGGCACTAATGGGGACATTATTCTTACTGGGGCACTAATGTGGCCATTACTAATTCTGGGACTTACCCGGGGCGCTCCACTATAACGTCAGAGCGCCCCACGCGCATGGATCACATAATCACATGGCATCTTTACTGTTGGCGTTCAGCTCGGACCTTCACCTGACTGCAGACCCAGGTATGTGCTAGTAAAAAAATAAAAATAAAAAATACGGTACCTCCATTTGCTGACGCTGTGGAGAACACTCCCTGCTGACTAGAAGCTCAGGACAGGACCTACAAGACGCCATCACGTTAGAGCACCGGTCCTGAGCGCGCAGTCAGCAGCGAATGTTCACCGCAGCCAGGTGAATGCTAATTTTTTTATTTTTTTTTGCAAAAGCAGAGAAGGGGGGCACTACTCTTACTGGGGGCACTAATGGGGACATTATTCTTACTGTGGGCATTATTCTTACAGGGGCACTAATGTGGCCATTACTAATTCTGGGACTTACTCGGGGCGCTCCACTATAACTTCAGAGCGCCCCACGCGCATGTATCACATGATCGCATGGCATCTTTACTGTTGGCGTTCAGCTCGGACCTTCACCTGACTGCAGACCCAGGTATGTGGACCTTTAATAAAACTAGTTGAGTACCCCTGCTGTAGAGGATTACAAATTGATTTTAGAGGGGGTCGCAGGATATCAGGATTCAGCAGAAGGCGGTTTTAATTATGAAACATGTGACACTCTTGCAATACCCAGTGCAGATATCTCGCCTGCCAATTATCCTTTACGGACTTCTGTCCAGATAGTCAATGTGGACTCAAGTATTGGCGAAATTAAAAAAGACACAGCCTGTAAACAGAAACCTGGGGAAAGTGTGTCAGATTTTTCAAAAAGATTTAGACAGATTTGGATAGAGGAGGCAGGTTTGGCAACTGCAGATGATATGGGTTTAGTGTATACACAGACATTTGTTGCAAATTTGCTGCCAGAAGTCGCTAAGACGTATAAAATGATTGTTGATAATTGGCCAACATTAACCCCTACATAAACCATGAGGCAAGCCACAGCAAAAGACTCAGCGGGATGTTTTGAGGTCCAAAGGCAGAACATCAAACCATCAGCTCATGGTCTACATTTCTCCCCGCCCGGCCCTCACCATGACAATAGGGGTAGATATACAGACAAGTGCGGTTTCCAGCAGCACACAGGACCTAGACAAACCCCACGTGTATGTTTTAGGTGTGAACAACCAGGGCATTTTGTTAAAGATTGCTCTTACCCTCCCCCAGACCAGGCTCAGCAAACACAGATTAAATATCCCATTCAGTGGGGAATGAATAGAGCAAACCCACAATGAAGGTGCCCAAACTCCGTCGCCATGTGTGATCTAACCTGCACTGCAGAAGAAAAGCCCACGCACAACTCATTTCAAATCTCCTTGCAGCAATTCAACTCCAAGAGGCCATTGCAGTCATTAAGTGTCAGGCACACACAACTTCAATGACACTAGTTGCCCCGGGGGAACAGGTTAGCGGACAGGCACGCAAAAGCAGCCTCCCGTATCACACAAAATTGCGCGCTAGTACCGCTCACACCTGAAAATAACATAATGTTGTCCCAGCTCCAAACATTTGCAACATCCAAAGACATTGCTTATTGGGAGATTCAAGGGTTGACTAAAGATGCTAACGGTCTATGGTCAGAGGGAGGAGTAGTAGGAATTCCCCAAACAGCAGCCCCCATTCTTATACTCCAAATACATGGTTTTGGCCACAAGGGACTCAAGCAAACAATTGAGGAGGGTTTTGTGCAGTAAAAGGTTTTGTGCAGAGAATTTAAAGCAAGTTACAGAAAGTATGATTTCAAGATGTCTAACCTGTGCTAGAAACCATGCTCAGGGGAAGAGAGTAGGCCGTCATGAACATTTACTGCCCTCACAAGGACCATTTCAGGAACTGCAAATTGATTCTACACACAGTCCGTAGCTGAACAGTTGGCTATGGATTGGAAGTTCCATATACCCATACCATCCCCAGAGTTTAACAGTCTGTGGAGCAGAGGGAGCTGTAGACCGAGGGGTCGGTGCTGCGTCCCAGTCAGGTGATGTCATGGCACAGCAGAGAGTCTTAGCCCAGAGCAAGGAGACATTGCTGCAGTCCTACAACAAGCGCCTGAAGGACGACCTCCTATAACCATCATAAACCTGCCTGAAGAAAAGACGCTAACATCCCCCAAACAGATAAGTTTTAAAACTGCCTGCTGTTGTTTACCCCGGGCTGTGCTGAAGTTGGTGGTGAAGGTGTTACGCTGACCGGATGAGGAGCTGGTAGAGGATGAGGAAGCAGAGTAGGAGGAGGAAGCAACAGGAGGCAAACTGAAGCGCCCTGCAATCCTCGGTGGTGGAAGGACATGCGCCAAACTGCTATCCGCCTCAGGCCCAGCCGCCACTGCATTTACCCAGTGTGCTGTTATGGAGATATAACGTCCCTGACCGTGCTTACTGGTCCACGTATCCGTAGTCAGGTGCACCTTGCCACAGATGGCGTTGCGCAGTGCACACCTGATTTTGTCACCCACTTGGTTGTGCAGGGAAGGGATGGCTCGCCTGGAAAAGTAGTGGCGGCTGGGCACGACGTACTGTGGGACAGCCACCGCCATAAGGCTTTTAAAACTCTCCATCTCCACCAGACGGAATGACAGCATTTCAAAGGCCAGTAATTTTGAAATGCTGGCATTCAGGGCCAGGGATCGCGGGTGGGTAGGGGGGTACTTCCTCTTCCGCTCCAGTGTTTGGGAGATGGAGAGCTGAACGCTTCCGTGGGACATTGTGGAGATGCTTGGTGACCCAGGTGGTGGTGTTGCTGGCAAATCCTCTGTTTGCGGGGTGGCAGGTGGCACTGTCACTCCAGAGGTGGATGAAGAGGCTGTGACTGCAGCAGAAGAGGAAGCAGGAGGAGCCAGAGACCTTTCTTGGTTTTTGAGGCGTCTACTCCACTGCAGCTCGTGCTTTGCACTTAAATGCCTGGTCATGCAGGTTGTGCTCAGGTTGAGAACGTTTATGCCTCGCTTCAGGCTCTGATTGCACAGCGTGCAAACCACTCGTGTCTTGTCGTCAGCACATTGTCTGAAGAACTGCCACGCCAGGGAACTCCTTGGAGCTGGCTTTGGTGTGCTCGGTCCCTTGATGCGGTGAGCAGTAGTAGGCTTTTGCACCCTGCTCCCTCTTCTGCTGTGCTGATGGCTCTGTGCGACCACCGCCTCTTCCTCCGAACCACATAGGTCACTCGCATGACCTTGATTCCATGTGGGGTCGAGGACCTCATCGTCCTCCACATCATCTTCCACCCAGTTTTCACCCCTGCCCTCCTTGTCGGTCTGCACGCTTTCAAAAGCCCCAGCAGTTGGCACCTGTGTTTCGTCATCATCCGAGACGTGCTGCGATGGTCCTCCCATGTACTCATCTTGAAAGATAAGTGGTTGGGCATCAGTGCTCTCAATCTCTTCCACTTCTGGGGCAGGGCTATGTGGATGGCCCTGGGAAACCCTGCTAACAGAGTCATCAAAAAGCAGAAGAGACTGCTGCATGACTTGGGGCTCAGACTGCTTGGCTGATTTCCAAGGGGGTGAGGTGAAAGACTGATGGACATCGACTGCAGGTGCCAACTGTGGTCTTTCAGCAGGAGACTGGGTGGGAGACAATGTAAAGGAACTGGATCCACTGTCAGCAGCCCAATCTACTATCGCCTGTACTTGTTCAGGCCTCACCATTCGTAGAGCAGCATTAGGCCTGACCAAATAACGCTGCAGGTTTTGTCGCCTACTCGCACCTGAAGAAGGGGTTTCACTTGTGCGTGTAGCTGGCACAGATCGACCATGTCCTCTCCCTGCAACAGGAGCTCCACCAGCAGCACCACGACCTTGGCCACGTCCCTTATTTGACGCTCTCCTCATATTTAAAAAATTTAGGATCTTGCCCTAAATGGGTGTTTTTTTAATAGCAGCCTAGAACAACAGTATCTAAATGGTGTATCTCACACGTACAGGTGCAGACTAGGCCGCAATTTAAGATTTTTGCCCAAAATGGGTGTTTTTCTAATAGCAGAATAGAACCACAGTATCTATAGGGTGTATCTCACAATGACAGATGCAGCAAAGCCTGCAATATTAAGTATTTTGCCCAAAAAGGGTGTTTTTTTTTTTTTTACTAACAAAATAGAACAGCAGTATATAGCACTTGAATTTCACACGTGCAGATGCAGCAAGGGCTGTAAAATTGTATATTTTGCCCAAAAAGGATGTTTTTTAAAACCCCGAAAATTCTAGCTATATTTCTAGCTTAAATTGCACACTGACTAATGCTGCAAAGGCACCAGATGTTGGATATTGCCAAAAAAGGGTATTTTAAGCTTGGAATTGAATGTCACAAAAGCACAGATGCAGTGCTGGTGCACTGAGCTTGCATAAAATGGCCGCCGCCGCCACCAACCTTACTAACAGACGGATAAAAGTTATTTTTCTGTGTCACTGGGCTCAGGGCGGGGTAAAAAGATTGTGCACTGTACCCACAAGACAAAATCTAGGTAGATCGCTGAGTTCAATTGGAGTTCTGATAACAGATTCTTTCCTATTCTCTCCCTCCCAGCAGCAGCATCCTCTCCCTACACTAGTAACAGCAGAGTGACGTGCAGCTTATATAGAGCCTGGGTCACATGCTGCACTGGCCAATCACAGCCATGCCATTAGTAGACATGGCTGTGATGGAAATTCCAGCAGTCTTTATTCCAGCGTAGAAACAATACAAAGCAGTGGCACTTCAACTCCCGACACCTCCCATCAGATCGACATGTTTCGAACTAAGAAGCGGTTCTTAATCATGATCCAAAAGCACTTTGAACTATGGGCATTCTTTATATAGGAAAAAAAAAAAAAAAGGAATATCATCCTCACCTGTGGATGGGAGACGAGGCAAAGAAAACCCAGTTCAAAGCTTACATGTGATGAAAAACGAAGGTAAATAATACATACAAAAATTGTGTACGTCCAAATGAATAAACATCGAGACATTAAAAAAATCTGCGTAATAGAAAACGCATAATGTGAACATCACTCACAATGTAAACAGAAAACTTGACACAGTACTACATTGAACCTTACAAATAGGAACCATATATCCTCAGGTAAATTCTATGCGACACATTACACTGACTATGAGCTAGCAAACATATATATATGAAGCAGAATATTAAAATATTGTTAGCTATTTAATAAAATTGCATTAACTCTTTCCTAAGGTTGAGACCAAAGGGCATTCTAGTATTGAGATGAAAGATCCAATAGTCTTCACGAAATAGAATCTTCTTTTTGACAGCACCACCTCTTATTGGAACTCTGACCCTTTCAATAGGAAAAGTATAGAGCCCAGTAATGTCGCGATTATGGATTTTAATAAAATGTTGGGCTACACTCGACACATTAGTAGCCTTAGTATTTGTAATATAATAGGGATGTTCTCTAAATCTAGTTTTGAATTGTCTGCTGGTACTGCCGACGTACATCAGGTCACAAATGGAACACTTGATGACATAGACCACACCGGCAGTATTACAATTCATATATTCCTTGATAGGGAAACTGTCGGTGTGGGTAGAATCAAATGTGCCAGTTCTGTGAACAAAACTACAAGTCTTACACAGGTGTCCACCGCATCGAAATGAACCTGTATATTTCAGCCAGTTCTTGCCCGTGTTCACACTTGTACGGGAGAAAATTGGCGGCTATATGTGAGGACCAACGTAGGTAAAGCCGTGGGAGTGTGAGAGGACAAAAGCCCATTCCGGTTCTGAAAGGCAGATGGACAGTTCCTTTTTCCCACGAATTGAGAAAGTGTAGCTCAGGAGGGGAGGATGAGAGTAATTCTTTATATATGGTAGACAGTGGTTTGGGGATCCTACGGGTGTCTGATAGCCTTTTATCCAACCAAGAGGGAGGGCTAGAGGTAGTTGGGGGTGGTAGTTTGATCAACTTAATATCCTTCTGCAGGGCAAATCCCTGGAGGAAAGGGGCGTTTTTGGTTTTGGGGGCATTCACACGGCCACTCGCATCCGCAACCGCTGCTCCTCACTGGGGAGACTCTCGCCCCGCCGACGCTGTACATCTTCCAGGGCCTCGTGCCAGACTCCTTTCCGGACTGCATCCCTCCAGTCCGGGTCATCCTCCTCCTCGTAGTGGAACGCTGTCCAAAGACTAGCCGATTCCATCCTGCTGTAGCCAGGTGAGCAGAGGAGGACGAGACACCAGGACGACCGTGATAATGAGGAGCGCAGCAGAGGAGGACGAGACACCAGGACAACTGTGATAATGGTGAGCGCAGCAGAGGAGGACGAGACATCAGGACGACCGTGATAATGGGGAGCGCAGCAGAGGAGGACGAGACACCAGGACAACTGTGATAATGGGGAGCGCAGCAGAGGAGGACGAGACATCAGGACGACCGTGATAATGGGGAGCGCAGCAGAGGAGGACGAGACACCAGGACGACCGTGATAATTGTGAGCAGAGGAGGACAAGACACCAGGACGACCGTGATAATGCTGAGCGCAGCAGAGGAGGACGAGACACCAGGACGACTGTGATAATGGGGAGCGCAGCAGAGGAGGACGAGACACCAGGACGACTGTGATAATGGTGAGCGCAGCAGAGGAGGATGAGACACCAGGACGACTGTGATAATGGGGAGCAGAGGAAGACGAGACACCAGGACGACTGTGATAATGGTGAATGCACCAGGTAAATAAGAACTCCCGACGCTTAGTTGAGACGAATAAGAGACTTTATTCAGAATGCAATCAGGTAATGATCAGCCGGCACTCTGTTCCGGTGGCCTGGTGCACGCGTCCGATATAGCAATCTCACATGGATTAGAAGAAAAGACTGGCACTCACTATGTCTTCTGCGAACTCAAACTTTTAATGGTCACATGTAGAGTACAGTTCTGTGACGCGCGTTTCGGCTCACAATACGAGCCTTTCTCAAACAGGCAATGGTATACAAACAATGTAGCATACACGATTTAAATAGACCGCCAGGGCGGAAGTGACATCAGGTTGCCTTGGTGATGAACTAAACAAAAAGAAAAAATTAAAAACAACAAACACGTGAATGCTACATTGTTTGTATACCATTGCCTGTTTGAGAAAGGCTCGTATTGTGAGCCGAAACGCGCGTCACAGAACTGTACTCTACATGTGACCATTAAAAGTTTGAGTTCGCAGAAGACATAGTGAGTGCCGGTCTTTTCTTTTATTCAGAATACGGCTGTACAGGATTTGGCGTGACGTTTAGGCCCACCTGGGCCTTTATCAAACTACAGCAAATCACAGGTGAGATATCATGTTAGTAGATGTAACAACCACAGCAATACATAGTACAAAGAAAAGGAGAACAGAACAGTAGATACACATAATTGTTATTTACTGGAGATTACTCTGTTAGGCCTCTTTCACACTTGCGTTGTTGGGATCTGGCGTGCACTTCCGTTGCCGCAGGTGCCTGCCGGATCCGGAAAAACGCAAGTGTACTGAAAGCATTTGAAGACGGAACCGTCTTCCAAATGCTTTCAGTGTTACTATGGCAGCCAGGACGCTATTAAAGTCCTGGTTGCCATAGTAGGAGCGGGGAGCGGGGGAGCGGTATACTTACAGTCCGTGCGGCTCCCCGGGCGCTCCAGAATGACGTCAGAGTGTCCCATGCGCATGGATGACGTGATCCATGCGATCACATGATCCATGCGCTTGGGGCGCCCTGACGTCACTCTGGAGCGCCCGGGGAGCCGCACGGACGGTAAGTATGCTGCTCCCCCGCTCCCCGCTACACTTTACCATGGCTGTCAGGACTTTAGCGTCCCGGCAGCCATGGTAACCACTCTGAAAAAGCTAAATGTCGGCTCCGGCAATGCGCCGAAACGACGTTTAGCTTAAGGCCGGATCCGAATCAATGCCTTCCAATGGGCATTAATTCCGGATCCGGCCTTGCGGCAAGTGTTCCGGATTTTTGGCCGGAGCAAAAAGCGCAGCATGCTGCGGTATTTTCTCCGGCCAACAAACGTTCTGTACCGGAACTGAAGACATCCTGATGCATCCTGAACGGATTACTCTCCATTCAGAATGCATTAGGATAAAACTGATCAGGATTCTTCCGGCATAGAGCCCCGACGACGAAACTCTATGCCGGAAGAAAAGAACGCAGGTGTGAAAGGGCCCTAACAAGGTAATGGTAACTGATCATATTAGCTGATCACTGGAAGCTGCTCCAGACAATAGTACAGAGTATCAAGCACATTGGGTTAAGGAACGGACGTCGGCATCCACCGCTGAGTCCGCCATACATGATAAAATCAAGCACATTACGCGACATATGCGGATGTTGGGTGCATAAGGAAAATACATAGTCGAGTGCATAAGGAAATACTCCATCTTATTAAAATTCAAAATGCATGAGGATGTTCTATGACCCTGCTGGGTACATGAAGACGTTACAATGCTGTAGAGGAGATGTCCTTGTCCGCTGGGTACATAAGGCAATATATCCCAATCTTGGTGAGAATGCTGGGTACATAAGGTAAATGTATACGGCAATATTCCATATTGCAAAATCTCAAAACACACGAGGAGGATACTGAATAATCCTGCTGGATACCTAAAGCGATTACATTGCTGGGTACATAAGGCCATATTTGCATCTTTCAGGCCGATAAGGATGTAATATAACCTGCTGAGTATATGTGACAGTGTTCGTTACCCCTGAAGGGGTTGCCTGCTGGATATATGAGGGTATACAGAACGATGTAAGGAAAGTATACATGTACAAATACACACAAGACATGGATCCATTGCTTAGTCAGCCCCATATCAACTACTGGAACCGGAAAAAGATGCAGATATCTCTCCTATCTAGGAGGGTAGGAGGGCGCCCCCATGGTGGTGAGGAAGCGCAGACCTTATCTGGTGCCGCTTGTCTGGTGTTGTGCCTCAGCACTATCGGAAGGTGCGCGGCGTGGACCGGGCCGCGCGTCCTATTTCAAAGAATGCGCACGTCATCCGAAACAGGCTGCGCATGCGCCCGGGCTGCCGTTCGCTTCACGCCTCAATCTGGGAGGAGGTTGGACCGTGTCTCCCTGTGAGGACTGACTAGAGTGGCAGGGGGCGGTATTTAGTATCGTATGTGAGCTCTCTATAGTAAAACAATAGGGATGAAGGGGATGCCAAAGGTCATCCGGACCATACTATGTACTTACTAAAGGATAGCCAATAGTTCTATCTGGAAGAAAGGAGATAATATACCAATGTTGGAGATAAGGCGTCAGGTGGTAAAATAGGGGTATAGAAGTATGTAGGTAAAGCGTATAAGCGATGAACATCTAGACACGCAGAATGGATGGGTCAAAAAGTGGTTGGCAAATTGAAAAACACATTTGTAATAATGGGATTGCCAGGAGGACCATACACTCACCTAAAGAATTATTAGGAACGCCTGTTCTATTTCTCATTAATGCAATTATCTAGTCAACCAATCACATGGCAGTTGCTTAAATGCATTTAGGAGTGTGGTCCTGGTCAAGACAATCTCCTGAACTCCAAACTGAATGTCAGAATGGGAAAGAAAGGTGATTTAAGCAATTTTGAGCGTGGCATGGTTGTTGGTGCCAGACGGGCCGGTCTGAGTATTTCACAATCTGCTCAGTTACTGGGATTTTCACGCACAACCATTTCTAGGGTTTACAAAGAATGGTGTGAAAAGGGAAAAACATCCAGTATGAGGCAGTCCTGTGGGCGAACATGCCTTGTGGATGCTGGAGGTCAGAGGAGAATGGGCCGACTGATTCAAGCTGATAGAAGAGCAACGTTGACTGAAATAACCACTCGTTACAACCGAGGTCAGCAGCAAAGCATTGGTGAAGCCACAACACGCACAACCTTGAGGCGGATGGGCTACAACAGCAGAAGACCCCACCGGGTACCACTCATCTCCACTTCAAATAGGAAAAAGAGGCTACAATTTGCACGAGCTCACCAAAATTGGACTGTTGAAGACTGGAAAAATATTGCCTGGTCTGATGAGTCTCGATTTCTGTTGAGACATTCAAATGGTAGAGTCCAAATTTGGTGTAAACAGAATGAGAACATGTCTCCATCCTCTAATGGCTACTTCCAGCAGGATAATGCACCATGTCACAAAGCTCGAATCATTTCACATTGGTTTCTTGAACATGACAATGAGTTCACTGTACTAAAATGGCCCCCACAGTCACCAGATCTCAACCCAATTAGGGATCTTTGGGATGTGGTGGAACGGGAGCTTCGTGCCCTGGATGTGCATCCCTCAAATCTCCATCAACTGCAAGATGCTACCCTATCAATATGGGCAAACATTTCTAAAGAATGCTATCAGCACCTTGTGGAATCAATGCCACGTAGAATTAAGGCAGTTCTGAAGGCAAAAGGGGGTCCAACACCGTATTAGTATGGTGTTCCTAATAATTCTTTAGGTGAGTGTAGGTTCTAACTATCCCTGGGGAGAAATGTGCACCTATCTCCGCATGCGTCTACCACATAAATATTCTGGCCAAGGGGAAAGATGGCGTAAGCAATCTGTATTCTGGGGTGTTGAATTAACGGTATAAGGGACACCTACTAGTATATGGAGTCAGTCAGAAATATGTCTTCATGTTACAAGAGGCTCCGGATCTCATACTCTCTGTTCATTCCCTTAGGCCTCATGCCCACGACCGTTCGGTTTTTTTTGCGGTCCACAAACCGTGGATCCGCAAAAAACGGAAGCCACCCCCGTGTGCCTTCCGCAATTTGCGTAACGGAACGGGCGGCCCATTGTAGACATGCCTATTCTTGACCGCAAAACGGACAAGAATAGGACAGGTTATATTATTTTGCGGGGCCTCGGAACGCAGCAACGGATGCGGACAGCACACAGAGTGCTGTCCACATCTTTTGCGGCCCCAAAAACTGCGGCTCGGATGCGGACCCGAAAAACGGTTGTGTGCATGAGGCCTTAGGCTCCAAGCTATCCAATTTATGGATCCAGAAGGCTCCCTGGTTTTCAGTTGTTTTGCCTCCCCGTCTGCTGGCTTTAATCTGCACAATCGCCTGAAATTTCAATTGTGCCAAGTTATGCCCTGCTGCGGAAAAATGTGCCGCTACTGGAAATAGGAGATTTTTTTTCGTCTAATAAACGACTTGTGTTGGCACACGCGGTCACTGATTTTTTGCGTTGTCTCTCCTACATAGAGTTTGCCACAGGGGCTTTTTAAGAGGTAAAAGCACACTATGTGCTGTCCGCATCCGCATTTCCGGAGCCGCAAAAAAATAGGACATATCCTATTTATGCATTTTGTATTATAGTGCCGGCGATGCACATTGCCGGTGTCTGTGTTTTGCGGATCCGCAAAACACTTAGGCCTCTTACGTTCCGTTTTTGCATTCTATATACGGACCGTATACGGAACCATTCATTTCAATGGATCCGCAAAAAAAAACGGAAGGTACTCAGTATGTCTTCCGTTTCCGTATTTTCAATCCGTTCAAACAGACAAGGATAGGACTGTTCTATTAGGTGACGGCTGTTCCGTTCCACAAAAAACAGAATGCACACGGATGTCATCCGTATTTTTTGCGGATCCGTTTTTTTGCGAACCGCAAAATACTGAAAAATCCATACGGTCATGTGCAAGAGGCCCTACTGACGTGTGAATGGACCCTTAGGGCTTGTTCACACGACCATATGGTTTTGCGGCCGGTTTTTCACGGATCCGCTGTTCCGTTTTTTTGGGATCCGTTGTTTCCGCAAAAACAGGGACTTTGTAATCATTGCAAACACCAAACACATTTCTAAGGCGTGGATCCGCAAAAAACGGATGACATACAGACATTTCTGGATGCATTCTGTTTTTTTATACGGACCCGTTGACTTGAATGGAGCCACTGAACGTGATTTGCAGAAAATAATAGAACCTGACTCAAAATGTTGCGGAACGGAAAAAAAGGAAATACGGAAATGGAATGCATACGGAGTACATGCCGTTTTTTTTGTGAACCCATTGAAATGAATGGTTACGTATACAGAAAGCAAAAAACGTTTGTGTGAAAGAGCCTTTATGTGGGGTTCTGTGGATGACGCACTGTTATGGGGGTTCTGTGGATGACACACTGTTATGGGGGATCTGTGGATGACACACTGGTTTGGGGGATCTGTGGATGACACACTGTTATGGGGGATCTGTGGATGACACTGTTATGGGGGATCTGTGAATGACACACTTAGGCCTCATGCACACGACCGTTGTTCCGCTTTCTGTTTTTTTTCGCGGACCCATTGACTTTCAATGGGTCCGTGGAAAAATCGGAAAATGCACAGTTTGGCTTCCGCGTCCGTGATCCGTTTTTCCAGTCCGTGAAAAAAATATGACCTGTCCTATTTTTTTCACGGACAACGGTTCACGGACCCATTCAAGTCAATGGGTCCGTGAAAAATCACGGATGCACACAAGATAGTCATCTGCGTCCGTGATCCGTGTCTGTTTTTCCTATCATTTTCAATGCAAACTTGCCTTAGTTTTTTTTTTCACTTTTCATGTCCGTGGATCCTCCAAAAATCAAGGAAAACCCACGGAAGAAAAAATGGTCACGGATCACGGAACAACAGAAATCGTGTGCATGAGGCCTAATGGAGGATCTGTGGATGACGCACTGTTATGGGGGATCTGTGGATGACACACTGTTATGGGGGATCTGTGGATGACACACTGTTATGGGGGATCTGTGGACTACTGCATGATCCCCATCACTGTGCCTGGTGGCAGCACTGATCACCCTCTATGTGCATGTGAATGCAGCTGGCACCTTTGCAGCAGGTGGAATACCATCGGTCACTCCTCCCCCTGACGCTGTAACTTGATTGTGTCTGCCTCCCTCTTTATATATAAGGCTCAGCGATGAGCCGCCTGTACCATTCAGTGTGCGGGGGTGTGTGTGGTACTGCAGGCTGCAACATGAAGACACTCAACACTCCGAACACCGGGCTGCTGCAGGGTGAGTGCAGGCACCTGGCACTGCCATGCTGCTTGCGTCCTCTATTATCTGGCAAATTTTGATTCTATGGGGCACATTTACTATGATGATTGCACCTGTTTTGGGTTGAAAAAATGCTGTTTAAAACTTCTTGTTAGGTGCATTTAATACTGAGCGTGTGCCTGTTTTGGAGGCTTTTGCGCCTCGTTCGAGAATTTTGAAGATTTCAACTAATTTTGCAATTGCCTAATTTTTACTCCACTCCAGGGTGGCTTATTTTTGTCGGTTTTGAGTGGTGACGACAGATTATTTATTTTATTTTGCATTACAATTTGCAGTTTCTGTTAGATGTGTGACTTTTCACAGGTCATTTGTTCCTTTTTTCATGCGCATAGTAATTAGAATGGAATCACCTGACTAATACAAAGACGCCTCATTCATCTGCTGCTGTGCGACTTTTCATAAATAGTCGGCAGAATATCGACAGAGAATCCACTGCTCCCGTCTAATTGAGGTCTAAAAAACAGACGAGCTTGATAAGTGTGCCCCTATACGTTTATTTGCCATTAGTACTTAGCTGCTAATTAATCATTGGGACAGGTACTGCTTATTTGTAATGCTTAAACCTGCAGTCCTGTGTAAAAGTACTTATTAGGCCCATAACTGATTCAGCTCTGCTACATTTGTGTAACCTGCAACCTCTGACTGTTCAGTTGGGATGAAACTACAACTCTCAACATGTCCTGACAGCAGCAATCGTTAATTTCTAACGATAATTTGTTTTCCCTTAGTCCTAACAGTAGCACAGATGGGGTTAACTGCCCCCCGTGGACTGGTAGGACCGGCGAAATTTTTAATGAGCCCAAAGAATAACCAATAGAAGAACTCCAGCTCCCTTAAAGGGAGGGGTTCGCCCCCCAGCCCACCGTGTCTATAACAAGAAAGTACCTTTAGGGTGGGAAATTTGTGTGCTGCTGTTAGGACTAAGGGAAAACAAATTATCGTTAGAAATTAACGATTCCCTTACGTCCTACCAGCAGCACAGATAAGGAGATGGCAAGAAGAATCCCCTAGGGAGGGTCCTCATGCTCAACAGAAGTAAGGACTGTCTGCCCAAAGGCCGAAAACTCTGATACCTTAGCATCTATCCTATAATGGGAGATGAAGGTTGATTCAGAGCTCCAGGAAGCTGCCTTACAGATCAACTCTAGGGGGAGAAGACTTCTCTCCGCGACAGAGGTAGCTACGGCCCTTGTAAAATGGGCCCTCACAAACTCCGGAGGATCTAAGGATTGAGAGGTGAAAGCTTCCTTAATGGCTTCCTTAACCCAGCGACTAATAGTAGTTTTAGACGCCTTACGGCCTTTAGACTTACCGGCAAACAGGATAAAAAGATTTTCATCTATCCTGAATTCTTTGGATCTATCCACATAGATCTGGAGGCATCTCGATATATCCAGTGGATGTCGGACTGGAACATCAGAGGAGGAGGCAGAGAATAATACAGGTAGAGAGATTACCTGATTGATATTTTGAAAGGTTGGAACTTTAGGTCTAAAATAAGGTAGAAATTTTAGAAGGACCCTATCCTGTAAGAACATGGTGTATGGGTATAACGCAGAGAAAGCTTGCAGCTCCGAAATTCTTTTGGCTGAGGTTATGGCCAGAAGAAAGACCACCCTAAGTGTTAGAAATTTAAAGCTTGCCTCCTCCAAGGGTTCAAAGGGGGGGGGGGGGATGCTAACCCCCTGAGAACAACTGACAAATCCCATTGAGGAACGGGTTTCAGTATTGTAGGCTTCAATCTTTCCGCTCCCTTAAGGAAGCGTTTGATGAGCGGGTCCCGAGAATATGGCCTGTTGAGACAGGCCGAGATGGCAAAAACTTGGACCTTCAGGGTAGATGGGGAGAGAACTCTGTCTATCCCATCCTGAAGGAATTGTAAGATCGCTGAGAGGGGCGGATCTGCAGACGCCACCTGGTTGGAGCTACACCAAGAGGTGAAGATCCTCATGATCCGGGAGTAGGCCTTCTTGGTAGACTCTGCTCTGGAATGCGACAAAGTTCTCAGGACCGACTCAGAGAGCCCATCCGCTCTGGGAAGGGACTGATCAACCTCCAGGCTGTCAGGTTGAACCTGTGCAGATCTGGGCAGAGATGAGTGTCCCACGACACCAGGGTCTGCTCCGGGGAGAGTGTCCCATATTGTCCCCGACTCATCTGAATGAGCTGGGTAAACCAGGATCTCCTGGGCCAAAATGGTATGATGGCTATTACCGAGGCTTGATCCTGACAGATTTTCATCAATACCCTCGGAATCATGGAAAAGGGAGGCAAGATGTACGCCAGCCTGAACCTCCACGGTATTGTCAGAGCATCTATCGCCAGGGGGTTGTCCTCCCTGTATAGGGAACAGAACCTCTGTACCTTGGCGTTGAACCTGGTTGCCATGAGATCTACCTCTGGCATCCCCCCATCTGAGGACTAACTGTTTGAAGATCTCCGGATGCAGTGACCATTCCATGGTCGGTAAGCCGCGACTTAGGCGGTCCGCGATGATGTTGAGGGAGCCTCGGATGTGAGTGGCGGATAGATGGGATAGGTTCAGCTCTGCCCACTGCAGAATTACCCCAATCTCTGAAAGAAGGGGTAAGGATCTTGTGCCTCCCTCCTTGTTTATGTAAAGCACAGCAGTCATGTTGTCTGACTGGACTTTCACTGCTTTGCCCCGAATCAGAGGGGCGAAGTGAAGGAGGGCTAGCCGGATAGCACGCATCTTGCGGAGATTCGAAGAAAGATGCCGCTCCTGAAGAGACCAAGATCCCCGAACTGGGGATCCGTCTAAATGGGCGCCCCAGCCTACAAGGGATGCGTCTGTAGTCAATATGAGCCAAACTGGTTGGGTCATAGACTTCCCTTCTGGTAGATGGAACCACCACCTGAGGGAATTTCGGGTTTGGTTGGATAGGGAGCACAGGGAATATAGCCCCGTAGGGCTGCCGTTCCATTTGTTTAAGACCTCCGACTTAAGAGGTCGGAGGTGCCATAAAGCCCAAGGGACTGCATCCGCAGCCGCTGACATGAGCCCCAACATCTTCATGAGGGTCCGTATAGAGACTCGTCGTGGTACCTTAAGGAACCTTGCCAGGTCCTGAATCCGTGTTCTTCTTTCTGGCGTCAACTGGAGGGACATCTCCAGAGAGTCGATTATGAATCCTAGATAATGGATAGAAGTTGAAGGGCTCACGTTCGACTTCTGCCAGTTGATAATCCAGCCGAGGCGGAGCAGAAAGGAAATTGCAACATGAAGATGATGGGAAAGTAGAGGGACTGAAGGGGCTAGAAGAAGCCAGTCGTCCAGGTAAGGGACAATGGTCAGACCCTGGAGTCTCAAAGCTGCCACCACCGATACTACCACTTTGGTGAAGATAAGGGGGGCAGATGAGATTCCAAAGGGAAGGGCGGCAAACTGAAAATGCCTGCACACTCCTGAAATCTGGACCGCGATCCTGAGAAATTTCCGGGAGGAAGGATGGATCGGGATGTGGAGGTAAGCATCCTTGAGGTCCAGAGTAGCCATCACATCCCCAGGATTGAGGAGGTGGCTGACTGACCTTATGGTTTCCATGCGGAACCTGGTTCTCCTTACGAAACGATTGAGGAATCTCAAATCTATGATCATCCGAAGATCTCCTGTCTTTTTGGGTACCAGAAATACTGGAGAATAAATCCCTAGACCCTTCTCCCCTGCCGGTACCTTCTCCAGGGCTCCCTTGGAATGGTAGTCTTGGATATAGGACTCTATGATCCTTTGCCTGGCCGGCGAAAAACTGCGCGTAGCAATGAATCTTCCTGGGGGGAGAGAAGCAAGGTCTATTAGATAGCCCTTGGCTACTATACTTTGGACCCAGGGATCTAAGATTTCCTGGGCCCATACGTGTTTGTAAAAGGAAAGACAACCCCCTACAGGCAGGTGATGGAGTGGTACGGGAAAATCTAGAGGCGTAACGACAGGGGTAGCAGGGTTTATCCAAGAGCCTCTGGGAGGCCCATAGTCAGGAGGGCTTTGCCTCCCTGGTGGGTTTACGGGAGCGTCTAGAAAACTTTATAGACGCCCCCCCCCCAGTCTCTACGTCCAGCCTGCTGTCCTGGTCGCCCCCGCGAGCTTGTCTACCCCTGCCCCGAAAGGGCTGTTGGGGGAGACTCTTTCCCTTTTTATCTAAGAGACCCTTCATAATGGTGTCTAACTCAGATCCGAATAGACGATTCGGTTCAAAGGGGAGCCCACAGAGGTTGTACTTGGATGCATTATCTGCATTCCAAGGCTTTAGCCACAGAGGTCTCCTAGCAGCAGACATTAGAGCCATTTTTTGGCCGCCAATTTTTAGCTGTAGCTGGGATGTGTCACACAGGAAATCCATGGCCAAATTGACGGATTTGAAGGCGGTGAGGATATCGTCCCGAGAGACACTTTGGTCGACATCCGTCTGGATTTGATTCAACTTAGACCTAAGAAAAGAAGAGACCTCTGTGGCTGCAATGGATGTCGAGGCCGAGGCTGCGGCCGCCGAGTAACCCCTTCTTAGGGTACATTCTGCCCTCCTATCTAGAGGGTCCTGCAGACTAGACCCATTGTCTGCAGGAACCAGAGTGCGCCTGGACAACTTGGCTATCGCCATGTCCACCTTAGGAATGGAACCCCATGATTCCACTAAGGGTTTAGCCATCGGAAACATTAACTTAAATTTCCGGGTAAGGACTGGACCTTTCTCCGGCTTTTTCCACTCTGTGCGCATCACAGAGAGAAGGGTCTAATCTGCCTTAAAGACCCGCTGGGTCCGGCAGGCGGGATCGGAAGACTCCCCTACGTCAACATCATGGTCCCCCGACCTGATGGACTTTAGTAGCTTCTGTGTCTTTTCGGGTGGAAAGAAACAAGAAGTTGACTCTTCCTCATCAGAGGAAGACGTCCCAACAGAAAGGGGCATCGGTCTATCAGTGGCGGCGACCACCTCCATCGGAGTTTGAGAGGCAATCGGTAACCTCTCATTTAGAAGGCGTACGACCCCCTTAATGGAGTCGTCTACGTAAGTCTTGGCCCACTGGTACATGTCCTGCATTGTAGGTTCTGTAGCAGTGGCGGAACGGCAGCTGTCGCACCTGGAAAAGGGGCAACTCTCGTCAAGAGGCATGTTGCACTCGTAACAGGCCAAGTGTTTCCTCTTGGCCGCTGACTTCCGTTGCTGGTCTGACTCTCTGGGAGAAGCCATAGCTGAAATGAAAGAAGAAAAATTAAAAGCATCCCTAAAAGTAAGGGAGAAACATCCATTAACTAGCGGCACGAACCAGAGGAGAAGTCAAACACAATGATAAAGCTGAAAATAGAATATCAATCGGATGATAGCAATATCTCTCACTGAACACAGGAGACTCTGGAGCTAGCTTGTTGAAGCAGCGCAGCCAGAGACAGAATGAAGCTATCATGGAGCTTATAGCTCCACCCAGGGGAGGGGCCTGTTACCAGCCCTCCCCAGGAGTCCTTGTAAAGCTACTTGTTTTAAAACCTTACAGAGGTAAAAAAAAAGGCATTTAATTTGCCCTTGTATGGCCCCCACTCCATGTGGGAACAACCCTCCGGCCAGTGTCGTACCAAGGGGGGGGGGGGCGGCCCGCCCCGGGTGCCACTCACAAGAGGGGTGCCAGTGGCGTAGGGATCGCCATAGCAGCCATAGCAATGGCTATGGGGCCCTACGCCACTGGGGGCCCGCCGCGACTGAGGATAAAAAATAAAAAATAAAAAATGTGGCGAGTGGGCCAGGCGTGGCGCTGTGATAGGGGCAGGGCTCCAGATGGTCTCTCCCTCCCCCAATAAGAAGAGGGACAGGGCCGGGGGAGGGGCTGTGGCCACTGCGCCACCAATGAAGATAACTGACCTGTTAATACAAATGCAGGAGGCGGGTGCCGAAATCAATTAGCCGGCACCCGACCTCTATGACAGGGAGCTGCGATCAGCCTCATCAGCGGCAGTTAACCCCTCAGGTGCCGCTCCCTGTCACAGAGGTCGGGTGCCGCTATTTGATTCCGGCACCCGCCTCCTGCATTTGTATTAACAGGTCAGTTATCTTCATTAACATTGAGTGCGGCCCCCCCCCCCAGTATAATAAACATTGAGTGCGGCCCCCCCCCCCCAGTATAATAAACATTGAGTGCGGCCCCCCCCCAGTATAATAAACATTGAGTGCGGCCCCCCCAGTATAATAAACATTGAGTGCGGCCCCCCCCAGTATAATAAACATTGAGTGCGGCCCCCCCCAGTATAATAAACATTGAGTGTGGCCCCCCCCAGTATAATAAACATTGAGTGCGGCCCCCCCCAGTATAATAAACATTGAGTGTGGCCCCCCCCAGTATAATAAACATTGAGTGCGGCCCCCCCCCCCAGTATAATAAACATTGAGTGCGGCCCCCCCTCCCCCAGTATAATAAACATTGGTGGGCAGTGGGCAGTGCCAATGAGGGTTAAAAAATAAAAAATTAACTCACCTCCGCACTGCCCACCAATGTTTATTATGTTGGGGGGGCACACTGCGCCACCAATGTTTATTATACTAGGGTGTTGGGGGGGGGCGCACTGCACCACCAATGTTTATATGTTTATTATACTAGGGAGGGGGGGCGCACTGCACCACCAGTGTTTATATGTTTATTATACTAGGGAGGGGGGGCGCACTGCGCCACCAATGTTTATTATGTTGGAGGGGGCGCACTGCGCCACCAATGTTTATTATACTGGGGTTTAAGGGGGTGCAGGTTTTTATTTTATTAAGGAAGGGTTAAGGGGTGGTTAATGGGTTTTATTAAGGGGGGTTAATGGGTTTATTTCGTTAAGGGGGTGTGCAGAGGTTTATTTTATTAAGGGGTTTTATTTTTATTTATAAATATTTTTGAAAACATTGAAATAATAAGTTTGTGCATGTTTTCTTAACTTTCTTGGGGGGGGGGGGGGGGTGCCAAACAAAGGGTTCGCCCCGGGTGCCAAATGCTCTAGGTACGCCCCTGCCTCCGGCTGCCAGACTGATTTTCTTCAAGAAAAAAGAAGCAACAAAATCGGGGACCGCCGGAAAACCGGAAGTGACGCCGCCAGTAACCGCGCGTCACTTCCGGTCATGGCGGCGCCCATACCACGCCGGATCGGAGAACCGATGCATTCAGGAGGGGAGCCAGTGCCCAAAGGGAACACATTGCCCCCAGGTAACGCTTAGGTAGCTAACTGGGGGAAAAATAAAATAAAAATAAGCGCAGACATAAGCGCTAGATGACGAGAGAAAAAAGAGACCAAACAGACATAGCTGACAATGGTCTCCAAATCCCAAAAAGGGAGAGCTTCGCCAGTCCACCTGTCCAAAGGACAGAAAAAAACACGGTGGGCTGGGGGGCGAACCCCTCCCTTTAAGGGAGCTGGAGTTCTTCTATTGGTTATTCTTTGGGCTCATTAAAAATTCCGCCGGTCCTACCAGTCCACGGGGGGCAGTTAACCCCATCTGTGCTGCTGGTAGGACGTAAGGGAATAAATGGTTATCAGTGCAGTTCCAATTTACGAGTTTAGGTCGCTAGTCTGTATAATATTCAGAGATGTAGCAGAGCTGGTTTTGTTCTGTGGGAAATGCATTGCTGGTCCAGCCTGATAATGCAGTAGAGATGACGTGGATTCCGGCAGTTCTGTGTAAAAATACATGCAAGTCATGGTTGAGGCCAGACACTATGGGCTCATGCACACGAACGTATTTTTCTTCTGTTTTTTATATATATTTTTTTACAGGTCTATATACGGAACCTTTCATTTCAATGGGGCTTGAAAAAAACGGAAATGGCTCCATGTGCACATGGCTTTCCGCAAAAAAAAAAAAAAAAATGTCCTATCCTTGTCCGTTTTAGGGACAAGGATGGGCATTGTTACAATGGATCTGCAAAAAAACGGGCGCCATACAGATGTCATCCGTTTTTTTAATTTTTTTTGCGGATCTGTGTTTTGTGGACCACAAAAAAATACATACGGTCGTGTGCATGAGCCCTAACTCAGCTCTTCCCTTTGAATCCAGAGGGGGGGAAAAAGCACCTATACAAGCAGACAAACATTGCGAGCTTGTGAGCATTCACGTGTTTGATTTCAAGTGTGTGATCATCAGAAAACAATTATTAAATAATATTTTTTTATATTTTTAAATGATGTCATTTTGAAGTTTATATTTCAACTAAAACCCAAAAATGCTTTATTTTTCACACTGACCACGAAGGCCCCTTTAACACGAGCGAGTATTCCATGCGGGTGCAATGCGTGATGCGAACGCATTGCGCCCGCATTGAATCCGGACCCATTCATTTCAATGGGTCTGTGTACACGAGCGTTGGTTTTCACGCATCACTTGTGCGTTGCGTGCAAATCTCAGCATGTTTTATATTCCTCGTTTTTCACGCAGCCCTGGCCCCATAGAAGTGAATGGGGCTGCGTGAAAAACGCATCGCATCCACAAACAAGTGCGGATGCAATGCGTTTTTCACTGATGGTTGCTCAAGAGATGTTGTTTGTAAACCTTCAGTTTTTTTATCACGTGCGTAAAAAACGCATCAATGCACATTTCACCCGCGTGATAAAAACTGAACAACTGAACGCAATCGCATCCAAAACTGACTAAACTTGCTTGCGAAATGGTGAGCGTTTTCCTGAACGCATCTGGACCGGTTAGAAAGTTAACCCCTATCAGCAGTAAAGAGTATCACTGTTAGATCTGTGGGACCCTTACTAGCCTTGAGAATAGGGGTCCCGTTCCCTTGTCCACATGGCGTGTGCACTGTCGCTCCATTCAATCTCTATGGGACGACCTGATCCAACAGAGAATAAATGGAGCAGCAGGGAGCATGCTCGACCATTACTCCATTCAAACAATGGACATAGGAATTCTACTCTTGGGATAGGTCGTGGTCCCCGCGAATGGAGTCCTATCAATTGAGCAAGTATCCCCTTTCCTGGGCGGGTAAATGCCATATAATAATGAGCATTACTTGCAGATTAGATCTAGCACCGCTGCTCCCCTTCTCGCCATCAGGGTTTCTTTACTTAGCTCCCTCTAGTGGTGGCTGTAGGCAGGCAGAATTTGCAATAAGCAGCTAAGCTTCATCTAGGATTGTGTCTAAACTCCATGAACCGTGATGTCACAAGCAGGAAAATATCTACATCTCATGTGCTCTTGTAATAAAAATTAGTATTATAATATAAAATAATAATTAACATGGCCACTTGGGATCCAATGTCATATGACATCACAAGGTCTTTACCACTCGGGTTTAGACACCGCCCTTCTTCAAATGTTGACTTTAGGCAAGCAGAATTTATACTAAGCTCCCTCTAGTGGCAGCTGTAGGCAAGCAGAATTTGTAGTAAGCTCCCTCTAGTGGTGGCTGTAGGCAGGCAGAATGTATAGTAAGCTCCCTCTAGTGGAGGCTGTAGGCAGGCAGAATTTATAGTAAGCTCCCTCTAGTGGCAGCTGTAGGCAAGCAGAATTTATAGTAAGCTCCCTCTAGTGGTGGCTGTAGGCAGGCAGAATGTATAGTAAGCTCCCTCTAGTGGAGGCTGTAGGCAGGCAGAATTTATAGTAAGCTCCCTCTAGTGGCAGCTGTAGGCAAGCAGAATTTATAGTAATCTCCCTCTAGTGGTGGCTGTAGGCAAGCAGAATTTATAGTAAGCTCCCTCTAGTGGAGGCTGTAGGCAGGCAGAATTTGTAGCAAGCTCCCTCTAGTGGAGGCTGTAGGCAGGCGGAATTTATAGTAAGCTCCCTCTAGTGGAGGCTGTAGGCAGGCAGAATTTATAGTAAGCTCCCTCTAGTGGAGGCTGTAGGCAGGCAGAATTTATAGTTAGCTCCCTCTAGTGGAGGCTGTAGGCAGGCAGAATTTGTAGTAAGCTCCCTCTAGTGGAGGCTGTAGGCAGGCAGAATTTATAGTAAGCTCCCTCTAGTGGAGGCTGTAGGCAGGCAGAATTTGTAGTAAGCTCCCTCTAATGGTGGCTGTAGGCAGGCAGAATGTATAGTAAGCTCCCTCTAGTGGAGGCTGTAGGCAGACGGAATTTATTGTAAGCTCCCTCTAGTGGAGGCTGTAGGCAGGCGGAATGTATAGTAAGCTTCCTCTAGTGGAGGCTGTAGGCAGGCAGAATGTATAGTAAGCTCCCTCTAGTGGAGGCTGTAGGCAGGCAGAATGTATAGTAAGCTCCCTCTAGTGGAGGCTGTAGGCAGGCAGAATTTATAGTAAGCTCCCTCTAGTGGAGGCTGTAGGCAGGCAGAATGTATAGTAAGCTCCCTCTAGTGGAGGCTGTAGGCAGGCAGAATATATAGTAAGCTCCCTCTAGTGGAGGCTGTAGGCAGGCAGAATTTATAGTAAGCTCCCTCTAGTGGTGGCTGTAGGCAGGGAGAATTTATAGTAAGCTCCCTCTAGTGGTGGCTGTAGGCAGGCAGAATTTGTAGTAAGCTCCCTCTAGTGGAGGCTGTTGGCAGGCGGAATTTGTAGTAAGCTCCCTCTAGTGGAGGCTGTAGGCAGGCAGAATGTATAGTAAGCTCCCTCTAGTGGAGGCTGTAGGCAGGCAGAATTTATAGTAAGCTCCCTCTAGTGGTGGCTGTAGGCAGGGAGAATTTATAGTAAGCTCCCTCTAGTGGTGGCTGTAGGCAGGCAGAATTTGTAGTAAGCTCCCTCTAGTGGAGGCTGTGGGCAGGCGGAATTTGTAGTAAGCTCCCTCTAGTGGAGGCTGTAGGCAGGCAGAATTTATAGTAAGCTCCCTCTAGTGGAGGCTGTAGGCATTTTGGACCTAATAATAACACGATGTTTGAAGCAGATGAGGGAGGGTTGTGGAGACACAGTCCAGAGCTCTAGCTAAAAGGGTTTTCTTTACTGATGACCTATTTCCTGGAGAGGTTGATCAGTATCTGATTGGTGGGGGTCCAACACCTGGGACCCCCGCCCATCAGATTTTTGAGAAGGTACCAGTGCTCCTGTCAGCGCCGCTGCCTTCTCACAGCTCACTTTCTGGCACTGCTGGCCTCCGCAGAGAGATGGGCAAAACATAGTAGGCATAGGTAATATTGGGCCTGTACCCCAAATCCTTTCCTTTCCTCCTTGCATAGAGAGGACAGCGCTGCATTATAAGAAACTGGAAAATCTGCACACTGCAGACTGCCCCAGAAGAAGTTGTGGATGCAGCTCTAGGTGTGACTGGAGTATAAATTAAAATCATAAGAATTGGAGCTGGTAACAGGCAGTAGCATTGAAATCATGGAGGGGTGACCGAACAATTTTTCACAGCTTGGGGGGAGGGGGGACACTTGTACAGAGTAATGAGGGTCTTGTGTCTCTACAGGGACTGGATCCAGCCTCCGCTCCACCGTGCAGGATCCTCCCTCCGTCCCCCGGCCATCCAGGTCTCGAGTGGAAAGACAACTTCAAATCATCTCCGTGTTACATTGGGTCATGACCGTCTCTATAGGAGGTAAGATGTTACGTGTTGTAACGTGCGTCACCGGTGACTCGATTTATGGCAGATGCTGCAAAGGGGAAGCGTGGGACAAAAATCTCCAGAATAGTCTGAGCACTGCCCCCTTATAACGTTATTTCTGTATAACAGGGGTGGCCTGCACCGCGATCCTCCTCTACCTCTTCTGCACGGACTGGTGGCTCATCGCTGCGTTATATCTGGCCTGGCTCGTGTTTGACCGGAAAACCCCTAGTAAAGGTGAGATTTATGTCTCGTTCCCAACAGCAGCAAAATGATGCATAAAGATATTCACTGTCTGTACTTCTGAGAGATCTGTCTTCATAAAATAGATAATTGGCTGCTGGCAGCCATCACTAGGGGGAGATCAATGCACATGGATTCATATAGCTACCATTGAACTCAATGGGAGCTTTATTAATCTGCAAGCAGTGAGCTTCCCCTAGTGGTGTGGTGGCAAGTGGTAGTCACTGTGACAGTATCACACAAGATGGGGAAGACGTTAATGGTGTTCCATCTCGCCATTACTAAAGCAAGAAAGGACTGTGCCGACCACCTTTTAATTTCCAGGATTCCTTTCACCAAGGGCCCAATCGTAGAACTGAACGCAGCCTCCCTGATAGGTACAACTACAGATTCTGTTTTATACTCCAGAGCTGCACTCACTATTCTGCTGGTGCAATCACTGTGTACATACATTACATTACTTATCCTGTACTGATCCTGAGTTACATCCTGTATTATACCCCAGAGCTGCACTCACTATTCTGCTGGTGGAGTCACTGTGTACATACATTACTTATCCTGTACTGATCCTGAGTTACATCCTGTATTATACTCCAGAGCTGCACTCACTATTCTGCTGGTGCAGTCACTGTGTACATACATTACATTTCTTATCCTGTACTGATCCTGAGTTACATCCTGTATTATACTCCAGAGCTGCACTCACTATTCTGCTGGTGCAGTCACTGTGTACATACATTACTTATCCTGAACTGATCCTGAGTTACATCCTGTATTATACTCCAGAGCTGCACTCACTATTCTGCTGGTGCAGTCACTGTGTACATACATTACTTATCCTGTACTTATCCTGAGTTACATCCTGTATCATACTCCAGAGCTGCACTCACTATTCTGCTGGTGCAGTCACTGTGTACATACATTACTTATCCTGTACTGATCCTCAGTTACATCCTGTATTATACTCCAGAGCTGCACTCACTATTCTGCTGGTGGAGGCACTGTGTACATACATTACATTACTTTTCCCTTACGCCCATGACAGCACCCTTGAGAGACCGCCTCCATCCTGGACAGGAACTTTCGTGGAGAGCTTCTTAAGTTGGGACTCAGCCCCTATACCACCAGTTCCTGTTTCCTGTCCTACGGATAGGACGACATTTTGTGGAGAGCTACGAAGGCTGCAGGGCCCTGAAAGTCCTTTTTTACTATAGGGGTTACCTGGTACGGCGTAAGTCTCCACTAGGAGCTGCCGGAACACTGGATTCGAAAAAACCTTCTTGGTCCTGGGGCATGCCAGGTCCATGTCCGCGGGCAGTCACAGCCGTACCGAGAGGTGAGGCTGTCACGCCGGATCATCCTGTCAGTGTTCAGGAGGTCCAGGGCCTTTTTTCTCCGCGAGCACTCTCCCATAGTCCTTACAGAGGAAGGGGGCGGAGCAGTATTCATACTCGCGTTTAGAGCGCGAACCGGAACTTGCTGACGTAACTTTCGGTATTTGGAACGCATAGCGTTCCCGAGGTCTGGCGCTCAAGAAGGCCGCTGGCGGGCATCGGCAGGGACCAGACCTGGGGTTAAGTGCGCAGGTAGAAGCATCGGTGGAGTCCTTTATGGAAGACCCTCCATCCCTGGATCCTACCATGGAAGAAGAGGGTGGTCAGCACACTGGTGACCAGGACAGTCATAATGCAAGACCGATATTCCTGGTGGGGTAAGGGGGTCAATCCCTAACTACGTTTTTTCATCTTTTGTGCTCTAATGGGGTTTATTTGTTGTTATTATATTCTAGAATATCAAAAAGAGTCCTAGGAAAGCTGTCTCTAAAACCCTTGGGAAAGAGTGTGTAGTGTGTAGAAAGAAACTCTCTCCTTCTGGCCAAAGTTGTTATGCCAACACTGTATAAACAAGATGGTAGAAGAGGAATCCCCATCGCTAATGCAGAGTATCAAAAATATTGTCGTCCGAGATCGCGGATTCTATGAAGGAATTAAAAAAATTGCTTTCTTCATCACCTTCTGGCAGGCAGGGACACTCTAGTAGAATATCGGATTCAGACTCTTCAAAGAGAGAGGCAGAACAGGGAAAGGTTCTGGACAGTTCTAGCCCATCCTCAGATGAAGAGTTCATGGGTAAACCATTATTCTCCCATGAAGACACTGATTCCCTACTTTAGGCCATTAGAGCCACTATGAAGGTGGACGAGTCTAAAGAACGAAAGACAGTCCAACAGATAATGTTCGGTAACCTAGGTCATAAAAATAAAAAAAATCAAGGGTCTTTCCGATAAATGAAAATATAAAATACCTAATACAAAAAGAATGGAGGAAACCTGACAAAAAATTCTTTATTCCTAAGAATGTTAAAAGGAAAGACCCCTTTGAGGGTGAATCCTCCTGTTGGGACAGACCTCCTAAATTAGACGCCCCATTTGCTAAAATGTCCAAAAGATCGGCTTTACCTTTTGAGGATTTAGGTTCCCTAAAGGATCCGATGGACAGAAGAGCAGAGGTATATCTTAAGAATGCTTGGGAGGCCTCCACTCAGGCGTTCAAGCCTAATATCGCCGGTAGGTCTACGGCTAGGTCCTTAAAATTGTGGTTACAGGATTTAGAGTCCCACATTGAAAATAAAACTCCCAGAGAACAGTTATTGGAAGTATTTCCTACAATCTTAAAATCAGTCGACTTCATATCCGATGCTTCTGCTGATGCCTTAAAGTTAAATGCCAGATCAGCCGCCTTAGCCAATTCCGCATGAAGGGCCATTTGGCTAAAAGGATGGACGGGAGATACAGGATCTAAAAACAAATTATGCGCTATTCCATGTAAAAGCGATTTTATTTTATTTTTTTGTTCGGACCAGTCTTAGATGACCTTTTGGAAAAGGCCTCGGATAATAAAAAAGGATTTCCTGTCTCCAGACCTACTAAAAGTCGTCAATTTTTTCACAAAAACAGAAAAGATTTCAACAGAGACAAAAGGCAAAGATACTGGAAGGACAACAGGGGTAAAAAAAGATAAAGGATTCCTGTTTAACTCCCAGTCCAATACCCGTTCTAAAGTTAATCAGCATCGACGGTTTCGTTCCGGTGGGGGGGGACTCTCTTTTTTTTTCCATCACGCTTGGGGAAAAATCTCCTCAAGTCCGTAAATTTTAGGGGTTATAAGAGACGGGTTTGTCTCTCCTCCACCGGAAAGAATAAGCATTGCAGATCTAGCTCAAAATTCTGTAGTAAACATAGCATTGAAACAAGAGGTCCTTTCTCTTTTAACCCCTTAGGGGGCTCATTTTCACCTTAAGGACCAGGCCATTTTTTGGAAATCTGACCAGTGTCACTTTAAGTGCTAATAACTTTAAAACGCTTTGACTTATCCAGGCCATTCTGAGATTTTTTTTTCGTCACATATTGTACTTCATGACACTGGTAAAATGAAGTAAAAAAAAAATTTTTTTTTGCAAAAAAAAATACCTAATTTACCAAAAATTTGGAAAAATTTGCAAGTTTCAAAGTTTCAGTTTCTCTACTTCTGTAATACATAATAATACCCCAAAAAATTGTGAGGACTTTACATTCCCCATATGTCTACTTCATGTTTGAATTATTTTGGGAATGATATTTTATTTTTTGGGGATGTTATAAGGCTTAGAAGTTTAGAAGCAAATCTTGAAATTTTTTTAAGAAATTTACAAAAACTCAATTTTTAGGGACCAGTTCAGGTCTGAAGTCACTTTGCGAGGCTTACATAATAGAAACCACCCAAAAATGACCCCATCTAAGAAACTACACCCCTCAAGGTATTCAAAACTGATTTTGCATACATTGTTAACCCTTTAGGTGTTGCACAAGAGTTATTGGCAAATGGGGAGGAAATTTGAGAATTTAATTTTTTTGTCTAATTTTTCATTTTAACCCATTTTTTCCACTAACAAAGCAAGGGTTAACAGCCAAACAAGATTGTATCTTTATTGCCCTGACTCTGCCGTTTACAGAAACACCCAATATGTGGCCGTAAACTACTGTACGGCCACACAGCGGGGCGTAGAGTGAAAGGTGCGCCGTTTGGTTTTTGGAAGGCTGATTTTTATGGATTGGTTTATTTACACCATGTCCCATTTGAAGCCCCCTGATGCACCCCTAGAGGAGAAACTCCCTAAAAGTGACCCCATCTAAGAAACTACACCCCTCAAGGTATTCAAAACTGATTTTACATACGTCGTTAACCCTTTAGGTGTTGCACAAGAGTTATTGGCAAATGGGGATGAAATTTGAGAATTTCATTTTTTTGCCTAATTTTCCATTTTAACCCATTTTTTCCACTAACAAAGCAAGAGTTAACAGCCAAACAAGACTGTATCTTTATTGCCCTGACTCTGCTGTTTACAGAAACACCCCATATGTGGCCGTAAACTACTGTACGGCCACACAGTAGGGCGTAGAGTGAAAGGTGCGCCGTTTGGTTTTTGGAGGGCTAATTTTGCTGGACTGTTTTTTTGACACCATGTCCCATTTGAAGCCCCCCTGATGCACCCCTGGAGTAGAAACTCCATAAAAGTGACCCCATCTAAGAAACTACACCCTTCAAGGTATTCAAAACTGATTTGACAAACTTTAACCCTTTAGGTGTTGCACAAGATTTAATGGAAAATAGAGACACAATTTCAAAATTTCACATTTTTGGCAGATTTTCCATTTTAATATTTTTTTTCCAGTTACAAAGCAAGGGTTAACAGCCAAACAAAACTCATTATTTATGGCCCTTATTCTGTAGTTTACAGAAACACCCCATATGTGGTCGTAAACAGCTGTACGGGCACACAGCAGGGCGCAGAAGGAAAGGAATGCCATACGGTTTTTGGAAGGCAGATTTTGCTGGACTGGTTTTTTGACACCATGTCCCATTTGAAGCCCCCCTGATGCACCCCTAGAGTAGAAACTCCAAAAAAATGACTCCATTTTAGAAACTACGGGATAGGGTGGCAGTTTTGTTGGTACTAGTTTAGGGTACATATGATTTTTGGTTGCTCTATATTACACTTTTTGTGCAGCAAGGTAACAAGAAATAGCTTTTTTGGCACGTTTTTTTTTTTTGTTATTTACAACATTCATCTGACAGGTTAGATCATGTGGTAATTTTATAGAGCAGGTTGTCACGGACGCGGCGATACCTAATATGTATACAATTTTTTTTATTTATGTAAGTTTTATACAATAACTTCATTTTTAAAACCAAAAAAATGTTTTAGTGTCTCCATAGTCTAAGAGCCATAGTTTTTTCAGTTTTTGGGCGATTATCTTGAGTAGGGTCTCTTTTTTTGCGGGATGAGATGACGGTTTGATTGCCACTATTTTGGGGTGCATATGATTTTTTGATCGCTTGCTATTACACTTTTTGTGACGTAAGATAGCAAAAAATGGCTTTTTTTACACTGTTTTTATTTTTATTTTTTTACGGTGGTCACCTGAGGGGTTAGGTCATGTGATATTTTTATAGAGCCGGTCGATACGGACGCGGCGATACCTAATATGTATACTTTCTTTTTTATTTATGTAAGTTTTACACAATGATTTCATTTTTGAAACAAAAAAAAATCATGTTTTAGTGTTTCCATAGTCTAAGAGCCATAGTTTATTCAGTTTTTGGGCGATTATCTTGAGTAGGGTCTCATTTTTTGCGGGATGAGATGACTGTTTGATTGGTACTATTTTGGCGTACATGCGACTTTTTTGATCACTTTTATTACCTTTTTTGGGAAGTAAGGTGGGCAAAATTTCAATTTTCTCATAGTTTTTATTTTTTTATTTTTATAGCGTTCACCGTGCGGGGAAAGTAACATGACCGTTTTATAGATCAGGTCGTTACGGACGCGGCGATACCTAATATGTGTAGTGTATTTTATTTTTTTTATTTTTATTCAGTGATAAATGTTTTTTTTTATCTTAACTTTTTTCACTTTTTTTTTACATTTTTTTGACCCAGACCCACTTTGTTCTTGAAGATCCAGTGGGTCTGATGTCTGTATAATACAGTACAGTACAATATATATTGCTCTGTACTGTATTTTACTTACACTGAACAGATCTATGCTTTTAGCACAGATCTGTTCAGCACCATGGACAGCAGGACGCCTGAGCAGGCGTCCTGTTGCCATGGGAACCTTCCCCGTCTGCCACAACTTCGCAGACGGGGAAGGGTAAGCACAGGGCTGAGGGGGGCTGTCGGGGGGCTCTCTCCCTCTCCATCGGGGGGCTGCAAAGGCACAGCAGCCCCCCGATGGAGAGGGAGGGAGCTCCCTGACCGATGACAGTTAACTTTTTCCATACAGCGGTCCGTACGGACCGCGGTATGGAAAGGGTTAAACGGCTGACATCTGCACAGATGTCAGCCGTTTATACCAGGGTGCCAGCAATGTGCTGGCACCCTGGTATACCCACTAGAAGCCAACGATCATTCATGGGGAGGCGGGCGGGGGATCGCGATCCCGCCTGCCGCACCGCCCGCCTCCCGCAACGCCCCCACCGCCTGCGACAACCCGCCGGCATCAAATCGTGCAGGGGCGCAGGGGGGGGGGGTGAAAAATATTGATTTTAGCCACTCTAAAGTTTCTGATCCCCGCGGATCAGAAACTGCAAAAAGCGCAGCAAACCGCAGGTCTGAATTGACCTGCGGTTTGCTGCGATCGCCCACACGGGGGGGGTCACATGACCCCTCCTGGCGTTGTGACAGGATGCCGGCTGAATGATTTCAGCCGAAATCCTGTTCCGATTAACCCCTGGGGCGCCGGAATGCCTATTTAAAAGTTAGGACGTACCGGTACGTCCTTGGTCCTTAAGGACTCGGGAAATAGGGCGTACCGGTACATCCTATGTCCTTAAGGGGTTAAAGAAGGTCTTGATTCAGGTACCAGACTCAGAAAAAGGAAAGGGATTTTATTCGTCCCTTTTTCTGGTACCCAAGCCAGACGGATCATTCAGAATGATAATAAACCTAAAAGACTGACAGCGTGTGACAACTGACAGCATTTGTAGACGGATCCGGGTGCGGATCCGTCTACAAATGCATTGCAAGAACGGATCCGTCTATCCGCTTGTCATGCGGATGGACGGATCCGTCTGGCAGTCTTTTTCACAGTTTTCATGGTCTGCTCATGCGCAGTTTTCATGGTCTGCTGATCCGTCCTTCAGTTGTTTTGCAATGCCGGATCCGCAAGGCAGCTCCGTCGTCGGATCACTATGCTGCAAGTGTGAAAGTAGACTTAGTCCGGCGACCTCTGGCCGTGCACTGCCGTGCTGCGCCGGAGCTCCGCCCCCGTCCCCATTATAGTCAATGGGGACGGAGCGGCAGTCCAGCGGCACGGCCACATAGCTGCAGGGCGGATCCTACAGGGTGAACAGCCTGTCGGATACGTCCTGCCGCTAGTGTGAAAATACACTTACGCTAGTGTGAAAGTACCATTAGCAGTATCTGTATCTAAGCAATATCTATATTATTCTAATATATATTCAATATGGATATTGCTTAGATAAATATATATATTGTTAGCAGATATGGATTATATATAGCTAAATCAAATAAATATGATGGACAATTATTTATTTATTTTTCCCCTCACCCATGACGGCACCCCATGCGACCAGGGACCTCCCATCCGGGACAGGAAACCTGAGAAGATAAAAGGTTCACACCCCCACCAAGCACCAGTTCCTGGGAAGTTTGAAGATGATTTTCACTTGCAGCTGGGGGGAGGCCCAGGTTCTGATCCGGTGGGGGCCTTCCCCAGGCGGCTGAAAGCTCTCTGAGAGCTGCTGCCTAAAGTCTACCTTCCCCTGCATTCCGGCGCCGATCCCGAGGGAGCCGCTGTGGCCGTGTTCAAGCGGCTTCCCTCATGCTGTACGGCGTTTTGCCCGGTTCCTGTCGGCGTCGGGGAGGCATCTGCGTATGCGCGCTCCTCCGGCGGACGGGGCCTAACCCGGAAGCGGGGAAAAGCGCCGGAATAGCCTAGGCGCGTCTGGTAAAATATAAATGGGGCTGCGGGGGAATCCAGCCAGCTGATGTAGCACACAGTGCTGTGCTGAAGAGGCTCCATTCCTACAGGATGACAGAGCCAGCAGATGGACGAACCCCTGGAACCCTCGAGGCCCGCTAGTCCGGTACCGGTCCTGAGGAGTGGGGACAAAGATCAGTGGTGAGGTTGATCTTTTTATTAATGGGGTGTTGTTTGACTTGTTTTAGGTTGCAAAGACCCCCAAAAAAGCGGCTTCAAAAACAAAGCATAAAGAGTGTGCGGGATGCAGAGTGGCCCTAGCATCTTCTTATTCTAAGCCGTTATGCACGCCGTGTATTGATAAACTGGTGGCGGAGGAGTCTCAGAGCCTCTCCAGAAATATGAGGTCCTTAATACGTTCCGAGGTCAGGGCCTCCTTAAAATCATTTAATAAGGGCCGCCATAGGTCACCAGACAAGTCCCCGGATGTTAGGGATTCTGATATAGACCTCTCGGACGTGGAAGAAAGGGAAGCAGGTCAGTTATTTTCTAACGACGCTACATCATCAGAAGATGAGGAAGCAGGGCGTTGCCTATTTCCACCTGAGGACACCCAAAACCTACTTAAAGCTGTCAGAGCGACAATGCAACAGCCGACCTAGCTTTTCAGGGATTAGGCCCCAGGAAGCATAGGGTCTTCACCATTCATGAAAACCTCCAGGCGTTAATTAAAAAGGAATGGAAAAATCCTGACAGGAAATGTTTTATCCCAAATTCAGTTAAAAGGAAATATCCCTTTGAAGAAAAAGTAGCAGCTATTTGGGACAAGGCCCCTACAGTAGACGCCCCGGTAGCAAAGATCGCCAAGAAATCTGCATTGCCGTTTAATGATTTGGGTAGCCTGTCAGACCCATTAGACAAAAAAGCAGATATTTATTTTAAAAAGGCGTGGGAATCGACCTCTGCTTGCCTGAGACCAGCAGTCGCAGCCTCCTGGGTTTCAAGATCACTGCATATCTGGTTAGAACAGCATCTCAGTGAAAAAAAGCCAAGAAAGGAACTTTTAGCTTCCTTTCCTACTTTTTTTTAAAGCCGCTGACTTTCTAGCAGATGCCTCCACGGATATGATTAGATTTTCGGCCAGATCGTCCGTCATGTCTAATGCGGCTAGGAGAGCTATCTGGCTGAAATCCTGGAAAGCGGATCAGGGATCGAAGGCCAGACTCTGCTCCTTCCCTTGTGAAGGTGACAGACTTTTTGGGTCTTCTCTTGACGACATACTTGAAAGAGCCTCAGATAAAAAGAAGGGCTTTCCGGTTCCCCAACACCCCCTTTTTTTCGTAAATACCAGAGTAAAAAGCAGAGGGGTAGACAGTACGATAGAAGGGAAAAGGATAGATTTCCTAAGAAATCCGGAGGTTTCCTTTTTAAGCCCCAGGACCCAAGATCTAAGGATAAGCAATGACGCCGAGTCCCAGGTGGGGGGGAAGATTATCTCTTTTTCTCCCAGCCTGGAAAACTGTAAACAAAAACAGTTGGATCCTGGGGGGGATTAGAGAAGGTTTCCGGTTGGATTTTCTGACCCTTCCCCGGGATTCATTCGTTCAAACAGACTGCCCCAAAGACCAGATCAAAAGACAGGCCTTAGAGTCAGAGATATTACTTCTTCTGCGCAAGGGGGTGGTAGTCCCGGTTCCACAGGCAGAGAGGGGCAAGGGATTTTACTCTCCTCTTTTTTTATTGAGGAAACCCAATGGCTCCTTCCGAGTAATCCTAAACTTAAAGAAACTAAACAAGTTTCTCAAATACAAGAAGTTTCGTATGGAGACCATAAGATCAACCATAGAACTTCTATCAAGAGATTGCTGGATGGCGACTCTGGACTTAGAGGACGCATATTAGGAAAAATATGGGGGGCAGTATACTCAATAAAACTTGACTTTTAATAGCGTATAGGAGATAAAAAACGGCCTCTACTGACATACGACGAGTAAGACGTGTGTGCCCTCAACCTATTTAAGGTGACGGAGCATGAACAGTTACAAAACAAACAAACAAACAATGTATACGATGGGCTGGACAATTACATATGTGGGAAAGCAAGTGGGACGGTGTTGGTATGTGTAACCCTACTGCCTCCCTACTTGTCCTAGTCCGCCCTATAAGATGTGTCCAAGGGACGGGGTCCAAAAAAGCCCCGCAAGGGGTGGCCCAGACTGGAACTCTGTTCCTGTATAGGAAGCCCTAATGAGGCCCTAACACGAAAATACCGTCCAATGGAACAATACACATATAGAAATTTGTAGAGATATCACTGCACCAAAAACCCAAAGAAAAAAGGGGGGGTTTTTGGCGGGGCGTTTCTTCAATGGATGCCCCAGGATTCTTCAGGGGACACGGGGCAAAGGTGATGGTTATCCCTTCCGGCTGGTTGACCAAAAGTTTAGGAGATAGCCTGTGCATGAACTGCAGTCAGTATGTGGCTGAGTCTAGGGGTAACAGAAAAAAATAAACAAACAAACAAGAGTAAGTAGAGTAACTTAGATGAACCTCTATCAATCGTCCAATGTGGACAATGGAGGAAAATCACTTACTTGCTGATGGCTGCGGTCAGCGTATGGCTGTAGATCCACCTCCAAGCAGGACCCAGGGTGGTGGTATCTGCAGTGGTGGGGTGACCGGCAGCAAGTAGGGCAAAGCTGCCCCCTTATAAAGGGCCATGCAGGACGCCTCATGGTCGGCTTGCAATCGCCAGTCAGGCGCCTATTGATGACGTCATAGGAGGCGTCTTACTATTGCGGTCATGTGATCGGAATGACCGAAATCACATGGCCGCGCATGCGCTCTAGGCCTCTGCCCCATGCGTTTCATGGGGCTAGAGGTGGAACGCACGCCTGTATTTCCGCATCACGTGACCGCCAAGACGCGCCAATGTCAGAGACTGTCGCGTCATGACGGCGGCCACGTGATCGGGACCACATAGCAGCCGCGCTTGCGCAAGAATGCCCCAGACAGCTGAAAGAGCCAAACACCCAGTCTGAGTATTTGACAGTTTAATGCAGCTACACATTGGGGCACAACTTGAGTCATGCAGAGCCGATCCTCCGGTCTGCATGACCACATAACTGGACCGCCCCCCAATTAAAGTGTATTAATTGGGAAGACTTGGCTCCAGTATAACTTCAGGAATAAAATGGGGAGAGGGCACATAAGGGGGGAGCAGACAACTTAGCTCATTGGTTTGGTGGAACCATAACCCCCTTTGTCCCTCTCATACATTCTCATGGGACATGGCAGTGTGTGTCCATTATCCCACAAAGGACCAAAAGTAAACAAGGGTTAAATGACAGAGATTCCGATCCCAGGATTTGAGCAGAAACCCTAGTAATCAAAGGAAGCAGCTGAAGTTTAGTTGCTCATTGAGACCGTGAGGGGCGACTGTGTTTAGGGTGAACGTCCACCAACATTCTCTTTGTAGAATGTGTCTATTCCAGTCGCCCCCCCGTACAGGTTTGAGCACGAAGAGCGTCCATCATGAGACAGCTGTACATGGCGCGCTATGGGGGTATCCCTGTTGTTTCGGATGTCACCATAGTGTTCCCCCATACGCTTGCGCAGTTCCCTGAAGGTTTTGCCAATGTAACGTAGCCCGCAAACACACGTTATCAGGTAAATCACACCCGCCGTGCGGCAGTTAATGAAACCCCTCACATGGTAGACGGTGTTGTTTGGTTCTCCAATGAAGGTCTTACCCTGTGATAGGCAGCCACAGAAGCTACAGTGTCCACATCTGTGGCAACCCGTCACAGGTATATCCAGCCACGTCCGTGGCTTCTCTGGAGGCACAAAATGGCTATGCACCAGCCTATCCCTTAGGTTATTCCCTCTCCTAAAGGTGAGGGAAACAGAGGGACTAAGAACCTCAATTAGGTCTGGGTCCATCAGCAAGGTATCCCAGTGCCGTGCCAGGATCTTCTTTACTTGGGAAGCTGCCGCATCGAAAGTACCTATTACCCGGACAGTACCTTGAGATTCACACACCCTGCTAGTCGTGGGGTGGAGTAACTCTGTTCGAGTACGTATTTTAGTTTTCTCGTAGGCCAGTCTAAGGGTCCTGTCCGGATACCCCCTCTCCTGAAACCTAGACCTCAGGTCTCTAGCCTGATGCTTGAAATCACTGAGTTCTGAGCAGTTACATTTTAATCTCAAGTACTGTCCGGTTGGGATCCCTCTCTTAAGAGGGACAGGATGGCAGCTGTCCCACCTAAGGAGGGAGTTAGTGGAAGTAGGCTTCCGATAGATAGACGTGCTCAGACTGCCCTTTTCGTCCCTGCAGATAACCACATCCAGGAAAGGCAGGCGATCTTTAACAATTACAGAGATAATCGTATCATTTGTATTGTTGCCGTGTTGCAGTTGAACATAATCTAGTTCTCAGTGGACACGATGTATGTTTCCATTCACTGACAACAAGTGGGGATCTTGAAATTGTTGAGGACTTGCATTCCCCTATGGGTTTTTTTTGCGCCATACACTCTTATAATTAACTTTCTTTATTATTATTATTTCAATATTAAAAAAACTGATTTATATCATTAAACATCATTTTTCAAACTGAAGCCCCCCTCCCATCCCATGATGTGTCCTACTTCTCCACCGGCGCTCCGTAACATGACCGAGGAATGGTGAAGAGAGATGAAGAGCGGAGGGAGCTCTATGGGTTCCATTCTCCCCCAATTCTACTCCATTTTTTCTCTATATCTCTTTGCTTATACAAAATATGTTCATATCTCTTATTGATCTTTACCAAATTTAACCATGTGTTAATACTAGGGACATCTCGCGCAAACCAAGAGCGTGCTATTAGGAGTCTTGCCAAAAACATTATTTTAAACAAAAGATTTTTTTTTATATTGGTGACAACCCACCATGGCAAGATCCCCCAATACCCAGCATTCAGCAATAAAAGGAATCCGCACATTCAATTTTCTCTCTATGTGATCGTGAATAGTCTCCCAATATTGTTTCAACTCTGGGCAAGACCAGAACATATGCAAATAATCTGCATCAGAAACATCACACCTAGGACAATTAGGATGATCCCTAATAACACATTTTATTAAGGCAGAAAGGAGTGACATAAAGTCTATGTAGAATATTAAACTGCACTAAAACGTGATTGAAATTATGTGATACCAATTTTAAATCCTGAGCTAACTTCCCCTGATCCTCCAAATGTGTCGTTAAACATTCTTTTTGCCAAGCTCTCTGTCCCGGGGAACAAATATCACCAAATCATGCTTTTATTAAGCTTTTATAAAGTTGAGAAATCTTCATCTTTTGCCCCAAGTTCTCTATCAATTCATTAAATTGTGTACCAGTGTAAATTTGCAACCAATTTTTTTTCTTTAATACTTAAGTGCCGATCTTAACTGTAAATACCGAAACCATGATCATTTCTGTGATTTTTGTCTTTGTGATAATACCGTGAATGAAACAATATCCCCACTTCCTACTACCTGTGTCAGATATAAAATATTACCTTTTTGCCAATATAGATCTCTACTTAATTCAACTAAAGTTTGTAAGTGCTAATTGTACCCCAACCGCGTACATCCAATTGACCCTTTCACTCCATACCAAAGTCTAATCAAATACCATGATTTCATAAACAAATTCCTGGCGGATTTAAATTCTCTGCGCCATACAATCTTTGGGTTTAGCCTGAAGCCGGTGTCCATCTTATTTCAGGTGGCAGACGATCCACGTGGTTTAGGAACTGGGCTGTGTGGCGCTACTTCAGGGACCACTTTCCGATACGGGTGAGTTCCTGCATATACGCACAGATGTGACGCCATCGATTTTCCTGTGTCCGTGGACTTTGTATGTTGTTGTCACTGCAGCATCGCTCTTAAGCCGAACCCTTCTGTCCTAAAGCTACTAATTGTCCAGATGTAGCAGAGCCGAGATGGGCTGAGGTGGGTCATGGGAGGGTTATCCCATTGTGTTTGTCAGTATGACTCCTCAGTTGACTCTGGAAACTCCCAGACTTTGACTGGGAAGAAATGTCCAGGTGGAGTAGTCATGTTACCCGAGACTATTCCACTACTGCCCTTTGTCATGGCGCTGAATCTTGAGGTTGTTGGTCCTGGTGGCTTCATGTGCCCTTATTGTCGGTCAGTAGGCATTAGGCCTGATGTCCCGAGAACCTGCAGACTTGTCGATCTGACAACTAAGCTTCTTAAATGTGTCTTCCAGCTGGTCAAAACCCACAACCTGCTTCCCAGTTGCAACTACATCTTCGGCTACCACCCCCACGGTGCCATTGCTCTGGGCTTGTTTTGCAACTTCGGTACCGAAGCCACCGGCTTCTCCAAGAAGTTCCCCGGTATTAAGCCGTCCGTGACCACATTGGATGGGACCTTCAGAATGCCGGTTGTAAGAGAATACCTAATGTCTGCAGGTAAGTTCTTGGTCCTTGATTGAAGACCAACATCTGTAGGTGGGAATTATATTTTGTGTGACTGTCTACCATTGGAAATAATGGAGGATGTGGGGTATCTGCTGCCCCTCCATGGTCTGGTAGGTATGGGCAGCCAGACATAACATTGGTCCATTCATTAGATGCCTGTGTGGTTTAAATCCAGGAATTCTAGATTAATTTGAGGAATTCTGAGATGATAGATGAAGGTCTCCACTTAGGTGACCCCTCTCCATACCTCCTTTCCACTGATCAGTAGAAAAGGGCCTGAGATTTATAGACTGTGAGTGGAGTGGTTCAGTTGAAATAACTGGAATGGGACTTGCGCTTCCTTTCTAGTGACTGGTGGGGGGTGTTCCCAGTAGTCGACCCCTACTTTTCAGATCTATTACCTTAGCTTGTGGATAGGTGATTAATGTTGGTTGAGCGGTCTTGTATTGATTACAAAAACATGGCTGCTTTCTACTAGAAATGGCTTCACACTTGTCCTCAGGTAGTGTGAGGTACTGCAGTACCAGACACAACCTATGGACAGGTGTGGCGCTGCTTCTGGAAGAAAGCATCCATGTTTTTGTAATGCTTATAGTCCTTCTCTTTCGTCAAGCTTTGTTTGATGGTTTCCTTGTTATCTATCTCTGGGAAAGCTACGTGAAACCAATACAGGTCAAGTCAAGTATTGCTACCTAGCTTTATTGGGGTCCTAAGTGGCATGTGACAAGTCAGACGAACTGGGCAACCCCTTTAAATGGCACTGCTCCTCAACATGGTTCCTGGCAACTGGATCCTTGTTTTGCAGAAATGGCATAACTTTTGTCGGTAGCCGTGTCTGATATTGCAGCTCAACACGGTCTACTCGAGTACTGCAATACCAGACACAACCTAAGGACAAGTGTGGCGCAGTTTCTGGAAAAATCTAAGAAAACCATTCTTTCTTAACCTCGATAACCTCTCTTTGCATTTTAACAATGAGATTTGGAGCTTCAGTAGGGTTGGAGTCAAATTAATTAAAAATAATAGAGTCCCTTCCAGGGGACCTCAGAGCTTCCTGTGTCCTCTGGTCGCCCACTGGTCTGATCATGAAAATAATGCGTTTAACGCATTAGCCGTTGGTATAATGGTACAGCGCGTCCAGTTGGCGTTATTTCTTTCGCAGCACCACTTGTCTCTGTGTATCCCTTAATATACCGCTTGTACCTAATGGATGAATATTGCTTTATTTTTACAGGACACTGCTCTGTGAGCCGTCAGTCCATTGACTACATCCTCTCCAAAAAGGGAACCGGAAACGCCGTGGTGATAGCGATCGGAGGCATCGCAGAGTGCCTGGACTGCATACCGGGGAAAAACTCTGTGACTCTAAAGCAGAGGAAAGGATTTGTGAAGGCTGCACTACAGCATGGGTAAGAGAAGGAATAAGTGCAATTGCACTTGCCAGTAATTGGTTTTCCGGGAAGTCTCCACGATGCCACCCTTGAGATTGCCTCTGTCAGGGACAGGAAACACTAGTCATTTACTAAGAACCAACACCGTATGTTCTAGTCATACACTGTATATACTTCAAATAACCAAAAATAATATATTTTTAAATACTAACGATAATTATTATTTTTTTTTTTTGTGGGAAGAGAAAATGGTGGGTGCCATCATGGAGACTTCCAGGAAAACCAATTACCTGTAAGTGCAATTGTACTTTTCCCTTGTAGTCTTCATGACACACCCTGGAGATATACCAAATAATACGAATATATAAGTGGGACAACTGCCTGTAAGAGTTTCATCCAAAGGCTACTTCTTTGTTACTCATTACATCTACCGACCTGAATTTGGCTGAACCTCTCCTGCATCTGTCCGGTACAGGGACAGGAAAGCACTGAGGAGGAGGGGAAAATGTAACCTCTCCCAGTTGTTATGCAAGCGGGTGTGGACCTACTGCGCCACTTACTGGGTATACTCCGAAGGGGCATAACTAAGCAGCTACCTGGTATTCACTACTAGAGCCCCTGATGGTGGGGATAGGCTTGGGCCGTAGAGTAGCTGCCAGGTGTCACTCCAGAGTAGTCCCCAACTCAGTGGCAGCTGACCAGGTGGTCAGAGTACACCGAGGGGACTTGCGAGTCCTGGAAGTACGGGTCAGGACAGGCGGCAAACAAGCAAAGTCAGCAAACGAGATCCAAAGTCAGGGGCAGGCAGCAAACAGGCAAAGTCCATAAATGAAGTCCGAGGTCAGAGGCAGGCGGCAGTAAACAAAGTCCAGGAGTTCAATAGCAGGATGCGGTACACAGGAAGGCAGACAAGATAAACACCTTTGCACAGGGACTAGACACTGAGGCTGCTCAGGCAACTTCCTGTAGTAGGAAGTGCCTTTAAATACCTGCTGCAGTCCAGCCATAGGCTGCTGAGACAGAGGGCGTGTGTGTGTTGCCTCACAGATGAAAAGAGACACACCCACGCAAGTTACAACACAGCAGAAAGGAAACTCTGGCATGGATCAGATGTAGCAGAGTTAAGCTAGTTGCTGCCCGCGTTTGTCAGCAGGGCGACAGGAGGGAAAAGATGGAGTCCGGCACCCGCGCCTGCGGTTAGGAGCAGCGGTGCCGGTACGGACCGCTGGGCTAACACCAGTGTTTCCTGTCCCTGGCAAAGGCAGAGCTAATCTCAAGGGAGCCGCCATGTAGAGGACTGTGGAAATAGTAGTCATATTCTTGTACATAGGAGGCAGTATTATAGCAGTTATATTCTTGTACATAGGAGGCAGTATTATAGTAGTTATATTCCTGTACATAGGAGGCAGTATTATAGTAGTTATATTCTTGTACATAGGAGCAGTATTATAGTAGTTATATTCTTGTACATAGGAGGCAGTATTATAGCAGTTATATTCTTGTACATAGGAGCAGTATTATAGTAGTTATAGTCTTGTACATAGGGGCAGTATTATAGTAGTTATATTCTTGTACATAGGAGCAGTATTATAGTAGTTATATTCTTGTACATAGGAGGCAGTATTATAGTAGTTATATTCTTGTACATAGGAGGCAGTATTATAGTAGTTATATTCCTGTACATAGGAGGCAGTATTATAGCAGTTATATTCTTGTACATAGGAGGCAGTATTATAGTAGTTATATTCTTGTACATAGGAGGCAGTATTATAGTAGTTATATTCTTGTACATAGAAGCAGTATTATAGTAGTTATATTCTTGTACATAGGAGGCAGTATTATAGTAGTTATATTCCTGTACATAGGAGCAGTATTATAGTAGTTATATTCTTGTATATAGGAGGCAGTATTATAGTAGTTATATTCTTAACCAAATCTCTTTTTATTGGTCATGTCATAAAAAGACATAGGTAGATTGATACATAACACATTTTACAGTGTCCAACACAAAAAGTGCATTATGATAAGCAAAAGTGAAGCACATTATGTTGCTCATATAGAACAATCTGTATGATAAAGTAACGAGCAAAAATGTAATCTCTAACCAGGCACAAGAACATTGTCATAATAAATAAAATAGAGACCCAGTAGTACAGATAATGTAAGGAAGGACAGGGAGACAAAGGAAAAAAGGGGAGGAGGGGGAGGGATTCTGCTCTAATTGTCAGGATACCTGAAGTTCTTCCAAGGAAGCCACGTTTTGAGGAACTTCGTGCGAGTATGAGACTCCCAGTGAGCCAGCTCCTCAAACCTGTACAATTGGTCCATTTTTTCTAACCACCCTGAGATGGTAGGGGGTAGAGTTTGTCTCCACAACAGGGGAATTAAAAGTTTGGCGGCTGTAATGAGTATAGTAGGTAAATCTGACTTGGCTGGAGTGAGTGATGTGTTAGGACACCAGAGTAGGATCAGCTTTTGATCCAGGACTATGGATCTGGAGCAAATTTTGTTACTTGAATTCTCCACTTGGTTCCAGAAGGGGCGTATATTTAGGCAATCCCACCAGATATGTGAGAGAGAGCCGATGCCCGCTTTGCACCTCCAGCAGACCTCAGGGATTTCCGGGTTGAGTCTATGTAGGAACTCAGGTGTCTTGTACCATCGAGTCAACAACTTGTACGAGTTCTCCTGAATTTTAATGCAACGGCTGATGCCGTGTGATTGGGCCAGAATAAAAGCTTTTTCTGGTTCTGACAATTTAAGGGATAGTTCTTTTTCCCAAGAGCTCAGGAAATGTGGCTCAGAATAGGTAAAGGATAACAGTTCCTTATACATCGTGGAAAAGGGTCTGCTGGAGGGCCGAGCCGACCTCAGTCTCTACTCCAACCAAGTGGGTGAGGCAAGATGGGAGGTTTGTATTTGCAGGAGTTTTATGTCTCTTCTAAAGCTATGGAGATGTAGAAATGCTGCAGACTTGACTCTAGGTAATTCGAGGATCCCTTTCCAATCCAGTTCCGACCTCTAACGACATCACGTCCCGCAGGGTGTGGCTCTTAAGCAGAGCCCAAACTCCTGTGACATTAAGCATTGTGGGATGGATATAGCACTGTAGTAGATGTAATGGGAGCTCAGGGCTCTGGAAATTAAGTGTCTTAGAGCTATACAGCATGGACCAGGTGAATAGTATCCCTCTCCACAGTAAAGGTAATTTAGAAGCTGTGGGAGAACATGACCGGACACCCCACAAAATCAATTTCTCATTATCAGTGAGTAACGCTTGTTCCAGATGTGAGCAGATGTTCCCAGGATGCTCTGAGAGGAGGCTCATGCCTCTGCACATAAGATTAGCTTTATAGTACATATGGACATCAGGCAGCCCAAATCCCCCGAACCTCTTCTCCCTAGTTAGAATGGGGTAGGCCACCCTCGGGGACCGGCCTCTCCAAAGAAAGAGGGACATCATCTGGCGGACCTCTGTAAAATAGGACTGTGGGACCCAAATTGGTAATGTCTGTATAAGGTACAAGAACTTAGGGAGTATATAGGTTTTCAAATAATTCTTCCTCCCTATCCAGGAGATGAAAGGCATTTTTAGTGATTGGAGCTGCATTTTAACAGACTGCAGCAAAGGGAGATAGTTGAAGGAGAATAACTCCTTGGGATCCGCAGTTACTTTGATACCAAGGAATGGTATCTCTTTTAGGGCCCATTTAAAAGGGGTGGAATCTTTCAAGTGTTGTACTATGTTTCCAGGGCAAGAGACATTAAGAGCCATGGATTTGGAGTAGTTTATCTTAAAATTGGAAACAAATAGAGTTGAGCGAACACCTGGATGTTCGGGTTCGAGAAGTTCGGCCGAACTTCCCGGAAATGTTCGGGTTCGGGATCCGAACCTGATCCGAACTTCGTCCAGAACCCGAACCCCATTGAAGTCAATGGGGTCCCGAACTTTTGGGCACTAAAAAGGCTGTAAAACAGCCCAGGAAAGAGCTAGAGGGCTGCAAAAGGCAGCAACATGTAGGTAAATCCCCTGCAAACAAATGTGGATAGGGAAATGAATTAAAATAAAAATAAAAAAAATAAAAATGAACCAATATCAATTGGACAGAGGTCCCATAGCAGAGAATCTGGCTTCACATCAGCAGAGAATCAGTCTCTTCATGCCATAGCAAAGAATCTGGCTTCATGTCAGCAGAGAATCAGTCTCTTCATGCCATAGCAAAGAATCTGGCTTCATGTCAGCAGAGAATCAGTCTCTTCATGCCATAGCAAAGAATCTGGCTTCATGTCAGCAGAGAATCAGTCTCTTCATGCCATAGCAGAGAATCTGGCCTTATGTCAGCGCAGAATCTATCTTCATGTCATAGCAGAGAATCAGGCTTCACGTCACCCACCACTGGAACAGGCCACTGTCACACATTTAGGCCCAGGCACCCAGGCAGAGGAGAGAGGTCCCGTAACAGAGAATCTGGCCTTATGTCAGCGCAGAATCTGTATTCATGTCATAGCAGAGAATCAAGCTTCACGTCACCCACCACTGGAACAGGCCACTGTCACACATTTAGGCCCCGGCACCCAGACAGAGGAGAGCGGTCCCGTAACAGAGAATCTGGCCTTATGTCAGCGCAGAATCTGTCTTCATGTCATAGCAGAGAATCAGGCTTCACGTCACCCACCACTGGAACAGGCCACTGTCAAACATTTAGGCCCAGGCACAGGAGAGAGGTCCCGTAACAGAGAATCTGGCCTTATGTCAGCGCAGAATCTGTATTCATGTCATAGCAGAGAATCAGGCTTCACGTCACCCACCACTGGAACAGGCCACTGTCACACATTTAGGCCCAGGCACCCAGGCAGAGGAGAGAGGTCCCGTAACAGAGAATCTGGCCTGATGTAAGCACAGAATCTGTCTTCATGTCATAGCAGACAATCAGGCTTCACGTCACCCACCACTGGAACAGGCCACTGTCACACATTTAGGCCCAGGCAGAGGAGAGAGGTCCCGTAACAGAGAATCTGGCCTTATGTCAGCGCAGAATCTGTCTTCATGTCATAGCAGAGAATCAGGCTTCACGTCACCCACCACTGGAACAGGCCACTGTCACACATTTAGGCCCCGGCACCCAGGCAGAGGAGAGAGGTCGCGTAACAGAGAATCTGGCTTCATGTCAGCACAGAATAAGTCTTCATGTCATAGCAGAGAATCAGGCTTCACGTCACCCACCACTGGAACAGGCCACTGTCACACATTTAGGCCCCGGCACCCAGACAGAGGAGAGGTTCATTCAACTTTGGGTTGCCCCGCAATATAATGGTAAAATGAAATTAAAAATAGTATTGAATGAGGAAGTGCCCTGGAGTAGAATAATATATTGTTAAGGGGAGGTAGTTAATATCTAATCTGCACAAGGGATGGACAGGTCCTGTGGGATCCATGCCTGGTTCATTTTTATGAATGTCAGCTTGTCCACATTGGCTGTAGACAGGCGGCTGCGTTTGTCTGTAATGACGCCCCCTGCCGTGCTGAATACACGTTCAGACAAAACGCTGGCCGCCGGGCAGGCCAGCACCTCCAAGGCATAAAAGGCTAGCTCTGGCCACGTGGACAATTTGGAGACCCAGAAGTTGAATGGGGCCGAACCATCAGTCAGTACGTGGAGGGGTGTGCACAGGTACTGTTCCACCATGTTAGTGAAATGTTGCCTCCTGCTAACACGTTCCGTATCAGGTGGTGGCGCACTTAGCTGTGGCGTGGTGACAAAACTTTTCCACATCTCTGCCATGCTAACCCTGCCCTCAGAGGAGCTGGCCGTGACACAGCTGCGTTGGCGACCTCTTGCTCCTTCTCTGCCTTCGCCTTGGGCTTCCACTGGTTCCCCTGTGACATTTGGGAATGCTCTCAGTAGCGCGTCTACCAACGTGCGCTTGTAGTCGCGCATCTTCCTATCACGCTCCAGTGTGGGAAGTAAGGTGGGCACATTGTCTTTGTACCGGGAATCCAGCAGGGTGGCAACCCAGTAGTCCGCACACGTTAAAATGTGGGCAACTCTGCTGTCGTTGCGCAGGCACTGCAGCATGTAGTCGCTCATGTGTGCCAGGCTGCCCAGAGGTAAGGACAAGCTGTCCTCTGTGGGAGGCGTATCGTCATCGTCCTGTGTTTCCCCCCAGCCACGCACCAGTGATGGGCCTGAGCTGCTTTGGGTGCCACCCCGCTGTGAACATGCTTCATCCTCATCCTCCTCCACATCCTCGTCCTCCTCGTCCTCCAGTAGTGGGCCCTGTCTGGCCACATTTGTACCTGGCCTCTGGTGTTGCAAAAAACCTCCCTCTGAGTCACTTCGAAGAGACTGCCCTGAAAGTGCTAAAAATGACCCCTCTTCCTCCTCTTCCTCCTGGGCCACCTCCTCTTCCATCATCGCCCTAAGTGTTTTCTCAAGGAGACATAGAAGTGGTATTGTAACGCTGATAACGGCGTCATCGCAACTGGCCATGTTGGTGGAGTACTCGAAAGAACGCAACAGGGCACACAGGTCTCCCATGGAGGCCCAGTCATTGGTGGTGAAGTGTGTCTGATCCGCAGTGCGACTGACCCGTGCGTGCTGCAGCTGAAACTCCACTATGGCCTGCTGCTGCTCGCACAGTCTGTCCAGCATATGCAAGGTGGAGTTCCACCTGGTGGGTACGTCGCATATGAGGCGGTGAGCGGGAAGGCCGAAGTTACGCTGTAGCGCAGACAGGCGAGCAGCGGCAGGGTGTGAACGCCGGAAGCGCGAACAGACGGCCCGCACTTTATGCAGCAGCTCTGACATGTCGGGGTAGTTGCGAATGAACTTCTGCACCACCAAATTCAGCACATGTGCCAGGCAAGGGATGTGCGTCAAACCGGCTACTCCCAGAGCTGCAACGAGATTTCGCCCATTATCGCACACCACCAGGCCGGGCTTGAGGCTCACCGGCAGCAACCACTCGTCGGTCTGTTGTTCTATACCCCGCCACAACTCCTGTGCGGTGTGGGGCCTGTCCCCCAAACATATGAGTTTCAGAATGGCCTGCTGACGTTTACCCCGGGCTGTGCTGAAGTTGGTGGTGAAGGTGTGTGGCTGACTGGATGAGCAGGTGGAAGAAGAGGAGGAGGAAGCTGAGTAGGAGGAGGAGGAGACAGGAGGCAAAGAATGTTGCCCTGCGATCCTTGGCGGCGGAAGGACGTGCGCCAAACAGCTCTCCGCCTGGGGCCCAGCCGCCACTACATTTACCCAGTGTGCAGTTAGGGAGATATAGCGTCCCTGGCCGTATCTGTGGTTAGGTGGACCTTGCCACAGATGGTGTTGCGCAGTGCACACTTGATCGGACACTTGTTTGTGCAGGGAAGGCACGGCTCTCTTGGAGAAGTAGTGGCGGCTGGGAACAACATACTGTGGGACAGCAAGCGACATGAGCTGTTTGAAGCTGTGTGTGTCCACCAGCCTAAATGACAGCATTTCATAGGCCAGTAGTTTAGAAATGCTGGCATTCAGGTCCAGGGATCGAGGGTGGCTAGGTGGGAATTTACGCTTTCTCTCAAATGTTTGTGAGATGGAGAGCTGAACGCTGCCGTGTGACATGGTTGAGATGCTTGGTGACGCAGGTGGTGGTGTTGGTGGTACATCCTCTGTTTGCTGGGCGGCAGGTGCCAACGTTCCTCCAGAGGCGGAGGAAGAGGCCGAGGCGGTGGCAGCAGCAGAAGAGGCCGAGGCGGCAGCAGCAGAAGAGGTAGCAGGGGGAGCCTGAGTGACTTCCTTGTTTTTAAGGTGTTTACTCCACTGCAGTTCATGCTTTGCATGCAGGTGCCTGGTCATGCAGGTTGTGCTAAGGTTCAGAACGTTAATGCCTCGCTTCAGGCTCTGATGGCACAGCGTGCAAACCATTCGGGTCTTGTCGTCAGCACATTGTTTGAAGAAGTGCCATGCCAGGGAACTCCTTGAAGCTGCCTTTGGGGTGCTCGGTCCCAGATGGCGGCGGTCAGTAGCAGGCGGAGTCTCTTGGCGGCGGGTGTTCTGATTTTGCCCACTGCTCCCTCTTTTGCTACGCTGTTGGCTCGGTCTCACCACTGCCTCTTCCTTCGAACTCTGAAAGTCAGTGGCACGACCTTCATTCCATGTGGGGTCTAGGACCTCATCGTCCCCTGCATCGTCTTCCACCCAGTCTTGATCCCTGACCTCCTGTTCAGTCTGCACACTGCAGAAAGACGCAGCAGTTGGCACCTGTGTTTCGTCATCATCAGAGACGTGCTGAGGTGGTATTCCCATGTCCTCATCATCAGGAAAAATAAGTGGTTGTGCGTTAGTGCATTCTATCTCTTCCACCCCTGGGGAAGGGCTAGGTGGATGCCCTTGGGAAACCCTGGCAGCAGAGTCTTCAAACAGCATAAGAGACTGCTGCATAACTTGAGGCTCAGACAGTTTCCCTGATATGCATGGGGGTGATGTGACAGACCGATGGGCTTGGTTTTCATGCGCCATCTGTGCGCTTTCTGCAGAAGACTGGGTGGGAGATAATGTGAACGTGCTGGATCCACTGTCGGCCACCCAATTGACTAATGCCTGTACCTGCTCAGGCCTTACCATCCTTAGAACGGCATTGGGCCCCACCAAATATCGCTGTAAATTCTGCTGGCTACTGGGACCTGAGGTAGTTGGTTCACTAGGACGTGTGGCTGTGGCAGAACGGCCACGTCCTCTCCCAGCACCAGAGGGTCCACTAACACCACCACGACCATGTCCACATCCGCGTCCGCGTCCCTTATTAGATGTTTTCCTCATTGTTCCCGTTCACCACAATTTTGAGAATGGCAAATTTGGGAATAGTTTTTCAACCCAGAAAAAAAAGTGTGCTTTTACGGTCACTACAAATAACTTGACCAGCTAAGACAGTACAGATTTGGTTGAATAGAGATGTGAGGCCTGGTTTTTTTTGCGCTGTGTGACAGGTATAGGTTTAATCACAGAATCAGACTTCTATCAGCACGGTAGCGTGTGTCTTAGGTTTTTCTGAATGACACTATCAGTACCTTCAATGTAAGATATTCTTTTTGGGATAGATTTCAAGTAGGCCTCAAATACCAGAAACTAGTTATTTTGAGAATGGCAAATTTGGGAATGGTTTTTCAACCCAGAAAAAAAGTGTGCTTTTACGGTCACTACAAATAACTTGACCAGCTAAAACAGTACAGATTTGGTTAAATAGAGATGTGAGGCCTGTTTTTTTTTTGCGCTGTGTGACAGGTATAGGTTTAATCACAGAATCAGACTTCTATCTGCACGCTAGCGTGTGTCTTAGGTTTTTCTGAATGACACTATCAGTACCTTCAATGTAAGATATTCTTTTTGGGATAGATTTCAAGTAGGCCTCAAATACCACAAACTAGTTATTTTGAGAATGGCAAATTTGGGAATAGTTTTTCAACCCAGAAAAAAAAGTGTGCTTTTACGGTCACTACAAATAACTTGACCAGCTAAAACAGTACAGATTTGGTTGAATAGAAATGTCCGGTCTATTTTTTAGGCGCTGGGTGACAGGCTCAACTTGCCCCTGATGTAATATATGGCCAAAAAATAACCAGACTGTTGATGGTTAAATGCACTTCGGTGACACAGGCTCAGCCTGCAGCTGATGTAGGATATAGCACAAAATAACCACACTATCGATGGTTAAATACACTTGGTGATAGCTTGTGCTGGCGCACCACAAGTCACAAAATGGCCGCCGATCACCCCAGAAAAAAAGTGATCTAAAAACGCTCTGGGCAGCCTCAAAAAAGTGAGCAAGTCAATAATAGCACTTCAATGATCCACAGCTGCAGATCGATCACAGAATGAATTCTTTTGGAGGAGTTAATCTGCCTAATCTCGCCCTAACGTCGCAGCTGCAACCTCTCCCTACACTGATCATAGCAGAGTGACGTGCGGCGCTACGTGACTCCAGCTTAAATAGAGGCTGGGTCACATGCTGCACTGGCCAATCACAGCCATGCCAATAGTAGGCATGGCTGTGATGGCCTCTTGGGGCAAGTAGTATGACGCTTGTTGATTGGCTGCTTTGCAGCCTTTCAAAAAGCGCCAAGAAAGCGCCGAACACCGAACCCGGACTTTTACGAAAATGTTCGGGTTCGGGTCCGTGTCACGGACACCCCAAAATTCGGTACGAACCCGAACTATACAGTTCGGGTTCGCTCATCCCTAGAAACAAAGCCCAAATTTTCAAAAATAGTGAGCAGTTTGGGGAAAGAAGTTTTGGGGTTCGAGGTTATCACCAGGAGATCATCTGCAAAGGCTGCTGTTAGATGTCTCTGAGAACCTATAGTGACGCCCTCAATCTCAGGTGATTGGCAGATTCTGCTTAGCAGGGTCTCCATCACCAAAACAAAAAGAGTCGGGGAGAGTGGACAACCCTGGCGCGTACCATTAGTGATGTCAAATGCTGCAGATAAGGTCCCATTGACTTTGACCCTGGCAGAAGGGGCTAGATATAATGAGAAAATGGCTGAAATAAATTGCTCTGGTATTCCAAACTTTGACAGTGTTTTGGACATGAAGGACCAACTCACCCTGTCGAAAGCTTTTTCAGCGTCAGTGCTCAGTAATGCCACAGGTACTGCATTAGTTCGCGCCCAAGACATCAAGTGCAGTAGGCGGGTGGTCTCATTGCCCCGTCTGCCAGGGACAAACCCAACTTGCTCACCATATATTATATCAGGGAGCATCTGTTGGAGGCGCTGGGCCAATATCTTCGACCCACCACTTAACATCCACATTTAACAAAGAAATGGGGCGGTAACTGCCACATTCAAGGGGGTCTTTATTTTCCTTAGGAAGGATGGTTACATGGGCCATTAGGGATTGCAGAGGCAAGGACCCTCCAGTTAGTAAATAGTTGCAGAGGGATTTAAAATGCGGGAGCAGTATATCTTTAAAGGTTTTATAATATGAGATGTTCAGGCCGTCAGGACCGGGGCTTTTCCCAGAGGGAATTGAGGACAGCACTTTTAGTATCTCTTCGTCTGTAACTGGGGAAGTGAGCTGGGAAGCCTGTGAGGAGCTTATGGAAGGTAGATTAAGTGCGTTAAGGAATTGATCTGACGCGTTAGCTATCAACTCTAGAGTAGCGTGGTTAGGGAGTGGTAAGTTATATAGATTGGAATAAAAGGCGCAAAACGCCTTTGCTATTTCAGGCGTGGTTTTATGTTGATTGCCCGAAGCATCCCTAATAGCAGGAATGAAGGAGTCTACTTGCTGTTGTTTACAAAGTGCCGTCATTAATTTATTCCCCCAATCTCCATGGGCATAGGACTTGAACTTAGATCGAAACAGCAATTTAGCAGAAGTAGCGTTCAGAAGGTTTTTCAGATCATTTCTGGCGTTATACAGCTCTGTTGCTACCTGGGAGGCCTGGGACTGTTTGTGGGTGAGCTCAAGAGCCGCTATACGGGACATTAACAGATTCTGGGCCTGAGAACGCTTTTTCTTGACATGAGAGCCAAGAGCAATCAGTTCGCCCCTGATCACGGCCTTGTGCGTCTCCCAAATGATGGGAATAGGTGGGGGAGAAGAACCAGACATGTTAATCTTGAAAAATTTGGACAATGAGGCTGAGAGTTTGGAAATATTATCAGGGTCCTGGATAAGGGTGTCACTCAGCCGCCATGTCCAATCTTTCTTTGGGAGGCCGGCTAGCGAGAGAGTTAGGAAGATTGGGGCATGGTCTGAGAGTACGATACTCCCTATTTTAGCACTGGAGACTAATGGGGCGTGGGCACCTGAGAGGAAAAGATAGTAGATCCTGTGATAAGAATCCTTTGCATGAGAATAAAATGTGTAATCCCTTCCTGAGGGGTTCAATGTACGCCACATATCTAACACATCCAGTTTTTTCAGAGAGACCTTGAGGCGTCTCAAGAGCCTGTGGGTAATAGATGACCTGCCTGACGAGGAATCTAAAGAAGGCTCCAAGGCCACATTAAAATCCCCGCCTAGTATAAGCAATCCCTCTGTAAAGGTGCTCAAATGTTTGAGGGTCCGAACGAGCCACGGCATCTGGCCCCTATTGGGGGCATATATATTCGCCAGTGTAACAGAGGTGTCAGCAATGAGGCCTTTTACAAACAAAAAGCGCCCCTCGGAATCCGCAGAGGTCGCCTTCTGTGTAAACTGGATATTTTTGTGCACTGCAATGCTGACCCCTCTGCTAGCCGACGAATGGGTGCTATGATACCAATGGGAGAACTTTGTGGATGGCAACTTCGGTATCTTCCCTGTTTTCAGTGTGTTTCTTGAAAGTAAGCTATAGAAGCTTTATCTTTTTGCAAGAGTGACAATACCTGAGATCTTTTACATGGCTCGTTCAGACCCCGGACATTCAGTGATGATACAACAAAGAAAGTCATGGTGACCTATCATAAAATGAAGAGAAGAGCATAAACCATTGGAAGCATACAATCCTGGTACATAAGACAATACCTGACTGAGCAAGGGAGGAGGACATAAGGGAAAGGATAAACGGACATACAAGGCAGGAAGACAATTGGATGAAAATATAAAGAAAAAACACATGCCACAGACATTTTAGTGCGCATTGGAGAAGTCCCATGGAACACCTGACACGTAGTGGATCCTTTCGCATCACGACGTCAAGCCGGGATCCATCAAGGGGGGCTTCCATAGGACAGCTGAGAGCCACTGAAAGGCTTTCAGAGGGGGGTCGACCATCACATGGTGAAGAACCGGTGTAACCCCAAATCTTGACCAACTGGGGTGGTATAACTATGCGGGTAACTAGGACCTTTCCAGGACAGCCCCAAGGTGACTTGCAAGGGCTAAAGGCCACCTTTATAGCCTCAGCGTCCTTTTCATTTAGCAAAATCCCCAAAGACTTCAAGGGGTTAAAAAACTTAGAACGTAGGTATCTCCATCTTCTATATACGCTGAATTTGGAGAGGCAGGCATATAGCCTGGTAACTTGAGGCACAGAAACTACTGCTGTGTATGACAAGGGAGGGAGTCCCTAATGAGACAGCAAAAGTGGTGAAAAAGCAGCCTCAGGTGATACGCCGATCTCTTCTGGCCCTTTCTGCTTTCCCAGGGGACACATCCGTCCAGGCATCTATTTTTGGTGGAGTGGGTAAGGGGTCACCCTGGTCCGCGGGCATCCAGGAAGGGATTTCTATAGGAGCCAGGCCAAGCGGGCCCCAGATGGATTTCAGGTCCGCCGGCTTGCGAACCGTGAGCTGCCTGCCATTTTTCATTATGGCCAGGCCGAAGGGGTACAGCCACCTAAACTGAGTGGCGGATGCTTTCAAAGCGTCCAGTAATGGACGAAGGATACGCCGCTTCACCAGCGTGGTAGGTGCCAGGTCCTGGAAGAACAGGAGGGGAGCATCTTCATACCTTAGGTTTTCGGCCTCTCTGCTGTGTCTCAGGATATCAGCCGTATCCACGAAGCTGAGAAGACCGCAGATCACGTCGCGCGGCGGTTCTGTGGGTTTCGGCTTTGGACGTAGTGCACGGTGGATGCGCTCCACCACTACTGTGGCTGCTCTATCAGGGCCAAGCAGCTGTGTAAAGATTTCCGCTGCCACTTTGCGGAGGGCCTCTGCTGCAATGGACTCAGGTAGGCCTCTATGTCACGGCCATGGCTATGACCGTGACTCCTGAACCGCATGCGGTTGTCAGCGGTTTTCATTGGTGTTCAATCACAGGTGAGGGCTGTGGTATTGGCCTCACCTGTGGTTGCCGCTGGCAACAGTATGTATGTGGCAGCGTAGCAGGCTGAGCTGTGCCATGCAGCTCGCTACGCTGCGCATGCGGTTTTGTGTGTGAGGTGTGGATGTGTGCACTGTGTTTTATGTTATTGTGTGCACGTTCCCTTTAAGTGGTGTTTTCCCTTCTCTGGTGTTGGAAGGGTTAATCCCCTTCCTAGTGTGTGTGATCACTGGGTGTGTCCGACTGTGGGGTGTGGCTTCTTGGCCTATAAAGCCTCACTGCTTTTGCAGGCCTTGAGGTTGCTTCAGCCATGCTTAGCTGAGAGCAGCCTCATGTATTTATTACCTGCCAGTAAGAGCCACCCCTGTGGTCATAAACCTTAATGTCATAACCATATTGTGCTTAAGTTATTTCTAGTTATGTGTGATGTCCGTGTGATGTTTTATATGTGATTTTGTGCAGCTATGGATCTGGGTCCCTGTGTGGGGATGCGTTTGTGATCTGCACCCTGCTAACACAGGGATCCAGTCAGCAAGGCTGTGGCAGGTAGGTGGAACTCCTTGTTCACCTGCCATATCCATAGAGCTGTTTATGTCTCCCCTTTTCCTGCAGCTTGGCCGTTGAGACTCCTGCTCCTCCGTGTCTAGGAGGAGTGGGCTTGTCTTACTTAGCTCCTAGGTGAGGGTCATCTTGAGGGCTAGCAGGGACTTTTAGGTTCCGGAGCATGGGCCCTCCTACCATCAAGGTTGGCCCATGCAGCTAGGAGCTAGGGTCAGGTTAGGGATGCCTTAGGAGGTGACCTGCTCCCTAATCCTGTCTTCATGGCCAAGCAGCCGAAACATCACCGGGCTCCACACGGCTGAGGATTTCCCCCATCCTCAGCCGTGACAGTATGACCACAGTCGCTTCTTACGTGGCGCTCCCTCGAAAGAGGGTAAAGCATGCACCGCTATCTGCGGATGGGGTGCATGCGCGTTCTCCGGAGGGAGAGCGTTATGGGGCTCACCATTTACGGCGCGGTGAGTGGCATTCCCCGCCATTCCCAGCTCACCGTTGTCCGTGTTGGTGTCCCCTTTTTGTTTGTCTTTCCCCTCCCCCCCCTCCCATTGTTTCTTATGCCTCACCAACTTTCCCCTTTTGTTGTTGGGAGGGGCTTTGAGGGGTGGGAGTATGCATCCCTCGAAAGAGGGTGAAGCATGTACCGCCGTCTGCGAAGGGGTACATGCGCGCTCTTCGGAGGGAGAGCGTTCTGGGGGTTTCGCCTCTGACGGCGCGGTGAGTGGCGTTTCCCCGCCATCCCTTCACCGTTGCCTCGTGTGGCGTCCCCCTGATTTTACTACACGTGGTGTGTGTCTGGTATGCGGTATGCATACCTTCGAAAGAGGGTGCAGCATGCAGTGCCATATCCTTGTGGCCTGCATGCGCGTTCTCCGGAGGGAGAGCGTTCCTGGGGGTTCTCCGTTAACGGCACGGTTGGTGGCTTATTCCCCGCCACCTTACCTTCCGTGTCCGTGTTGGGGATCCCTCGTCCCTCTCCATGTTCCCATCTCTGGTCGTCTGCTGGCAGCACTCCGTAAGTGGTCTGGCTGCGTGCTGGTTAGGAGTGTCTGCTGGCAGCGACTGGAGTGGGGACGTGAGTGGAGAGTCCCCTCGTCCATCTCTCAGTGGTTCTTTTCTCTTTGTTGCTGGTGCGGGCTGCAGTCCTCGTCGGACTGGCTAGTGTGAGCCGGGAGAGGATGCAGCTGACAGCGACCCCTTTTTAGAACCGACACTGAGAGTGGACGTCCCCTTCTCCTATCCCCTTGTCTGAGTCCCTCACGTGTCTTTTTTTGGTGGGGGGGCTTTGAGGGGTGGGAGTGTCACGGCCATGGCTATGACCGTGACTCCTGAACCGCATGCGGTTGTCAGCGGTTTTCATTGGTGTTCAATCACAGGTGAGGGCTGTGGTATTGGCCTCACCTGTGGTTGCCGCTGGCAACAGTATGTATGTGGCAGCGTAGCAGGCTGAGCTGTGCCATGCAGCTCGCTACGCTGCGCATGCGGTTTTGTGTGTGAGGTGTGGATGTGTGCACTGTGTTTTATGTTATTGTGTGCACGTTCCCTTTAAGTGGTGTTTTCCCTTCTCTGGTGTTGGAAGGGTTAATCCCCTTCCTAGTGTGTGTGATCACTGGGTGTGTCCGACTGTGGGGTGTGGCTTCTTGGCCTATAAAGCCTCACTGCTTTTGCAGGCCTTGAGGTTGCTTCAGCCATGCTTAGCTGAGAGCAGCCTCATGTATTTATTACCTGCCAGTAAGAGCCACACCTGTGGTCATAAACCTTAATGTCATAACCATATTGTGCTTTAGTTATTTCCAGTTATGTGTGATGTCCGTGTGATGTTTTATATGTGATTTTGTGCAGCTATGGATCTGGGTCCCTGTGTGGGGATGCGTTTGTGATTTGCACCCTGCTAACACAGGGATCCAGTCAGCAAGGCTGTGGCAGGTAGGTGGAACTCCTTGTTCACCTGCCATATCCATAGAGCTGCTTATGTCTCCCCTTTTCCTGCAGCTTGGCCGTTGAGACTCCTGCTCCTCCGTGTCTAGGAGGAGTGGGCTTGTCTTACTTAGCTCCTAGGTGAGGGTCATCTTGAGGGCTAGCAGGGACTTTTAGGTTCCGGAGCATGGGCCCTCCTACCATCAAGGTTGGCCCATGCAGCTAGGAGCTAGGGTCAGGTTAGGGATGCCTTAGGAGGTGACCTGCTCCCTAATCCTGTCTTCATGGCCAAGCAGCCGAAACATCACCGGGCTGCACACGGCTGAGGATTTCCCCCATCCTCAGCCGTGACACTCTAATTCGCAGGTTTCTGCGCCGGCTCCTGTTTTCCTGATCCTCTATACGGAGGTGGGCCTCATTGATTAGATCGTGATGCATCTGCAGGGCTTGACATGCTTTACCTTCATGCTGAAGGATGGCGTCCTGGGTATTTTCAAGCGCCATTACCCTGTGACCTAGGCCGCGGAGGTCTTCCTTTATGTCTTCTAAATCTCTTTTCAGAGGGGCTAAAGCGGCATCCAGGAGCTCTTTAAGTACCTCTTTAAAAAGGTTTGAGCGCCGCCGCGGGAGTCGGCACTCCGAGGCCTCCGATGCACTGCCAGCCTCTGATGGTTCCTCTGCGTCTGAGGGCTGTGGCGCGCGCAGCGCCATCTTGGAGACATCGCTGGTGTGCAGCTTCGCCTGCTTCTTGAGGTATTGCTCCATATCTGGCTGTTTGGAGCGAGTAGCAGTCGGCTCTAGGTGATCCCTGCTCCGATCCTTTCCAATTTTCCCCATTTGTGTGTGATTTATATAGCTTCTAAGGGGGTTAAATCACCGGTGTGTGTGAGGACCTCAGGAAACTGCTGCCATTCAGCTTCACAGTCCTAGTAATTATATTCTTGTACATAGGGGCAGTATTATAGTAGTTATATTCTTGTACATAGGAGGCAGTATTATAGTAGTTATATTTTTGTACATAGGAGCAATATTATAGTAGATATATTCTTGTACATAGGAGTAGTATTATAGTAGTTATATTCTTGTACATAGGAGCAGTATTATAGTAGTTATATTCTTGTAAATAGGAGCAGTATTATAGTAGTTATATTCTTGTACATAGAAGCGGTATTATAGTAGTTATATTCTTGTACATAGGAGTAGTATTATAGTAGTTATATTCTTGTACATAGGAGCGGTATTATAGTAGTTATATTCTTGTACATAGGAGCAGTATTATAGTAGTTATATTCTTGTACATAGGAGGCAGTATTATAGTAGTTATATTTTTGTACATAGGAGCAATATTATAGTAGATATATTCTTGTACATAGGAGTAGTATTATAGTAGTTATATTCTTGTACATAGGATCAGTATTATAGTAGTTATATTCTTGTACATAGGAGCAGTATTATAGTAGTTATATTCTTGTACATATGAGGCAGTATTATAGTAGTTATATTCCTGTACATAGGAGCAGTATTATAGTTGTTATATTCTTGTACATAGAAGGCAGTTTTATAGTAGTTATATTCTTGTACATAGTAGCAGTATTATATTAGTTATATTCCTGTACATAGGAGGCAGTATTATAGTAGTTATATTCCTGTACATAGGAGCAGTATTATAGTAGTTATATTCCTGTACATAGGAGCAGTATTATAGTTGTTATATTCTTGTACATAGGAGCAGTATTATAGTAGTTATATTCTTGTACATAGTAGCAGTATTATATTAGTTATATTCCTGTACATAGGAAGCAGTATTATAGTAGTTATATTCCTGTACATAGGAGCAGTATTATAGTAGTTATATTCTTGTACATAGGAGCAGTATTATAGTAGTTATATTCTTAACCAAATTTCTTTTTATTCAAAGAATATGGTACATCTTAGAATCACATACCATCGTAGTATTGATGAAAAGATATTATTAAAAACCTTCTATGGATGTGACAATTATTGCATATCAGTGCAACATATGGTGTCTAAGATGAAGCCAAAAATGTAACAGACAATAAAAGTATAAAACAAAGGGGAGGAAAGGAGGGGTAGGGAGGGGACAGGGGGGAGGATGTTAAGAGTTTTTCCAACTCCGTCAAGTAAACCTTCTTTAATTCTTCCAAGGTGACCAGATTTAAAGAAAGCGGGAACGTGTGTAGGATTCCCAATGGGCCAGTTCTTCAAATCTATAGATCTGATCCACCTTGTCTCTCCACATCGAAACAGTAGGAGGTTTAGCCTCTTTCCAAAGCAGTGGAATCAGCAATCTCACCGCTGTGATAAGCATAGTGGGGAGATCAGATCTACAGGGAGATAGCGAGTCATTGGGGCACCAAAGTAAGATCAGTTTGGGATCCAGCTTAACCTGCGTAACACATACCTCATTGATCAATGCTTCTACGTTTGACCAGAAAGCTTTGATCCTCTCACAATGCCACCAAATGTGTGACAGGGAGCCTATATCCTTTTTACACCTCCAACACTCACTTGGAATATCTGCATTAAGCCTATTCAGAAACTCCGGGGATTTGTACCATCTTGTAAGCAGCTTATATGAGTTCTCTTGTATTCTAATACAACGGCTAAAGCCGTGAGAGTGTGAGAGGACAAAAGCCTTTTCCGGTTCTGAAAGGCGGATGGACAGTTCCCTTTCCCACGAATTGAGGAAGTGTAGCTCAGAAGGGGAGGATGAGAGTAATTCTTTATATATGGTAGACAGCGGTTTAGGGATCTTACGGGTGTCTGATAGCCTTTTATCCAACCAAGAAGAAGGACTAGAGGTAGTTGGAGGTGGTAGTTTGATCAATTTAATATCCTTCTGCAGGGCAAATCCCTGGAGGAAAGGAGCATTTTTGATTTTGGGGTCATTCAAGACTAGGGTCCAATCCAGGTTCCCATCTGGGGTCCGGATCTCACTTAAAGGAATCTCAGCTAAAAGAGACCAAATGCCTGAGGGCTTCTTAGCTTACGGGTGAATATAAAACTGCAAGGAGGAGAGTGGAGTGCCTGGTATTGGAAATGTAAGCACCTTGGCTTTAAATTGCTTGGCCCATTCAACCAATAGGCTCTTCCATAGGGGTGATAAGGAGGAACTACCTGGAGAACAGGGGGATAGCCCCCAAAGGATCCGCTTCATTTTGGTGGAAAGCAGAGAGAGCTCTAGGTGCACATATGGAGCACTATAGGTGTTATTGAGGAGGGATAGACCTCGGAATAATTGAAAGGCCGCATAGTAGGAGCGCATGTCAGACAGACCAAAACCGCCAAACCTCTTCTCTCTGGTCAACACCGAATAGGCAATTCTTGAGGGTTTATTTCCCCACAAAAAGAGAGAAAAAACTCGGCGAATGTCAACAAAAAATGAGTGCGGCAGCCAAATAGGCAAAACCTGAAGTAGGTACAGAAATTTAGGGGCTATAAAGGTCTTGAGGTAGTTCCTCTTTCCACACCAAGAGATGAACGGAAGTTTAATAGAATGCAAATGTTTCCTAACTGATGAGAGTAAGGGGGCATAATTAAGCGCAAACAAGTCCTTTGCTTGAGCCGGGACGTGTACTCCTAAAAATACTATATCTTTTGTAGCCCAATGAAAGGGGGTAGTTCTTTGAAGGGTCTCTTTTACCGAGTCCGGACAGGTGACATTGAGGGCCATGGACTTACTATAGTTGATTTTAAAGTTTGAAACATAGCCAAACTCCTCGAAAAGAGACAAAAGCCTAGGGAAGGATGTTTCGGGATTAGAAGTCATTATAAGTAGGTCATCAGCAAATGCGGCTGTCAAGTGGGTCTGAGAATTGATGGTAAGGCCCCTAACAGCAGGGTCCTGCCGGATCTTACACAGCAAAGTCTCCATCACTATGACGAATAAAGACGGTGAAAGAGGGCATCCCTGCCTCGTCCCATTAGAGATGGAAAAGGAGGGGGAAAGCGTACCGTTTATTTTGAGTTTGGCAGACGGGGCCGAATACAGAGTAAAGATCGCAGATATGAACGAGTCTGGGAAACCAAACCTCGACAGGGCCCACGACATATAATGCCATGCAACCCTGTCGAAGGCCTTCTCTGCGTCCGTGCTCAACAAGGCCAAAGGTGTGGATGAGCTTCTAGCCCAGTCCATAAGATGGAGCAGGCGTATCGTGTTCTCACAGCCCTGTCTGCCCCGCACAAATCCCACCTGCTCACTGTCCACAAGATCCGGCAGGATCAGCTGAATACGCTGCGCTAATATTTTGGCCCACCACTTGACATCCGCATTTAGCAGTGAGATAGGGCGGTAGCTGCCACATTGGAGGGGGTCTTTGTTTTCTTTGTGGATTATAGTTATGTGAGCTTCTAATGTTTGGGGGGGTAGAGATCCTCCAGACAGGAGAAAGTTACAGAGTGTCTGAAAATGAGGGGTCAAAATGTCCCTGAAGGCCTTATAATACGATATGGGAAGTCCATCTGGACCAGGACTTTTACCTGATGGTATGGAGGATAGGACCTTGTCAATCTCTTCTCTTGACACAGGGGCGACTAGCTGAGCGGCCTGGAGGGGGCTAATGGAGGGGAGCTGTAGAGTTGATAGGAACTCATCTGTGGCCTGCTCAACCGAAGTGGAACCAGGACGGTCTGGGGTGGGAAGGTTATAAAGATCAGCGTAAAAAGCGCTGAAAGCTTTTGCTATGTCATGGGTCGATTTATGCTTATTACCTTTTGCGTCCAGAATTGCGGGGATAAATGAATCCGCGTGGCGTTGCTTAGCCATGGCAGACATCAGTTTATTCCCCTTGTTCCCATGGGCATAAGCTTTAAACTTGGAGCGAAATATAAGCTTCGCAGATTTGGCATTAAACAGGTTTTTTAGTTCCGTCCTGGCCTCCACCAATTCAGCAGCCACAGCCTGAGCCTGGGTTTGCTTATGAGTCAATTCTAGACTTGCTATGCAGGACAACAGGTCGTCCACAGCCTTGGAGCGCAGTCTTTTAACATGCGAGCCCAGGGCTATTAGTTCTCCTCTAACTACTGCTTTATGGGTTTCCCACAGAATGGAGGGAGAGGGAGGGGGGGGGTCGCTCGCCGTATTAAGAGAGAAGAATTCAGACATAATCTGGGAGATTTTAGTTGCATTAGCGGGGTCAGAGATTAAGGTGTCATTAAGACGCCATATTCTTTCCCTTTTAGGAAGAGCGGTCATAGACACCCAGAGAAATACTGGAGCGTGGTCAGACAGCATGATGTTACCAATCCTCGCGTCTACTACATGAGGAATATGGGGGGAGGATAGAAATATGTAATCCAGCCTATGGAAAGACTTTTTTGCATTGGAATAGAACGTGTAATCCCGACTAGAGGGATGCATAGTGCGCCAAACATCTATAACCCGCAGTTTCTTCAGCGCAGTCTTCAGACGGCGTAGAAGTTTGTGGGATAACTCGGATCTCTGGGAGGACGAGTCAAGGTCAGGCTCCAGGGTCACATTAAAGTCACCTCCTAGTATAAGCATACCCTCACTAAAAGCTGATAATTGAGCAAGAGTCCGAACGAGCCAGGGGATCTGACCCCTATTAGGGGCATAAATGTTAGCCAGGGTGACAGGTGTGTCAGCGATGTGCCCTTTCACGAACAAGAAGCGACCGTCTGTATCTGCAAGTACAGCGGAGTGTTTAAAGGGCAGACGCTTGTGGATGGCCACGCTGACACCCCTGCAAGCTGAGGCATATGAGCTGTGAAACCATTGTGAGAATACTTTTGGGGATAGTTTCGGGAGTTTTCCCATCTTAAAATGAGTTTCTTGAAGAAATGCAATCGAAACATCATCTTTCTGTAACAATAAGAGCACCTGAGACCCTTGGCATTCAATGAGGCAACTACAATAGAGGCCATAGTAAAGACAGAGGAGGCCAGTCGGCCAAGAGCAAAAGGACATCTAGTCTGGAAAGCAACGGACGGAGTAAGGAAAAGGAGGAGGGGAAGGAGATTAAAGGGAAAGTCAAAGGAAAAAAACAAGACATAACAGATAAGACGTAGACACTATACATGTAACAAGGCATGTCTCCCCATGGACAGGGAGCTTGTGGTCCCACCCAGCATCTGATATGATGGAGATCCTTTTACATAGCGGCGGACAGCCGGGATCTATCAGAGGGGGGCTCCTGTGGGGCCACTAGGGGGTTTAAGGAGGGGTGTGGGGGAGAGGAATTAATCAGTAACATTACCGACATAAAGGCAAACCTATAACCCCAGCAAAGTTATCAGTGCTAACATTGCATCACATCACAGCCTGTATCTTGTGCAGGCAAGGTAGCGATAAAAAGGGCAAATCCCAAAGCCCATGGAAACGGGGCAGTGGGCTAAGACCCTGATCAAGGCCACAAATAGGTAAAAAACAGGCAATAAACAGCTCGAGCAGCGCAAACAAAGACCCTTCAGCCTGAAACTCAAAAAATGTCCCAGGACAATGGACCCAGTAGTGAACGGACATAAGAGACTTCAGCTTCTCACAGAGCAGAGTCACGTGTCACCGACTTGAGAACGGCCTTTTCCTTGCTCCTCTGGTCTGGATGGCGAGACTTGCTGCCACGAATCCACACCCGGGGGGAGAGGCAGGGGGTCCCCTTGATCAGCCGACATCCAAGAGGGAACTGCGATGGGTGCAATCCCAAGAGGGCCCCATATAGCTTTAAGGTCTGCCGGGGTCCGCACCGTGTACTGCCTTCCATTTTTCAAGATGGCCAAGCCGAAGGGATAGAGCCACCGGAAAGGCGTGGCTGTGGCTTTAAGGGCCTCCAGGAGTGGCCTTATGATGCGCCTCTTGGCTAAGGTGGAGGGGGCCAGGTTTTGAAAGAATAGGATGGGGGTCTCACCATACATGATGCGATCCGCCTCTCTTCCCGCCCTAAGCAGTGCCGCAGTATCCACGTAGCTGAGGATGCCACATACTACATCCCTCGGCGGCTCACCAGGTTTAGGCTTGGGCCTCAAAGCCCTGTGGATGCGCTCAATCACAATCGGAGCTGCTCTTTCAGCACCTAGCAGGGAGGAGAAAATTTCACATGCTGCTGAATTAAGCGCATCAATCACGATATTTTCGGGTAGACCGCGGATGCGAATATTTCGCCGCCGGCTCTGATTTTCTTGATCTTCAATGCGCAATAATGCATCATTTAGCAAGTCTCTGTGTGTTTGCAGGGCCGCGCTTGTCTTACCCTCATGCACCAGGATGGCTTCCTGTGCGAGCTCCAGGGACTCCACTCGGTTTCCAATGTGTCGCAGGTCTCCTTTTATTTCCTCCAAATCCTTCTTCAGAGGTGCAAGTGCAGACTCCAGGATATCCCTGAGGACTGCTTTGGAGAGTGAGGAGCTTTTTCTCCTAGGTCTGCAAACTGATACATCGGAGGCACTTCCTGCCTCTGAACCTTCTTCTGCATCAGAGAGCTGCCGCGCCATCTTGGACACTTCAGCAGCAGGGGTCCTGGATTGTTTCTTGAGATATTTATCCATCTCAGGCTGTCTGGTCTCAGGGTGACGATCCTTACCTAGTTTCCCCATTTGCACAATGTAAGTAGCCAGTAAAAGGGGTTATAATAGCTGCCAGGGAGAGGAGCTCAGGAACAAGCAGCCATTCAGCTCCAAGGTCAGGCTCCGCCCCCCATAGTAGTTATATTCTTGTACATAGGAGGCAGTATTATAGTAGTTATATTCTTGTACATAGGAGGCAGTATTATAGTAGTTATTTTCTTGTATATAGGAGCAGTATTATAGTAGTTATATTCTTGTACAAAGGAGCAGTATTATAGTAGTTATATTCCTGTACATAGGAGGCAGTATTATAGTAGTTATATTATTGTACATAGGAGGCAGTATTATAGTAGTTATATTATTGTACATAGGAGCAGTATTATAGTAGTTATATTCTTGTACATAGGAGGCAGTAATATAGTAGTTATATTCTTGTAGATAGGAGCAGTATTATAGTAGTTATATTCTTGTACATAGGAACAGTATTATAGTAGTTATATTCTTGTACATAGGAAGCAGTAGTCTAGAAGTAATATTCTTGTACATAGGAGGCAGTATTATAGTAGTTATATTCTTGTACATAGGAGCAGTATTATAGTAGTTACATTCTTGTACATAGGAGCAGTATTATAGTAGTTATATTCTTTTACATAGGAGCAGTATTATAGTAGTTATATTCTTGTACATAGGAGCAGTATTATAGTAGTTATATTCCTGTACATAGGAGGCAGTATTATAGTAGTTATATTCCTGTACATAGGAGGCAGTATTATAGTAGTTATATTCTTGTAAATAGGAGCAGTATTATAGTAGTTATATTCTTGTACATAGGAGCAGTATTATAGTTGTTATATTCTTGTACATAGGAGCAGTATTATAGTAGTTATATTCTTGTACATAGGAGCAGTATTATAGTAGTTATATTCTTGTACATAGGAGCAGTATTATAGTAGTTATATTCTTGTACATAGGAGCAGTATTATAGTAGTTATATTCTTGTACATAGGAGGCAGTATTATAGTAGTTATATTCTTGTATATAGGAGCAGTATTATAGTAGTTATATTCTTGTACATAGGAGCAGTATTATCGTAGTTATATTCTTGTACATAGGAGCAGTATTATAGTAGTTATATTCTTGTACATAGGAGCAGTATAATAGTAGTTATATTCTTGTACATAGGAGGCAGTAGTCTAGAAGTAATATTCTTGTACATAGGAGCAGTATTATAGTAGTTATATTCTTGTACATATGAGGCAGTATTATAGTAGTTATATTCTTGTACATAGTAGCAGTATTATAGTAGTTATATTCTTGTACATAGGAGCAGTATTATAGTAGTTATATTCTTGTACATAGTAGCAGTATTATATTAGTTATATTCCTGTACATAGGAGGCAGTATTATAGTAGTTATATTCCTGTACATAGGAGCAGTATTATAGTAGTTATATTCTTGTACATAGGAGGCAGTATTATAGTAGTTATATTCTTGTAAATAGGAGCAGTATTATAGTAGTTATATTCTTGTACATAGGAGGCAGTATTATAGTAGTTAATACTGCTCCTATGTACAAGAATATAACTACTATAATACTGCTCCTATGTACAAGAATATAACTACTATAATACTGCTCCTATGTACAAGAATATATAGTAGTTATATTCTTGTACATAGGAGCAGTATTATAGTAGTTATATTCTTGTACATAGGAGGCAGTATTATAGTAGTTATATTCTTGTATATAGGAGCAGTATTATAGTAGTTACATTCTTGTACATAGGAGCAGTATTATAGTAGTTATATTCTTGTACATAGGAGCAGTATTATAGTAGTTATATTCTTGTACATAGGAGCAGTATAATAGTAGTTATATTCTTGTACATAGGAGGCAGTATTATAGTAGTTATATTCTTGTACATAGGAGCAGTATTATAGTAGTTATATTCTTTGTACATAGGAGCAGTATTATAGTAGTTATATTCTTGTACATAGGAGCAGTATTATAGTAGTTATATTCTTGTACATATGAGACAGTATTATAGTTGTAGTCTTGTACATAGGAGAAGTATTATAGTAGTTATATTCTTGTACATAGGAGCAGTATTATAGTAGTTATATTCTTGTACATAGGAGCAGTATTATAGTAGTTATATTCTTGTACATAGGAGGCAGTATTATAGTTGTAGTCTTGTACATAGAAGGCAGTATTATAGTAGTTACATTCTTGTACATAGGAGCAGTATTATAGTAGTTATATTTTTGTACATAGGAGCAGTATTATAGTAGTTATATTCTTGTACATAGTAGCAGTATTATAGTAGTTATATTCTTGTACATAGGAGCAGTATTATAGTAGTTATATTCTTGTACATAGTAGCAGTATTATATTAGTTATATTCCTGTACATAGGAGGCAGTATTATAGTAGTTATATTCCTGTACATAGGAGCAGTATTATAGTAGTTATATTCTTGTACATAGGAGGCAGTATTATAGTAGTTATATTCTTGTACATAGGAGCAGTATTATAGTAGTTATATTCTTGTACATAGGAGGCAGTATTATATTAGTTATATTCCTGTACATAGGAGCAGTATTATGGTAGTTAGATTCTTTGACAATTTTCTTTTTATTGAAAAACATGTCAACAAAGTATACCACAACATTTTCAGTGACAATAACAGTATGGTACATCGTATAAATTACAAAAAGTAGTATATCACAGCATTGTTACAGCTTAAAGGCATATCTCTCAACACTAAATGTCAGCATATAGAAAATGTAACTTAAATACTTTGAGGTCTATTCGTAGATAAGGTATGCTCATTCCTTTGTTCAGTCTTAGACCGCCAATGAGGCACATATGCTTCAATATGCACAGAGTATTGCTGTGTGGTAGATCATTATAGAAACAGATACGTTTAGGGAAAGAGGGGGGTGGAAAATAACGGAAGATAGTGCTAGGGACTAGGAGGGAAGGAAATGGGAAAGAGGAAGGGAGGGAATCACAGGTAGGAGAACCGCAACCCATCCATGTAACAAAGACATACATAGCATGTCAAATGCTTCTCGAGCGTGGCAAGTGTTCCAATGAACGTAGATGAAGAGGGTGATCGCTACACACATGAGATTTTGCAATGAGCCCCCTGATTACTCACAACCAACCCAAGTGGTGAATTGTCTTATTACATCTACCACCACAACTTGTGTAGAGTGTTTGTCACTTAACCCCTCTAAACATGAACCAAGGGGTCCACATCTTCATAAATTTATTGTGATTCCTGTCCTCCCAACTCGCAAGCTCCTCCATCCGACAAATATGATCCACTTTACTCAGCCAAGCCTCCACTGTGGGTGGTTCAGTGCGTAGCCACTGCTGTGGGATGAGTAATCTGGCCGCCTGGAGTAAATGAGTGGTCAAACACCTTCTTGAAGGCGAGAAAGAGGGAGTTGGGAGCCACAGGAGCACAAGGGTAGGGGGTACCTCTACAGCTACACTCGTTATTTTCTGAATAGTGGACAAGACACCTTCCCAAAATGGGCGAATCTTCGGGCAGAACCATAAAATGTGGGATAGCGTACCTGTGTCCTCCAGACACCTCCAACATTTATCATCTTGTCTCATTCCTCTAATAAACATTTGCTTCGGGGTCTGGTACCATTGGGTAAGAACCTTGTATGTGTGTTCCTGAATCCTAGTGCATCTAGAAAACCCGTGTGAGTGCGCATGCATACGCATAACATCTGTCTCACTCAATTCTATATTCAATTCAGTGGCCCAGTGCCTCACGTATTGCGGCGTTCCAGGAGAGCGGGGACTGACCAAGGCCAGGTAGCATAGGGAGATCAGCTTGCGAGGGACGGTCTCAGACATCAGCAGTTTCTCAAACCATGACTGTGTTGGACGATGTCTATTATTCTCAATCAGCGGTTTAGAGACAGAGTTGAGCTCAATCAGCTCCAAGAAATTGCAGGATTGCGTAAGGGTATGAAGTGGATGTTCCTTGACTAAATCACCTGAGGACATATTGAGGAGTTCCTCTGTCTTAAATTTACGTACTCTTAACCATATTGGGGCAACTTGTTTTGCTTTTGGGCGTGTGGCGAAAGGGAGCAGATCTGCTGGCATGGACGGGGAGGGATTGTTTAGCAAATTAAGGGTTTTATTCAGTTGCTGTATCACTGAGGCAGTTCCTCCCAGTAGCACCTGTGTCCTGAGATTGGAAGTATTAAGGCCCCAAAGGCCCGCCCTCTGAACTGGTGAGAGTTGGGCAAGCTCCAGTTCACCCCCCCCCCAGATTTGGCACCTGGAGGCATGCAGATGTATCCACCTTTTCAGATGTATTGCTTGATAGTAAAGTTGCGCATCCGGTAGTCCGAATCCCCCTGTGTTCCTCTTCTGTATCAGCCTACTGTGGGCTATCCTAGCGGCTTTCCCCCCCATAAAAATGTTCTAAACAGCTTCCTAACCTTACTGAAAAAGGACACGGGGAGGAAAATGGGCAGCATTTGAAGTACGTGAAGGAGTCTGGGCATGATGAATGTTTTTAGAAGATTCTTCCTGCCCATCCAAGACACGTAAGGGACCTTTAGAGAATGGAGTTGCGTCTGTAAATCTTTAAGTAAAGGGCTGTAATTCAGGGAGAAAATTCGGTTTAGATCCGCTGGAAGCTTGACCCCTAGGTAGGAAAGATGTGAGCTTTGCCAAATGAACGGCGTTGTCTCCTTCAATACCGAGACCATATTATGTGGTGCAGAGACATTCATAGCCTCTGATTTCATGTAGTTAGCTTTAAAATTGGAGATCCTCCCATACTGTTTAAACAGGGATAGAAGATGCGGAAAGGCCCCGACAGGGTCGGTAAACATTACTAAAAAATCATCCGCATACGCAGCCGTTACAAATTCGGGGGAGCTGTCGTGGGTCTTAATCCCTTTTATGGTAGGGTGCTCTCGAATGGCTTGCAGCAACGTCTCCATCACCATAATGTACAGAGTAGGAGATAAAGGGCAACCCTGACGAGTCCCATTTATAATTGGGAATGGCTGAGATAACGTTCCATTCACTCTAATACGAGCGCTTGGCTCACGATATAGGGACATAATAGCCTCTTGGAACTTTTCAGGAATGCCGAATTTATGCAGTGTTTTCCTCATGTAGCTCCAACTCACCCTGTCAAAGGCCTTTTCCGCATCCACACCCAACAACACTAGAGGAACTCCCCTTTTTTTTGCTAGTTGCATCGCCGAAATCACTCTACATGAATTTTGACATCCCTCCCATCCCGGAACAAACCCCGACTGGTCAGGATGAATCAGCCTTGGCAGTAACAAGGCAAGGCAGGAAGCCAAAATTTTGGCCCATATTTTAATATCCACATTGAGGAGTGAAATCGGCCTATAACTACGGCACTGGTTGGGATCTTTCCCTGCCTTTGGTAATATTGTGACCGTCGCTTCCAAGGATTGTTTATGTAGGGTGGACCCATCCAGTAAGGCATTACATCAAGTGGTCATGTGTGGGATTAGAGTAGCTGACAGCTTTTTATAATATCCCACCGAGAACCCATCAGGTCCTGGACTTTCCCTAAGGGCATAGAGCCCAAAATACCGGTTAATTCCTCCCTGGTCACTGGTGCAAGAAGCTGCTCCTTCTCCTCAGCCTTGAGTGAAGGTAATGTGAGATTGGCCAAAAACGCATCTGCTGCCAGTGCTACATCCGCTTCAGTATCATTATCTGCACATGACAGACCATATAGCTGGCTATAAAACTGTTGGAACTCCGTCGCAATGTCTGAAGTTTTGTGTTTCAGTTGCCCTGACTTATCTGCAATTCCATGAATGTAGGATGCATCCTTCCTCTGCTTAAGAAGTGAGGCCATAAGCCTAGTGCCTTTGTCCCCGTGAGCGTAAAAACGGTATTGGGCACACTGGTACGACTTAGCATGGTGATAATTGAGATGATCTTTCAGTTTTATTCTTGTCAGTTTAAGATCCTTTTGGGCCTCTATAGATTTAGATTTTTTATGTAGGGATTCCAGGGTTGAAATTTTCTCAAGCAAAGAGTGAAAGGTGGCGCAGGCGCTCTGAGATGAGGAGGCTCGCCTCCTCAGAACTCCCTCAGTGCGCCTGCGCCGATGACATCACCGAAATAGAAGACGTCATCGGCGCAGGCGCACTGAAGGAGTGCTGAGGAGGCGAGCCTCCTCATCTCAGAGTGCCTGCGCCGAATGAACACAGGCACGCGATTTTTGAAATGCCGACAGGGCCAGCCAGAGGAGGAGATCCCGGCTGGCCCTGTCAATCAACACGACGAGGGGGGCGGTTTTCTGCAGCTGCTACCAGCAAGTAGCCGCCCTACTTGCTGGTAGAGACCTAATTTACATATTATAAAACTTCGTTTTTAGAAGAAACTGCTGAATCAAAGTAAGTAAGACCATTATATTTTCATATATCGCAATATAAGTAATTTAACTAGCCCCAAAAAAAAAAATGACTTTAGTGGGGTGACAGAAGCCCTTTAAGGTCTCCCCCCACTAGCCACACGCCCTCAGCAAATTAAGTCAATGAGTCCAATGTCTTTTTTAGCCACTGCCCTGCCCCCTATTAGAACTGTACAGACTCGCTAAAGTCACCAAGACCGTCCCCAGCTTACCTTTCACGAACATATAACGACCTTCTGGGTCCGCCAAAGAAGCAATAAGAGAAAATGAAGTTAACTTAGATATGGCGATCCCCGCACCCCTGGAAGCCTTATCATGAGTGCTGATAAACCAATGCTGAAAATAGGATTGAGAGAGTTTAGGGATATGGCCCAATTTAAAATGTAATTCCTGAAAGAAGCAACTATCAGTGCATTGCTTCTTCAGAAGCCAAATCACTTGCGAACGTTTCTGAGGGGTATTAAAACCCCGCACATTAAATGAGGTACAATTCACTGTAGCCATCAGTACATCAATCTACACGGAAGCACATGTATTCTAAAATATGTGAGCATGGATAGGTAAGCTGGGATAACATAACAGAGTGGGTAACTCAAGGAGATCTGGTATCCTTCCAATACAGGCGAGACCCTCTGCCGTCTCGTCGCCATCATGGATAGCATGTACAGTGAGCCCCATAGAAGGAACTCGCATGAGGCGGAAAGACACCAGAAAGAGGGCATAGGGACCTCCGGTGGCCAGGTGAGAGCAGACCAACATGTACAACATCGGCACTGCTCTCAGAACCACAAATCTGGAGCCCCTACCCCTATAAAGTGTGCTCAGAAATATGTCTACAATTTGATTAACCCCTTAGTCAGATATACAAGCCCATACCATTCAATAAATTCACATCAGAATTAGAACTAGAGCATGACTATCGATATCTCCTGTGAATTCAAGGGAACAAATAGCACTGGAATAGCAGTAATGGCAGTCATGTAGGTAACCATTGACCACATGCACACGAGCACTGGTCTCAGCAAAGTTGCTGAAGTCCTGCCAAACAAAGGTGCTCTCCCAACAAACAAAACTTAGGAGGCCTTTGTGGAAGAAGGGGATATACGACCTGTAGCGACAGTTCAGGTGATTCTTTGTTTGGATCCCGAACCATTTCTTGGGGGCACTCTGGACCATCTGGAACATTCTGGAAGCTCTGGAAGCTCTGGAAGTGGGACTCCAGTGTCCGCCGAGGGCAGCCATGATGGTATATCTTGTGGCGTAGTGGTAAGCAACTTCCACGCCGCCGGCAGGTCACTGGGAGCCCGTATGGTGCACCTCTTGCCATCTGTAGAAAACGTAAGGCCAAAAGGGAAAAGCCACTTGAACGGGATTCTGTTTAGCTTCAGAATTTCTGTAATCGGGCGCAGGGCTCTTCTCTTATTTAAGGTAGAAGGCGCGAGGTCCTGGAATAACAGGATTTTTGCTCTGTCATATTTAGTGTCCCCTTTCTCTCTGGCCGCTTTGAACAATGCAGCAGTATCTGTGTATCGCAAGAGGCCACAAACCACATCACGAGGGGGATCACCCTCCTTAGGTTTGGGGCGCAGAGAGCGGTGAATGCGTTCAATTGCGACCGCTGAAGCGCCTTCTGGGCCTAGTAAGGATTCAAAAATGGCGGCCGCAGCTGCAGGCAGCTCTTCATGTGACACCGTCTCCGGTAGGCCTCTGAACCGCACATTTTTACGCCGGCTCCTGTTTTCCTGGTCTTCGATCAGGGCGTATGCATGATCCAGGGAGGACAGGTATGCGGAGGAGTTGTCTCCTAACGTGCGTGCATGCTCTAAAATGGCTCCCTGCGTTTGCTCAAGTCTCTCGACTCTATGGCCGATATGCTTCACGTCCCCCTTAATCTCATTTAGTTCCTGCATCACCGGGAACAATGCCGATGTGAGCGCTTGTTGTAGGAACTTTTTAGAAATAGGTTCCGGTGCTTCCGCCTGGGAGCTTAGAGACCCCTCCATGAACGGGCTATCAGCTCATTTGGCTTCTTCAATGCCCTCATCTGGGTCTGATGGCGCCATCTTAGGCCGCTCTGATGCCGGAGCTGTAGTCCTCTTATTAAAGTACTTCTCCATATCGGAGGATCCTCTATCTTGCTTGAGAGGTTCGGTCTTATCTTTGGGCAAGTATCTGCCAACTTTTCCCATCTTTGCTCAGTTAGGGTGCGAAATAAACCACTTTATAGGGTTGTGGAGAGGAGAGCTCTCTTCACATGCGGCCGGTCAGGGCGCCGGTCAAGCTCCCATGGTAGTTATATTCTTGTACATAGGAGCAGTATTATAGTAGTTATATTCTTGTACATAGGAGGCAGTATTATAGTAGTTATATTCTTAACCAATTATCTTTTTATTTTCTAGAAAAACCAATTACAATCATAGACATTAGATGGAAAATAAGCCAAAATTGGTGTATATAAGATGCATACAACACCTGTATAAATTCTAATAAGGCTTGGTCCATGATCTCATACATAAAAGATTCACATTAACAAAGTACAAAACACAATGCGGGGGAAGAAGGGGGGGAGGTGAATGGGGTGGGTAATAGTCTCTACTACAGAATTAGAATTTTCTGAAAGTTATCCAGGGGTGCCATAGTTTTAGGAATGTGGCATAGGAGTTGGATTCCCAATGGGCCAATTCTTCAATTCTATAATGCTGGTCAGTTTTATTGGTCCAGTGCACTATGGAAGGGGGAGAGTTGTTTTTCTATAAGTAGGGGATTAACAGGCGAGCTGAGGTGAGTAGCATAGTTGGGAGGTTGTTCTTAGATGGCGTTAAAGTTTTGTTGGGACACCATAAGAGAACTAATTTGGGGTCAAGTGTGATATGCGACGAGCAAACTTGGTTGATTAGGGTTTCAATCTGGGTCCAAAAGAGGCGTATTTTCGGACACTCCCACCAAATATAGGATGGGGAGCCAGCTGCCACCCCACACCTCCAACATGCATCTGGAATTTCTGGGTTTAGTTTATGCAAAAATTCAGGAGTTTTGTACCACCTTGTAAGACGCTTATAGGAGAGCAGGAACAAACAGCCAACCTTCCTTCCAAACTTCCCAGACAATAATGAACAGTATAATCCGCTCCGGGCACTGAGCTGAGGAGCTATTTAAACTAATGACTCCACCCAGTGCACCTGATGAGGGGCGGATCCAGCACGACTCCAAAACAAACACTAAACTCGTGCTGCAATCCTGGCCGACCTCCGCACATCGTCAGAGTGGGGCATGACAGTACCCCCCTTCTACGGGTGACCTCCGGACACCCCGGACCAACCTTATCCGGATGGGACCTATGAAAAGCCCTCACCAGTCGGCTGGCGTTGACATCCGACGCCGGAACCCACATCCTCTCCTCAGGACCGTATCCCCTCCAGTGAACCAGGTACTGGAGGGAACCCCGCAGAACTCTTGAGTCGAGAATCCTGGAGATCTCGAACTCCAAGTTTCCCTCGACCAGAACCGGAGGAGGAGGCAATGGCGATGGTACCACCGGTTTAACATATTTTTTTAGTAAAGACTTGTGGAAGACATCGTGGATCCTCCAAGTCTGCGGCAGATCAAGTCGAAATGCCACAGGATTGATCACAGCAGAAATCTTATATGGACCAACAAATCTTGGACCCAGTTTCCAAGATGGCATTCTCAACTTGATATTCCTAGTGGACAACCACACCAAATCACCCACACACAGGTCCGGACCAGTCACACGTCTCCTGTCAGCCATTCGTTTATACCTTTCACCCATCCTCTCCAAATTCCCTTGAATCCCCCGCCAGATAGAGGATAAAGCAGAAGAGAATCTCTCCTCCTCTGGCATCCCGGAGGAACCAGACCCAGAAAAGGTACCAAACTGAGGATGGAAACCGTATGCGCCAAAAAATGGCGACTTACCCGTGGACTCCTGCCTACGGTTATTCAATGCAAATTCTGCTAAGGGCAAGAATGAGGACCAGTCCTCCTGATTCTCAGCCACAAAACACCTCAAGTAGGTCTCCAGGTTTTGATTGGTACGCTCCGTCTGACCATTCGACTGTGGATGAAAAGCCGACGAAAAAGAAAGTTGAATGCCAAGTCGAGAGCAGAACGCCCTCCAAAACCTGGAGACAAACTGCGTGCCCCTATCAGAGACAATATCCGAAGGAATACTGTGCAATTTAACAATATTATCCACAAAAATCTACGCAAGAGTCTTAGCGTTAGGCAGACTTGTTAGTGGTATAAAATGAGCCATTTTACTGAAACGATCGACTACCACCAAAATCACTGTTCTCCCAGGGAAACTCGGTAGGTCCGTAATAAAGTCCATGGACAAATGTGTCCAAGGACGAGATGGAATAGACAATGGAAGAAGTGAACCAGGCGGTCGAGTATGAGCAACCTTAGACCGAGCGCAGGTTTCACAAGCTGTCACATAATTCTCAATACTCTTACGCAAACCTGGACACCAGATCACAGGTGGACTTACCACCAGGATGTCCAGCGAGAACAGTATCGTGATGTTCCTTGAACACCCTGTATCGTAGGTCCTCAGGAACAAACAACCTCCCTGGGGGACACGAACCAGGAGCCCCTTCCTGAGCTCCCAACACCTCCATCTCCAATTCAGGGTACAGAGCGGAGACCACCACTCCATCCGCCAAAATCGGCGCTGGATCTTCTGAATCACCTCCCCCACGGAAGCTGCGAGACAAGGCATCTGCCTTGACGTTCTTGACCCCTGGGCGAAAGGTAACCACGAAATTGAACCTGGTAAAAAACAATGACCATCTGGCCTGTCTAGGGTTCAGACGCTTGGCAGATTGCAGGTAAGCCAAATTCTTATGGTCTGTATACACAGTAACAGGGTGAGAAGCCCCCTCTAACCAGTGACGCCATTCTTCAAAGGCCGACTTGATCGCCAACAACTCCCTATCTCCAACATCATAATTCCTCTCGGCGACCGAGAGCTTCCTGGAGAAGAAGGCACACGGGACCCACTTGCCAGGAGAAGGACCCTGCGAAAGCACCGCCCCAACCCCCACCTCTGATGCATCAACCTCGACCACGAATGGCTGAGATACATCCGGCTGCACCAGAATGGGAGCAGACCCAAAACGCTCCTTAATAGCCGAAAAGGCCTGCAATGCCTCATCCGACCAGACAGAGACATCAGCGCCCTTCTTGGTCATATCAGTAAGAGGTTTGACTAGATTGGAATAATTCAAAATACATTTTCTATAATAATTCGTAAAACCCAAAAATCGCATCAAAGCTTTCTGATTCTCCGGTCGGTCCCACTCCAGAACCGCCCGGACCTTTTCGGGGTCCATACGAAAACCAGAATCAGAAAGCATGTATCCCAAAAATGGAAGCTCTTGCACCGCAAACAAACATTTCTCCAATTTGGCGTATAATTTATTCTCCCAAAGGATCGTAAAAACCTGTCTCACATGATCCTGATGGGTCTTCAGATCAGGAGAATAAATTAAAATGTCATCAAGGTAGACTACTACGAACCTCCCCACCAAATGATGAAAAATATCATTGACGAATCGCTGAAATACCGCTGGCGCATTCGTCAACCCAAAAGGCATTACCAGGTTCTCAAAATGACCCTCGTGCGTATTGAAGGCCGTTTTCCACTCATCCCCCTCCTTGATCCTGATCAGATTGTATGCTCCTCTCAAATCCAACTTGGAGAACACCTTGGCTCCAACAATCTGATCAAAAAGATCAGAGATCAAAGGCAGGGGATATGGATCCCGGACTGTAATACGATTCAGCTCCCGGAAATCCAAACACGGTCTCAGTGATCCATCTTTCTTCTTCACGAAGAACAAACCTACAGCCACTGGAGACTTAGATGGTCTAATATGACCCTTTGCTCTCGCCGACATACTTTCGCATGACCTCTCTCTCGGGTTGAGAGAGGTTGTAGAGCCGAGACTTAGGCAACTTAGCCCCCGGAATGAGATTCACAGGACAATCATAGTCACGATGAGGGGGCAATTCCTGAGCCCCACCCTCCGCAAACACGTCCGAAAAATCTGAGAGATACTGAGGCAAGGCCGTAACGGACACTTCAGAAATAGATGTGACAAGACAATTATCCGAACAAAACTTGCTCCAACCAATGATTTGTCTCGTCTGCCAGTCTATAATTGGGTTATGTTTAGACAACCATGGCAACCCCAAAACTATTGGAGCTGGCAAATCCTTCATGACAAAACAGGAAATGATCTCAGCATGTGAATCACCCACCCTTAAATGAATATCATGAACAACGTGAGTAAGGCTCCCTTGAGAAAGAGGGGAAGAATCAATGGCAAAAACACGAATCTCGTTCTCTAACGTGCAAATACTTAGTCCCAAACCCTCAAGAAACAGAAAGTCAATTAAATTTACCCCAGCACCACAATCAAGAAAAACATCCACAAACACATTTCGAGACTCTAGCGCCACCACAGCTGAAAGGAGAAAACGGGAACTGCAGGGAACTTGCATACCAGTCTGCTCTACCACACCATTCATACTACCAAGTGTGAGGGGAGTTTTTTTTTTTCTTTTTCTTTTTTCTTTATCACTCTCCCCTGTGGTTCAACATACGGACAAGAAAAAACAAAATGACCCCTCTTTCCACAAAAGAAACATAAACTGTGCGCTTTACGAAAGTCTCTACTATCTGAATGGAAAGATATCTGACTTAACTGCATGGGTTCCTCTCCTAGGCCAGAATAACAAGCAATATCTCCCTGGGCAGCTGGTGGAACAAAACCACACGCGGGAGGAATCCCCTGCACAGAGGGACCCATACACCTCTCTCTGATACGTCTATCCAAACGTATCACCAAAGACATTGCATTTTCCAAAGTATCTGGGTATTCATGAAAAGCCAGAGCATCCTTCAACCTTTCAGATAACCCCTGACAAAACTGGCTACGTAACCGGGGGTCGTTCCACCCTGACTCGGTAGCCCACCTCCTAAACTCTGTACAGTAAACCTCAGAAGTATGTTTACCCTGTAGTAAGTTACGTAATTTTGACTCTGCCATTGAAACTCGATCTGGGTCATCGTAAATCAATCCCAGGGCTTTAAAAAATTCCTCCACCGACCGGAGAGCCAGAGAACCGGGCGGCAGGGAAAAAGCCCAGGATTGCGCGTCCCCTTTCAACAAAGACATGACGATACCCACCCTCTGATCCTCATTACCTGATGAAAATGGGCACAATCGAAAGTACAACTTACATGATTCCTTGAAACTGAAAAAATCATAAGTACCCCCTGCAAATTTCTCCGGAAGAGCGACTTTAGGCTCCCCAACAATTTGACCTGTACCTGAAGCCAACACCCTCTGACACTGTGTGACCGTACTACGTAGATCTGCAACCTCCAGGGACAAACCCTGCATGCGGTCAACCAGTGCATCAATTGACGCCATCACATAAACACAGAGAAATGGCGGTCACAGTATGGCGGATTATAATGTCACGACGGACGTGCACAGTTAAACAGATAACACACCAACCAGGCTCTGGACGAGAGACAGGGGAAGGGTCACCTCCTAATTTATCCCTGACCTCTTTCCCTGCAATGCTCAGCCCACAGACAAACCTTGATGGTAGATTTGCTGTGTCCACCAGCCTATACTAACAGAACCCTGAACTCCCTGAGATGGTGAAGTGGGGAGAAAGGAGCAGCCTGCTCGCACAGAACCTGGATGGGTAAGATGACATAAACAACCAAACAAGAAAAGACACTTATCTGCTGAGAGCAGGAACAAACAGCCAACCTTCCTTCCAAACTTCCCAGACAATAATGAACAGTATAATCCGCTCTGGGCACTGGGCTGAGGAGCTATTTAAACTAATGACTCCACCCAGTGCACCTGATGAGGGGCGAATCCAGCACGACTCCAAAACAAACACTAAACTCGTGCTGCAATCCTGGCCAACCTCCGCACATCGTCAGAGTGGGGCATGACAATACCCTTCCAGATTGGGGAAAGGAATTAATTATTGGGTGAGCAAGAGGTGACCCTCCAAAAGATAAGTTTCTTCCGTTTGGTAAGGAGGAACTGCTCTACCTGGGCACATAGGGTCTCGGATTGGCGAGAAAGAAGTGTTACACATTTACAGAGGAGGGAAGCCGTATAGTATAAGTGTATGTCGGGGAGTCTGAAACCACCAAACCTCTTTTCTCGCGTCAATGTAGAATATGCAATTCTAGGTGATCTGCCCTTCCACAGAAAGAATGAGAACACCCGGCGTACCTCAGTAAAGAACGAAAGGGGGAGCCAAATTGGTAGTGACTGCAATAGATAGATATATTTGGGCAGTATATACGTTTTAGGGTAGTTCTTCCTCCCAATCCAGGAGATGAAAGGAATTTTGAGAGATTGCAAGTGTGACCTGGTGGATTGGAGCAGTGATAAGTAGTTGAGGGTGAATAAATCTTTAGTGTTAGCAGTAATTTGGATACCCAGGAACTGTATGGCCTGTGACGCCCAGGTAAATGGGGTGGAGCGTTTTAGGGAATTAACTAATGAAGTGGGGCAGGAAATGTTTAGGGCAAGGGATTTGCTATAATTTATTTTGAAATTGGACACGTAGCCAAATTTGTCAAAAAGGGTGAGTAGTTTTGGGAAGGAGGTATTTGGGTTGGAGGTCATTATGAGGAGATCATCATCGAAAGCCGCAGTGAGGATGGTTTTTGGGCCAAGTTCAATGCCTCTAATATCCGGTTCTTGACAGATTTTACATAGTAAGGTTTCCATGACCATTATAAAAAGGGCTGGGGAGAGAGGACACCCTTGTCTCATGCCATTCGAAATGGCAAAGGCAGGTGAAAGGATGGCCGTTGACTTTGACCCTGGCAGAGGGAGCCGAATACAGTGTGAAGATGGCCTCAATGAATTGGTCTGGTAGGCCAAATTTCGACAGGGCCAGCAAAATAAATTGCCAACTGACCCTGTCGAAGGCCTTTTCCGGGTCTGTACTCAAAAGTGCTAAGGGCGTAGAGGTGTTCCTTGCCCAATCGATAAGATGGAGTAGTCGCACAGTGTTTTCATTTCCCTGCCCGCCATGTACAAAGCCAACTTGTTCTCTATTAATAATATCGCAGGGAATCGCTTGAATGCGAAGGGCCAATATTTTTGCCTACCATTTGATGTCGGTATTCAAGAGGGAGATCGGACGATAGCTACCACAGAAGAGAGGGTCTTTTTTCTCTTTGTGAATAATTGTGATGTGGGCTGTCAATGATTGTGGTGGAAGGGAGCCTCTATTGAGAAGGTGGTTACATAAGGTAGTAAAGTGGGGTATCAGTATATCTTTAAAAGTCTTATAATAGTAGTTATATTCTTGTACATAGGAGCAGTATTATAGTAGTTATAGTCTTGTCCATAGTAGGCAGTATTATAGTAGTTATTTTCTTGTCCATAGGAGGCAGTATTATAGTAGTTATATTCTTGTACATAGGAGGCAGTATTATAGTAGTTATATTCTTGTACATAGGAGCAGTATTATAGTAGTTATATTCTTGTACATAGGAGGCAGTATTATAATAGTTATAGTCTTGTACATAAGGGGCAGTATTATAGTAGTTATATTCTTGTCCATAGTAGGCAGTATTATAGTAGTTATATTCTTGTCCATAGGAGGCAGTATTATAGTAGTTATATTCTTGTACATAGGAGGCAGTATTATAGTAGTTATATTCTTGTACATAGAAACAGTATTATAGTAGTTATATTCTTGTACATAGGAGGCAGTATTAAAGTAGTTATAGTCTTGTACATAGGAGCAGTATTATAGTAGTTATAGTCTTGTGCATAGGAGGCAGTATTATAGTAGTTATATTTCTATATATAGGAGGCAGTACTATAGTAGTTATATTCTTGTACATACGAGGCAGTATTATAGTAGTTATATTCTTGTACATAGAAGCAGTATTATAGTAGTTATATTCTTGTACATAGAAGCAGTATTATAGTAGTTATATTCTTGTACATAGGCAATATTATAGTAGTTATAGTCTTGTACATAGGAGCAGTATTATAGTAGTTATAGTCTTGTACACAGGAGGCAGTATTAAAGTAGTTATAGTCTTGTACATAGGAGCAGTATTATAGTAGTTATAGTCTTGTGCATAGGAGGCAGTATTATAGTAGTTATATTTCTATATATAGGAGGCAGTACTATAGTAGTTATATTCTTGTACATACGAGGCAGTATTATAGTAGTTATATTCCTGTACATAGGAGCAGTATTATAGTAGTTATATTTCTGTACATATAGTAGGAGGCAGTATTATCGTTAGGGGGCCATTTTAGGGTCTTATGGGGACAGTAATTGGATTGGGAAGATTGTGCCTTTCTTTTCTCCAAAAAAAAAACTGTCGGAAAGCTTCTACAATTACTAAGTGTATAATAAGCTTTTTATTAAGTGTCACTGTCAGCGTATATACGGTTCTACTACTGGCATTGGAGCACTTCTGATTTGGGTCAAAAGTATTGATACCAGAATCGATTCTTCAGACGGATTCCTTAGAATTAGACCTTAAACTAATTTCAAGAAATTAGCTGATCTCTAGTTATTACAATTGTGCCATTAACCATTCTATAACTAGAGGGCCAGATGGAGACCAGTCCTCGATGGCAGCCCCATACATAACTATATTGTGTGTATTTTCATATAGGGCTAATCTGGTCCCAGTTTATTCCTTTGGAGAGGACAAGGTTTATAAACGAATTGTGTTTGAAGAACATTCTTGGGGCCGACGGCTAAAGAAAAAATTCGGGAAACTCATTGGACTTCTTGAATGTTTATTCTATGGTTGTGGGTTCTTCTCCACAGACAGCTGGGGCTTTGTGCCATATCCCATTCCCATCACTACTGTGGGTGAGTCATACGTATCTATATGCAACATTTAATATATTGTGTTAAGCTGTCAGATATGGAGGTCGCTGGCCTCCGTTTAGGAACGTTCGACTGCTTAGAGTGGATAAATATAGAAGCTTATTGATTTCAAGGTAGCAAAGGTCAACAATACTACAGTGTCTGAGGCCGATTGGTGTAAGAATGGGCCATGCTACATATTTACTTGCTTTTGCCTGGGACAACATTTGGGATGGTTCACAGCCTTCTTTATATCTAGCTGGTGTAAAGTTATCTACCGACCATCGACAAGGCTTGTTCCCCACTCATAGGCTTCCACCTAGGCCCAGCTGCTTACATTTATGGAATCATATTTAAGTTGGAATGTCCTCTGGTTGTCTATTTCGCCACCAATTGGCATTTAAGTAGATCATGATGGACTGTTTGGCCGTCTCCAATGTCGACCCGCGAGGCAGTATGCAAGTCTCCTACCTTGATGAAGTTATATTTTATTTTTTTTTTTTTTTATTTCCCCTCCAGTTGGAGAACCCATTGCAGTCCCTAAAATGGAGCAGCCGACTCAGAAGGACGTGGACCTCTACCACGGCATGTACGTGACGGCTCTTCAGAAGCTCTTTGACAAGTACAAGACCGAGTTTGGATTGTCTGAGTCTGATGTGTTGGAAATCATGTGAAGCCACTTCAGACTACGACCAAACCATGTTCTCTATTCGTTTATTGCATTTTTTGTAGAAGTCGATGTAAATATATGATTATGTTGCTTCTAGAAGGTACTGGGCACTTTAAATTGCCTTTCAAAAAGGTGAACTTTGAGGTCAGCCAATCAGCCGGTGTCCATGAAGCAGGTGCCTGAATGTGAAAATGAATAACCCCTCCCCAATATATTAAACGCCTGATTATATGTTAAATGTAGGTCAAAAACATGTTGTGGAGTTTTTGTGGACACAGCCTTAGTGACATTGTGTTGTGTTTTTCTTGGCTACATCATTGTGTACCAGAGTTTTAAAACTGATAAAACTGAGAATTTTTGTCACGGTCTCTCCTGTGACAGGGGTCAGAAGATCTAAGAGACCGGCTGCATGTGATCTGACAGCCCCTCTGGTTATATCTCTCATTCATCCTCTTCAGATTATCCTGAATCTTTTGCCAAATAAATGACAAAGACGAGGAAAATCTCTCCTCATCAGGTAAACCAGAAGACCCCTCTCCAGAGAATGTCCCAAACTGCGGATGAAACCCATATGCACCAAAAAATGGTGACTTATCAGAGGACTCCTGGCGATAGTTATTTAAAGCAAACTCAGCAAGGGACAAAAAAAGAATACCAATCCTCCTGATTCTCCGCCACAAAACAGCGCAGATATGTCTCCAGATTCTGATTGACGCGTTCGGTCTGACCATTCGACTGCGGGTGAAAAGCAGAAGAGAACGACAACCGAACCCCCAAGCGAGAACAGAAGGCCTTCCAGAATCTGCAAACAAATTGCGTGCCCCTATCAGAAACGATGTCTGAAGGAATGCCATGCAATTTAACAATGTGATCAACAAACGCATGCGCCAACGTCTTAGCATTGGGTAACCCAGGAAAGGTAATGAAATGCGCCATTTTGCTAAAACAGTCTACTACTACCAGAATCACAGTCTTCCCCGAGGAACGAGGCAGGTCCGTAATGAAGTCCATGGACAGATGCGTCCAAGGACGGGAACGGGAGGAGAGAACCCGATGGCCGTGAATGAGGGACCTACCTTGGCACGAGCGCAGGTCTCGCAGGCTGCCATAAAACCCTCCACTGTCTTACGAACCGGCCACTAGAATCTCCGAGCAATGAGATCCACTGTGGCTCTACTCCCCGGGTGCCCAGCAAGGACAGTATCGTGGTGCTCCTTAAAAACCTTTTGGCGTAAAGCGAGAGGCACAAACAACCTCCCAGGAGGACAAAGATCAGGAGCCTCTGCCTGGGCTGCCTGAACCTCTGCCTCCAAATCAGGATAAAGAGCAGAGACGACCACTCCTTCAGCCAAAATGGGGTCTTCAAAGTTCCCCCCTCCCGGAAAACAACGTGACAGGGCATCAGCCTTCACATTTTTAACCCCAGGGTGGAACGTGACAACAAAATTAAACCTAGAAAAGAACAAAGACCATCTGGCCTGTCTCGGGTTCAGACGCTTGGCCGATTCCAAGTAGGCCAGATTCTTATGGTCAGTAAACATGGTAATAGGGTGTCTGGCTCCCTCTAACCAATGGCACCATTCCTCAAAAGCTAATTTGATGGCCAACAACTCCCTATCTCCCACATCGTAATTTCTCTCTGCAGAGGAGAGTTTCCTTGAGAAAAAGGCACACGGTCACTATTTGGCAGGAGAAGGACCCTGAGATAAGACCGCACCCACACCCACCTCAGAAGCGTCCACCTCAACAATAAAAGGTAGAGAGACATCAGGTTGTACCAAAATGGGAGCGGAAGCAAAACTCTTTGATACTAGAAAAGGCTTTAAGCGCCTCTACCGACCACGAGGAAAAATCCACCCCCTTTTTAGTCATATCAGTGAGTGGCTTAACAGAGGAATAATTCAAAATTAACTTTCTGTAATAATTGCCAAAACCCAAAAACCGCATCAGCGCCTTCTGATTCTCAGGAAGCTCCCAATCAAACACAGCGCGGACCTTCTCAGGGTCCATGCGAAAACCAGAAGCGTAGAGAAGAAAACCAAGAAATTGAATCTCCGGAACCACAAACACACATTTTTCCAGTTTAGCGTATGATTTATTCTCCTGCAGAATCAGCAAGACCTGACGTAGGTGGTCCCGATGAGTCTTGAAATCAGGAGAAAAAATCGAAATGTCATCTAGATACACCAGTACAAATTTCCCCATTAAATGATGAAAAATGCTGTTCACAAAATGTTGGAAGACGGCCGGAGCATTCATCAAACCAAAGGGCATAACCAAATTCTCGAAATGACCCTCAGGGGTATTGAAGGCCATCTTCCATTCGTCCCCTTCCCTGACTAGGTTGTATGCCCCTAGAAAAAACTTTAGCCCCAACAATCTGGTTAAACAGATCCGGGATCAGAGGAAGCGGATATGGGTCACGAATTGTGATACGGTTAAGCTCCCTGAAATCCAGACAAGGTCTTAAAGAACCATCTTTTTTCTTAACAAAAAAAAAACAACAGCGGCAACAGGTGACTTCGAGGGTCGGATGTGTCCCTTTCTCAGGCTCTCAGAGATATAAGCACGCATAGCGACTCTTTCAGGTTGGGAGAGATTGCATAAACGTGATTTTGGCAGCTTGGCGCCTGGGATGAGATTAATAGGGCAGTCGTACTTCCGGTGAGGGGGCAGCTCCTGGACACCACTCTCGGAAAACACATCCGAAAATTCAGAGAGAAAAGATGGTACAGTCTTAGTAGAAACTTCTGAAGGAGACGCCGTGAAGCAATTCTCTCTGTAACACTCACTCCAACCATTTATTTGCCTCACTTGCCAATCAATGGTGGGGTTATGTTTAGTGAGCCAGGGTAGCCCCAACACTAGAGGAGTAGGTAATCCGCTTAAGACGAAACATGACATATCCTCAACATGAGCGTCACCCACAGTCAAACGGATATTGTGAACTATGCCCTTTAACAATCTTTGAGAAAGTGGAGCGGAATCGATAGCAAAAACAGGTGTATCCTTTTCCAAAGTGCATACCTGGAAACCATGAGTTATTGCAAATTGATTATCAATGAGATTGACAGCTGCTCCACTATCTACAAAAATCTCCCAAACAATGTTCTTGCTGTCTAGCACCACCCTGGCAGGTAGGAGAAAACGGGAACTACAGGCAAACGGCAAACCTTCAATTTCCGCATCAACCTTGCCAATAGTAGCAAATGGAAAGTTTTTAGAGGGTTTTTTTCTTTTTTTTTTTATTACCCTCAGAAAACTCCATGAATCTCCTAGAGGGGCAAACATTAGCCAAATGATTTATACCTCCACAACAGAAACAAACCCTCCTCTGAGAGCTGAATCCTCTACTATCAGAGGCAAGCAAACCCAGCTGCATGGCCTCCTCATCAGAGGGGATTGAGATAGACTGAGACCCCTGCGCACTGAATGAGACAGCCCCACTTTCCTTGGGCTGAATATGACAGGAAGGAGTAGTCTCCTCTCTCTCTAAGACGCCTGTCAATACGAACAGCTAGAGACATGGCAGACTCTAAGGACGCTGGTCTCTCATGAAAAGCAAATGCATCTTTCAATCTTTCCGAAAGACCATGGCAAAATTGACTTCGGAGTGCAGCATCATTCCAACCAGAATCAGCTGCCCATCTCTGAAATATAGAACAATATATCTCTGCGGACTGTTTACCCTGGCATAAAAGACGCAGTTTAGATTCAGCCAGAGCAATACGATCCAGGTCATCATATATCTGCCCCAGGGCTACAAAATAATTCATCCACCGATCGGAGGGGCCCCACCGGCAGCGAAAAGGCCCAAGACTGAGCGTTATCCCTGAGCAGCGAGATGATGATCCCCACCCTCTGCTTCTCATCACCAGAGGAATGGGGAAGTAGGCGAAAATGGAGTTTGCAAGCCTCTCTAAAGCGAACAAAATTCTCACTACCCCCGGAGAACGTATCCGGAAGCGAGATCTTAGGCTCGGAACAAACTCCATGAACACCAGCAGAACCGGTCACCTGAAACTGAGACACAGTTTTACGGAGATCTGCTAACTCCAGCGAAAGACCTTGCATGCGGTCAATCAAGGCTGAAACTGGATCCATGCTTAAGACGGTTACGGCGGTTTATAATGTCACGGATGATGTTGCAGAAAGCTGGAACTTATAAATAAACGTCCGACTGGCTTGATCCCAAACTAAGGAGCATATAGGTGAGCCCTATAAAACCCTAAGACCTCTCCCTGACTGCTATGACCATGCAAGGGTCTCAATGGTAGACGATTGCATGCCCACGTACCTGAGACTCTGTGACACCTGAAAACCCTATAATAGTGAGGGGACACGACCACCGGCTCCCTGCACTTAATATGGATGGAGTCAGGGTCACCTAGAATCAAGCCAGTAAGGAAACACAATTCATGAAAATACTTATCTGAGTAAACAGCAGCAGCAGCCTCTAGCAGTGAACACTTCATCCAGGAAGTAGTATAAACCGCAAAGTGAGGCAGTATGGGAAGGAATATAAAGGGAGACAATTAGTCTAAATAGGTGACACCTGGGAGAAGGAAAGTAGATGACAAAGTGAAACCAAAACAAAGAACATCATGCAAGAGGTAGAGAAGGACGTCTGCCAGACCTTCTCACAGAACTGGCGGTAACAGGTTTAAAGAGTGTTTATGAGCTGTTGGCGAAGTAGAGATAAGGGCTACAGATCGGCTCTCTGATGGATTCACTGGGAAGAAGATAAAAAAAGGAATGACATTTCTCAGGGGTTGATACCTGAAATGATTATGACTAGAGATGAGCGAATTTCATATTTTGAAATTCATTCACACTTCGTTTGGAGGTAAAAGGTGAATTGCGTTATGGATTCCTTTACCACAGACCATAACGCAATTCTATGACTGAATGCATAACGGAATGCCTTTAGAGGCTTCCGTTATTCATTCCATCATAATAGAAGTCTATGGACTGCATAACGGATGCGTCCCATTTCTGTTATGCAGGGGAGGACTCAGGATCAGGAGAGGACTCCCCTGCATAATGGAAACGGGACGGATCCGTTTTGCAGTCCATAGACTTCTATTATGACGGAATCAATAACTGAATGCCTCTAAAGGCATTCCGTCATAGAATTATGTTATGGTCCATGGTAACAGACTCCATAACGCAATTCACCTTTTCCAACAAACGAAGCGTGAACAAATTTCATAAGCGGAAATTCGCTCATCTCTAATGATGACACAATTGCAAGTTTTCAAAGCTACTTGTGCCTCTTCATCGCACGTCTCTACAGTGAAGAAGTCCAGATGTAGCTGAGCTAAACTTGACTCTGATAACACAAGGCACTGTTTTATTTTGGTTATCACGTGACAAACGCCATTGAAATCCAATGAAAAGTTAGTTCTCTTTTTCTTGCCATTTTTTACTTAATGTGTTAACCATCAAGTTCAGCTCGGCTGCACCTGTAACAGTCTGCAGAGGCGGTGAAAGAGAAAACCCGAACAAAAAAGAGTTTTAGGAACCTTCTTTGTCTTTTATTTCATAAGCTGGTTTGGTGGTTGATGGTTTTCTGCAGCCCCTGCATCTTTTACATGGGAAGAACCTGTTTGGAATCCGTTATTTTCCCAACTTTATTGTTTTTAGTTATTGTATATTTTATAATGGGTGCTACCATGACACACGCAATAAAACAACATATCACATGCTACAGTAAAAGTGTGAAAAAATATATACAGGCAGAACAAAAAGACCTTAACAGGAACATATAAGGGAACACATATACAATATTGGGAGAGAATATGAGGGTCACTCCCTATCCAGACATTACCTGGAGGCAGAGGTCAGAATAACGCCTGTACAAGCGTCATAGACGCCTGTTCAGGCCATTTTACTCCCTGGAAAAAGACTCAAGCGTATTTTTACGCATGGTGTTTTTCTAGTCAGGAGCCCTGTATCAGAAGCTGCCAGGTCCGGCCCGCCCCTCTCCCGAGAAGTAAGAGAGATAAAGACTGGTAGGAGGTGATTTAAAGAGTAACTGCCGGTTTGTTTGTTTTTTGTGCTAATGTGTAGGGAAAATGACGGGGAATATTTTTGTCATTTAGGAATTTTTTTTATTTTTAGTAGAAAACTGGGGCTGAAATGTCCCTTAGCAGCGCTCTCTCAGATGAGCGTTCCTGAGGGACATCCGTCTTCTATCAGCATGGGAGCTGCGGCCTCTGCCTGCCCTGCCCCCTCACACCCTGGTGGGGGCAGGAGTCTTGTGGGTTTAAATTAAAGATACATTTTCTCCCCCCCTTATTAAATACAGGCTTAGGCTACATTCACACGTCAGTATTTTTCTATAATCCGATTTTCTGTCCGTTTTTTGCGGATCCGTTGTTCCTGAAAATGTTTCCGTATGTCATCCGTATGTCATCCGTTTTTTGCGGATCCGCAAAAAACGGAAACATGTATAAATTTCAATAAGCAAATAAAGTTGTTTGGATTTCTTTAAAAAAAAAGAAAATAAATAAAATAAAAATATTAAAATGTAATTTCCAGGAACGGATTCCGTATAAAATGGATGACATACGTAATGACATCCGAATGTCTTCCGTTTTTTGCGGATCCATTGACTTTGTATTGTACCAGGATACGATTTTTCAGGAAAAGAATAGGACATGTTTTATATTTAAACGGACATGCGGAACGGAACAACGGAAACGGACAGCACACATTGTGCTGTCCGTTTTTTCCAGGACCCATTGAAAATGAATGGGTCCAGATCTGGTCCAGAAAAAACGGAACAGATCAGGAAAGAAAAAACCGACGTGTGAATGGACCCTTACAGTACACACTATCTATATGCTTACTGACCAGCGTGGTAGGCGCTCACTACAGGCAATGCAGGGAGGCATTTTTTTTTTTACTGCAAATAAAAGTTTTCCCTAAATAAAGTATATTACAAAAATGTTCCCTGTTACTGTCCCTACACATTAGCAAAAAAAATTAATAAAAATAAATTAAACGGCAGTTACAGATTTTTTATTTGAGCAGTTTAGCCCCGACGGACTAAGTAGCGAAGTGGAGTTATTTAGTTATTTGACAACTGAAACTGTGTTTAGTCACCCTAACTTAAAGACTCCATTGCAATAACCTGATTTGAATAACCGGCCCCAAAGCATCATTAAAGGGGTATTCCCATCTTGCTACTTCATCCTTAATTGCTGCCAGCTAGCTGTTCACTTCCTGGTTTCCTGCTGCTAAGGCTGGGCGGGGCTTAGGCAGTTAGAGTGAAGGCCGGCCACACCTCCTTATGACATCACACTGAGAATGTGAAGAGTATGACTCATCAGTCTGGCAGCCTGCAGTGTGTGTGAGGCCCCTCCCCCTGCTGGGGGAATCATCAGAGAGCCATGTGAAGTGAGCTCAGTGTACAGTAACACGTGGCTGTTCTGCACAGTTTTACACATAAAATCTCCGTCTGATCTTTTACAAACCCATTCTGTGCATCAAAAACTATAATTCCATATTATACATTAGCTCAAAAGCTTGACCAACCCCCACCCACCAGCACTGATGCAGATTTGTTTCCATTACAGCTTTACTCCAGTTGTGTATAAACCTTACACTATGTATCTGTATAGATGCATATACAGCTCAGCTACATGTGTCTTCTCCAGTCCCCTAACATCACTTTGGCTGAATGGCTTCCTATACAGCCCTGCTACATCTTTATTCTACTCCCCCACTAGCACTGTGTCTGAAAAGCTTCATATACAGCTCTGCTACATCTGTTTATCTCTTCAACCAGCACTGTGTCAGAACAGCCGCTTATTCAGCTCTGCTACATCTGTATCTCACTTCCACCAGCATTGATGCTGACCCGCCACATATACAGCTCTGCTACTTCTGTCTATTCCCTTCCCCATTAGAACTGTCTGAACAGCAGCGTATTCAGCCCTGCTACATCAGTTTCTCTCTTCCACTAGCATTGATGCTGACCCGCCAAATATACAGCTCTGCTACATCTGTCTATTCCCTTCCCCATTATAAAATGTGTCTGAACAGCAGCGTATTCAGCTCTGCTACATCAGTTTCTCTCTTCTACCAGCATTGATGCTGACCCGCCACATATACGGCTCTGCTACATCTGTCTATTCCCTTCCCCACTAGAACTATGGCTGAACAGCAGCATATTCGGCTCTGCTACATCCATCAGCCCCCCATATGCCTCCATCAGCCCCCCCATATGCCTCTATAAGCCCCCATATGCCTCAAACAGCCCCCATAGTGCCTCCATCAGCCCCATTGTGCCTCCATCTGCCCCATTGTGCCTCCATCTGCCCCATTGTGCCTCCATCTGCCCCATTGTGCCTCCATCTGCCCCCACTGTGCCTCCATCAGCCCCACCGTTCCTCCATCAGCCTCATTGTGCCTCCATCTGCCCCCATCAGCCCAAGTGCCTCCATCTGCCCCCATTGCTCCTCTATCAGCCCAAGTGCCTCCTTCAGCCCCATTGTGCCTCCATCAGCCCCACTGTGCCTCCATCAGCCCCACTGTGCCTCCATCAGCCCCACTGTGCCTCCATCAGCCCCACTGTGCCTCCATCAGCCCCATTGTGCCTCCATCAGCCCCCATTGTGCCTCCATCAGCCCCATTGTGCCTCCATCAGCCCCCATTGTGCCTCCATCAGCCCCCATTGTGCCTCCATCAGCCCAAGTGCCTCTATCTGCCCCCATTGTGCCTCCATCTGCCCCCATTGTGCCTCCATCAGCCCCCATTGTGCCTCCATCAGCCCAAGTGCCTCCATCTGCCCCCATTGCTCCTCCATCAGCCCCATTGTGCCTCCATCAGCCCCACTGTGCCTCCATCAGCCCCATTGTGCCTCCATCTTCCCCATTGTGCCTCCATCAGCCCCTGTGCCTCCATCAGCCCCACTGTGACTCCATCAGCCCCCATTGTGCCTCCATCAGCCCCATTGTGCCTCCATCAGCCCCATTGTGCCTCCATCACCCCCGATTGTGCCTCCATCAGCCCCATTGTGCCTCCATCACCCCCGATTGTGCCTCCATCAGCCCCATTGTGCCTCCATCAGCCCCACTGTGCCTCCATCAGCCCCACTGTGCCTCCATCACCCCAATTGTGCCTCCATCTGCCCCGACTGTGCCTCCATCAGCCCCCATTGTGCCTCCATCAGCCCCCATTGTGCCTCCATCAGCCCCCATTGTGCCTCCATAAGCCCCATTGTGCCTCCATCAGCCCCCATTGTGCCTCCATCAGCCCCCATTGTGCCTCCATCAGCCCCCATTGTGCCTCCATAAGCCCCATTGTGCCTCCATCAGCCCCCATTGTGCCTCCATCAGCCCCCATTGTGCCTCCATCAGCCCCCATTGTGCCTCCATCAGCCCCCATTGTGCCTCCATCAGCCCCCATTGTGCCTCCATCAGCCCCTAAGTGCCTCCATATACTTACATGCGCTGTGCCGCCCGACGCTCCTTCTTCTTGTAACTCACAGGTCTGTGCGGCGCATTGCTTATGCTTATAGCAATGCGCCGCACAGACCTGTGACGAGTTACAAGAAGAAGGAGCGTCGGGCGGCCACAGCGCATGTAAGTATATTGCTGCAGAGTAAATGACCATGGCAGCCAGGACTTCAGTAGCGTCCTGGCTGCCATGGTAACTGATCGGAGGCCCACATTACACTGCTGGGACTCCGATCGGAACTGCCGCTGCCACCAATGATGGGGGGGGGGGGGGGCGCACTGCCCACTAATGATTTCGCTCAGGGTGGATAAAAATCAATGATTTTTTTTAAAAAATCAAAAAAAATTTGATTAGCTCAGCTACATGTGTCTTCTCCAGTCCCCTAACATCACTTTGGCTGAATGGCTTCCTATACAGCCCTGCTACATCTTTATTCTACTCCCCCACTAGCACTGTGTCTGAAAAGCTTCATATACAGCTCTGCTACATCTGTTTATCTCTTCAACCAGCACTGTGTCAGAACAGCCGCTTATTCAGCTCTGCTACATCTGTATCTCACTTCCACCAGCATTGATGCTGACCCGCCACATATACAGCTCTGCTACTTCTGTCTATTCCCTTCCCCATTAGAACTGTCTGAACAGCAGCGTATTCAGCCCTGCTACATCAGTTTCTCTCTTCCACTAGCATTGATGCTGACCCGCCAAATATACAGCTCTGCTACATCTGTCTATTCCCTTCCCCATTATAAAATGTGTCTGAACAGCAGCGTATTCAGCTCTGCTACATCAGTTTCTCTCTTCTACCAGCATTGATGCTGACCCGCCACATATACGGCTCTGCTACATCTGTCTATTCCCTTCCCCACTAGAACTATGGCTGAACAGCAGCATATTCGGCTCTGCTACATCCATCAGCCCCCCATATGCCTCCATCAGCCCCCCCATATGCCTCTATAAGCCCCCATATGCCTCAAACATCCCCCATAGTGCCTCCATCAGCCCCATTGTGCCTCCATCTGCCCCATTGTGCCTCCATCTGCCCCATTGTGCCTCCATCTGCCCCCACTGTGCCTCCATCAGCCCCACCGTTCCTCCATCAGCCTCATTGTGCCTCCATCTGCCCCCATCAGCCCAAGTGCCTCCATCTGCCCCCATTGCTCCTCCATCAGCCCAAGTGCCTCCTTCAGCCCCATTGTGCCTCCATCAGCCCCACTGTGCCTCCATCAGCCCCACTGTGCCTCCATCAGCCCCATTGTGTCTCCATCTGCCCCCATTGTGCCTCCATCAGCCCCCATTGTGCCTCCATCAGCCCCATTGTGCCTCCATCAGCCCCCATTGTGCCTCCATCAGCCCCCATTGTGCCTCCATCAGCCCAAGTGCCTCTATCTGCCCCCATTGTGCCTCCATCTGCCCCCATTGTGCCTCCATCAGCCCCCATTGTGCCTCCATCAGCCCAAGTGCCTCCATCTGCCCCCATTGCTCCTCCATCAGCCCCATTGTGCCTCCATCAGCCCCATTGTGCCTCCATCTGCCCCATTGTGCCTCCATCAGCCCCTGTGCCTCCATCAGCCCCACTGTGACTCCATCAGCCCCCATTGTGCCTCCATCAGCCCCATTGTGCCTCCATCAGCCCCATTGTGCCTCCATCAACCCCGATTGTGCCTCCATCAGCCCCATTGTGCCTCCATCACCCCCGATTGTGCCTCCATCAGCCCCATTGTGCCTCCATCAGCCCCACTGTGCCTCCATCACCCCAATTGTGCCTCCATCTGCCCCGACTGTGCCTCCATCAGCCCCCATTGTGCCTCCATCAGCCCCCATTGTGCCTCCATAAGCCCCATTGTGCCTCCATCAGCCCCATTGTGCCTCCATCAGCCCCCATTGTGCCTCCATCAGCCCCCATTGTGCCTCCATCAGCCCCCATTGTGCCTCCATCAGCCCCTAAGTGCCTCCATATACTTACATGCGCTGTGCCGCCCGACGCTCCTTCTTCTTGTAACTCACAGGTCTGTGCGGCGCATTGCTTATGCTTATAGCAATGCGCCGCACACACCTGTGACGAGTTACAAGAAGAAGGAGCGTCGGGCGGCCACAGCGCATGTAAGTATATTGCTGCAGAGTAAATGACCATGGCAGCCAGGACTTCAGTAGAGTCCTGGCTGCCATGGTAACTGATCGGAGCCCCACATTACACTGCTGGGACTCCGATCGGAACTGCCGCTGCCACCAATGATGGGGGGGGGGGGGGGGTCGCACTGCCCACCAATGATTTCGCTCAGGGTGGATAAAAATCAATGATTTTTTTTAAAAAATCAAAAAAAATCTGATTTTTTTGATTTAAATCGGATTTTTTTGATTTCAATCAGATTTTTTTTTTTTATATAAAATGCTTTTTGAGGAAAATATATTACCATCCAAAGGTTATTCCATCATGAAATAAAGATTAGTTTTTTAATTATGTAGAATAAGGCTGTACGTGGACTCCCATATTGTTGAATGGATTAGTCAGTGGCTGAGGGACAGACAATGTAGTCAATAGAGTATATTCAGACCAAGGTCTTGTTACCAGTGGGGTACCTCAGGGATCTGTTCTGGGACCCATATTGTTTAATATCTTTATCAGCGAAATTGCAGAAGGCCTCGATGGTAAGGTGTGTCTTTTTGCTGATGACACAAAGATTTGTAACAGGGTTGATGTTCCTGGAGGGATACACCAAATGGAAAAGGATTTAGGAAAACTAGAGGAATGGTCAAAAATCTGGCAACTAAAATGTAATGTTGATAAGTGCAAGATAATGCACCTGGGGCATAAAAACCCAAGAGCAGAATATAAAATCAGTGATACAGTCCTAACCTCAGTATCTGAGGAAAGGGATTTAGGGGTCATTATTTCAGAAGACTTAAAGGTAGGCAGACAATGTCATAGAGCAGCAGGAGATGCTAGCAGAATGCTGGGGTGTATAGGGAGAGGCATTACCAGTAGACAGAGGGAGGCGCTCATGCCGCTCTACAGAGCACTAGTGAGACCTCATCTGGAGTATTGTGCTCAGTACTGGAGACCATATCTCCAGAAGGATACTGATACTTTGGAGAGAGTTCAGAGAAGAGCTACTAAACTGGTACATGGATTGCAGGATAAAACTTACTAGGAAAGATTAAAGGACCTTAAAGGGCTTCTGTCACCCCACTAAAGTGTTTTTTTTTTTTGGGCTAGTTAAATTAGTTATATTGCGATATATGAAAATATAATGCTCTTACTTACTTTGATTCAGCAGTTTCTTCTAAAAACGAAGTTTTATAATATGTAAATTAGGTCTCTACCAGCAAGTAGGGCGGCTACTTGCTGGTAGCTGCTGCAGAAAACCGCCCCCTCGTCGTGTTGATTGACAGGGCCAGCCGGGATCTCCTCCTCCGGCCAGCCCTGTCGGCATTTCAAAAATCGCGCGCCTGTGTTCATTCGGCGCAGGCGCTCTGAGAACTCCCTCAGTGCGCCTGCGCCGATGACGTCTTCTATTTCGGTGATGTCATCGGCGCAGGCGCACTGAGGGAGTTCTGAGGAGGCGAGCCTCCTCATCTCAGGGCGCCTGCGCCGAATGAACACAGGCGCACAATTTTTGAAATGCCGACAGGGCTGGCCGGAGGAGGAGATCCCGGCTGGCCCTGTCAATCAACACGACGAGGGGGCGGTTTTCTGCAGCTGCTACTTGCTGGTAGAGACCTAATTTACATATTATAAAACTTCGTTTTTAGAAGAAACTGCTGAATCAAAGTAAGTAAGACCATTATATTTTCATATATCGCAATATAACTAATTTAACTAGCCCAAAAAAATAAAATCACTTTAGTGGGGTGACAGAAGCCCTTTAACATGTATAGCTTGGAAGAAAGATGAGACAGAGGGGATATGATAGAAACTTTTAAAGCGAACCTTTCACCTGGATTTCACTTAATAAACTATCACAAGTACCTTATAGATCATCCTCATTGTGTTAGCACACGGTCTTGTCCCGCTTTTCTGTGATGTATATGCATGGAAAAATCGCTTTATAAAGTCCTCTTCTCCAGCTCCACAAGTCACGGTAAAAGTCAAGGGGGTAGCCCTTCCCTCACTCCAGGCTGTAACTCCCCTGCCCTAACCCCGCCTCTATGCAGTCTAATTGACACCCAGCTCAGTCGCCGGGACCGCGCTTGTACAGGCGGCGCATGCGCCGTCGGACTCAAGCACGATCCTGTAACTGAATCACGCATGCGCCGTCCCCGATGCCTGCCTGTCTTTTCTTCCTCACGCGCGATTCAGTTACAGGATCGCGCTTGAGTCCGACGGCACATGCGCCGCCTGTACAAGCGCGGTCCCGGCGACTGAGCTGGGTGTCAATTAGACTGCATAGAGGCGGGGTTAGGGCAGGGGAGTTACAGCCTGGAGTGAGGGAAGGGCTACCCCCTTGACTTTTACCGTGACTTGTGGAGCTGGAGAAGAGGACTTTATAAAGCGATTTTTCCATGCATATACATCACAGAATAGCGGGACAAGACCGTGTGCTAACACAATGAGGATGATCTATAAGGTACTTGTGATAGTTTATTAAGTGAAATCCAGGTGAAAGGTTCGCTTTAAATACATAAAGGGAATCAACAAGCTAAAAGAGGAAAGAATATTGAAAAGAAGAAAAACTGCTACAAGAGGACATAGTTTTAAATTAGAGGGGCAAAGGGTTAACAGTAATATCAGGAAGTATTACTTTACTGAGAGAGTAGTGGATGCATGGAATAGCCTTCCTGCAGAAGTGGTAGCTGCAAATACAGTGAAGGGGTTTAAGCATGCATGGGATAGGCATAAGGCCATCCTTCATATAAGATAGGGCCAGGGGCTATCCATAGTATTCAGTATATTGGGCAGACTGGATGGGCCAAATGGTTCTTATCTGCCGACACATTCTATGTTTCTATATGTGTAATTTTTTTGGTAAATAAATTCCATTAACCGCCTCACGTCCGCCCATAGACTATAAACGTCCTATGGGTGGACGTCTATTTCTGACAGCACGTTTTAAAACGTCCTGTCAGAAATAGCAGCTGCACGCTAATCGTGCAGCTGCTGATCGGGTTGCCCGCTGTCAGTGACAGCAGGGCAACCCTAAGACAAGGCAGGGACAGTTCCCAGGTGTCCCTGCCTTCACGATCGCTGCAGACACAGCGCTCACCGAGCGCTGTGTATGCAGAGCAGGAAGCGCTGTGCGCTTCCTGTTCCGGCCCGGCGGTCATGTGACCGCCGTGACCGGAGTGTGCAGGAGCTGTGTGAGGTCTCTCAGAGACCTCGATCAGCCCTGCTGTGAGGCTGTACAGCGCTGGATTGCTGCTGTACAGCCTCTCTAGGGGTGCATTTGTCCTGTAACTGGGGCTACTATGTCAGCCCCAGGTACAGGAGAAATCAACAGTGAAAAAAAAAAGAAAAAGTGAAGCAAATGTCCCCCAGAGGTCTTGTATGACCTTATGGGGGACGAAAAGTGTAAAAAAAAATAAAAAAAATAAAGGGTTGAAAAAATAAAATAAAATAAAGTTTCACATGTAAAAAAAAAATAAAGTTCCCAAGTAAGGAATAAAAAAAAAAAATTAAAAATAGAAAAAATAAAATAAAATAGACATATTTGGTATTGCCGCGTCCGTAAAAACCAGCTCTATAAAAATATCACATGACCTAACCCCTCGGGTGAACACCGTAAAAAAAAACAAAAAAAAACTGTCAAAACAAGCAATTTTTGTCACCTTGCATCACAAAAGACCAAGTGATCAAAAACGCGTATGTCCCACAAAATAGTACCAATAAAACAGTCACCTCATCCCGCAAAAAATGAGCCCCTACATAAGAAAATCTCTCAAAAAATAAAAAAACTATAGCTCTCAGAACATGGAGACACTAAAACATCATTTTTTTGGTTTCAAAAATGCTATTATTGTGTTAAAGTGAAACAAATAAAAAAAAGTATACATATTAGGTATTGCCGCGTCCGTAAAAACCAGCTCTATAAAAATATCACATGACCTAACCCCTCGGGTGAACACCGTAAAAAAAAAACAGAAAAAAACTGTGTCAAAACAAGCAATTTTTGTCACCTTGCATCACAAAAGGTGCAACACCAAGTGATCAAAAATGCGTATGTCCCACAAAATAGTACCAATAAAACCGTCACCTCATCCCGCAAAAAATGAGCCCCTACATAAGAAAATCTCTCAAAAAATAAAAAAACTATAGCTCTCAGAACATGGACACATTAAAACATAATTTTTTTGTTTCAAAAATGCTATTATTGTGTAAAACTTTAATAAATGAGAAAAAGTATACATATTAGGTATCGCCACGTCCGTAACAATCTGCTCTATAAAAATGTCACTTGACTGAACCCCTCAGGTGAACGCTGTAAAAATAAATAAATAGAAACTGTGCTAAAACAACCAATTTTTTGGTCACCTTGCCCCATAAAGTGTTATAATGAATGATCAAAAAATCATATGTACCCAAAAATAGTACTAATAAAACTGGCACCTTATCCCCTAGTTTCCAAAATGGGGTCACTTCTTGGGAGTTTCTACTGTAAGGGTGCATCAGGGGGCTTCAAATGGGACATGGCATCTAAAAACCATGTGGAGTTCCTTTTCTTCTGCGCCCTGCCGTGTGCCTATACAGCAGTTTACGACCACATGTGGGGTGTTTCTGTAAACCGCAGAATCTGGGTAATAAATATTGAGTTTTGTTTGGCTGTTAACCATCGATGTGTTAAAGAAAAAAATTGATTAAAATGGAAAATCTGCCAAAAAAGTGAAATTTAAAAATTTGATCTCCATTTTCCTTTAATTCTTGTGGAACGCCTAAAGGGTTAACAAAGTTTGTAAAATCGGTTTTGAATACCTTGAGGGGTGTAGTTTCTACAATGGGGTCATTTATGGGGGTATCCACTATGTAAGCCCCACAAAGTGACTTCAGACCTGAACTGGTCCTTTAAAAAGTGGGTTTTGGCAATTTTCTTAAAAATTTGAAGAATTGCTTCTAAACTTCTAAGCCTTCTAACGTCCTAAAAAAATAAAATGACATTTCCAAAATGATGCCAACATAAAGTAGACATATGGGGAATGTTAAATAATAAATATTTTATGAGGTATCACTTTCTGTTTTAAAAGCAGAGAAATTGAAATTTAGAAAATTGCGAATTTTTCAAATTTTTGGGTAAATTTGGGATTTTTTCATAAATAAAGGTGAAATATTTTGACTCAAATTTATGACTATCATGAAGTACAATGTGTCACGAGAAAACAGTCTCTGAATGACTTGGATAAATAAAGGCGTTCCAAAGTTATTACCACATAAAGTGACATATGTCAGTTTTGCAAAATTTGGCCTGGTCAGGAAGGGGACAAATGGCCCAGATGGCAAGTGGTTAATCCATTCACAATGTCCGGCTCTTCCAGAGGTTTTTGTAAGATTATTGGGCAGTTTCTCTGCCTACAAGATATTATCACAGATGCTTGGTTTGCTTTATACTTTTGACTCAGCAGAGATCACAGGCCTCTTCCTCACAGCAAAAATGTTATAACATGAACAGAGTTGAGAAAAAGACCTTAATCCTAACTTCTACAAACCTATGAATGCAGAATCAACCTAATCAAACTAATATGAAAAGTTGTTTAAATCTTCATCTACTTGTATATTATAAGTTATACCAGCAAGAATTAGTCTTTATGTAGAAAACTATGATTTAAATCAAGCCTTACTGACTAGTGATTTAAATCGTGATTTCAATCATTTTGATTTAAATCAAATCCACCCTGATTTCGCCCCAAGAATTTTATTTGTAATCAATACTCAGCCATCCTGAAATTGAAGGGGGGGGGGGGGGGCACAGTTATACACAGCAGTGCAGCTCTGATCTCCTCACCATTCACTGAAGAGATCCGGGCTGCGCTGCTGAACGCCTGGACAGCTCCCCTCCTCCTCCACTGATAGGACAACATTCCCCCCTCCCCCACGCCTTCTCCTTCTGGCAACGTGCGCGCTCACAGAATGAGAGGCCGGCCACAGGGAAACATCTGCGCAAGCGTGGCCCATGGATGCGGCAGACGAGCGGTGGCCGTATCCATGGGCAGCGAATATAAACAATGGAGTAGGAGAATTGAATTTTAGAGAGAACAGTAGTTTTTTTTTTAATGCAATATATTTAGTGAAATGTTCACTGGGGGGTATATAATTAAATTCAATATGATCATGAAGATTGGAATATCCCTTTAAAGGCTATTTTTGTTTATGATTGCATTTTACTCATTTTGGGCTAAAAATCATATTTTCAATTGGCCTTTATCAAAAATATTGAGCCATTCTGTCACAAAAGGTTAACTGTTTTTCTAGGTGTGTGACTGGTACTTTGTGCTGCTCATCTAATAAACCTGATCTCTAAACTACTAAGAGGTCATAAACCCTTATTTAAGCCACATTTTTATCAGTAAGATAGGGATTGAGCTATAATGAGTGTTTATTATGCCAGAGAGCAGAAATAAGGAGTCTGTCAGCTCCCCAGATGACGGAAAAGAGAGAAAATCCACAGGCTGCTACTAGAGCATCTCAGCTCTGTACAGAAAAAAGGATTCCATATTTAATAAAGACTGATTGAAAAAAATGAGTTTTAGCTCAAAATAAGTACAGTGCAAAAATGATAATTAAAAAAAAAAAAAACTGTCCCCAAAGGTGTACATAGCCTTTAAAGGAGAAGCACAGGCACAAGGACCGTATCCACGAGGAAGAAAGATTATCCTTTCAGCTTTTTGGTCCACAACAGCTCCTGTAGCTATAAACTAGCATGGCGTCACCGGCGCTCCAATTTGGAGCACAAGCTTTTTTTTTTTTTTTTTAATAGAAGAAGTGCTGCCGGCCGGGGCATGTTCTCCAACCGGACTGGAGGATTGAGACAACTACAAAGTATTCACCACATCAACATCACGTACTCTCCTCTAGAAGTACATGTAGGCGTGACGGCGTCACATATAGATACTACTTATAACTTAGAGGACAGCAGGCGTGGTAGAACCCCGCTTCTCATCATTGGTACTAAGGTGCAGTCAGGCAGTAAGAGCCGGAATTCTTCCTTTACCGCCTCACTTTTGTCATTGCGGCACTGACCTTCCTTCCAGGATTCTCGATGGAGAGAACTTGTTTTTTTTCTATTTACTAGACTCCTAGTTCTGCAGAAACCAGGGTAGCCAGCAACTTTAGAACAATGTCTCTAGGCCTGGACCTGCTTCGTCCTAACCACAGAGACACACGTCTTGCCAGGTGGAATGTCTCCGGGCTGAACAGGAGTAACTGGAATGATGCAGGGAGGATTTATGATGTCCTGGGGTTCCTCTCTCCCATCAGTACGGTTAGTAAGGCTCAGAAAAGGGTATCAGCCTCGATCTTCTTCTCCGCCGCAGGATGACCTCAAACCGGCCAAAGAACAGCGTCCATCAAGCTTGACGAGGACTGAGCCACTGGGCAGACTATATGTAAGTCCGCTCCTTGTGGTCAGTATGGATTACGACTGGATGGCTGGCTCCCTCCAGAAGGTAACACTGCTCCTCCGGGGCCGTCCTAATTGCAAGTAGCTCTCCTTCACCGATGGAGTAGTTGCATTCAGCAGAGGAGAAGGTGACCATTTTACTGGAGGAACTCTTCTGGGTGAGAACAGGTCCGACCCCCACCGAGAGCGCATCCCCCTCCAGTAAGAACTGTTTTCAGATATCAAATTATCAAAACTGCTGTAAAGGGGGACTGTGTTAGAGGCCCAAAACAACCAATCAGATTTGACCTTTCAATTTCCAAAAGAGCTCTGCTAAATGAAAGGTGGAATCTGATTGGTTGCTACGGACAACTGAGACAGTTTCCCTTTACCATGATGTCCATCTACCGCTTAAAACCCACGTGACTTTAGCATGTCACGTGACCTGTGCCATACCAGGTTCCTAATTCCGGTACAGAGGCAGCTCCATGTGACAGAGCCGGTAAAGCCGTTATAAGCCGCACCTCGCTCCGAGGAACAGAAACATCCAATCATATGAGCAGCAGGACTCGGCTCCATCATGGACACGCCCCTCTTCTGCTGATTGGCGGTAGGCATAACCAATGAAACTTTTTTTTTTCTATAGCAATCCGCCTTAGCCAATCAAAGGCGCTGTTGTCGTTTTAGGGGCGGGGCGCGCGGCTGTGCCGCGGGTCGGAAGCGCGCATGTGCAGAGCGCAGGATGGTGGCGCCATCTAGTAGTCAGCGAGTCAGTCAGTGAGCGGAGCGTCGCCGTCATGAGCCTGCCCGGGCCGGTGAGGGGCAGCGTCAGGGAGGGCATGCCGGTGCTGGCCCCTGTGTCCATCCCTCCTGGGGTGGGAATGGTGGCCGGGCCGCGGTCTCTACATGTAGAGCTGCACACCCAGCAGGTGAGTCCGTCACTGTCACCGGGCACTGTGGGCGATGCCCTCCTGTCACCGGGCATTGTGGGCGGTGCCCTCCTGTCACCGGGCATTGTGGGCGGTGCCCTCCTGTCACCGGGCATTGTGGGCGGTGCCCTCCTGTCACCGGGCATTGTGGGCGGTGCCCTCCTGTCACCGGGCATTGTGGGCGGTGCCCTCCTGTCACCGGGCATTGTGGGCGATGCCCTTCTGTCAGCGGGCATTGTGGGCGATGCCCTTCTGTCAGCGGGCATTGTGGGCGATGCCCTTCTGTCAGCGGGCATTGTGGGCGATGCCCTCCTGTCAGCGGGCATTGTGGGCGATGCCCTCCTGTCACCGGGCATTGTGGGCGATCAGGGCTCCAGACAAAAAAAAAATATCAAGGAGCCATTGGCTCCTAACCTGAAAAATTTAGGAGCCAAACAAAAATTTTTAGTTGCCAAACTTAACACCAAAAAAGCCGTGTGCATTCCAGATTTTATGGAACGTCTGGACCATAATAGAACAGTCCTAACCTAATTTTTGTTGGGACAAGGTGACCAAAAAATGGCAAATTGCACGTTTTTTGTTTTTTTTTCTGTTACGGCGTACACCACATAAGAGAGTTTTTTAAATATTTTAATAGTTCACACTTTTTTGGGCGTGGTGATATGTAATATTTTTATTGTTTATATATGTAAAATTGGGCAAGGGGGTGATTTAAACTTAATATTTCGGTGTTTGGTAGGGAGTGGTGGGGCCGGTCCCGAAGCATAGCCCCTGGCAAATTTACTAACATTCGCACCCGGAAACGGGCATGAAAGAGGGAGGACAACTACTCCCATCAGACGCTGTAGCGGTTTTCACTCCAGGCGCACGGAACTACTGGAGGAAGCGCCTAATTTGTCGAAGAGCGGCATAAAAATCTGGCCTTTGATTAACGGCTCCCAAAGTCGTCATTTTCCGGGGTACTGACGCAGTTCACAGGCAGCCCAGTTATGGTCACAACCTTGGGCGATTTCAGTCGGGGACCCCACTGACGAACAGGAGATGGGTGACGCAGCGACACTGTGGTTGTAATTCATAAAAAGGGAAAAAGTGGCGCACAAGTTACGTGACAAGTCCGTGTCTCCCAGCTTTGAAAGGGTTTTCCATGATTTTAAAATTGATGACCTATCATCATCATCAATATTAGATTGGCGGGTGTCCAACACCCAGCACCAGGGGTGCTCCTAGCCTTTCTGCTGCCTAAGGCGAAAACTGAAACTGCGCCCCCCCCCCCCCCATGACAATTTCTTAACCTAACCCCTTTGCCACAATGAAAGCGCTCATTGCCCATGGCCCTTCCGCTACCCCCCCCCTCTCTCCCCGGTGCTGCCTGAGGCCTCATTGCTGCTGCACCCCTGCCCAGGACCCCCGCCGATCGCTCCATGCGAGCGCAGCCTTCTCTTCATTGTTTACTTGCTCACTATTGACACCTCAGCGTGAGCAGGTGTAACTGCAAGAAGCCGCCCCGTTCACTTCTATAGGAGGGCTCAGTCCTATACCCATCAATCCTACAGAGCCGTCCCATAGACGTGAATGGGAGGCTTCTTGTATTACACTGCTCACCGCTGCGATGTCGGCGGCCAGCAGGTAAACGATGGAGAGAAGGCAGCGCTTGCTGAGGATGGGTCATCAATATGAAATTCCCGGAAAACCCCTTTAAGTTTAGCCGACATTTGGCGCCCTCAATTCCCCCCCCCCCCCCCCGATACAAACGCACACTTATCTCAGCAGAGCTTGCATGTGTTCTCTGGCAGACTCCTTTCCCTTGAACAGCGAATCTGGCCTGTTGAAAACTAACATCCCCAATTTATCCCCTGTCATCTGCCATTGGAGGAGAATTGGGATATATATATATATATATATATATACAGGGCCGGCTCCAGGTTCATGTGGGCCCTTGGGTGATAAATCCCAGTGGGCCCCCATTTTTTTACATTTACATGTCCCCCTGTGGCTTCCACACGGTATAATGACCCCCAGTGGCCCCTATGGCTCCCACACAGTATAATGAACCCCCAATTCCCCCCTCCCCCCACTGTATAATGACCCCCAGTGGCCCTGCATTCAGAATAATAACCCCCAGTCGCCCCCACACTGGGGGAATACTGTATGGAGGGGGCTCTGGGAGTCATTATACTGAATGGAGGGTCATTGGGGATCATTATACTAAATGGGGGACACTGGGTGTCATTATACTATGTAAAGGGCCCTCACAGTATAATGGCCCCACAGTGGCCCTCCATTCAGAATAATGACCCCCAGTCGCCCCCACACTGGGGGTTATACTGTATGGAGGGGGCACTGGGGGTCATTATATTGAATGGGGGCTTTGGTAGTCATTATACTAAATGGAGGGTCAATGGGGATCATTATACTAAATGGGGGGCACTGGGAGTAATTATACTGTGTAAGGGGCCCTCACAGTGTAATGACCCCCCAGTGGCCCCCTCACATACCTATCATTGCTGGAGCGCAGGGGAGCCGGCGGTCCTGTCATTCACTAACTGCAGCTCCCTGCGCTCCTTCTCTCCTCCGCTGCAGCAGTGAGACACACGTCATGACGTCACTACTGGGCCCGGCCTGGAGGAGAGAAGGAGCTGTGCAGTGATGTAGCTAGAACTGACTGGGCCCCACAGCAAATTTAAGTACGTGCCCACCCCCCCCCCCCCAATGTGTGTTCACATCACGTTTTTCCTATCGGTTTGATGTATACGAATGTGCAGCACTCCACGTTTTTGTATCCTTCAGAGTCTGTTAAAAAATGCAGACGTTAACGTATGTTTTTCTACCATGGAACTGTATGGTGATCGGACGCCACTGTACGGCATCAGTCTGAGGCATCTGTGAACGCAGACATTTTCAGTATGCATTAAATGGATGTCAAAAATAGGATGTAAACCCAGCCCTAGTGTCAGAATAAGCCCCAGTACACAGCGGAGCAGCGTGGCGAATAGGGGAGGCCGCCATGTACTGACAGAGCGCTACCTGGTCCTGGTGGTCAGGGGTGAGGACTGTGTCTCCCAAGGATCATTTTCTACTGGGAAATACAGGGCACAGTATAATACACTAGAATCTATATAATATAAAGATATTAGCCCTACCCCGAATGATAATATAATTAGGGGGTCATTTATTATATAGAAATACGTCTATGTTAGGCGTATTTCTGACACAGATTGTGGCGCAAAGGTCCTTAGCACCGCAATCTGTATCTTTTCTCGCACATGCCAGGTCTAAAAAAAGTGGTGTGGGCAGGGAAAGGGATACAGTTATGGCCATCCAGTTATTGGATACCACCGCCATATAGTGACCGGATAACACCTCTGCACAGTGACCGGATAACACCGCCATACAGTGACCGGATAACACCGCCATACCGTGACCGGATAAAAGGGTATAAGAGGGCATAGTACAGGGAATGACTATGGGCACTGCACAGGGTGTAGTAAGAGGGCACAATGCAGGGTATAAAGGGGCACAGTATGGGGTGGGGGGGCACAGTCACATGACCCTGTGATGTTAGAAGGTCCTTATGGTGAATGCGGTTCAGATGCCACCATAATGAGAGGCAGAGGAGTGAGACGGGGCCCGGGGCCCTGGATGGACAGGAGCGGTGGACACAGCAAGTAGGTTGAAGGGGCTCTGAGGGGGATTCATACAAGTAGTGGCAGGAGGTCTGTGCAGGGCAGCAATAGGAGATCGGAGGGTGGGACAGGAGCTCTGGATACATGAGAGAGGAAAGGAGACAGCAGGGGCCCCATGAGGATGAGATAGGACAGGATATGGGGGGGGGGGGGGCAGGTGTCATGGAGGCAAACTGCTTAATAAAACAGTAACACAACTAAATAGAATGAAGCAGCAGTGTCCCCCCCTTTCCTTCTGTCCCACAGAGAAGAGACAGTCACAGTGCAGACTCACTCACAGACTGTCTCCACACTTCTCTGCTCCAGCCCTGCGGTCTCTCTCCTCAGGCAGCATGTCCTGTGTAGAAGGGGCGTGTCCTATGTAGAGGGGGCGTGTCCTGAGTCTCTGCAGCTCAGAGGGCCCACCAAAGGGGTACTGCGTATGTGAAATGACAGCAGTGAGAGCTCCCATCTGTATTCATGGAAGTGCTCATAGCAGCTCAGTGGGTCCCCCCAGGAGCATTGGGCCCCGGCACTTGCCGGGTTTTTCAATACGGAAAAAACGGAAGGATTTGCCAGTCTCGCACCACTTTGTGGACATGGGCCATGGGGAAAGTGATCTAAAGTTCATGATCATAGACCATGTCCCATTGCCACGTACAGGAGGTAATCGCATAAAGATCCTCAAAAAACGCGAATCACAGTGGATCTTTAAATTACAAACCATTAAACCGAGTGGCTTAAACGTGGAGTATAAACCATGGCTGTTCATATGATTGCATATATTCTTTTGTCCTTGTCGGCATCAGTGATGAGAAATTTGTTATGTTTTTATTCCAATATATATTTGGATAATATATTTTTTAATTCACTTTTTTACTTCACACACAGGACCTGTGGATGGAAGGGCCTAGCTCAGCAGGAGGTCAGATGCTTTGGATACGTGCGGTTTATCCTGGACTACACTGCATTTACTTCTGTATTCACATTGATGCGCTTCTGTATGCGTTTTTTTCTTCATTAATTATGACTAACTTTGGATGTTTTCTGCCCGTCAAGGGTTAATACAGGGTTTGTTAGGGCAACAGCTGCCGCTGTCCCCCTCGCCCCCGTTTGCACATTCCGGACGATAGTGCATCGTAAGATAGCACATCACCTGGCTGCGCACCCTGGGTAGATTATCCTGTATTATGTTAGGTCTTATATACTACTTTGTATTTTCGCTGAAGCGCTTCATTCATCTATGTTGTCTATGACGTGAGGGTCATGTGATGCACTATTGTGAACACATGACCGCTCCTCCAGTGACGTCACGGACATGCGCAAGTCCAGTTCCGGGACGCCGTATCCACGAGACACATCACAGAATTTTGTATCCACCTGCAATTTGAGCTTGCCTGATTCCATGCCCGGCCCTCCTATGGTGTTGCATACACAGGTGACAATTATTCACTGTAGATTATCACTTGACTGTAATAAGTATATATCTGTTGTACCGACGGTCCCATATATTAGAGTTATATGTACTCATGTATTTGATTGCATTGTCTCTCTGATATGATGTCCGGATGTACCCATATGAAATGATTCGCACTTTATTTTCCACTTTTTGTTTAAGTATCACTTATGTATGTTAATTTGACATGACTATAAAAATACCCACAATTGTATTTGCTGTATTGCTTGAAAATGGTCCCAGCAAGCGGACCGAAACGTCGCTGCTTGGGTGAATAAAGGATCCCACATTTTTTCACCTTATGGATGTGCTGCGGTGTGTTTATTCTTCTGGCTATTTGACACTGTGGTCGAGTGTCGATACCGCTGGCACCCAATATCTGCTACAAGGAGTGCTGCCCTGAACTTTCATCTATATATTATATATTATATATTATATATATATATATATATATATATATATATATACACATTAGATGGTTGGCCAGTTGCACCAAAATCGTCTGCTTTGGCTGATGTTTATGTGACGTGTATGTCAGACACCAGTGGTAGATGATGGACCCTGTTGTCTTATAATGGGACTTGTCAAGTTGTCCAAGGCACTGTCACAGATGTGAACAGAACCTGCAAGACTTGCAACATGGAAGGAGTTTGGCTTATCAGACTGTACCACTGACTACAGGGGGTGTAGAGCCGCTACAATGTAGAGACCGGACTGTACCACTGACTACAGGGGGTGTAGAGCCGCTACAATGTAGAGACCGGACTGTACCACTGACTACAGGGGGTGTAGAGCCGCTACAATGTAGAGACCGGACTGTACCACTGACTACAGGGGGTGTAGAGCCGCTACAATGTAGAGACCGGACTGTACCACTGACTACAGGGGGTGTAGAGCCGCTACAATGTAGAGACCGGACTGTACCACTGACTACAGGGGGTGTAGAGCCGCTACAATGTAGAGACCGGACTGTACCACTGACTACAGGGGGTGTAGAGCCGCTACAATGTAGAGACCGGACTGTACCACGGACTACAGGGGGTGTAGAGCTGAGATGACTTGTTCCCTGTGGATTGTGCTCCTGTAATCTCTGTAACGAGCGGCTCTAACAGACATCACGCGGTAGGAACGTTCCCCCAGTCACATGTTGCCGATTATTACACTCATTGATGCAGAAAGGCCTCTGGGAATGTGGGTGATACTGAGAGCACATGATCCGTACATGTGACGGGCCCCGGGGCCCTGTATCCTGTACATGTTCATGAGCAGTGGGCATCCCGGACGTTAGACTCCCAGGGTCCCAGCGATACTTTGTGAGATCAGAAATCCCCTTTAATGAGGGAAAGGATTTTTGTGGTTGATCACCTGGGGCATGATGGGATATGTAAAGGCATATTCATTATTATTTTTTTATATATATATATTTTTTTTAATAGAATGCTAGAAGTAAAGTGATAACTGACACTTGTACTGGGAGAACCATGTAGCAGTGGTATTACTTTAGCTGAATCCTCGTCTGTGGGAAGCAGGGTGACCACTGCCTGTCTGTCACCATCTGCTCCTGTGCCCCCACGACAACACTCCCTGGCCTGTGGTTTTGATTTGCTTTGTTATAGGGAAGTTGTCAGGGTCCACATTCCCCTCCACATCAGTGACTGCATACCTACCTGTGACCGTCATGCTGAGGTATGTAGGTCGGTAACCACTGCCAGGAAGTGTTGTCAGGGGGATTCTCGTCCCTGCCCTGTCACATGACGTTTCGTTCTGTTGCCATCTACTCACTGCCTTTTTGTTTTAATTGTCTTTTAGCGGCGCCTTCGCCACCTGCGCAGCATCGCAGCGCGGAACATCGTCAGCAAGAACGGATGCCGCCTGCTGGACACCTACTTCACACTTCACCTGCTCCAGGGGGAGAAAGTTTACAAAGGTGGGTTAGTCGACGTAAGTCTCATTACAAACACGACCGCGTCTAGAATGGGGCATAAAATGCACCGAATGGGTCAAGTTTTAGACCTAGAAAGGCTCCAAAAACGATAATCCAGTGATGGTCCAAAATGCAACAGTTTGCGCAAAAAAAAATGTTTGCACAAAGTTCTGAGGTTCTGGGTTCACATCACGTTTTTCCCATCCGTTTTATTTACATAAAAAACATATACGTTAAATGGACGCCTCAGACGGATGTCGTACAGCGGCATCCGGTCACCATAGAGCCCCATTGTAAAAGACATGTCTGCATTTTCTGTTCACACAGCTTGTTTTTTGCAGGACAAGTTGTGCTTTCTAATGGCGCCATTTAATATTACATATGATGTAGTGGGAAGCGGGAAAAAATTCTAAGCAGAGTGGAATTGAGGGGGAGGGGGACACACAATTTCGCAATCGTTTTATGGGTTTCGTTTTTACATAGTTCCCTATGCGGTAAAACTGACCTGTTACCTTCATTCTCTGGGTCAGTATGATTACAGAGATGCCACATTTATATACGGTCGTTTTTAATGGGGTTGTTGCTGGTATCGAAATTTCGATACCCAATCGATACTTTTGTCCTGGTATCGATGCGATACCGGGATTTCCATTTTTTCGATGCTGGGCTGCTGCGCAGTCTAGTATCTCTGAACATGAGCGCGCTGCTCTGTATATTTATGCTGCTGGTTTAAAGGAAATGCAGCATAAATGGTTTTTATGTTAACCCCTTCCCGACCAGTGCTGATCGGGGGACCGGCTGTTCCCGTTAGCCGGGCCCCTGCTGTATGCGCCGGCACCGGTGGAAACACCGATGTTGGCGCATTAACCCCTGCTACGCCGCGGTCAGCGCTGACCGTGACATAGAAGGGGTTTGCTGTGGGTGAGGGAGCCCATCGGGTCCCCGCGATGCTCTGGCGGGGACCCGATGGGTGACAAGGCAGCCCGATGCTGTGCAGAGGCTGCCCAATGCCTTACACGGCATCGGGACCTGCGTTCTACGGGTGCCCAGGAGATCCAGCCCCAGGCCCGTTTCCCCTGATTTTATAATAAAAAATAGAAAAAAGAAAAACCACACATATTAGGTATTGCCACATCCGTAATGACCGGCTCTATAAATGTATCACATGATCCACCCTGTCCGATAAACACCCTAAAAAAAATAAAAAAAACTGTGTCAAAAAAAGCAATTTTTATCACCTTACATCACAAAAAGTGCAACACCAAGAGATCAAAAAGGCTTATGTCCCAGAAAATGATACCAATAAAACAGTCACCTCATCCCGCAAAAAAATAAAAAAAACTATAGCTTTCAGAACATAGAGACACTAAAACATCTTTTTTTTGTTTCAAATATGCTACTAAAGTAAAATATATAAATATATATACACGTTTGGTATCTCAGTGTCTGTGACAACCAGCTCTATAACAATATCACGTGACCTAACCCCTCGGGTGAACACCGTAAAAAAAATAAAAACTGTATAAAAAAATGCCTTTTTTTCAACTTAAATTGCTAAAATTTGAACACCAAGAGATCAAAAAGGCGTATGCCCCCAAAAATAGTAACAATCAAACCGTCACCTCATCCTGCAAAAAAGAGACCCATACCTAAGACAATCGAACAAAGAATAAAAAAGCTATGGCTCTAAGACTATGGAGACACTAAAACATCTTTTTTTTATTTTTTATTTTTTTTAATGCTATTATTGCGTAAAACTTAAATAAGAAAAAGTATACATATTAGGTATTGCCTAGTCCGTAACGATCTGCTCTATAAAAATGTCACATGACCTAACCCCTCAGGTGAACTCTGTAAAAATAAATTAATAAAAACTTTGCCAAAATTACCAATTTTTTGGTCACCTTGCCCCATAAAGTGTAATAATGAATGATCAAAAAATCATATATACCCAAAAATGGTACCAATAAAACCAACTCTTCCTGCAAAAAAACGAGCCCCTGCACACGACAATCGGCAAAAAAAATAAGGCGTTCAGAAAATGGAGACACAAAAACATAATTTTTTTTTTTTTTCAAAAATGCTTTATTATGTAAAACTGAAACAAAGAAAGTAGACATATTTGATATCATTGCGTCTGTAACAACCTGCTCTATAAAAATAGCACATGACATAACCTGCCAGATGAATGTTGTAAAAAATAAAAACTGTGTCAAAACAGCCATTTTTTGGTTACCTTGCCTCAAAAAAAACGTTATATATAGAATATAAAACTGTCAGCTTATCCCATAGTTTCCAAAATTGGGTCACTTTTGGGAGTTTCTACTGTAGGGGTGCATCAGGGGGGCTTCAAATGGGACATGGTGTCTAAAAACCAGTCCAGCAAAATCTGCCTTCCAAAAACTATATGGCGTTCCTTCCCTTCTGCGCCCTGCCGTGTGCCCGTACATCAGTTTACGATCACATGTGGGGTGTTTCTGTAAACCGCAGAATCTGGGTAATAAATATGGAGTTTTGTTTGGCTGTTAACCCTCGATGTGTTAAAGAAAAAATGGATTAAAATGGAAAATCTGTCAAAAAGTGAAATTCTGAAATCTCATCTCCATTTTCCTTTAATTCTTGTGGAACACCTAAAGGGTTAACAACGTTTGAAATCAGTTTTCAGTAGCTTGAGAGGTGTAGTTTCTTCAATGGGTTCATTTATGGGGGGGTTTCCACTATGTAAGCCCCACAAAGTGACTTCAGACCTGAACTGGTCCTTAAAAAGTTGGTTAAATAAAATGACATTTACAAATTGATGCCAACATAAAGTAGACATATGGGGAATGTTAAGTAATAAATATTTAATGAGGTATCAATTTCTGTTTTAAAAGCGGAGAAATAAAAATTTAGAAAATTTCAAATTTTGAAAATTTTGGGTAAATTTGGGATTTTTTTCATAAATAAAGTTGAAATATATTGACTCAAATTTATGACTATCGTGAAGTACAATGTGTCACGAGAAAACAATCTCAGAATGGCCTGGAGAAGTAAAAGTGTTCCAAAGTCATTACCACATAAAGTGACGCATGTCAGATTTGCAAAAAATGGCCTGGTCAGGAAGGGTTAAACATGCTGTGGTTTTTTAAAATTATTATATTTTTTTAAAGTCTTTAACCTGTTAAGGACGCAGGGCGTACCTTTTACGTCCTATGTATTTCCGATCACCGCTCGACGGGCGGTAATTGGAACCCGGTGCCTGCTCAAATCATTGAGCAGGCACCCGGGGCCAATGCCCCGGGGGGGTCCTGTGAGCCCCCCTTGTAGGCGATCGCAACAAACCGCAGGTCAATTCAGACCTGCGGTTTGCTGCGTTTCCGGGTTATTCAGGTCTCTGAGGACCCGATAACCCAGAACAGGATGGTGATCGGTGGTGTGATAATACACCACCAATCACCATCCTGCGATCCTGAGAGGTGATGTGACATTGATTGGTAGGTGGGCGGGTGGCGGGAGGTTCAAATCACAGCAGCTGCACGTCGTGGGATCTCAGCACCCCCATCTGTCCAGGCATCACCCCATCTGTGCCCAGCACCCCCCATCTGTTCAATCAGGTACTTAGGGAAAGGTTGGGTTAGGCAGGGATATAAAAGGGAAAGTTAGTGGAAGTAAAAAAAAAAAAAAGCTTGTGATTGCATCACCCTAAATATGGTGTCTGGGGTCCACAGCACAGCTGGGTGACCCTAGACCCCCAGGGCTGCTGCAGCTTGCCCCCCTGCCCTCCCCCCTCACAACTTTTTTGGGGCGCAGGCAGTTTTTCAGTTTTTTTTTTTGTGCGTACGCGGACTCTGGCCGGCACTCTTAGCGTCCAGCCACTGTTAGCGCATCGCACACCCCACCGCTGATCAACTTCTGACGGTTGATCAGCGGTTTTGAAATATTATTTTATTTTTCACATTTTTTGCCCTTTTTTTTTTTTTTTGTCTGTTAGGTTTAGGGTGAGTTTGCGAACACCCGTACACACGCACACCGAATGAAGATTTACATGCGCGCACACACACGCAGACACACACTGCCCTATGGCCCTCCGGATGTTCTCGGCCGAGGAGGCATATGCCCAGCTTGCTTCAGACTCCGAGAGTCCTAGTGAGGACAAGGATGACCCCACTTTCCTGTTGTCATCCGCGTCCTCCTCATCATCTAGCGATGATGATGAGCCCCCAAGGAGGCGGAGACGCCGACAGGCGGAGCAAGGAGACCGCCATGTTAGGGACCCTGTGGCCCACCCTAGTACGAGGAGCTCTGGGGGTCGTACTAGTTTTCCGGCCTGCCAGATAAGTCCACCGGAGCCCCCTGCCGGGGAACTTGTCTGGTGTACCCCAGAGCGTTTTGAGCCCGTGATTCCTGATTTTGTAGGCCAACCAGGAATCCAGATTTCCATAGTGGGCTTCACTGAATATGACCTTTTTTTCAGTGACCAACTGGTAAATCTAATGGTGGAGCAAACAAACCTGTACGCCCAACAGTTCATTGCTCAACACCCGGGCTCCTTTTTGGGTAGGGCCGGTGGCTGAACCCCGGTCAGTGCAGCCGAGATGAGGACATTTTGGGGCCTCGTGCTGCACATGGGCCTAGTCAAGAAACCTAGCGTTAGGGATTACTGGACTGGGGACGTCCTCTACCAGACCCCACTTTACAGTACGGCCATGACACGCTCCCGGTTTGAGGCCATCCGGAAATGCCTGCATTATTCAGATAATGCAGCATGTCTCCCCCAAGGTGATCCTGCCCATGACCGCCTGTACAAAATCAGGCCAGTCATCGATCACTTTGGGGCCAAATTTGTACAGGCCTATGTACCTGGAAGGGAGGTCGCGGTTGATGAGTTTCTCATTGCTTTCAAGGGGAGACTCATTTTCCGCCAGTATGTTCCCACTAAGCGGGCGAGGTATGGCGTGAAGCTGTACAAACTTTGTAAGAGTACCTCAGGGTACACTTACAAGTTTCGTGTGTACGAGGGGCAAGATTCCTGTATTCAACCCCAGAATGTCCCCCCACTCTGGGTGTTAGCGGGAAACTTGTGTGGGACCTTATGCACCCACTGCTAGATAAAGGTTACCACCTGTACGTGGATAACTTTTATACTAGTATCTCCTTGTTCCAGTCCCTCGCCGCCAGATCCACGTCCGCTTGTGGGACCGTGCGGAAAAATCAACGCAGCCTCCCTACCCTCCCCCTCCAGGTATCTATCCCCAGGGGTGAGACCCGTGCCCTTACCACTGAAAACCTTGTACTGTCCACAATCCACGGTAACGGCATCACCCCTGTCCCTGTGCGAGGTACCGCGGCAACGGTCCTCAAGCCCGATTGTATCGACGTCTACAATCGGTATATGGGAGGAGTTGATCTCTCTGATCAAGTCCTCAAGCCATATAACGCCATGCGCAAAACCCGGGCATGGTACAAAAACGTTGCGGTCTACTTGGTGCAGGTTGCCTTGTACAACTCTTTTTTGTGCTGTCCCGGAGCCGTGGCAACACAGGGACATTCCTCCAGTTCTATGAGGCAGTCCTCAAGGCCCTGATGTTTTCTGTCCAGGAAAGAGCAGTCCGGAGTACCTCGGGAACTGGAGGCTCCCGGATCGTCCCTGGCCAACACTTTCCAGGTGTGGTCCCCCATACTGGAAAGAAGGGACGGACCCAAAAAAGGTGCAGAGTGTGTCACAGTAGGGGGAAACGGAAGGACACCACCACTCAATGTGACACGTGCCACGATCATCCGGGCCTCTGCATTATTTGTTGATTCAGGGAGTACCAATTTGGTTCTCAGACTTAAGACACTAAAACAAAAAAAAAATTTTTCAAAAATATTATTTAGTAAAAATAAAAAGTAGACATATTGGGTATCGCCGCGTCCGTAATAATCTGCTCTATAAAAAATACCCGCCCCCAACCCCTCAGATGAACATGGTCAAAAAAAATAAAATAGAAACGGTGTCACCTTACATCACAAAAATTGTAATAGCAAGCGATCAAAAAGTCATTTACCCCCCAAAATAGTGCCAATAAAACCGTCCTCTCATCCCGCAAAAAATGAGCCCCTACCTAAGATAATCGGCTAAAAACAAAAAAAAAAATGACTCTTAGACTATGGAGATACTAAAATGTTTTTTTTGTTTATAAAAAGATAATCTAGTGTAAAACATAAATAAAAAAAAAAATGTAGACATATTAGGTATCGCCGCGTCCGTAAGAATCTGCTCTATAAAAATCCCCCCCCCCAACCCCTCAGATAAACACAGTAAAAAAAAAAAAAAAAAACTGTGCCAAAAAAGGAATTTTTGGGCAAATTTTCCATTTTAATCAGTTTTTTTTCCAATAACAAAATAAGGGTTAACAGCCAAACAAAACTTAATATTTATTACCCTCATACCGCAGTTTACAGAAACACCCCATATGTGGTTGTAAACTGCTGTATGACCACACGGCAGGGTGCAGAAAGAAAGGAACGCCGTATGGTTTCTGGAAGGCAGATTTTGATGGCCTTTTTATTTTGGCACCATGTCCTATTTGAAGCCCCCCTGATGCACCCCTAGAGTAAAAACTCCATAAAAGCGACCCCATCTAAGAAACTACACCCCTCAAGGTATCCAAAATTGATTTTTACAAATGTTGTTAACCCTTTAGGTGTTCCACAAGAGTTATTGGCAAATGGAGATGAAATTTCAGAATTTCTATTTCTGGTAACCTTGCCTCACAAAAATGTAGTATAGATAAACCAAAAATCATATGTACCCTAAAAATAGTCCCAACAAAACTGCCACCTTATCCTGTAGTTTCCAAAATGGGGTCACTTTTATGGAGTTTCTACTCTAGGGGTGCATCAGGGGGGCTTCAAATGGGACATGGTGTCAATAAACCAGTCCAGCAAAATCTGCCTTCCAAAAACCGTATGGCGTTCCTTTCCTTCTGCGCCCTACCGTGTGCCCGTACAGTAGTTTACGACCACATATGAGGTCTTTCTGTAAACTAGAGAATCAGGGCCATAAATATGGGGTCATTTTTGGGTTGTTTCTATTATGTAAGCCTCACAAAGTGACTTCAGACCTGAACTGGTCCTTAAAAAGTGGGTTTTGCTTCTAAACTTCTAAGCTTTCTAACGTCCCAAAAAAATAAAATATAATTCCCAAAATGATCCAAACATGAAGTAGACATATGGGGAATGTAAAGTAATAACTATTTTTCTAGGTATTACTATGTATTATAGAAGTAGAGAAATTGAAATTTGGAGATTTTCGAATTTTAAAATTTTTTGGGTAAATTTTTTTTTTTTTATAAATAATAAAAAACAAAAAATTGGACTTAATTTTACCATTGTCAATGAAGTACAATACGTGATGAGAAAAAAAAATTCAGAATGGCCTGGATAAGTAAAAGCGTTTTAAAGTTGTCACCACATAAAGTGACACTGGTCAGATTTGAAAAAAAAAATGGCCTGGTCCTTAAGGTGAAAAATGGCAGGGTCCTGAAGGGGTTAATGACCATCAATTTCAGGGGCCTGAATAACCCCTTTAATGCATTGCATCCCCTGTTTGTAATGTTGCCTGGTTCCATCACCACCTTGCTGTTGGCCACATCTAGCCACTTGGCAACTGAACAGCTTTTTTTCCCCGGCTGCATGGCATGGTCTGGTTGGTGAGATAACCACCACCTGATTTAAAGGGGTTGTCACATTACAAGAACCTATCCGCAGGATGAGGGTAAGTGTCTCATTGGCGGGGGTCCGACCACTTGGGCCCTTGCTGATCGCTAGAACATGTGTTCTCCCATGTAAATGGCGCGACAGACAGACAAACGCGCTACCGATCCCTTCTACTCTATGGCTTGTCACATGCACACATGCGTTTCTGCAGTTTTATTCAAATAGGGGAACATGGGCCCCTGTTCTAGCGATTGGCAGGGGCCCCGGTGGTCGGACGTCCGACAGTCAGACGCTTATCCATCTTGTCCTTCATCCTGTCGCATCCTGACTGCTCTCATGGTGACAACCCTTTGTTACTGACCATGCGGCTACTGCTTCACCGCTACTGTATGTCTTGTGGGGGTCAAAACCCGGGAATCTGCATTCCTATACTTCCTTGTGTGGAAGACCAGGGGATCCCATTGACTCCACACCCCAGTCTATCCAGAGCCAAACAAAATCCATTGTAGATAATCCACATATCTGAAACGTTACACCCTGAAATAAACACCTGTGATGCCTCACATGTCCACCAGGTGGCGCTGTTGCTCTGCTGACCACTCGGCAGCATGCATGCTCCTTGTATACATTATTATAGCCGGCGTCCCCTCCACGCTGTCGGCGCCTCGGCCGCCCGGAGATGTCCTTCAGGCGGTGAGCTGACCTCTCCTGAGCAAACATTTACACTGAAGCCTAATCCTCCACTGTTTTCTCAAGAGCGTCCCCTCCAGACCGTCACTCCGGCTGATGCATATTACACTTAGACCAGCACTTGATGCGTATGACGGGAAGAATCCCTGCCTCTCCAGAGCGCTCAGCCGCACGTCTAGGAATGCAGCTGTGACCTTATCGCTTCCTGGGAAATAAATAGGGGGCACTTAATGCGCTAATTTGTAAGGTGTTACTAAAGAGTACCGCAGATTACACGGAAATCTCATCCTAAGACCTCACACTAGTGCTGCAATACCACACACAACCTGTGCACGGGGGTGGTGCTGTTTTTGGATTAAAGGAGCTATCTTTTTCTAGTCATGGACAATGTAATGGAGACCATTTCCTAATGTGTTTATATACAGCAGCCAATCAGAGCTGCAGTGTAGAGCATGGGGGAGGGCCATTAAAGCATCCAGAGGATCTAATGACACATGCAGAAGACTTCAGACTGCCACAGGCTCTAATAGACAGTGCAGCAAAGCTGATGTCAATTAATGGAGTAAAACTGCAGTGTAAAGCATGAGCGGTGCTCACGGGGTTCATACTTCTGCTTCATTCAAGCCGAGCCCTGTGTTCTTCATGAGGAAGCTCCTTTAAAGGGTTGCTCATTGGGGTTGAGCGCTGTGGTTCCAGCGACTGGCCGGGGTCACACGGGTTGTAAGTGATTCTTTGTATAGGACCGCCATGTCTTCATATGAGTGATGCAGCTCCATCTTTTGCAGGCTTCACCGGGCCCAATGTGCCATCAAGCAGACCCAAGTGACTGTTCAGAAAATCGGTAAGGAGATCGAGGAGAAATTGCGCTTATCTTCATCGAGCAACAAGCTGGTAAGAATCGTGTAATCGCTGTATCGGCGCTCCGGCCGGCGGCTGAAGGTCCTCCGTTGTGGTCGTGTACAGTCATGGCCAAAAGTTTTGAGACCGACAGAAATTTAGGTTTTCACCCAGTTTTCTGCTTCCATGTTTTTGGATCTTTTTGTTGGATCTCTCTATGGTAATAGTGAAGGACAATTGTAAAAATTTGTTTATTTATAAATACATTGTTTTCACCTTTTCTTGAGAAATCCCTGAAGTTTATGTAAGGTCTCAATATTTCCAGTGATGACCCTTCTTTTCCTTCTGCAGTTCGCCCTGCCATGCTGGATGTCAGCTTCTGGGCCAAATCCTGACTGATGACAGCCTCTTCATGTCTAGTCAGTGCTCGAAGTTTTATCACAATTTCTTTGGTTCTGTTTTTCCACCCGATGTTTGAGGATTGATCACAGGAACACAATGGGAACTAGAACTGGGGGCCATCATGCTGAAAAAAAAAGCATTGGTCATCACCCGATTGTTCCTGGATGGTTGGGAGAGAGTGCTGTCCCATACAGTCTTAAAGGGGTTGTCCGGGTTCAGAGCTGAACCTGGACATATATCTTCCTTCACCCAGGCAGCCCCTAGCAGTGTGGCTGGTGACGTCACCGGCTCTGATGGGCAGGATTTAGTGCTGCCCTAGCTTGTTTTACCTCACCAGGAACACTGCTAGGTGGGAGCCTCCGCCTAGCATTCCCATGGTGAGACCCGGTACGTCACCGAATCTGCTGAAAAAGCCCTTGTCCTGCGTGAGTTAGCGCAGGGCAAGGGAGAGCATTGGAGCATGACATGCTCCACTCAGAAGGGCTGCCCGGGTGACTAAGGGGATATGTTCGGGTTCAGCTCTGAACCTGGACAACCCCTCTAAAGGGTCTTAATAAGAGAAAACAACTCTTCCCCCCCCCCCCCCCCCAAGTCCTCTGTAGTCCAATCCCTGTACTTCCTGCAGAATGTCCATCTGTCCTGGATGTTTTTCCTGGACAGAAGTGGCTTCTTTGCTGCCCGTCTTGACACCAGTCCATCCACCAGAAGCCTTGGGCCTCTTTCACACGGGCGTTTCGGAAAAATGTCCGGGTGCGTTGCGGGAACACCCGCGATTTTTCCGCGCGAGTGCAAAACATTGTAATGCGTTTTGCACTCGCGTGAGAAAAATCGCGCGTGTTTGGTACCCAAACCCGAACTTCTTCACAGAAGTTCGGGCTTGGGATCGGTGTTCTGTAAATAGTATTATTTTCCCTTATAACATGGTTATAAGGGAAAATAATAGCATTCTGAATACAGAATGCTAAGTAAAACAGGGCTGGAGGGGGTTAAAAAAAATAAAAAATCATTTAACTCACCTTAATCCACTTGCTCGCGTAGCCGGCATCTCCGTCTGACTCTTTTACTGTCTAGGACCTGTGGAGAGCATTAACTATAGTTTAAGGACCTGGGATGACATCACTCTGGTCATCACATGGTACGTCACATGATCTTTTACCATGGTGAATCACCATGGTAAAAGATCATGTGACGTACCATGTGATGACCGGAGTGACGTCATCCCAGGTCCTTAAACTATAGTTAATGCTCTCCACAGGTCCTAGACAGTAAAAGAGTCAGACGGAGATGCCGGCTACGCGAGCAAGTGGATAAAGGTGAGTTAAATGATTTTTTATTTTTTTTTAACCCCTCCAGCCCTGTTTTACTATGCATTATGTATTCAGAATGCTATTATTTTCCCTTATAACCATGTTATAAGGGAAAATAATAAGGTTCGGGTCTCCATCCCGATCGTCTCCTAGCAACCGTGCGTGAAAATCGCACCGCATCCGCACTTGCTTGCGGATGCTTGCGATTTTCACGCAACCCCATTCATTTCTATGGGGCCTGCGTTACGTGAAAAACGCACAAAGAGGAGCATGCTGCGATTTTCACGCAACGCAAAAGTGATGCGTGAAAATCACCGCTCGTGTGCACAGCCCCATAGAAATGAATGGGTCAGTATTCAGTGCGGGTGCAATGCGTTCACCTCCCGCATCGCATCCGCGCGGAATACTCGCTCGTGTGAAAGGGGCCTTGGCCTCACTGTCTGCTGCCATTCTGGAGCAGCACTGATGGTGACCCGATCCTGTAGCTGAATCCTCTTTAGGAGGCAGTCCTGGCACTTGCTGGACTTTTTGGGGCATCCTGAAGCCTTATTTACAGAAATTGAATCTCTCTCCTTGACCTTCTTGATAATCCGATAAAAGGTTGATGTATGTGCAATCTTACAACCACCAGTTCCCTTGTCCGGTGACGCAAAGCAATGATAACTGCATGTGTTTCCTTGGAGGTAACCATGGTTAATAGAAGAAGACAGTGTTTTTCAACCTCCCCCTTCCCTGATATTGGCTGCCTTGTTCTTGTTAACACTTTCTCCTGAGCTAATGAGAAGATCAATGGCGTGATGTCAGCAGGGCTGAAATGCAGTGGAAATTGGGTTTTTGTGATTAAGGTAATTTTCACGGAAAGAAAAATAACTTTTCAACCAATTACAATTCTTCTGATCACTCTTCATAACAATCTAGAGTTAATACACATTACCACCATAAAAACTGAAGAGGCAAACTTCCGTCTCAAAACGTTTGGCCACGACCATATTCTCTTGTTACGAGTATCTGGGTACTTACTCAAACAAAATAAAACTTAAAGGGGTTGTCCGGGATTTTGATATTCATGGTCTAACCTCAGGATAGATCATCAATATCTGGTGGGGGTCGGACTCCCGGCACCTCCGCCGATCAGCTGTTTGAGTGCTGTGGGCTCTCTAAGCCAGTGATGTCACACTTATCTGTCACAAGGTCTAGGCGCAGCTCAGTCACATTCAGGTGAATGGGCTGCAATACCAAGCACGGCCACTGATCAGCTGGAGTACTGGGAGTTGGACCCCCGCCAATCAGATATTGATGACCTTTCCTGAAGATAGGACATCGAAACCCCTTTAAAAGTGGGGCCCCATTTGAGTAGGGATTGTACCCTGTGCCTGTAGCACCCTAACAGACACCAGTAAACGTAACAATCCTCAGAAGTAAACCTAAAATGGTTATCCGTTTTTTAACTTTGAGTAATTTCTTAATAAAGAGATTAGGGCTTCATTTTGCTAATACAAATCCCCTGCAAAGACCTGAAGAGTAACATTTCACTACCACTAGGGGGAGCTGATTATGGAGTTCTGTGTATAATCTGTATTCGGTGAGTCCTTTAGTTCCCTCTAGTGGTGGCTGCAAACACCTGAAGTCAGAAGAACCCACTAAAGGGGTTTTCCGGCACTTAAAAATGGAAGGTCTATCCACAGGAAAGGAATATCTAATTGGCGGGGATCTGACTCCTGGCAATCCCTCTGATCTGCTACTGGAAGGTGCTGCAGTCTCTTGTCTGGACTCCTGTGATGTCACACCCATCGGTCACATGACCATTGTACAGCTCAGTGCTGCAGTACAGTGCATGGTGCTATGCTTGGTATGCATCGAGGAGGCCTCTTCACACATCTGATCAGTGGGGTCCAGAACTCGGACCCCCACCAGTCCAATATTGATGACCTATTCTGAGGATAAGTCAGATTGTTACCATGAGACACCATGACATTACTCCACGCGCTGACCCCGGTCGTCTAATGGTTTTTATGCAGAAAAAGGAGAGCGAGTGTTTACGACTGAAAATCCTGGTGCTTCAGGACGAGCTGGAGAGACAGAAGAAGGCTTTGGGTCGGGAGGTGGAGCAACTCCATAAGGAACGAAACGCCCTGAATGCTAAACGTAAGTAAAACTGAGTCTTTCAAAGAGTAATTCAGCAAAAAATGGTCTTTCAACATCTTAGAAGATCTGATCTGCTGGATCCGTGACTTCTGACCACCACAATGTTCTCGATGCTGGGCACTTTGAAATCCCAAGAACACAAAGTCTTGTAGAAACGAATGGAGGGCGGCTGTGCATGTGCGGTGCGCTGTCCGCTTTGTGGGCTCCGTTCTAGAGCTGGGTGCATGGCCCAGAAGTCCCTGCAGCTGACAGACATAGGCGGCATACCCTAGCGATATGCCACCGATGCTTGAGATGCCGCAACCCCTTTAACCCTTTCCTGACGTGACATAATAGTACGTCACATGTCAGGTCTTTAAAGATGGTGCTTGCTGCGCAGCGGACACCCAGGGCTATTGTCTGCGATTGGCATCTTCACCGATGCCTTGGTCAGAAGCTAAGCTATGTGTTTCCAGGCCTGGAACGGCTCCTCCACGTGGTGATCAGGGATGCCGTGCATTGTCTGTGAAAGGCCGGATCATGCTGAGGCTCCTATGCCTTTTACAGGTACAGTGGATATAAAAAGTCTACACACCCCTGTTAAAATGTCAGGTTTCTGTGATATGAAAAATGAGACAAAGATAAATCATTTCAGAACTTTTTCCACCTTTAATGTGACCTATAAACTGCACAACTCAATTGAAAAACAAACTGAAATCTTTTAGGTGGAGGGAAGAAAAAATATAAAAATAAAATAATATGGTTGCATAAGATTGCAAACTAATACTTTTTTCTTCCCTCCACCTAAAAGATTTCAGTTTGTTTTTCAATTGAGTTGTACAGTTTATAGGTCACATTAAAGGTGGAAAAAGTTCTGAAATGATTTATCTTTGTCTCATTTTTTTACAGCACATAAACCTGACATTTTAACAGGGGTGTGTAGACTTTTTATATCCACTGTATATACTACATAGGACAGCATACTGTATATTCCAATGTAGGCCTTCAGGTGGCAGCACTGGATTGGAATATACCAATCTTTGTATATTGTAATGGATATGACCTAGGGGGATCCCAAAAAAAAGCAAAAAAAGTTTTTAAAAATATAAAAGTTCCAATCCCCCCCGCCCCTTTCCCCAAACTTAAAATAAACAATAAAAAAGTCATAGGCATCACTGTGTCTGAAAATACCGATGATATAAAAACATTTATTCTGTACAGCGTAATTTCCAAATGGCCAATTTGCCATTGTTTCATCATTTCACCTCTCCAAAAAATGTAATAAAAAAATGACCAAAAAGCCATACATACCTCAAAATGAAAAAACAGTAAATGTGGTATCTCTGTAATTGTACTGACCCGGAGACTGAAGGGAACAGGTAAGTTTTATATTGTAGTGAGCGCCATAAAAACAAAACCCATAAAACTATGGGCAAAAAAAAAATAGATGTCCTACTATTGTCCGCATTACGGACAAGGATAGTTCTGTTCTATTAGGGGCCAGCTGTTCAGTTCCGCAAAATACGGAATCCACATGGACGTCATCTGTATTTTTGGCAGATCAGTTTTTTGCGGACCGCACAATACGTATGGTCCTGTGCATGAGGCTTTAAATGGAGTCATTTAAAAGTACAAACAACAAGCCCTCATACTGCTATGTGAACCGAAAAATAAAGGCAGGGAGTAAAAAAAAACACAAAAATTAAAAAGGGGTTAACCGAGGCTTGTAACTGTTCCTGTAGCGCGATATTTCAGCACAGTTTTCCCTGGATTCGTAGGGACTTCCAGAGGAGCACATATCAGAAGCCTTCTGCAGAGCAGCTCAAGACTTTTTTTTCCTCTTTTCATGAATTGAAGAAAAAGAAATCCCCTCCGTTAACTATAAGCCCCCTCCCCCCACCTATACAGACAGAGGGACCAAAAAAAGACAAAACCCGGACACCTCGTAACCTCATCCTGTGTTTTTCTTGCAGGTAATAAATTTAACTCTCAGCGGGAGAAGCTGCAGAAGAGAAGCGAGTCCCTCAACGAGTTAAGAAAGGAGTGTACGGCGAAGAGGTGATTGCCGTCAGATTCCATCTTTATATCCGCCACGTCCGTCACATCACTACATTTATGACCTATTGTTAGGATGCGCCATAAGAGTCAAATAGGTGCGGGGTCCCATCTTCAGGACCTGCTCACATCTCCGGAATGGGGAGAGCCGCAGCCGCCGCACAAGCCTGGCGTTCTCCATATTCACCGCCATGGGACTGCCGGAAGTTGCTGAGCCGACATGTTTTCTCAGCTCCCATAGCAGTGGATTGACAGTGGCCGCATGTACGACTGCTCTTCCTTCATGATGAGGGCCCGTTCTAGAGGTAGGAGCAGGTCCCAGAGGTGGGACTCGCGTATGTCAGACAGTTGTCACTAGTGATATACCATGAATGTTAGTGCGCGTGAGAAATCCTTTTCACTTGGTCCTATCAAACCTTTCTGTCTTAGCAGGGCTGATATCAGAGGGCGGCAAACTGGGCGGTTGTTTCTTATGGGTTCCTGAAAACGTGGAAACGATGATCGGTTCCATTTACTGCAGGCACTTGTTAATACTGAAAGATAGTCAAGAAAGATATGGCACTCATATATCCGGAAGACCGCTCAAACATTTGATTTTATTATATTCAAATATTCTGCAGGTCACAAATTACTAAAAATCATGCATCTAAAATCAACATACAAGATACATAAATTGTAGTAGAAATACACAATAAAACGTCACTAAAATGACGATTATTACGTTAAAAGCTGAGGAATAGGGTATTCGTTGAACCTATGTGCCTAGCAGCAAATGTAGTCAGGTCATCAAATAAAGGTGATCGTTCAGGCTGGGTGTCGATCAGACCATCACCATATATTCGATAACCACAAAAATTCAATAACCGCAATTCACAATATAATCTGGTTAACAGATAGAATAGTCATTCAAACCAGAATCTCGATTGGATGGTCACCAAATATTCGGCATTAGTAGTCGCCATTAAACATGTTGGAATGCATTTGTATAATTTTCCCAGATAGCAGGACGTGGTTTCAGTTCGATTATTGGCTGTGAGTTACAAGTGTTGTATCGATCCAACACTATATATTTGGTTGGCTCACAAAGTCAATATTTCGTTATAGAAACACTGTATCAATTTCACAGATTAACTTGAATAATTCGGGATTCCAGCTCTCTGGTGGCGTCCCACCTCTTTATGAGCTGTACTACTCCCTTACCTCCAAAGCGCAAAAAAGGCTTTCCTCTGGTCTCTGCTGTTTCAGCGTCCCTTGTGCTTAAGTCCTGGGTTGCTCCAATTAAGGTGGAGTGGAACAGTGTAGCTCCAGGGATTTCTTTAGCAGGCACGGGGCAATCTGTTCTCAGCCAGCAGATAAGAGAGAGGTGCAGGTCCTGGTGGTCTGTATCGTACGCAGAAATGGTGGTATTAGAGGGTCCAAATTTCTACCAGACGCGTTTCGAAGTCTTATGGGTTCTGACTTCTTCCTCAGTGAAGAGGAACCACTGAGGATATTTCCTATAAAGTATTAGAAATGGCTCCCTTTGTGCACCTAGTATTAAGAATTGCCCCCCTTTGTGCCACCCACTACAAAGAATGGCCCCCTTTGTGCCACTGTTGAGGAACGGTTGAGACGTGTGCATATATATCCATGCATGCCTGCAAACACGTGCGGGCATGTATGGTGTATATATATGCATACATTAACCACCGCATCATGGGGTGATGTGCGCAGATGTGCCCAGCATCTGCGCACGTCTGCCCATGGTGATCCCCAGGGGCTCATGGTGGCCCCTGTGGGAAATATGTGGTCCCTGGAAGCTGTGCCCCCTTATAATCCCCCTTATATTAGTATACATGTGCCCCCTTATATGTGTCCCCTTATAGTTAGTATATATTTCCTGTATGACCGTGTATATATTGGCCCTGTATGGCAAGTGGGGACATATGTATGTCCCCTGTATGTGATGCCCCAGTTATATGCGAGTGTGTGTGTATATATAGATATGTGTGTATGTATTTGCACACGTGTCTATGTATATACACCTATGTCAGCATGACAGTATGTATGTGGGCTTATTGCTGCCCATTCATACCCCCGGTTCAATTCCAACTGTTATCAACAGAGTTGTTTAGAGAAAAACTTGTGCTGATAGCCTGTAGGATAACAGCTGATTAGCATCTAGTCCCCTTTTGTTCAGGCCCAAAGCAATCAGACGCTTTGGCACCGTTTGTGAGGGGACCTTCTAACCAGAGACATCAAAAACCACACTATGATGTCACATGCCTGAGGAAGGAGGAGGGGGCTGTTTTGGGGCTATAATAACCCAAACCGAACAGAGGTGGGCCCTCTTGCAACCAGACTAGATTCAGAGACACATGGGAGAGAGCGGCTCCATGATGACCGCCTGGAAGAGGCCTACTAACGCTGGAAGGATTAAGTATATCCCCTGACCCCCGACCGCTATATCTCTCCCCTGGTTAACCCACACCCCTGGTCCTGTAACCCCTATATTTGTGCCCCTGATGTGTACCCTGGGCCCTGATTACTGGACACCCTGACCCCCCAAACCCTTGCCTTATTGTATCCTTGTTTGTACCCCTGATCCCACTGGTTCCCCTAATTGTATTTGTGGTTACACCCCCCTGATGACCCCCACTGTATCTCACCCCATTGTTAACCCTTTGTGTTTGTGGTCGGCTTACACCCCTGTAAGGCCACCGTTAACCCTCGACGTACCCCATAGGGATAGTATATAGTGCCAGGTGGGTGGGCTGTTGATATTGAATGTGTGAACTGTATAGTTAGTTGATGGGTGGAATTGGGAACGTGTAGTGTAGTTTAGGACTGTATATTTGTAGTGCTGTGTATTGTTAGTGTATTGCGTGCTTAGTGTTAATAAATACCGTTATATTTGTACCCCTTTGTGTAGCGTGTATTTGTTAGCGGTAGCGAGTTAGTAAGGCGCATGCAGCTAGCATAGTGATTAGTGCAAAGCATAGCGAAAGTATTGTGTTATTATTATATAAAGGCATAAATGGGCGGAGTTATCACCAGACGACTCCTCCCATTTATGAATATTAATTACTGATATTTGCATAAATATTGGTGATTAATATTCCCCCTTTACAGCCACCCACTATAAATAATTGCCCCCTTGCTCTGCCATTGACTACAGTCTATTGGCCCCCGTTATCTGCTGTTGGGGTCGGGGGAGAGGCTGACTGGTGGTCACTTCCTTGAGATGAGGGTTTGTATACTTCGTTGCACCTCCCTATAGCACCCCCGCAGGGGAAGCAAAGCATTACATAGTTCACACTGAAGTAAGGCCACTTTCACACGACCATATGGCTTTTTCAGTGTTTTGCGGTCCATTTTTCACGGATCCGTTGTTCCGTTTTTTGTGTTTCTGTTTTTGTTCAGTTTTTTCTGTTCCATTTTTCTGTATGGCATACAGTGAGGAACAGAAGTATTTGAGCACCCTGCGATTTTGCAAGTTCTCCCATGGAAATCATGGAGGGGTCTGACATTCACATTGTAGGTGCATTCCCATCTGAGAGACAGAATAAAATAAAAAATTCAGGAAATCACATTGTATGATTTTGAAAGAATTTATTTGTCTTGCACTGCTGAACATAAGTATTTGAACACCTGAGAAAATCAGTGTTAATATTTGGTCCAGAAGCCTTTGTTTGCAATTACAGAGGTCAGACATTTCCTGTAGTTCTTGACCAGGTTTTCACACACAGGGATTTTGGCCCACTCCTCCACACAGATCTGCTCTAGATCTGTCAGGTTTCGGGGCTGTCTCTGAGCAACACAGAGTTTCAGCTCCCTCCAAAGATGTTCTATTGGATTTAGGTCTGGAGACTGGCTAGGCCACTCCAGAACCTTGAAATGCTTCTTACGGAGCCGCTCCTTGGTTATCCAGGCTGTGTGCTTCGGGTCGTTGTCATGTTGGAAGACCCAGCCACGACCCATCTTCAATGCTCTGACTGAGGGAAGGAGGTTGTTGCTCAAAATCTCACGATAAATGTCCCCATTCATCCTCCCCTTAATACAGTGCAGTCGTCCTGTCCCCTTCGCAGAAAAGCACCCCCAAAGCATGATGTTACCACCCCCATTCTTCACAGTAGGGATGGTGTTCTTAAGATGCAACTCATCCTTCTTTTTCCTCCAAACACGACGAGTGAAGTTTAGACCAAAAAGTTCTACTTTGGTCATATCTGACCACATGACTTTCTCCCATGCCTCCTCTGGATCATCCAGATGGTCATTGGCAAACTTCAGAAAGGCCTGGACATGTGATGACTTGAGCAGGGGAACCTTCCGTGCAATGGCGTAGTGTTCTACCGACAGTGACCTTTGAAACTGTGGTCCCAGCTCTCTTCATGTCATTGACCAGCTCCTCCCTTGTAGTTCTGGGCTGATTCCTCACCTTTCTTATCATCAGTGATGCCCCATGAGGTGAGATCTTGCATGGAGCCCCAGTCCAAGACTGACAGTCCAAGACTGACATTTTCTAACAATTGCTCCAACAGTTGATCTATTTTCACCAAGCTGCTTGGCAATTTCCCCGTAGCCCTTTCCAGCTTTGTGGAGGTCCACAATTTTGTCTCTGGTGTCTTGCCCATGGTAGTAGTTGGCTTCTGACTGACTGTGGGGTGGACAGGGGTCTTTAAAGAGCTCAGACATGTGCTACTAAGTTAGATTGAGTGGAGTAGAGGTGGACTTTTTAAAGACACAGTAACAGGTCTTTGAGAGCCAGAATTCTTGCTGTTTCTCAGGTGTTCAAATACTTATGTTCAGCAGTGCAGGACAAATACATTCTTTAAAAAAAAACATACAATGTGATTTCCTGAATTTTATAGAATTTTTTTATTTTTTTTTATTCTGTCTCTGAGTGGGAATGCACCTACAATGTGAATTTCAGACCCCTCCATGATTTCTAAGTGGGAGAACTTGCAAAATCGCAGGGTGTTCAAATACTTCTGTTCCTCACTGTATACAGTAATTACATAGAAAAATTTAGGATGGGCATAAAATTTTCAATAGATGGTTCTGCAAAAGCGGAACGGATACGGAAGACATACGGATGCATTTCCGTATGTGTAAGTTTTTTTTTTTTTTTTTTTTTTTTTTTTTTTTTTTTGTGAACCCATTGACTTGAATGGAGCCACGAAACGTAATTTGCGGGCAATATTAGGACATGTTCTATCTTTTAACGGAAATACGGAAACGAAATGCATACGGTGTACATTCTGTTTTTTTTTTTTTTTTGCTGAACCATTGAAATGAATGGTTCCATATACAGAACACAAAAAACGGCCCGTACAGGATAAGTAATGTATGTACACAGTGACTGCACCAGCAGAATAGTGAGTGCAGCTCTGGAGTGTAATACAGGATGTAACTCAGGATCGGTACAGGATAAGTAATGTAATGTATGTACACAGTGACTGCACCAGCAGAATAGTGAGTGCAGCTCTGGAGTATAATACAGGATATAACTCAGGATCAGTACAGGATAAGTAATGTATGTACACAGTGACTCCACCAGCAGAATAGTGAGTGCAGCTCTGGAGTATAACACTGGATGTAACTCAGGATCAGTACAGGATAAGTAATGTAATGTATGTACACAGTGACTGCACCAGCAGAATAGTGAGTGCAGCTCTGGAGTATAATACAGGATGTAACTCAGGATCAGTACAGGATAAGTAATGTAATGTATGTACACAGTGACTGCACCAGCAGAATAGTGAGTGCAGCTCTGGAGTATAATACAGGATGTAACTGAGGATCAGTACAGGATAAGTAATGTATGTACACAGTGACTCCACCAGCAGAATAGTGAGTGCAGCTCTGGAGTATAATACAGGATGTAACTCAGGATCAGTACAGGATAAGTAATGTATGTACACAGTGACTCCACCAGCAGAATAGTGAGTGCAGCTCTGGAGTATAACACACGATGTAACTCAGGATCAGTACAGGATAAGTAATGTAATGTACACAGTGACTGCACCAGCAGAATAGTGAGTGCCGCTCTGGAGTATAATACAGGATGTAACTCAGGATCAGTACAGGATAAGTAATGTAATGTATGTACACAGTGACTTCACTAGCAGAATAGTGAGTGCAGCTCTGGAGTATAATACAGGATGTAACTCGGGATCAGTACAGGATAAGTAATGTAATGTATGTACACAGTGACTGCACCAGCAGAATAGTGAGTGCAGCTCTGGAGTATAATACAGGATGTAACTCAGGATCAGTACAGGATAAGTAATGTATGTACACAGTGACTCCACCAGCAGAATAGTGAGTGCAGCTCTGGAGTATAATACAGGATGTAACTCAGGATCAGTACAGGATAAGTAATGTAATGTATGTACACAGTGACTCCACCAGCAGAATAGTGAGTGCAGCTCTGGAGTATAATACAGGATGTAACTCTGGATCAGTACAGGATAAGTAATGTAATGTATGTACACAATGACTGCACCAGCAGAATAGTGAGTGCAGCTCTGAAGTATAATATAGGATGTAACGCAGGATCAGTACAGGATAAGTAATGTAATGTATGTACACAGTGACCACCAGCAGAATAGTGAGTGCAGCTCTGGAGTATAATACAGGATGTAACTCAGGATCAGTACAGGATAAGTAATGTAATGTATGTACACAGTGACTACACCAGCAGAACAGTGAGTGCAGCTCTGGAGTATAATACAGGATGTAACTCAGGATCAGTACAGGATAAGTAATGTATGTGCACAGTGACCACCAGCAGAATAGTGAGTGCAGCTCTGGAGTATAATACATGATGTAACTAACTAGAATGTGAACAGTGCAGTAATTTTCAGATACGGACTGATTTTAATGCAAAATATTACTTTTGTATTGTCAGACTTGTCACATTTTGGGTATAAATTATTGTTTTGCAGCTAAAGATGACGGCAGCGTGGCTGTGGCGCTGGGCTACACGGCTCATCTGGTATCCATGATTTCCTTCTTCCTACAAGCACCACTGCGAAATCCCATTCTCCATAAGGGCTCCAGATCTGCAATCAAAGACAATATCAACGACAAACTGACGGAGAAGGAGCGAGAGTGAGTGACTTATAAAGGACACAGGTGTCGGTTATGCAGGTGGAATTTTAGCACAATTCTGAATTTTAAAGGGGTATTCCAGTTTGAACAAACTTAGACATTTCTTATAATATACTTTCCCTTTCAATTGTTCACAGCTTTCAGAATTTCTGCAGGCATTCTTTGAATGAAAATCTTAATTTTTTACTTCTAGTAGATGAAATCCATCCAGGTGCACGTTTCCTCTAAAGCTAAATCTTGAAAGAAGGCGATCATCACCTGTAGGACCTCCATGTATCTACTGTGTGCACCCATCCATGTATTACTCGGTCATCTGAATGGCCGCCATGTAGTACCACATTTGCCCTGTAGAGGTCACTGATGGAAATAAGCACCAGGAGTACAATATTTACAGAATATAAAATCTGAGGATGATGGACGCACACAGTGTAGTGAATGGTAAGACCGCGACATAATGGCGGCTCTTTATTTCACGTGCTCTGTTCTTCAGTATAATGTAAGGTTTTACAGACCTGGTAATTTTTTCATTGGAATTTTTTGATATTCAGCCATTTAAGCCGTCACTTCAATTTGCAGTTCCAAAGTATAGAGCTCAGTGTAAAAAAATATATATAGGTATTTTTGTGAAAAGTGAAGCGTTTCTGCCAAATTATGAAAATTGCCCTCCCCTCAGTGATTGGATAATAGCTTTAATATGTCGGGGCTGAGCGATGTTCCCCATGAAATGAGCAGCCGCGGGTAGGAGAACACGAGATTTATAAGGTTTTTGCTGCTCAGATTGTGAAAATTTTGCAAACCCCAAAGGTTTATGTAGCAGTTTGGTCAAGTGTCATTTATAGCCCTTCATATCCTCAGACCTCAGTGAAGGGGGAGAAAGAAGAATGTAATTAATATACAATAATGTGCAGCCCAGATGTCAGCGGGCGTGAGAAGAACTGAAGGAAATAAAACATTCCCGGAAAAGAAAAATAAATTCAAATTTATTATAAAAGTTTTGGAAAGTTTCAAAGCAAAAAAGAAATTCCTTGTCATATTGGAGTTCTGTGCTGGAAAATATGGATTATCCGACTTTCTGGATTGTGAAATGCTGGATAAAAAGAATTTTCACATTTTTTTGTTTTTATGGTGGACATGTCTGATCATTGGTAGTTGGTCCAGCATGGGGCCGTATCCAACCCATGAATGTGTAAGGTCACTGAGTACTGAGCAAGGGAAATGTAGAAAACTGATCGATAAGATGATCTCTTCTGACCATTAGGTAGAGATGGCGGCTGCCATCACTTTTCTGTTGATCTTCATTTCAGGTCCAGCTTGGACCATTCAGTGATTTTATAAAATAATGCAATATCTGATTCTCGCTTTACTGAATTCTGGACCATCAGGCTATGGACACCTTTGACTTTGAAAAAAGTGATTTTTGTGTCTGTTAGAGAGAACCTTAAAGAAAAGCTGCACTAGGTTTATAATTAATTTTCGGACCCCATGATATGCAGTTTACAGACTTTTCCTCCTCCTGGGTGTGAGGTGTGTGTGTCCAGGATACTGCTGCCTTCACTAGTTTTTCTCCTCCTGGGTGTGAGGTGTGTGTGTCCAGGATACTGCTGCCTTCACTAGTTTTCATGTGTTAACACGGCTTCATTCCTGAACTGATTTCCCCCTTTTACACCTCAGGTATCTCCTCTCCCTTGTGCTGAGGAGTGTGTGACTCCCCCTCCCCTCTCCTGCAGAGTCTGTCATCCCTGCTCTGATTTTTCTATACTCATATACACATCCTATGTGATTCTTCCCCCCTGAAACCTGCCCTGTATGTGCATTCTTTCCTATGTAATGTCTCCTTGGTTGCTTTCCTCCCTCATCGACACTCTGATCTGCCTTTTAGAGAGTTTTTCCCCCTCCCTGCTGCTATATGCGGGCCATAAAAAACGATCCGCAAAAAAATACGGATGATGTCCGTATTACGGAACGGAACAGCTGGCCCCTAATAGAACCGTACTAATCCTTGTCCGTAATGCGGACAATAACAGGACATGTTCTATTTTTTTGCGGAATGGACATAAGTAAACGCAATGCGCACACAGAGTAACTTCGGAACGGACACGGAAAGAAAATATGTTCGTGTGCATGAGCCCTAACCCTGAGAGAAAGGAGGGGAAGAGCAGAGAGAGCTGCCAGAAACCACAGCAGTGCTCTGACCGATGTCGGGTTCAGCAGGACCAGTGGCCAAGTGAAGGACTTACACCCACTGCAGAAGAAAAATGGTAGGACATTTATAATGAAGACCAACGTGAAAGCGTGAAAGTTGCTTCTTTTCGCATGTAGGAAACAAATAATCCAATAAAAGAAAGAATCAGTGCAAAGGTGTCCAGAGCCTTGAGAGTATAGTCTGCTGTATGTAGTAATAACTCTTGTAAATTGAGAAAAAAACCAGCGCATTTCATCCGAAAATTATGGACGTGACTGGATCCATCAGACTCTTGTTTTAGTAAGACTCTTACATTTTGCTTGGCTGCAATTTTTGGCATTTCTAAAGCTTTTGTTGTTTCTCTCCATCCATATAAATATTTCAGCAGCCAATTAAACTCGTGTTTGACCATTTACCAGAAAATTACTGAATAGTCCCAGGGCCAGACGTTTCATAATCCGGGACTAATTTTTTATTTTTTTGTCAGAGCAAATCTCTCGCTCTCGCTCTCTCTCTCGCTCTGTATAGCAAAGATAAAAGGGGGTCAGTCAGCGCATCCCAATGTACAGGTGCACGCTGCCATGGCTAGAAACACAAAGAAGAAAATACGATGCAACAGCATTCTGCAAACCAAATAAAGTACAATAATGCCATAGTATTAGAAAATATTCTGGTGCTAATGCTACGCTTATTTTGTAAATTTGAGATTCTTGGCAAATACATTTTGTACAAAATGATTTGGGCCCGTCTGCTGGCGTCAAGGCGATCTCTGTAAGACGGGAACCTAACACTAAAAGCTACCTGTTATGTGCCATAATGGCCACCATAAAATTCAGGGAGTGCAGGTTCCACATGCATGCTGGGTCCACTCTATACCTCTCCTGGTAGAAAAGAAAAAGCAGAGTGGAACCTGCACTCCCTGAATTTTTATGTTGGCCGTTATGGCACATAACAGGTAGCATTTAATGTTAGGTTCCCGTCTTACAGAGATCGCCTTGACGCCAGCAGACGGGCCCAAATCATTTTGTACAAAATGTATTTGCCAAGAATCTCAAATTTACAAAATACTATGGCATTATTGTACTTTATTTGGTTTGCAGAGTGCAGTTGCATTGTATTTTTTCTTTATGCTCTGGATAGGTCATCAGTGTCTGATGGGTGGTGGTCCAACACCTGTGACCCCCACCAATCAGCTGTTTGAGCACGCACTGGCGCTCGCAGTAGCACTGCAGCCTTCTCGCAGCTTTCCTTAAACATGACGTCAGATGGGCTAGGCACAGCTCAGCCCCATAGAAGGGAATCGGGCTGAGCTGCGATACCAAGCACAGCCTCTATAAAATGGATGGCGCTGTGCTTGGTGAACAGAAGACCGTGGCGCTACTTCCTTCTCAAACTGTTGATCGGCGGGGGTCCCTAGTGTTGGAACCCACCACTGATCAGATATTGATGACCTATCCGGAGGATAGGTCATCCGTATAAAAGTCTCGGAAAGCTCTTTTCATGACAGGATAGTAAGTAGGGCCAAAAAAAAAACTTGCCCCATGATAAGTCAGTATAGCATATGACTAAATATAAATAATAACGCCATATCGTGACCAATAATTACCACCATATACCAGGCAGATAAATAGGGGACTGAGCAGCAGAATAAAGTACATTAAAGGGGTTGTGTCACCTCAGTAAGTGGCATATATCGGGTAAAAAAAGTGAATACAAGCCACTTAATGTATTGTTATTGTCCATATTGCCTCCTTTGCTGGCTGGATTCGTTTTTCCATCACATTATACACTGCTCGTTTCCATGGTTACGACCACCCTTCAATCCATCAGCAGTGGCTGTGCTTGCACACTATAGGAAAAAGTGCCAGCCACTCTGGTGGCCGAGATTGCAGGCGTGCACATACGCTAGTGCTTTTTCCTCTACATAATACATGTTTGCTAAAGTGATAAAACCCCTTTAACATCCAATGATTCGCAGGGAGGTGACGTCTTCTCTGTAGTCGTTCATCCCCCCCCCCCCCCCCCCCCCCCCCCCCATCTTTTTCATCTACAGTCGTGGCCAAAAGTTTTGAGAATAGCAGCAAACTTTGTGAAAACTAATATTTGTGTCAAACTGCTTTTAGATCTTTGTTTCAGTTGTTTCTGTGATGTAGTGAAATATAATTACACGCACTTCATACGTTTCAAAGGCTTTTATCGACAATTACATGACATTTATGCAAAGAGTCAGTATTTGCAGTGTTGGCCCTTCTTTTTCAGGACCTCTGCAATCCGACTGGGCATGCTCTCAATCAACTTCTGGGCCAATTCCTGACTGATAGCAACCCATTCTTTCATCATCACTTCTTGGAGTTTGTCAGAATTAGTGGGTTTTTGTTTGTCCACCCGCCTCTTGAGGATTGACCACAAGTTCTCAATGGGATTAAGATCTGGGGAGTTTCCAGGCCATGGACCCAAAATGTCAACGTTTTGGTCCCCGAGCCACTTAGTTATCACTTTTGCCTTATGGCACGGTGCTCCATCGTGCTGGAAAATGCATTGTTCTTCACCAAACTGTTGTTGGATTGTTGGAAGAAGTTGCTGTTGGAGGGTGTTTTGGTACTATTCTTTATTCATGGCTGTGTTTTTGGGCAAAATTGTGAGTGAGCCCACTCCCTTGGATGAGAAGCAACCCCACACATGAATGGTCTCAGGATGCTTTACTGTTGGCATGACACAGGACTGATGGTAGCGCTCACCTTTTCTTCTCCGGATAAGCCTTTTTCCAGATGCCCCAAACAATTGAAAATAGGCTTCATCGGAGAATATGACTTTGCCCCAGTCCTCAGCAGTCCATTCACCATACTTTCTGCAGAAGATCAATCTGTCCCTGGTGTTTTTTTTGGAGAGAAGTGGCTTCTTTGCTGCCCTTCTTGACACCAGGCCATCTTCCAAAAGTCTTGGCCTCACTGTACATGCAGATGCGCTCACACCTGCCTGCTGCCATTCCTGAGCAAGCTCTGCGCTGGTGGCACTCCGATCCCGCAGCTGAATCCTCTTTAGGAGACGATCCTGGCGCTTGCTGGACTTTCTTGGACGCCCTGAAGCCTTCTTAACAAGAATTGAACCTCTTTCCTTGAAGTTCTTGATGATCTTATAAATTGTTGATTGAGGTGCAATCTTAGTAGCCACAATATCCTTGCCTGTGAAGCCATTTTTATGCAACGCAATGATGGCTGCACGCGTTTCTTTGCAGGTCACCATGGTTAACAATGGAAGAACAATGATTTCAAGCATCACCCTCCTTTTAACATGTCAAGTCTGCCATTTTAACCCAATCAGCCTGACATAATGATCTCCAGCCTTGTGCTCGTTAACAAGACGATTACTGAAATGATCTCAGCAGGTCCTTTAATGACAGCAATGAAATGCAGTGGAAAGGTTTTTTGGGATTAAGTTAATTTTCATGGCAAAGAAGGACTATGCAATTCATCTGATCACTCTTCATAACATTCTGGAGTCTATGCAAATTGCTATTATAAAAACTTAAGCAGCAACTTTTCCAATTTCCAATATTTATGTAATTCTCAAAACATTTGGCCACGACTGTACTTCAGGCCAGCATGATGACTTCCTCCAGTTATGATGTGCCCTCCCTTTACACCGTGGTACAGATTGCTCTCACAATAGCTACAGTGCTCCCAAGACACTGCCCGTGTCCCCGCCATCCGCTGTGCCCCCATGAGAGCCATAACTCTGCTGTTGCTGTCCTTGTGGCCATCGACATACAAGTGGCTGTTCTCTGATAGTTTTAGAAATGCATCTTATTCCAAAAATCCCAGGCATCCACTTCATCCAGCGGTTTGGCTGCTTCTCTCTCTGGCTGAACTCTCGACATGACGGATCTATTATTTTTTTATGATTGTCCAGTACTTAGACGGCTGTTAACAGTTATATGTATTTAATGTGGGTTTTATCTAGAATTTTTGTTTTTCTTCAAAATAAAGTTAATGTCAGATGAGGAAATTACTGATTGACTTAGAAGTAAAGGTTACAGGACACGTTCCACCGAAAAATAACAGCAGTTTTTGAAAAACAAAAAGCTGATCTTTAGTTTTGAGCTGCAAAGGCAGATGGAGGCAGAATACATGGAGATCTTCATTGTGAGAATAGTCCTCCTCAGAGCGGATTTATAACGTATCAGGACCAGAGATGAGGACAAATGAAACCCTATGTACAAGAATATAACTACTATAATACTGCCTCCTATGTACAAGAATATAACTACTATAATACTGCCTCCTATGTACAAGAATATAACTACTATAATACTGCTCCTATGTACAAGAATATAACTACTATAATACTGCTCCTATGTACAAGAATATAACTACTATAATACTGCTCCTATGTACAAGAATATAACTACTATAATACTGCTCCTATGTACAGGAATATAACTACTATAATACTGCCTCCTATGTACAAGAATATAACTACTATAATACCGCTCCTATGTACAAGAATATAACTACTATAATACTGCCTCCTATGTACAAGAATATAACTACTATAATACTGCTCCTATGTACAAGAATATAACTACTATAATACTGCTCCTATGTACAAGAATATAACTACTATAATACTGCCTCCTATGTACAAGAATATAACTACTATAATACTGCTCATATGTACAAGAATATAACTACTATAATACTGCTCATATGTACAAGAATATAACTACTATAATACTGCTCCTATGTACAAGAATATAACTGCTATAATACTGCTCCTATGTACAAGAATATAACTACTATAATACTGCTCCTATGTACAAGAATATAACTACTATAATACTGCCTCCTATGTACAAGAATATAACTACTATAATACTGCTCCTATGTACAAGAATATAACTACTATAATACTGCTCCTATGTACAAGAATATAACTACTATAATACTGCCTCCTATGTACAAGAATATAACTACTATAATTCTGCCTCCTATGTACAAGAATATAACTACTATAATTCTGCCTCCTATGTACAAGAATATAACTACTATAATTCTGCCTCCTATATACAAGAATATAACTACTATAATACTGCCTCCTATGTACAAGAATATAACTACTATAATACCGCTCCTATGTACAAGAATATAACTACTATAATACTGCCTCCTATGTACAAGAATATAACTACTATAATACTGCTCCTATGTACAAGAATATAACTACTATAATACTGCTCCTATGTACAAGAATATAACTACTATAATTCTGCCTCCTATATACAAGAATATAACTACTATAATACTGCCTCCTATGTACAAGAATATAACTACTATAATACCGCTCCTATGTACAAGAATATAACTACTATAATACTGCCTCCTATGTACAAGAATATAACTACTATAATACTGCCTCCTATGTACAAGAATATAACTACTATAATACTGCCTCCTATGTACAAGAATATAACTACTATAATACTGCTCCTATGTACAAGAATATAACTACTATAATACTGCTCCTATGTACAAGAATATAACTACTATAATACTGCTCCTATGTACAAGAATATAACTACTATAATACTGCCTCCTATGTACAAGAATATAACTACTATAATACTGCCTCCTATGTACAAGAATATAACTACTATAATACTGCTCCTATTCACAAGAATATAACTACTATAATACTGCTCCTATGTACAAGAATATAACTACTATAATACTGCTCCTATGTACAAGAATATAACTACTATAATACTGCTCCTATGTACAAGAATATAACTACTATAATACTGCCTCCTATGTACAAGAATATAACTACTATAATACTGCTCCTATGTACAAGAATATAACTACTATAATACTGCTCCTATGTACAAGAATATAACTACTATAATACTGGTCCTATGTACAAGAATATAACTACTATAATACTACTCCTGTGTACAAGAATATAACTACTATAATACTGCCTCCTATGTACAAGAATATAACTACTATAATACTGCTCCTATGTACAAGAATATAACTACTATAATACTGCTCCTGTGTACAAGAATATAACTACTATAATACTGCTCCTATGTACAGGAATGTAACTACTATAATACTGCCTCCTATGTACAAGAATATAACTACTATAATACTGCCTCCTATGTACAAGAATATAACTACTATAATACTGCCTCCTATGTACAAGAATATAACTACTATAATACTGCTCCTATGTACAAGAATATAACTACTATAATACTGCTCCTATGTACAAGAATATAACTACTATAATACTGCTCCTATGTACAAGAATATAACTACTATAATACTGCCTCCTATGTACAAGAATATAACTACTATAATACTGCCTCCTATGTACAAGAATATAACTACTATAATACTGCCTCCTATGTACAAGAATATAACTACTATAATACTGCTCCTATGTACAAGAATATAACTACTATAATACTGCTCCTATGTACAAGAATATAACTACTATAATACTGCTCCTATGTACAAGAATATAACTACTATAATACTGCTCCTATGTACAAGAATATAACTACTATAATACTGCCTCCTATGTACAAGAATATAACTACTATAATACTGCTCCTATGTACAAGAATATAACTACTATAATACTGCTCCTATGTACAAGAATATAACTACTATAATACTGCTCCTATATACAAGAATATAACTACTATTTAACTCTTTCTTGTTCTTGTGCAGGTTTCCTTTATATCCAAAAGGAGGTGAGAAGCTTCAGTTTGACTACGGCGTCTACCTTCTCAACAAGAACGTAGCTCAGGTTTGTTTTGCTGTTATTACCTTATATCAGGGGTGGGCAATTATTTTTTCGATGGGGCCACATGAGAAACTGAAAATATTTTGGAGGGCCGGGCCAAAAGGCTAAACTCAATACTGCATAAAATCAATTGTTTTTCTTTATAAAAAGCAGTAAATATCATTGTTGGACAACTGGTACGAGTACTTGTTATAGTTAAACAATGAAAAAGTGAGGTTGCCTTACAAGAAAAAAATTTAAATTTATTAAACAAAATTTCCCAAAACAATGAACATTTTTCACTATTTGTGACTCATATTAGTGAAAGCCATTGTCCCCCTGTGAATCCAGCCATTGTCCCCTGTGAATCCAGCAATTGTCCCACTGTGAATCCAGCCATTGTCCCCTGTGAATCCAGCCATTGTCCCCTGTGAATCCAGCCATTGTCCCCCTGTGAATCCAGCCATTGTCCCCCTGTGAATCCAGCCATTGTCCCCCTTTGAATCCAGCCATTGTCCCCCTGTGAATCCAGCCATTGTCCCCCTGTGAATCCAGCCATTGTCCCCCTGTGAATCCAGCAATTGTCCCACTGTGAATCCAGCCATTGTCCCCCTGTGAATCCAGCCATTGTCCCACTGTGAATCCAGCCATTGTCCCACTGTGAATCCAGCCATTGTCCCCATGTGAATCCAGCCATTGTCCAATGTGAATCCAGCCATTGTCCAATGTGAATCTAGCCATTGTCCCCTGTGAATCCAGCCATTGTCCCCTGTGAATCCAGCCATTGTCCCCTGTGAATCCAGCCATTGTCCCCCTGTGAATCCAGCCATTGTCCCCCTGTGAATCCAGCCATTGTCCCCCTGTGAATCCAGCCATTGTCCCCCTGTGAATCCAGCCATTGTCCCCTGTGAATCCAGCCATTGTCCCCTGTGAATCCAGCCATTGTCCCCTGTGAATCCAGCCATTGTCCCCCTGTGAATCCAGCCATTGTCCCCCTGTGAATCCAGCCATTGTCCCCATGTGAATCCAGCCATTGTCCCCTGTGAATCCAGCCATTGTCCCCCTGTGAATCCAGCCATTGTCCCCCTGTGAATCCAGCCATTGTCCCCCTGTGAATCCAGCCATTGTCCCCCTGTGAATCCAGCCATTGTCCCCCTGTGAATCCAGCCATTGTCCCCCTGTGAATCCAGCCATTGTCCCACTGTGAATCCAGCCATTGTCCCCCTGTGAATCCAGCCATTGTCCCCCTGTGAATCCAGCCATTGTCCCCCTGTGAATCCAGCAATTGTCCCACTGTGAATCCAGCCATTGTCCCCATGTGAATCCAGCCATTGTCCCCTGTGAATCCAGCCATTGTCCCCCTGTGAATCCAGCCATTGTCCAATGTGAATCCAGCCATTGTCCCCTGTGAATCCAGCCATTGTCCCCTGTGAATCCAGCCATTGTCCCCTTGTGTACAGAACACCCCCCCGGCCCCCCCATCATATACAGAACACCCCCCCCCCCCCCCTTACAATAGTACACCCCCCTCCCCCCCCCCCCTTGCCTTTAGAAACGTAATGCTCAGAGATGATCAGCCATGTGTTAGTCACACTGACTACACACAGCACAGGGGGAGGCGGCCGCAGCTTCATGCTTGTCGGCTCTGTGACTGTCAGTGTCAGACAGTCACAGCCGATACTATGAGAGCCGCGGGCGCTGCGCTGTTACAGAGAAGGGAATAATTGCGGCCGGCCGGGTCCCGGGTACGGCTCGCACGAGGCACCCCCCCCCCTGCTGTGTCTTACCTAGACAGTACTGCCGCTGACGCTGCCTCCCTGCCACCGCGCCATGCCACACGCAGCACGCCGAGTCGGAAGTCCTCTTCATTCGCGGAGGAGGGGTATCGTTGCTTGGCACGCCTCTGGCTCCGCCCGGGGGCCGGATTAAAAGGTCCGCCGGGCCGTATACGGCCCGCGGGCCGTAGTTTGCCCAGGTCTGCCTTATATTATAATAGGTTCTCCGACAATGTTTGACGATGGCCTCCGACAGCCTGTCCTAGAATACAAGTAGGACGGGTTGCTTCCATTTCTACAGGTGCTTGGGAGAATAGGAGGGGGTCCTCGCTACACTGCTCTGACACTGCTGCGGCAGTCACTCCTTTATTATTATTATTTTTTTATTGGTTTTTATTGGTTTTTCACAAAAGTTAACAGAAATACATACAGGCAGAATAGGCTACTTTGGAAACAAAAATAAGATAAGCTAATATAGAATAAAATACCATAAGATGCAATAACAGATCCGGCTTATATGCATGAAAGAGTCGGGATGTCCCATGTCTGAGTAGATCTGAGATCCTTTATAAGATTGCATCTGTGGGAGAACCTTTATATAGATCGGAACAGGTTAAGAGAAGAGAATGAGAGAGAGGAGTGGGGAGAAAAATCAAAGGGTAAGTTGGGTCACTCCATTTTGTAGAAGGTTGCTGTAAGACTGCTCAGCCTGGCTGTATATTTCTTGTCCGGTTACTCCTGGACTATATTGCAGGTCCTCTGCTCTACAATATGTGATGATGTGTTTCTCTGTTATGGCTGAGCAGCCTGACGATGCACCTAATCACTGAAGTGACTGCAGCGCCAGCCCGAAGAGTAGCAAGACCCTGCCCACCCCTCACCCTCCCAAGTAGCTGTAGAAATGGAGGCAACCCCCATCCTTGTGATATTATACGAGTCTCCAGAGGCTATCTTGATGCCTTTCCAGACAACCCCCTTTAGGTAGTTATTTTTAGTTGTTTTTAAACTCAACATTTTGTGGTTATTTATTTTTTTATTTTATTGCTTTCTGTGGTCCAGTTCTCTGATAGAGCTTCAAATCTCCTGCCTAGACGTAGGGATTCATATTCTGACAGCCACCAGTAGGGGGAGCTCACAGCAGTGAAGATGAATGCACCGTGTAAAGATTATACAGTAAACTGCCTCTAGTGACAGAATGTTATCAGGTAAATCTTCATCTATGCAGAGGATTTGGAGCTTTGTGTCAGAAAAGCTGAGCTCTGACCTCTGTAATGACATAATAATACACCGGTTATCACCTAATGGTTTGACGTTCCCTTTAATAGCAGTGTAGACAGAGCTGTACTTCTAATAAGTCTGTGTTGAGAAGTTCTGCAGAGCAGCGTGTGACAAATTGTGTTTGTCTTGGACGGTTTCTGTCCTGACGTTCTCTGATACTCCGACCATTAGAGGTGCCAAGTAGGACATTTTGTTTCAGACAATTCTCCCCTTCAGTTACCGATTTACGGGGGCCGGTAATGAGATCTCCACACCTGTAAGGCGGTTGCAGCAGACATCGTGGAGTGACCTTTCCATGAACCCATGAAGGTAGATAGTAGGGCTGCACGATATATCGCAAAAATAATCGAATCGCGATAATCGGCAAATGCGGTTTGGCGATTCGGCCGAGCCGAAAATGCCGCGATTATTATATATGAAGGGGCCCCTATTGATAAAAAAAGTCCTCTGTCCTATTGATAACAGGTCCAGCCTCTGTACTTACTTTTACAATGAATGCACTGCAGCGACGAGCGGGAGCGAGCGAGGCAGCCGGCCGGCGCGTGACTGACGTCACTTAGTTATGCTCCTGCTTCCTGAATTAAGTGGGAGGAGCGTAACAGTGACGTCAGTCACGCCCCGGCCGGCTCGCTCTCTGCCGCTCTCTGCAGTGTGTGTGCATTCATAGTGAAAGTACAGAGGCTGGCCATTTTATGAATAGGAGAGTTATGTGCGCAGTTTAGGACACATAGGGCCATGAGGGGGACCAGCATAAGATGCTATATGTGTGTCTTATGCTGGCCCCCCTCGTGGCCCCATGTGTCATAGCACACATCCCCCATAACAGTGTCCTCCGCAGGTCCCCCATAACAGTGTCCTCCGCAGGTCCCCCATAACAGTGTCCTCCGCAGGTCCCCCATAACAGCGTCCTCCGCTGGTCCCCCATAACAGCGTCCTCCGCAGATCTCCCACATAACAGCGCCATCCGCAGATCCCCCACATAACAGCGACCTCCGCAAATCCCCCATAACAGCGTCATCCACAGATCTACACCTCCACAGATCCCCCACATAACAGCGCCATCCACAGATCCCCCATAACTATGTCATACCCAGCCGCGTCAGCGGCTCATATGGGAAAATCCAAGCAAATAGACCCCTAGCACAATTCCCTTAAAATATCGCATCGCACATCGTTATCGCAATTTTTAGGGCCCTAATCGTAATCGCACAAAATTCCCATATCGTGCAGCCCTAGCTGAAGGATACAGAGCTGAAGGATAGCAGTCCAGACTATTGTGCTGTCAGAAGACTGACGCGTTTTCATTGACTTTACCTGTTTAAGGACCTTGCGATTGCATGTTTATGGCATCCATGTAAGAGATCTAGCGGCTAATTGTTGGGTGCCATGGTGTTAAAGACATTGGCTGTAGACCCATAGGTAAGACAGAGTTGTTTTTCAGTGTTTGTCTTCTCTCTTCCTTTATGTAAGGAGCAGAGTCGGCAGAAAACTCAAAGCTTGAGCAGCAGGAGAAGTTAGCTGCTTCCTCTATGTAAGGAATATGGAGGCAGCAATAACTGTAAACTAGAGGAGGTGGAGAAGTTAGCTGCTTCCTCCTTATAATGCATACAGGCAGTAGCAATACTCAAAACTCAAGTAGCAGAGACGTTCCTCCTTTATAATGCACGAAGGCAGTAAAAAAGCTGCAAACTCAAGTAACTGCAGAAATTACCTACTTCCTCTGTGTAAAGAATAGAGGCAGCAGCATCTGATTGAAGCTCAAGCAGCAAAAGGCGTTGGCTACTTTCTCCTTAAAATGCATATAGCCAGTAGCAAAACTTGATACTGAAGCAGAAGAAGTTAGCTACTTCCACCATGTAAGGCAGCACAAAAGTTTGAAATTAGTATCAGAAGTAGCTACTTCCTCTGTATAATGCATACAGGAAGCTGCAAGTACCAGGACAAAGAAGATGGCTACTTCCTCCATGTAAGGAAAAGATGCAGAAGAAAAGCTTGAAACATGACTGCCAGGAGAAGTTAGGCTTTTCTTCCATGCAAGGAATAGAGGCATAAACTCAAGTAGCAGGAGAAGTTAGCTACTTCCTCCATGGAAGGAATGCAGGAGAAGAATAGAGGCAGCAGCAAAATCCCGAGGAGCTTGATGTTGGCTATTTTCTCCATGTAAGCGATAGACACAGCATGAAAAACGTGAATCCCGGCTCATGAGAAGTTAGCTACTTCCTTCATTATTGATGTCCCCTTTGTCCAGCCTGTCACAGAGGCTAAAGAGCTTAGTTTATCTGACACGCAACTTGTGGCACCAGGAATTCAAGTGGACGAGAGTGTGATTATCTGCCAGGGAAAGAGTTGGGAAAGGACATACAGTAAGTCTTTTTGACCAGGTGACGGAGATATTAGCCCTTTAAGAACTAATATGGCTGTAGGTGGTTGACTAAAACTGGAAGCAGATGACTTGAGCACACGGTGCAGCACAGGGAATGCAGTTAAGGTATATCGGGGGCACAGGAACATTCCTCTTTTTGGCTTGAGGGGCACTTGAACTGTTTTGTAGTCGCAGGTTCCGGCTCTCAGCGACCCTGCCCTGTAACCACATAAGTTTACGTACTTCTCCCTGTATCCCCCGCTATACTTTATTATATAAAGCGCCTTGGACAGATCCAGAACTCTGGTCTTGGACGTCTTTTATGTGCGGGGGGTGGAGTAGTAAAGCTCAGGTTTTCTTGGCCTCTGCTGCCTTTTCCCGAGCAACCATCACGTTCTATCTCTCCCTGAAGAGAAATGAAGCCCGGAATATAGACTGCGGCCGAGACGTGCATGGGAGAGTCACTGAGCGGTGAAGTCCATCCTCTGCCGCTCGCATGTCTATATAAGAACGTCTCCACTGCAGAATATTCTCGAAGAAAAAAAGAGATTTGAACAGGGATCCAGTTGCCACAAAAGAAGAGCTACTACTGCTACAAGAGAGGGTCCTGTTTTCCGTATAGAGGTCCTCAAGATCAGTTATGCATTGTCTGAATAGCCTGCTACTGCAGTTTTCCGTCCCTTTGGCATTGTTTGAGACTTCTCATTTCCACCACAGTAGGTGCCTCTTAGGAAATGCCTGACTGGTAACGACTTCACCAGGAGCGGGACCTGCACCAATCGGCTGATCGCCGCAGCACCCTCCTTTCATAAAGGGGTTGTGTTGGAGGAGGTCTACTGATGTCATCTTGTGACCACTAAGGGTTGATCTCCCCTTTAAATGATCGTCTCTGTCCTGTCTCTGTGGCCTGGCGCTGGAGAGGAGCCGTGATTTTGTGTTTGATTTCTTACAAGGTCCGTTCCCCTAGTCTGGCCTCAGAGAGGAGGCATCTCGGGCGCGGTGGTTTTGATCAAGCCTCCCCATAATAGTATCTGACGGCTGCGTTTTACACGTGGCAGGTTAATGCTCTCTTCATCCTCGTGTCATCCAGAGACGCGTTTTACTGTCTGGAAGATGGGAACGATTTGTAGTAAAAAGCGGCAATAAAGCGAAGCGTCTCCCTTAAACGTTGGCAGCGCTTCACTTGTCCCCCTCGAGATGTCTAATAAACGGCGAGCTGCAGGCAGACGAAACGCACCCTAATGCACCGTATAAATTCCACTGTGGGTTTTATTCCCCCTTCAGGACATTATATTCCTGGCAAACGTGCTCTGCGGGCCATGAGACGTCTAGAAAATGCTTCTATTAATGTAACGTTATCTGGCGGGTCGGAGCTGTAATCCCAATAGTTTAGGCTTCGCTCACTTCACGGTTTACATAAAAATGATTTTGAAATTCAGAAATGTCCATGCCATGGAATATTTATTATTTATTTATTTTTTTCAGAGAAATCAGCCACCACTAGGGGGCGATGTTTATATATTGTCTAATCAATTCGATAGAAGCCATTGTCTACAGATTGTCTCCCCCTAGTGGTAGCAGTAGGCAGCTGAGATTTTTATAAGCAGGTCCAAAGTTTGTACTAAAAGTAATAGAGCCCTGCAGGTATGTTAGAAAAACGAGTTTGTAACAGGACCATAAAGGATTTTAACCGGACTTTAAAAGGGTTGTGCAACAATGGGGGTGTAGGGGGGTTGCCGAACCACGATGCTGCACTGCGCTCCCTCGCTGAGAACATCCAGTTTGACATCACCTGCTCGCGGCGTTGGTGACCAGATCTCCTTGCATTATGTGACAATTTGTCACGATGTAAAGGGAGCCAGTCACCAGTGGTTGTCTGCAGGCGGTGTCAAACTGGATGTTTTCAGCGAGGGAGCGCAGCGGAGTGCCGCAGGCCGTCGGGCTGCGGTGTTCCCATTCATTGGTTGCCAGGCACAGCGCTGTACATTGCATAGTGGCTGTGCTTGGTATTGCAGCTCAGTCCCGTTCACTTGAATGGGACAAGACTGCAGAGAGCTGCAATACTAGGCTCAACCACTACAACATATATGGCACTGTGCCTGGTAAATAATGAAGTGGTGCTCGCCGTGGATACTTCAATCAGCTGATCGCTAATGGCGCTGGTACCCACAAATCAGTTGTACCCCCCCCCCCCCCCCCCCACCATCACCATGCCACAAAAATGAGGACTTGTTCAACTGTTTCCATTTTTCCTACCAAAATAGCTTTCCAATAATATTAGACTGGTCCCTAAAGTGCCCATTTGATGATCAGCAGTGACCTGTGAAGGAACCTGGCAGCAACTGTTTGGTTTCCCTGCAGCGCCACCACAGGAGGAATGAGGCATGACATGGTTCCTGTTAAAATCGGGGTCTGTGTAATGCAGGGATATAGCGGGTCGTTCAGAGCAAGGAACCATCTTAGTAGCTGCTCTAGGGGAGGGTTCGGTCACATGGATGGGTTTTATTAGGGTATGGCACCACGGAGGCCCCCTTTACGTAGAACGCATCTCCTTGCCGAAACCATCCTCAGATTAAGATGTCACACGTGTCATTTTGATATCGTCCCATGCGCTCGACTTCTGCAAAGAAAATGCCTTCCTGTTCCTTCTGGTTGTGAGATAATTCTCTACTTTTCGGGGTCTCTGGGAGCCATTTGTCAGTGAACGGCTCAGGCAATTTTCAGGCTTTTCACGGATCCATTGAGTGCAGTGAAGGCTTCCTGCCAAGTCCAGCGAGCGGCCATTTATCTTCAGCGGAGAAAATCAATTCCCGACGTATTGGATTATTACACAGAAATGAGTATTCCTTGGCCGCGGATCCCTGACGGGGTCATGGCACTGCTTAATCACATCCTGCGCTGTGGAGACGAGCGGCTCGCCCCCTATACCGTCTCCGCTCATTAGGGCACTCAGTTTTGCGTCCACTCTAGTAGCCGTCCATGAAAGCCTGCCCTCCCTCAGCTGACTGCCAACACAGTTCTGTAGGTGCCACCTTCAGATCTTAGGAGACATATATAAGATTTGTCCAGCAGGTGGCAGCGTCACACAGCGATATCGTCTTCTGCTCATATGGAGAGGTAAATATTCCATATGGAAGGGGGCGTTCACATATGGAGCGGTCAGCTGCACTGTGTATGAGGGGCATGAGGCTGCCCTCTGTGTGGTGGTCATGCTGCACTGTATTGGGGAGCATAAAGCTGCGCTTGGGGACTCGTGACTGCACTGTAGGGCATTTTACTTCACTTGGGGCACATAGCTGCACTCTATATGGGTGCATATTATTGCACTTGGTGGCACATGTGGATGCAATGTATATGAGGGCATAGAGCTGCAATTGTGGTACATAACAGCCCTTGGGGGGCACATGTGGCTGAACTCTATAAGGATGGAGTATTCCTGATCTTGCGGGGCACATGTGTGGCTGTACTCTAGATGGGGGCATATAGCTCTACTAGTGGGGGGGCACTATTATTATACTTGGGGAGCACATGTGGACTGCAACCTACAGTAGATGTAAAAAGTCTACACACCCCTGTTAAAATGTCAGGTTTCTGTGCTGTAAAAAAAAAAAATAGACAAAGATAAATCATTTCAGAACTTTTTCCACCTTTAATGTGACCTATAAACTGTACAACTCAATTGAAAAACAAACTGAAATCTTTTAGGTGGAGGGAAGAAAAAATATAAAACTAAAATAATGCGGTTGCATAAGTGTGCACACCCTCTTATAACTGGGGATGCAGCTGTGTTCAGAATTAAGCAATCACATTCACAATCCTGTTACATAGCAGTCAGCATACACCTGCCATCATGTAAAGTGCCTCTGATTAACCCCAAATAAAGTTCAGCTGCTCTAGTTGGTCTTTCCTGAAATTTTCTTAGTCGCATCCCACAGCAGAAGCCACGGTCCACAGAGAGCTTCCAAAGCATCAGAGGGATCTCATTGTTAGAAGGTATCAGTCAGAAGAAGGGGACAAAAGAATCTCCAAGGCATTAGATCTACCATGGAACACAGTGAAGACCGTCATCATCAAGTGGAGAAGATATGGAACAACAGTGACATCGCCAAGAACTGGACGTTCCTCCAAAACTGATGAAAAGACAAGAAGAAAACTGGTCTGGGAGGCGACCAAGAGGCCTACAGCAACATTAGAGGAGCTGCAGGAATATCTGGCAAGTCCTGGCCGTGTGGTCCATGTGACAACAATCTCCCGTATTCTTCATATGTCTGGGCTATGGGGTAGAGGGGCAAGACGAAAGCCTTCTTACCAAGAAAAACATCCAAGCCAGGCTACATTTTGCAAAAACACATCTGAAGTCTCCGAAAAGCATGTGGGAAAAGGTGTTATGGTCTGATGAAACCAAGGTGGAACTTTTTGCCCATAATTCCAAAAGATATGTTTGGCCCAAAAACAACACTGCACATCACCAGAAGAACACCATCCCCACAGTGAAGCATGGCGGGGGCAGCATCATGCCAAGGGGCTGTTCTTCTTCAGCTGGAACTGGAGCCTTAGTTAAGCTAGAGGGAATTATGAACAGTTCCAAATACCAGTCAATATTGGCACAAAACCTTCAGGCTTCTGCTAGAAAGCTGAACATGAAGAGGAACTTCATCTTTCAGCATGACAACGACCCAAAGCATACATCCAAATCAACCAAGGAATGGCTTCACCAGAAGAAGAGCAACGTTTTGGAATGGCCCAGCCAGAGCCCAGACCTGAATCCGATGGAAAATCTGTGGGGTGATCAGAAGAGGGCTGTGCCCAGGAGATGGCCTCACAATCTGACAGACTTGGAGTGTTGTTGCCAAGAAGAGTCAAAATGTGCCATGCTGATAGACTCATACCCAAACAGACTGAGTGCTGTAATAACATCAAAAGGTGCTTCAACAAAGTATTAGTTTAATGGTGTGCACACTTATGCAACCATATTATTATTTTATTTTTATATTTTTTCTTCCCTCCACCTAAAAGATTTAAGTTTGTTTTTTAATTGAGTTGTACAGTTTATAGGTCACATTAGGTGGAAAAAGTTCTGAAATAATTTATCTTTGTCTCATTTTTTTTACATCACAGAAACCTGACATTTTCACAGGGGTGTGTAGACTTTTTATATCCACTGTATAAATATGTCATCTCCAGTCTGAGCCATTGATACCAGAGATTTCTGGTCCTCGCACCAGTTTTGGACTAAACCATAAGAAAACAAATTTCTCCCCACGTCCGCTGATTAATGTAGTAAATCTTGTGAACGGGACATGGAGGGACATTGTCTGTTATTCTAACCTTTCCATACATCATCGAAATGAGCCAAGCGTCTTAAGAAAGATTGAAGAAAACCCTCATGACCGTAAATGGGTGAAATGGCAGTTAAAGGGATGGTATGAAGCTTAAAGGAGTAACGTGATGGCATATTGCTGGGATGTGGTGTCACTTTAAGATTGGTGAGGGTCCCCACAGATCCTGAGAAAGAAGGAACAGGAGATCGGCTTCCACTTTGGCAGACTCGCCCCTTCATTTGAATAGATGCCGTGTAATACCACAAACCTCCTGCAGAGGCCGCCTGCATTGAGAAAAGTAGTGGTCCTGTTGCTCGTTGGTTCATTCTGTTGCTGAAATCCTGGGTTCAAATCCATCCAGAGCCAATAACTCCTGTATTCCTAGTACATTGTGATAGAATATGGAGATTAGAGTGTGAGCTCCTGGGGACAGGGACTGACTCGATTACAGTCTATAGAAGGTTCTGCTGAATATGCTGCTATATAAATGCATAGACCTGGTTAGCCACATTACACTATAGGATTGATTTAACGTTCCTGGCGGCTACAGCCGTCAGATCGCGCTGATTTATGGTCAGACACGTCATGTATCTTTCAGTGGCGCTCCGCCCGTCCATTATAAATATCCCGCGTATTATTCCGTAATCTGTGTTTTAGCAGCGGCTATAAATGTTTCATCCCACAGAACATTTTATCACTTCCATGTGATGCCAGCAGCCATTGCCATTACGTGGAGGACTCGGTGGGAACATAGGAGACGACGATACCCAGCATCACTTATTGGAGCAGTCAGCGACCTTACAGAACTATTTAAAGGGCCAGTAGCCCGAAAATGGTCGGCAGAGTAGCAGCGTTATCAAAGGAATGGCTGTTACCAGTCACATGTATGGATGAGAGATGAGACCCGAACCAGAGAGTTTTCTGAACTTCCTGACACTCGTCCTAATGTCCGCCTCCCCTGGCTGATAACAGGGGGCAATAGATGACTTTAGGCAATAGACAGACATCTCCTGCACTGATGCCTTATTCTTAGCATTTTAGGTTGAAAAAGCCCAGTCTGAGTCGAAGGTTTACATAGAGGGGATGGGACCCTGTACCGAAGGCTAAAATGGGACCCCTTTCCAGAGATGGTTAAAGGGTTATTTCCATGGATAGGACCATTCTGGGGACGTGGCACTGAATCTGTGGCCTCTTCATTTAAAAGAATGTTGGAGGTCCCAGAGACCCCTACTGATTGTAAAGTCCTGGCAGGATGGGACTGTTCTTTAAACACTCCTATTTCGGCCCATCATCGCCTTCCATGATCTTTAGGTTAGTCTCCTATTCTGTGGTGGAGAGAGGATGCCCGCTGCCTCACATCAGGGGCCACATAGCATGGGCTTTCTACATGGTAGGAACGCATTTAATTACGTTTTTGCTACTGTTTTCTCTTCGTTCTTATAATAGGGATATTTCGATTCTTAGAAGTGACCAGAACGTCATCTCCTTTCTCTTTCAGCTAAGATACCAACATTCCCTGGGGACCACAGACCTACGACAGACTCTCCCCAACCTGAAGACGTTTCTGGAGCATGGCCTCTTGGTCAGATGGTAAGTGGCGAGGTGTGTGGGGCGGTAACCAGCGTTGTGACTGACGGGTCTACTTACTGTGCACCCAGGCGACGCGCGCCATTAACGTCCGTCGCAGGATCGAAGATCACTCCGACCCCAATGTGGGAATCGGTCACCACGCACTGTACCTGCAATGGAACCCAACCCATTTGTGCCCACTGAATGCAAAATGAACTTACTCCCACCCTGAAAGGAGGAAAATTTCAGATATGCTATTTAGCTTCTTGGTGCAACAAGGGTGTTGCCATTGCACCTTTTTGCACCCAAAGGCTCTGTTCTGTGGTTAGATGGAGGGAACATGCGCCCCCCTGTCACCCCATCAGGGATTCTTGACGTGATTGGAGCATTGCAGCATATTCTGTATGTGATGAGACGATCACATGTCTAAAGGACCCAAAGTTCATGGGGCTGTGTAATCGCCCCACTGATTATTCAACGTTCAAAAAACGCCAGCTTGTCGGGAGCACATCGCCCTGTGTACATAACAGTATGCAAACTGAATGGGGTGGATCGATCGCACTAACCTTTGCTCGCCCCCCTTTCATTTTGCATCGGTCGATTATAAATGCCCTTTAAATGAGCGCCAGCCATCACTCGTTTAGGGCCAGGCAACCGCTGCTTATGTAAGAAAATCCCACATAAAGAGGATGGAGTCCTAATAATGGGAGTAGCGCATGAGGACGTCGCTGGTGGGTGCGACGATCAGCGAGGATCACTCTGCACCTCATTCCTTGGTCCTCAGAGGAGCCTTGTCACGTCAGCCGCCTCTTCACCCTTCTGTTCACATTCACTCTCCTCAGAATTGCGTATTTCTTACATATACATTTTTTTTGTACCACAGCCGCCACAAAGGCGAGAACGGATTGCAGTGTTCGTGCTCGCATTGACAGGGGTTTGGAGTTACGTATAGCACTGTAGACATTTCTTATGGCCGAAGCCCAAGTTCAACACCGGCCTTTTATAGCTCTCGCTGCGGTGATGTCAGCGGCCGATAGAAACAATACAGGATGAAAGAGGCTCTTGGCAGAGAAGCGTTCTCATGGCGTACACTGTCACTGCCGCGGCTAGAGAGTTACCGCTGTAGTGTAGCCCATTGTAAGGAGCATTTGTTGAAAGGTGTTACTACATACATTACTTATCCTGTACTGATCCTGAGTTACATCCTGTATTATACTCCAGAGCTGCACTCACTATTCTGCTGGTGGAGTCACTGTGTACATACATTACATTACTTATCCTGTACTGATCCTGAGTTACATCCTGTATTATACTCCAGAGCTGCACTCACTATTCTGCTGGTGGAGTCACTGTGTACATACATTACATTACTTATCCTGTACTGATCCTGAGGTACATCCTGTATTATACTCCAGAGCTGCACTCACTATTCTGCTGGTGCAGTGACTGTGTACATACATTACATTACTTATCCTGTACTGATCCTGAGTTACATCCTGTATTATACTCCAGAGCTGCACTCACTATTCTGCTGGTGGAGTCACTGTGTACATACATTACATTACTTATCCTGTACTGATCCTGAGTTACATCCTGTATTATACTCCAGAGCTGCACTCACTATTCTGCTGATGTAGTCACTGTGTACATACATTACTTATCCTGTACTGATCCTGAGTTACATCCTGTATTATACTCCAGAGCTGCACTCACTATTCTGCTGGTGCAGTCACTGTGTACATACATTACTTATCCTGTACTGATCCTGAGTTACATCCTGTATTATACTCCAGAGCTGCACTCACTATTCTGCTGGTGCAGTCACTGTGTACATACATTACATTACTTATCCTGTACTGATCCTGAGTTACATCCAGTATTATACTCCAGAGCTGCACTCACTATTCTGCTGGTGCAGTCACTGTGTACATACATTACATTACTTATCCTGTACTGATCCTGAGTTACATCCTGTATTATACTCCAGAGCTGCACTCACTATTCTGCTGGTGCAGTCATTGTGTACATACATTACATTACTTATCCTGTACTGATCCTGAGTTACATCCTGTATTATACTCCAGAGCTGCACTCACTATTCTGCTGGTGCAGTCACTGTGTACATACATTACTTATCCTGTACTGATCCTGAGTTACATTCTGTATTATACTCCAGAGCTGCACTCACTATTCTGCTGGTGCAGTCACTGTGTACATACATTACATTACTTATCCTGTACTGATCCTGAGTTACATCCAGTGTATTGTACTCCAGAGCTGCACTCACTGTGCTGTTGGCGTTTCTCAGCTGTGATATGAACAGCCTGGACACTAGACTGATATACATTTTACTTGCACTGATACATTGTGACAAATGATCAGGACAGGAGAGAGTTGTGCGCTGATCTTGTGTTTAGGATGGTTGTCTAGACTGGATATGATTTGTATGCGCCATTCTTATTTTACGCTGTTATTCCCCCGGTCATTTATCTTTCTTTTGTATCCTCCACCAGTGACAGACATCACACTTCAAGTGCAATTCCCGTTCCAAAGAGACCGGCCAGCTCCGCGTTTGGAAGTCACGAATTTGGGTTTTCCAGTCGGACCCCAACACCGGAGAAAGGACCTCGAAAGCGTGCCAGCTCGGAGAACGAAAAAACCCAATACAGAACGCCTCCCCCCAGCTACAAGATGGCGGTGGCGGAGCCCATCGCAATACTAGTCCCGGCAACTCCGGCCGACAAGGGTCACCTCGGCTCCTCACTGGACGCCGGCATCGATGCGTCCAAGGGCAACACTCAGCCAGACCGAGCCCTTCTTGGACTCCTGTGCGGTCAACGGAATTTTTTGGCCGAATGAAAGCATGGAATTTGTAAGCGAAGGCGCTCCCTGCGGCGTGCACCCCTCCCTCAGCGACGACCTGCACTGCGCCGTGGAACAGGCCGAGGAGATTCTCGGCACGGAAGCCTCAGACTTTACCTCGGGGGATCAGTTTGAAGCGTTTAACAGCATTCCGGTGGACCGCGCCGTGGCCGTGGAATGCGACGATCAAGTCCTGGGAGAGTTCGAGGAATTCTCCCGTAGAATTTACGCGCTGAACGAGAACATGTCCAGTTTCCGCAGACCGCGGAAGAGTTCCGATAAATAAACGAGCAACGTTCGCAGAAGATTTGTCTTTGCACATCGTTATCCTTTGTATCCGTCAAAGAAAAGCACTCAATTGTTGTGGATTTTCGCTGGAATCCACGTTTCACTGCCGCTGCGTGGGCCACAATTTTTTAAAAACATTTTTTATTTATTTATTTATTTTTAATTACTTTTTTTTAAACAAGACTGTTTGCATAATTGTTTCATTTTTTTATGTGGAATCCATCGAAGACATTAAAAATAAGTTTGGCCGTGCTTCATCCATGTATCCGTTTTTTTTTGTACCATATTTAGCATGTAGCTAGAAATTCATAAGCCGTGAATTATTATAGTGAGGGTTTTTTCAAGCAAATGTTTAATTTTTATTTTTTATATTTTTTGCTTCTACCCCTACAAAAAAAAATTCACAGGTAATTGAAGTCACTGTGGAAACGCTGGGTGACAACCAGTATGGCTGCCCTTTGCTATTCCGGAGTCCAGTAAGCTGAGTAACAGCCTTGTGGGTAAGCTGATATTGGCAGCCATGTTGATTGTCACCCAGCTTTTCCAGAATTGAATGTAAGTATATGAAGGACTTGTATGCTCTGAAACTTTTTTCCTCCCTTCTGAATTTAACGGGGCGTGCCCCTTTACAAGTAAGATCCGCCTTATTGTAATGTATCTAAAATGAAAAGTAAAGCAACTTTGTAAAGAATCTTGATTAGGGACGAGCGATTTTGTGTTTCAAGTTCGGCGTATAAGGTTCGGGTTCTCTAAGAATTCCGTTATAGATTCCGCTACCACGGACCATAGGTTATAGCGGAATCCTTAACGGAATTCTTAGATAACCCGAACTTGATACACAAGTTTGCTCGTCCCTAATCTTGATTAAAACTGGTCTACTCATCTGTGTCTACAGCTCCTGTGCTGATCTTTGTGTCTCCATGGTTACAGACTACAAACAAACCCTGTGTAGTCACCTCCTGAAGTCACATTGCCGTCCTTCTGCCCCCTAGCAAATATATCTTAGTAAGAAGTAAAGGAAAGTTGTGACTGCAGGATCAGACTACGTAAGAGATTTGTTTGTAGTCTGTCACCATGGAGACCCATCCCTGCACAGGAGCTCCTAAAACAGTAGGGTATTTTTAATTAAAGTTGCTTCATTTTTCATTTTGGATCCATTGGAGCATTGTGAAGGTGGACTGTACTATTTTCTGGTAGTGCTGGGTGTCGGTTTATAAGCGGGGGTTTATTTTCCTATAAATATTCAGTAAAGCATACATCATTCTGCGTACAGCTGACGCCTTTCTCTTCACGCCGGTTGTCACATTTAAGGCATCATTGTAAAAATGTAGCCTCAGGTGCCGCGGCTTAATAATGGGGAGCTCTGCAATCCTGAGAGTGTTGGTCAACCCCTCCCCCCAAAATATAAAAGTATAAGGCATGGTTGCACGCTGCCACACTGCAGCGACTCTCCGCTGTGGTCCTACTAGGGGAAGGTGCCAACTATTCTGACAATTTAAAGGGGAATTCCACCTTAATTGGCATGTAATCACTTCCTACCAGTGTTTTGCCCCTTATTTTTGGGACCTACAAACTGTTGAAAAGGGTTGATATGGAAGAGGGCAACACATGACTGGGCGATCAGACTACACGGTGTGTGTTTTGTAGTCTGTAACCGTGGCGACACACAGCGCTGTGTGCACAAAACAGTATTAGAATTTTAATCAACACCAAACGCAGAGTTGTTTTATTTCTTATTTTAGACACCGTGGAGAAACGAAATACTGGTTGCTACCCTTTAACCCCTTAAGTGCAAAGTCTATTTTAGCATTAGGACCCAGAAGATTTTTATTATTTTTTGCCTCACCACATTCTTAGAGCCATAACTTTTTTATTTTTCTGTTTTTGTGTGTGTGTATATATATATATATATATATATATATATATATATTTATTTATTTTTGAGGAACAGTTCATTTTTGAGCCCATTAGACTTATTGAGTAACATTTCTTATTTTTTTGAGGTGGGGGGGTAGGAAAAAGCAGTTCCATTGTTTATTATTGCTTTATTATATTGCTAGCCGGCCAGTTTAATGTTTAGTTTCTTTTTGTGTTTTTTTTACCACTTTTACAAAATAAAACCACTTTTTATTTAAAAATGGTTTTATATATTTTTACCTTTTTTTTTTTTTTTTTTTAATAAACTTTTAGAACATTAACCTGTCATTATTATTATTATTTTATTTTTAGTCCCACTAGGGGGTTGCTCACTTGCATTGGTATACCTTGTATAAAGCCAATCACTGTAAGGCCTCATGCACACGACCGTATTTTTTCACGGTCTGCAAAACGGGGTTCCGTTGGTCCGTGATCCGTGGGTCTTCCTTGATTTTTGGAGGATCCACGGACATGAAAAAAAAGTCGTTTTGGTGTCCGCCTGGCCGTGCGGAGCCAAACGGATCCGTCCTGAATTACAATGCAAGTCAATGGGGACGGATCCGTTTGACGTTGACACAATATGGTGCAATTTCAAACGGATCCGTCCCCCATTGACTTTCAATGTAAAGTCAGGAGTTAATATACCATAGGATCGGAGTTTTCTCCAATCCGATGGTATATTTTAACTTGAAGCGTCCCCATCACCATGGGAACGCCTCTATGTTAGAATATACCATCGGATTTGAGTTACATCATGAAACTCAGATCCGACAGTATATTCTAACACAGAGGCGTTCCCATGGTGATGGAGACGCTTCTAGTTAGAATATACTACGAACTGTGTACATGACTGCCCCCTGCTGCCTGGCAGCACCCGATATTTTACAGGGGGCTGTGATCAGCACAATTAACCCTTCAGGTGCCGCACCTGAAGGGGTTAATTGTGCGTATCATAGCCCCCAGTAAGAGATCAGGGGCTGCCAGGCAGCAGGGGGCAGATATTAGAAGCATCATACTTACCTGCTGGCTGCTGCGCTGTCTGTGTCCGGCCGGGAGCTCCTCCTACTGGTAAGTGACAGGCGCATTGCTTAATGATCTGTCACTTACCAGTAGGAGGAGCTCCCGGCCGCACAAAGACAGCGCAGCAGCCAGCAGGTAAGTATGATGCTTGTAATATTGCTAAGTAACCATGGCAACCAGGCCTGCAGTAGCAACCTGGTTGCCATGGTTACCGATCGGAGCCCCAGAGCGATTAAACTGGGACTCCGATCGGAATCTCCGCTGCCACCAATGATCGGGCAGGGGGGGGTGGGGGAGAGGGGAGGCCGCACACTGGCCACCAATGAAATTACAATAGAGGGGGGGAGGGGGGGGTGCACACTGGCCACCAATGATATTCAAACTGGGGAGGGAGGGGGGGTCTGCCCTCTGCTGCCTGGCAGCCCCTGATCTCTTATAGGGGGCTATGATATGCACATTTAACCCCTCAGGTGCAGCACCTGAGGGGTTAATTGTGCGGATCATAGCCCCCTGTAAGAGATCGGGTGCTGCCAGGCAGCAGGGGGCAGTCATGTACACAGTTCGTAGTATATTCTAACTAGAAGCGTCCCCATCACTATGGGAACGCCTCTGTGTTAGAATATACTGTCGGATATGAGTTTTCACGAAGTGAAAACTCATCTCTGAAAAAGCTTTTATGCAGACGGATCTTCGAATCAGTCTGTATGAAAGTAACCTACGGCCACGGATGCCAATCTTGTGTGCATCCGTGTTCTTTCACGGACCCATTGACTTGAATGGGTCCGTGAACCGTTGTCCGTCAAAAAAATAGGACAGGTCATATTTTTTTGACGGACAGGAAACACGGATGCGGCTGCAAAACTGTGCATTTTCCGATTTTTCCACGGACCCATTGAAAGTCAATGGGTCCGCGAAAAAAAACAGCACAACGGCCACGGATGCACAAAACGGTCGTGTGCATGAGGCCTAAGACTGACGTCACATGGCACAGTCTAATATGTATACAGTCATGTCAGACCCCTGGCTGCCCTAGCAATGCCTCCCCACCCCCTGTCACTGCATTTGGGGGGGAGAAGGGGGCAGCAATGATAACAGAGTGAGCCCCCTTGTCTAACTTCCTGGAGGCTGCAGCATCTAGCTGGTTAACCAATCCAAAGGTGCAAGTTTGCAGATACTTATCCCCAAGTTAAAAAAGAAAGTTATCACCCAGAGCTGCACTCATAGTTCTGGTTTTTATTGGAGACAGTCAGCATACCTGTTGACAGACACGTCATCCAATATCTTAGCTTCTGTAATGCAGGGAGACATGACTTTATAGTGTTTGGTTTACAGACAGTGAACAAGCTGGGAATGCTGGGAGATTTCAGCTCTGAAGCCAGCAGAAAGGTTAATGCATACTTTGATAAAATAATCTAATGATGCAGAAGGATGACTTGGTGTGTATTATGGTACCCGACCATTTCAAGGTTAACTAAAGACAATTACATGGTTTTGGTGCGTCTGATAACTCCCAATTAGTGAGAGCATGGGTGGGGCATTGGCTAGGCCTAAGTAGTAAGCACTATGTGGGGCCATACGCAGGCCAATGTCAACTGCGTGAGGGATTAAGGATCATCAATACGATTGTTTCTCCCCATACAGTTGAATATTGTCGGCAGTACATCTCCTGCCGACAAAGGATTATTTTTGCAGTTGCATACAAGATCCAATCATCTGATCAGTGGCACGTTTAGACGGGCCAAGGATCCTTCCTCCAAATGTGCGTTCCTGATCATTGGCCTGCATAAAAGGGCGTTTAGGGTTCAGTCACACGACCGTGGGACGGCTATGCCTGCAGATCCGCAAAGCACGGGAATCGGCCTGTGCACCCTGCATCGCTGTGCAGTCTTATAGACTTTGATGGGTCTGTGATAAGCAAGGTGTGGCAGAAGATAAGACATGGGTTTCCCTGGGTCCATACCTCTGCTCCTCAAAAGACTGGACATGTTTCGGGTTTCCGTGTGCTCCGCGCCGCAAAAGATAGGATTCCTATTTTTCACTGAATCTTGCTGATTGTGGACCCCTTGAAGTCAATGGTTCCGTACCGCGATGTGGGGTGCACACAGCCGGTGCCCGTGTTTTGTAGGTTTGCGGTCCACAAAATGGGCACAGCAGTCCCACGGTTGTGTGAATGAGACCTTCGTCTGTGGGACTTGTGTGTCCGTAGATAACGATGGAGAGAAGCCCACATTCCTGGCCAGATCAGTCTTCCTTCACCTTCCTTTCTCGCCCCCTTACAACCACTTCAGATTGACGAATGGTGGGATCCCCCCCTTCTCGCAATTTTTCAAAGAGATAAACACTGTGAAATCACAACTTGCGAAAAGTTTTTTGTCAAAAAATGCTAATTTACACGAATACATCAATAAATCTCAGGTTCCATTTGACAAAAACATTTGCCTTTCCCCTTCTTCATTCCCCCTGACTATTCACAGCAGCGGTGTTGGACCTTTTTTTAGTTTTTTTTTTTTTTCCGTTTGTGAAAAACAAATCCTATCAATCATTGGCGGATCCCTGTCATCTCCTACACAATGTGCTATAGTGCGGCTTTCAGAAGGGCTTGTCTAGATCACCATGGTACCTGCAGTGTCCACAGAGCTATGTCTGAAGGCAGACGTCTCTCTCGGAGTAATTTATTACTGTATTTACTCGTTTCATCTTCCCTAAAAAATAAAAAAATACATTTTTTAAAAGTTGGATATCCTTTAGAATTGAATTCTGGTAAATGTTCTTGTTCCTCAAGGCAGTTCTTCCCTCTTTGCTGCAGAAACATTTTTCCATGATGGTCAAATTGGCCTTTGAAAGCATGAGCCACGAATATAGATTTGGCACATCTTTAGATGGTCTAGTCTAGATTTTAGCATTGTGAAATGTGTCCCACTGTGGTCTATGATTCAAAAAATTTGCTTTTGTAGAACCTTGAAGGTCTGGGTATTACATTTATAATATGATGAGGTGACAACCGTTGCGCTAGGTCACCTAAATGAAGCCCTGGTGGCAAGTATTGGTTCTCTAAAAACAAAAAAAAATAAAACTTGACCTCTGGGTATTTTCTATACGTTGTTTCCATTGACCATGCTTTGTTACAGGCGCAAGTCCAAGACTCATGCAGAGTAAATCTCTGTCCTCGACCATGGTACTTCAGGTATTTATTTTTTGTTTAAGTTGAGTTCAGTTCTGGAAACCTCAGAAGATCCTTTCAGCAGCAAGGTCGTCCGGGGTCTACAGGCGTCTTCTGGAACGTTTCATCCTGACGTTTTCATTACTGTCATTTTTGGATTTTTTTGAGACTGTCCAATAGTCATAGAAATGTAGCGAGCACCACAATAAGCAGCTTATAAGGTAACCGGGAAAGTTCGGACGCGGCTGTTTACCCATCATGTCAGAGCCTATTTAGAAAGTAGGAGAATGAAGTCCAGCGCTGGTGGAGCTACCGGACGGCTTGGATCAAAGACTTTTCTTTCCTCTTTCAATTTCTGTGAAAGATCAGCAAGTTCTCCCTCGTGTTGCTTCAAGGTGATGAACAAATACCTCGTCGTGTTTGGGCTGGCAGGCAGAGACGGGGAGAAGCTTTAGGATATCTTACCTCGGTTCTTGATGTGTTGGGGTTGGCCAAGAACTTGTTCTAGATAATGAGATGTTATCCAACCCAAGACGAGAGAATGAGCTTGTGGTGCGGTAGAACATGTGCCTGGGATCAAGACATATAATTGGAGGGAAAGACTAATGGTAGAAAAATATTTTCAAAGGAATAAAAGATCGGGGAAGGTGTGTGTGGGGGAAGTATCCATGTGTGACAAAATATTGTCATATTAAAGTGAAATAAAGCAGATGATCCAGGCAATCCGCACATAGATCTGTAATAGGACGTGTTCTATCTCTTTTGCGGGACTACGGAACAGACATGCATGTGCAGACAGCACACGGAGTACTGTCCACATTTTTTGCAGACCCCTTGAAATAAATGAGTCCGCATTCAATCCTCAAAAAAAATGCGGATTGGATGCAGACCAAAAATACCGTTGTGTGAATGGGGCCTTATAGCAGGAGATGAATAAATATCTAGTCACTGGTAATAACTTGATGCAGTATTATAACCATTATATTCTTGTACATAGGAGCAGTATTATAGTAGTTATATTTTTGTACATAAGAGGCAGTATTATAGTAGTTATATTCTTGTACACAGGAGCAGTATTATAGTAGTTATATTCTTGTACATAGGAGGTAGTATTATAGTAGTTATACTCTTGTACCTAGGAGACAGTATTATAGTAGTTATATTCTTGTACATAGGAGCAGTATTATAGTAGTTATATTCTTGTACATAGGAAGCAGTATTATAGTAGTTATATTCTTGTACATAGGAGGCAGTATTATAGCAGTTATATTCTTGTACATAGGAGCAGTATTATAGTAGTTATATTCTTGTACACAGGAGCAGTATTATAGTAGTTATATTCTTGTACATAGGAGCAGTATTATAGTAGTTATATTCTTGTACATTAGGAGCAGTATTATAGTAGTTATATTCTTGCACATAGGAGCAGTATTATACTAGTTATATTCTTGTACATAGGAGGCAGTATTATAGTAGTTATATTCTTGTACATAGGAGGCAGTATTATAGCAGTTATATTCTTGTACATAGGAGCAGTATTATAGTAGTTATATTCTTGTACATAGGAGCAGTATTATAGTAGTTATAGTCTTGTACATAGGAGGCAGTATTATAGTAGTTATATTCTTGTACATAGGAGCAGTATTATAGTAGTTATATTCTTGTACATAGGAGGCAGTATTATAGTAGTTATATTCTTGTACATAGGAGGCAGTATTATAGTAGTTATATTCTTGTACATAGAAGCAGTATTATAGTAGTTATATTCTTGTACATAGGAGGCAGTATTATAGTAGTTATATTCTTGTACATAGGAGGCAGTATTATAGTAGTTATATTCTTGTACATAGGAGGCAGTATTATAGTAGTTATATTCTTGTACATAGGAGGCAGTATTATAGTAGTTATATTCTTGTACATAGGAGCAGTATTATAGTAGTTATATTCTTGTACATAGGAGGCAGTATTATAGTAGTTATATTCTTGTACATAGGAGCAGTATTATAGTAGTTATATTCTTGTACATAGGAGGCAGTATTATAGTAGTTATATTCTTGTATATAGGAGGTAGTATTATAGTAGTTATATTCTTGTACATAGAGGCAGTATTATAGCAGTTATATTCCTGTACATAGGAGCAGTATTATAGTAGTTATATTCTTGTACATAGGAGGAGTATTATAGTAGTTATATTGTTGTACATAGGAGCAGTATTATAGTAGTTATATCCTTGTACATAGGAGGCAGTATTATAGTAGTTATATCCTTGTACATAGGAGCAGTATTATAGTAGTTATATCCTTGTACATAGGAGCAGTATTATAGTAGTTATATTCTTGTACATAGGAGCAGTATTATAGTAGTTATATTCTTGTACATAGGAGGCAGTATTATAGTAGTTACATTCTTGTACATAGGAGCGGTATTATAGTAGTTATATTCTTGTACATAGGAGCAGTATTATAGTAGTTATATTCTTGTACATAGGAGCAGTATTATAGTAGTTATATTCTTGTACATAGGACGCACTATTATAGTAGTTATATTCTTGTACATAGGAGCAGTATTATAGTAGTTATATTCTTGTACATAGTAGCAGTATTATAGTAGTTATATTCTAGTACATAGGAGGCAGTATTATAGTAGTTATATTTTTGTACATAGGAGCAGTATTATAGTAGTTATATTCTTGTACATAGGAGCAGTATTATAGTAGTTATATTCTTGTACATAGGAGGTAGTATTATAGTAGTTATATTCTTGTACATAGGAGCAGTATTATAGTAGTTATATTCTTGCACGTGAAAGACAGTACTATAGTAGTTGTGAGATATTCTTGTACACAGGAGGAAGTAGGGATGGTAATTTAAACAGTAATAGTTTTATACATAAAAAACAGCATTAGGCGATGGTATCTACTTTTTTTAAGACCAAAATGTGCTTTCATCATTTGTAGCTTCGTGCCTCCAGCTCATACAGAATACATTATTTAGCACAGTAGAAAGCCTTCCTCCGGCCGTCCTCATGTATAAAGTACAATGTACATTATTAAAGCAGTTATACTGTGGAGCGTTATCTCATCTCACCACCTCTAGGTGTGGCTATCACTACAGTTATCCACGTAGATTATGTGGATGACAGGTCATTTGAAGCCCTATGGCCGTCATCAGCCGCATATGCTGATTTCAGCAGGACTGACCGTCCATCTACGGTGTATGGAAACAGCAGGTTCCAGTGGAAAGAAGGATTGGGCAGAGTCTGTGTCAACATGCGGATGGGATCACAGCGTCTAAGACTAAGAGCTAAATGGACAAGATCAACGGTTCCTCTGATCCTGGCCGTGAGAGTTTGGTTTCCTGTAGGAGGAGATTATGTGGTTAGAGGAGCTTAATAGGGGATCTAAAGTTTGGAAGGGAGCAAGGTTTGGGGTTTATGGCGACCTGTCAGGCATAACGTAGACGTTTCCTATTGTAAAAAAAAATGATGCCACTTTTGCAAAAAATCCAACATGGTTGATTATACTGGGACATTAGGGATCTATGGCCAAAAATGTGACAAAGTGCGATACCAACTTTTATTACAAAAACTGCAGTGGAAAAAGACGTCTGCACAGCGTCAGGCTGGGAGTTCACACGTCGTTCAGCAATGTCTGGTACAGAAAAATCATTCGGCCCTTGATGTTCATGCGGCTTGTGGCCAGAGTGTCAGGATCCGGACCTGTTCTCACCTCGCTGTGTGCGAGGCCATTTATTATAAGAAGGTGGGGGGGGGGGGGGGGTGAAGCTATACATAATATATACATACATGTAAGAGGGGAGCCAGAGATTGCCCGGTATGGAGGAATTCGTGATTTCCGATGCTGTAAGTTATAGTTCAGCGGTGCCAGGTGGATGGAAAAGACTAAGTGACATATACCAGACCCTCCACCTTACAACACGGGCCAATGTCAACGTCAGATATATATGGTGTGAGGGATTGATCATCGGGGGGATGTAAGGTCTAGTCAGGCCAGGGCACTCAAAGAGGCTGGAGGAATCTGGAGAGGTTTGGTTTAGAGGAGCCTGGAGAGGTACGAACAATATGCAGAGGTCTGACTGGGATAGAGGAGGCTGGAGAGGATAGAAAAGTATGCAAAGGTCTGGAGAAGACGGGTGTCACATCTGTGTCACATCTATGCATTAGTGATCTGACAGCCTCTTTTGGTTTCACTTTGTCTGTGTGTTGCTGGTATGTCCACACCTCCTGTTCAGGTGTGGATCATGTGACCTTCACCTCGCCATATTTAGTGTGACTTTTCCCATCTCTCCTTGCTTGGGATAGCTTCATTTGATCTTGGAAGAGCTGGAGTGTGGTTCGTGTTGAAGTCCTGTTCATCCTTCCTCCTCTGAAGTTAAGTGTTCCGCTTGTCGTGTTTTGTATTCCCCCCTGGTTGTATACTAGGCCTCAGTGAGACGCTAGTTCCTTCACCAGGGAAGGAACAGGTGATCTCTGCCCTGTCATTATCTTTAGGGCATCTGAGGGTCACCAGGGTTTTCTAGGTTCCCGTGTATGGGTATCTCTACCATCGAGAGGTGCCCATACGGATAGGAGTTAGGGCCAGGAGCAGGGTTTTATAGGTGGTGACCCTTTTCCTTCCCTAGCGGTGAGGCCTAGTGTCTTTCCCCTTCCTTCTTGATTTGTCTTTTGGTGTTCTCCCCTACTACATCTGTGACATTATCCTAAGCCCATACCGCCATTTTTGTTCTGATCTGTGCAGCTATGGATCCTATGTCTGCACTGGTCGAACAGATGCAGAATCTGACTTTGGAGGTAGCAGACCTCCGCGCAACTGTATTGCAGATTCAGAGTCCACAGGCTGCTGGTTCCGGTGGTGGGTCCCAGGCCTGTCCTGAACTGAAGGTGGCTCTCCCGGACAGGTTTTCCGGAGGTAGTGACAATTTCATCCGGTTCAGGGAGTCATGTAAATTATACTTTAAGCTGCGTCCATACTCTTCTGAGGATGAGTGTCAACGTGTGGGTATGATTATTTCATTGCTTAAAGAGGACGCCCAATCTTGGGCTTTTTCTCTGCCGACCGGATCACTGTCCCTCCGGTCGGTAGATGAATTCTTCAGAGCCTTGGGTCTCATCTACGATGACCCATATTGGATCTGTCAGGCCGAGACCAAGTTACGGAGTTTGCGGCAGGGAGATCGTTCCGCCGAGACCTATTGCTCTAAATTTAGGAGATGGGCTACCTATACTGAGTGGAACGATCCTGCTCTCCGCAGCCAATTCTGTCAGGGTCTCTCTGAGAGACTGCAGGACGCGTTGGCCTTTCATGAAAATCCTGTGTCATTGGAGGCAGCTATGTCCCTTGCTGTACGTCTAGATAGACGCCTGAGGGAGAGATCTAGGGGTCCTCACCTTCAGGACGTACTGTCCAATAAGGGTACTGCTTCCTTTGACACTTATGGTGGAGAGACACTGGTAGTTGCGCCTTGTGATGAGCCTATGCAGTTAGGAGGAGCTACTCCTGGCAAAAGCTTGGGTCATGTGAAAGGAGTCTGCTTTTATTGTGGCAAGAACGGACATTTTGTGAACATTTGTCCGTACTTGCAGAATCAAGGTGTAAACAATAAGAAAAAACCTTTTAATCCTCAAATTACTATTGGTGGTGTGGATGGGGAGCAAGAAAACCTACATTTGTTTTTTACTGGTAGTACCCGTTTTCTCCTGTCTGCCGAGGTGGCGCTAGAGTCCAAAACTGTGAAAATCTAAGCATTTATGACAGTGGGGCAGGAGTTAACTTGATTGATGGAGAGTTTGTACGCATTCACGGGTTGACTACTAATGCATTAGAGAATAGTATTTCTGTCTTTGTAATTGACTCAGCACCTCTCACCCAAAAATGCCTGTCGTAGGTAGTGAATGACATTTTTTTAAGAGTGGGTGATTTGCATCCGGAATCTATCTCCTGTTATGTATTGGAGGGTCTGCCTGCTCCGTTGGTGTTGGGCTTACCATGGTTAAGCAAACATAACCCTAACATCGACTGGCAAGCGAGACAGATTCTCGATTGGAGTGATTTTTGCATGGACAACTGTCTTAATGCATCATTCTCTATGGTGACCACTAAAACTGTACCCTCGTTCATTTCAGAATTTTCTGATGTTTTCTCTGAGAGTGGTAATCAGGAGTTGCCTCCACACTGGGAGTATGACTGTCCCGTCAATCTTATTCCCGGAGATAAATTGCCCAAATCTCTGTTGTATAATCTTTCAGAACCCGAAAGAAAGGCCATGCGAGAGTATATCAACGAGAGTTTGGCAAAGGGACATATTAGACCATCCAAGTCCCCAGTGTCTGCTGGGTTTTTCTTTGTAAAGAAAAAAGATGGTACCCTGAGACCATGCCTGGACTTCCGTGAGCTCAATCGTATTACCGTCCGTGATCCTTACCCCCTTCCTTTGATTCCGGATTTGTTTAGTCAGATTTTCGGTGCCATGGTGTTCTCTAAGTTGGATCTGAGGGGGCATATAATCTGGTAAGGATCAAGGAGGGGGATGAGTGGAAGACCGCATTTAATACCCCTGAGGGTCATTTTGAAAACCTGGCCATGCCCTTTGGGTTAACCAATGCTCCTGCGGTTTTTCAACACTTTGTCAATGACATCTTTCATCATCTGGTGGGGAGGTTTGTCGTTGTATACCTTGATGACATACTAATTTATTAGCCTGATATGGAGACTCATCAGGATCGATCCTAAGAGAGAATAAGTTGTATGCTAAGATGGAAAAGTGTGTATTTGCTGTACAGGAAGTGCAATTTCTGGGTTACCTGCTCTCATCCTCAGGTTTTCGTATGGATCCCGAGAAGGTCCGTGCCGTGTTGGACTGGGATCGACCCGAAAATCTGAAAGCGTTTATGCGGTTTTTGGGGTTTACCAAGTACTACCGTAAATTTATCTTGAACTATTCATCGGTGGTTAAACCTTTAACAGACATGACTAGGAAGGGTGCGGATATTTCTGTCTGGTCTGATGCGGCATTACAGGCCTTTTCTGCTGTGAAAGAATGTTTTGTTTCGGCCCCTATTCTGATGCAACCGGACGTGACTCAGCCATTTATTGTTGAGGTTGACGCGTCCGAGGTAGGGTTAGGAGCAATCTTGTCGCAAGGTCCTTCACCTAGTAAATGGCGCCCATGTGCATTTTTCTCAAAAAAAAAACTCTCTTGCTGAAAGGAATTATGATGTGGGGAATAGGGAATTGCTGGCCATTAAGTTGGCGTTCGATGAATGGCGGCATTGGTTGGAAGGAGCAATTCACCCTATTACGGTAATTACGGATCACAAGAATCTGACCTACCTGGAGTCGGTTAAGCGACTGAACCCAAGGCAGGCCAGATGGTCATTGTTTTTCACCAGATTTAACTTCATCGCCACTTACCGCCCTGGGGTTAAGAACGTCAAGGCAGATGCTTTGTCGCGTAGCTTTCCTGGGGGGACGAGTCTAATGACCCTTGTCCCATTTTATCTGAAGGGGTAGTCATATCCGCTCTTTATCCTGATCTTGAGGCCAGGGTGTTGGAGACACAGGAGAATGCTCCGGACTCTTGTCCTCTGCGGAAGTTGTTTGTTCCCTCCGAATTACGTCACCAGGTGTTCGAGGAACATCACTGTACGGTGCTTGCTGGGCACCCTGGGAGCAGATCGACTGTCGATCTCGTCTCTCGCAGATTTTGGTGTCCGGGGTTGCGTAAATGTGTTAAGGACTATGTGTCAGCCTGTAGTACCTGTGCACGTGCTAAGGTGACACATACTCGGCCTTCCGGATCTCTGCTTCCATTGCCCATCCCGTCCAGACCTTTGACCCATTTGTCCATGGATTTTATCACGGATTTACCGAATTCTTCAGGAAAAACTGTGATTCTGGTGGTTGTAGATCGTTTTAGTAAAATGGCACACTTTATTACATTACCTAGTCTACCACAGTCGACAACATCGTGAAACTACATGGCATTCCCTCTGATGTCGTGTCCGATAGAGGGACTCAGTTTGTTTCCAGATTCTGGAGAGCGTTCTGTACTCGTCTGGGTGTACAATTGTCCTTCTCTTCGGATTTTCATCCTCAGTCGAACGGACAGACGGAGCGCACTAATCAGAATCTGGAGACTTACTTGAGATGTTTTGTTTCAGAGAATAAGGATAAGTGGTCTTAATTTTTGTCATTAGCTGAGTTTGCTATAAATAACCGTAGACAGGAATCCACTGATAAGTCACCGTTTTTTGGGGCATATGGGTTCCATCCACAGTTTGGTACATTTTCTGGTGCTCAAAATTCCGGCATTCCTGAGGAGGAACGATTTTCCTCTTCTTTGTCTTCTATTTGGCGGAAAATCCAAAATAACCTAAAAAAAGATGGGCAACAGGTATAAGCGTGTGGCTGACAGGAGACGTATGAGTGGTCCGGACCTGAGAGTGAGTGATTCTGTGTGGTTGTCTACAAGAAACATTAAACTTAAGGTATCTTCTTGGAAGTTGGGCCCAAGATTTATTGGTCCATATAAGATCACTGCCATTGTTAACCCTGTAGCCTTCCGTCTTGTACTTCCTCAGGCATTGAAAATCCATAACGTATTTCATAAATCGTTGCTAAAGAAATGTGTCGAACCTGTTGAGCCGTCCTCCTTGCCTCCCGCTCCTGTCATGGTGGACGGCAATTTAGAATTTCAGATCAGCAGGATTGTGGACTCCCGAGTTCTCCGGAGATCCGTCCAGTATCTCGTTCATTGGAGAGGGTACGGACCAGAGGAGAGGATGTGGGTTCCAGCGACCGATGTTAATGCTAGTCGTCTGGTGAGAGCATTCCACAGAGCTCATCCTGATAAGGTTGGTCCTGGGTGCCTGGAGGTCACCCGTAGAAGGGGGGGGGGTACTGTCACATCTTTCAGAAGGTCTGAAAGATTATCTACGCATTAGTGATCTGACAGCCTCTTTTTGTTTCACTTTGTCTGTGTGTTGCTGGTATGTCCACACCTCCTGTTCAGGTGTGGTTCATGTGACCTTCACCTCGCCCTATTTAGTCAGACTTTTCCCATCACTTCTTGCTTGGGATAGCTTCATTTGGTCTTGGAAGAGCTGGAGTGTGGTTCGTGTTGAAGTCCTGTTTATCCTTCATCCTCTGAAGTTAAGTGTTCCGCTTGTCGTGTTTTGTATCCCCCCCGGTTGTTTACTAGACCTCAGTGAGACGCTAGTTCCTTCACCAGGGAAGGAACAGGTGGTCTCTGCCCTGTCATTATCTTTAGGACATCTGAGGGTCACCAGGGTTTTCTAGGTTACCGTATGGGTATCTCTACCATCGAGAGGTGCCCATACGGATAGGAGTTAGGGCCAGGAGCAGGGTTTTTTATAGGTGGTGACCCTTTTCCTTCCCTACCGGTGAGGCCTAGTGTCTTTCCCCTTCCTTCTTGATTGTCTTTTGGTGTTCTCTCCTACTACATCCGTGACAACGGGAGTCTGGGACAGAAGAGGCTGGAGAGTACAAAGCAGTCTGGAGGGGATAGGAGAGTCGAGGATGGAGCGGGCAAAGTAGCCTTTAGAGGACAGAGAAGTCAGGAGGGGACATAGGAGTTTTGAAGGGCGCCACTAGAGAAGACGGTGTGAAAACAGATGTACACTTGGCCGAGCTTAGCATATATGTATGTATACGGAGGATCTCGGAGGGATATTTTAAGTTTATGGGCAGCTTTATAATAAAACTGGGCTTGTTTATCTTGGAGACTCCTTGGAGGTGAGCTTACTAATACATGTGTAGTGCCCTGGAGCAGGGGAACTTTGAAGTCTGGACATTTTCCCCTGTTTCCCTTATGCAAAGTCATCAACCCCTTACTTTATTTCACTTCAAAGGGTTAACTTGCATTGACTTCTACTGTTTAATACCGTGTAATGGATTTTATATGTATATTGTGATATATATCCTGTTCATTTGCACTGTGTTTGCTTGGCTCTGTGGAAAGGATTAATGCATACTAGGAGACTTTTGGAACTTTCTAGCTAATAAAGAGATGCTAATACTTTTCCACAGTTACCATAAGGGTTAAATAAGACTGTTTTGGAGAGAAAAAGCCAGACTTGTTTATCACCAAAACCAGACTGACCTTTTGGATGCCAGGTGCTGCTATGTTATTATGTCTGAAGACAGAGGTGTTTTTGTCCGGAAAAACTGCATGGATTTTCCTAGTCTATGACGTAAAGTCATGGTTTTATTAAAGACACGGAGACGAGTATTGCTATCCCTTTACTGTCCACCAATAGCAGCAAAGAATACATTTACAAAATTAAGAATAACATGTAACCATGGTAGCAAGGTCCCACCCCTGACAGCCCCCTATAATAGGCAGCTTCTCCTCTGGACCTTCCTCTTTCTTTGTGAACCTGACACCAAGGCCGGAACTACGAACTGGACCACAAACCGAATCCTGAACTGGAACCGTGTCACTGGAGGAAAAAAAATGTCTCAGAACCAGTAGAACAGCATCACGAAGCCAACTTGGCCAACTTGTGAGAAGAAGAACAAAGATGTGGTATGTCGAGGTCAGAAGAAACTTCAACCTGAAAGGAGAAACAGAGAATATAGGGACATAAATAGTGCGCAGACACCAAACTCGCTGGCCAATCAAAATCATAGAAATGCAGGCATAACAAGTAAGACAAATAATTATCTTAAGACAAAACTAAATGTTCATTAGCATCAATAAGGGAGGGCAAACATGGGTGGGCAATACTCGCCTCCGTGTCTTTACTAAAACCATGACTTTACGTCATAGACTAGGAAAATCATGCAGTTTTACATCAAGACACGGAGGGTGTACAATTGTCCTATTGCAAGTTCAAAGCGGGTCAATAATAGAGGAAAACACATGAGGAGGAGGACGAAGGTAAAATTCCCTGAACGTCATGACCCTAGACCAGTCAGCTAAACGTAAGATGTCCTCCAAACGCCCCCCCGAAATCGCCAAAGAGGTGGCAGCCGCACCTCTCGCCGAATGTGCGGAGAAGATGGAGGTACAGTAGGTGTTTGTGAGATTGTGTTTTCAGCACGACAGCGTCGCGCTGATACTCGGCGACGTGGTGCCGAGATCTCGCACTCACTGGGATAGCGACAGCACATCCCAGCAAGCGCGTCATAGAAGCGACGGGAGATCCGACTTGGATTCCCGCCAATTCTACACGTGTGCGGCGTTTGTTATGAATCCTGAGGGGGAAGTCCCCGCCGGATTTAAATAAAAATCCGACCTGGGTCCCGCCCTCAGGAGCATACCGGGCCCTTAGGTCTGTTATGGGTTGTAAGGAGAGCCCCCCCTACGCCGAAAAAAACGGCGTAGGGGGTCCCCCTACAATCCATACCAGACCCGTATCCAAAGCACGCTACCCGGCCAGCCAGGAAGGGAGTGGGGACGAGCGAGCGCCCACCCCCCTCCTGAGCCGTACCAGGCTGCATGCCCTCAACATGGGGGGTTGGGTGCTCTGGGGCAGGGGGCGCACTGCGGCCCCCCCACCTCAGAGCACCCTGTCCCCATGTTGATGAGGACAGGGCCCCTTCCCGACAACCCTGGCCGTTGGTTGTCGGGGTATGCGGGCAGGAGGCTTATCGGAATCTGGGAGCCCCCTTTAATAAGGGGGCCCCCAGATACCGGCCCCCCACCCTAAGTGAATGAGTATGGGGTACATCGTACCCCTACCCATTCACCTGCAAGAAAAGTGGTAAAAACACAAATAAACCACACAGTGTATTAAAATATTTTATTTTTCTGCTCCGGAGGCCGCCCCCTGTCTTCTTTATTAGCTCTTTTACCAGGGGGGGGCTCTTCTTCTTCCGATATCCCGACGGGTCTTCTCCGCTATCCGGGGGGGTCTTCTCAACTCTCCGGGGTTCTCCTTCTGTCTTCTCCTTCTGTCTTGTTGTCTCCTTCTGTCTTCTGTCTCCGGGGGGGGGCTCTTCTTCTTCCGATATCCCGACGGGTCTTCTCCGCTATCCGGGGGGGTCTTCTCGACTCTCCGGGGTTCTCCTTCTGTCTTCTCCTTCTGTCTTGTTGTCTCCTTCTGTCTTCTGTCTCCGGGGGGGGCTCTTCTTCTTCCGATATCCCGACGGGTCTTCTCCGCTATCCGGGGGGGTCTTCTCAACTCTCCGGGGTTCTCCTTCTGTCTTCTCCTTCTGTCTTCTCCTTCTGTCTTGTTGTCTCGGCGCACCCCGATTCTTCGTCTTCTCTTCTTGTTTTCGCCTCTCTCTGTTGTTGACTCGGCGCACCCCGGTTCTTCGTCTCGCGAGACGAAGAATCGGGGTGCGCCGAGTCTCGCGAGACGAAGAATCGGGGTGCGCCGAGTCTCGCGAGACGAAGAACCGGGGTGCGCCGAGTCAACAACAGAGAGAGGCGAAAACAAGAAGAGAAGACGAAGAATCGGGGTGCGCCGAGACAACAAGACAGAAGGAGAAGACAGAAGGAGAAGACAGAAGGAGAACCCCGGAGAGTTGAGAAGACCCCCCCGGATAGCGGAGAAGACCCGTCGGGATATCGGAAGAAGAAGAGCCCCCCCCGGAGACAGAAGACAGAAGGAGACAACAAGACAGAAGGAGAAGACAGAAGGAGAACCCCGGAGAGTTGAGAAGACCCCCCCGGATAGCGGAGAAGACCCGTCGGGATATCGGAAGAAGAAGAGCCCCCCCCTGGTAAAAGAGCTAATAAAGAAGACAGGGGGCGGCCTCCGGAGCAGAAAAATAAAATATTTTAATACACTGTGTGGTTTATTTGTGTTTTTACCACTTTTCTTGCAGGTGAATGGGTAGGGGTACGATGTACCCCATACTCATTCACTTAGGGTGGGGGGCCGGTATCTGGGGGCCCCCTTATTAAAGGGGGCTCCCAGATTCCGATAAGCCTCCTGCCCGCATACCCCGACAACCAACGGCCAGGGTTGTCGGGAAGGGGCCCTGTCCTCATCAACATGGGGACAGGGTGCTCTGAGGTGGGGGGGCCGCAGTGCGCCCCCTGCCCCAGAGCACCCAACCCCCCATGTTGAGGGCATACAGCCTGGTACGGCTCAGGAGGGGGGTGGGCGCTCGCTCGTCCCCACTCCCTTCCTGGCTGGCCGGGTAGCGTGCTTTGGATACGGGTCTGGTATGGATTGTAGGGGGACCCCCTACGCCTTTTTTTTTCGGCGTAGGGGGGGCTCTCCTTACAACCCATAACAGACCTAAGGGCCCGGTATGCTCCTGAGGGCGGGACCCAGGTCGGATTTTTATTTAAATCCGGCGGGGACTTCCCCCTCAGGATTCATAACAAACGCCGCACACGTGTAGAATTGGCGGGAATCCAAGTCGGATCTCCCGTCGCTTCTATGACGCGCTTGCTCTCCATCGCGGCAAGCCAGCTCGGCGCTGGCTCCCGCGATGGGGCTCGTATGTGCTCAATCTCGCCGAGAAATACAGCGAGATTGACACAAAATCGGGTTCACCTACTGTATCTACACCAGCCAGGGACATAACCCACTTCATCCAACGAGCTAAAGTAGGACTGGAGACCGGACCGAAAGGATGGCGAATGGAAAGGAAAAGTTGAGAAACCGCAGGAGAACGATGAGCCCTCGTCCGGGATTCGTACTCCCGAAGACAGGCGACCAGACAGAGAGCCGGTAAAGACTGGAAACTGGGATAAGAAACCAACCTGATGTTGGTCTTAGTCTGTCGGGAAATGTTGACGGTGACGCCTTCAGGGGTAAATAACCTGGTGTCATGATCGAGAGCTCCAACGTCGGAGACCCTTTTGCAAGAAATAAGGCAAAAGAGCACCAATAATTTGGCCGACAGCTGTCGCAAAGAGAGCTCCGGATTACTGGCCAAGAAGAAAAGAAGGATAATACCAACGAAACATCCCAAGTCATAGTAAATCGAGGCCGTGGAGGGCAAGCCATACCGAGCGCCGCGCAATAAGCGACAAACCGAAGGGTGTTGACCCGCCGGGGTGCCCTCAAAACCCTGATGTGTAGAGGAAATAGCAGACTTAAAGAGGTTAATCGTCCGATAAGCCTTTCCTGCCTCAAATAAGGAGGTGAGCAACTGTAACAAGTGAGTCACAGGTGCCGAAACGGGATCCAGGTCCCGTTCCACGCACCAGCTAGCCCAAGTTCTCCAGGCTGCCCTATAAAATTTTCTGGTGCCGGGAGCCCATGCGTTGTCCAGGAGGCGTCTAGTTGCATCCGAAATGCCCTCGACCTCTCCGGGTGTCCTGAGATTCGGCATGTTAGCAACTGAAGGGATCCGTCCAGCAGAAGCGGGTGGTGAAACCCCTGAGGGTCGCGGAGAAGATCCACGTGACTCGGCAGAAGAAGAGGTACGTCTATGATGAGTTCCAGAAGGGCCGGGAACCAAGCCTGAGTCCCCCGAAACGGGATGACCACACTCAGGTCGGCCAACTGGCGACGTGTCTGCAGCAGCATCCTCGGGATCATTGCGAAAGGCGGAAACGCATAAAGAAACAGATCGGACCAGTCTTGAAGGAAAGCGTCCACCGCCTCCGGGTCCGGACGCCAGCTGAAGAAGCGAGGAAGCTGAGTGTTGAGACGCGAGGCGAATAGATCTATGACCAAAGGACCCCAAACATGTGATATTGCAGAGAAGATTTCCGGAGCCAGTCTCCAATCGCTGCCATCCATGAAGTATCGGGAACTCCAATCTGCACGACTGTTGTGGAGACCCGGAAGGTATTCCGCCTGAACCATGATATCCCTGGAGAGGCAATAAGACCAAAATTCCTTCGCCAAACGTGCCAGTGTCGCAGTGCGAGTACCGCCCAAATGGTTGACGTACCATACTCCCGAGACATTGTCCATACATAATCTGATGCACACGTGGGAAATCCCATTGGTGAAGCTCCGAATGACAAGGAGCCGGCCAGAAGCTCCAAAGCATTGATGTGGAGAAGTGCCTCGTCTTCCCACCAACAGCCGCCTGTAGAGATCCCGTTGCAGTGAGCCCCCCAGCCTTGGAGACTCGCATCCGACTCCACGGTGAATTCAGGCTGGAAACCGAAAAAAATTTGCCCTGCCGTTCCATGCCTCCAGGTTGTTGATCCACCAGTGGAGTTCACCCTGAGCTTCCGAATCCAGGACCACCGTATCCGCAAACACAGCACCGGAACGAAAGGTGTGCGATCTTCAGTCACTGAAGTGCGCGGTAATGCAATGGAGCTGGGAACACGGCTTGAATCGAGGAAGCCAACAGGCCGATTATTCGGGCTAGGTGGCGTAGAGACAAGTGGGGAGCGGATAGCGCGTGCCTCAACTCCTTGCGTATAGAGCGTAACTTGGTTGTCGGGAGACTGAGTGATTCGGCAATCGAGTCCACGGTGAAGCCCAAAAATTCTATCCTCTGTAACGGGGTAAGACAAGATTTTTCCACATTGAGGAGGAATCTGAAGCGCGAGAGGAGATCCAAAGTCCAACGAAGGTGTTCTAGCAGGGACGTCCGGGATTGATGCATGAGGAGGATGTCGTCCAGGTATACAATCAGCCGCACGCCCCGACTGCGTAGCCAAGACATGGCGGGACGCATCAGTTTGGTGAAGCACCAAGGCGCTGACGATAGGCCGAATGGAAGGCAGGTGAAACGCCAGCACTCTCCTCTCCATAGGAAATGGAGGAGATCCCTGGATGGAGTCGAAATTGGAACCGTTAAGTAAGCGTCCTTGAGGTCCAACTTCACCATCCAGTCCCCCGGAAGGAGTAAATCTCGGAGGAGGTGAATCCCTTCCATTTTGAAGTGGTGATAGCGAACCACTGCATTCAGATCCCAAAGATTTATGACAGGGCGCATCTGAACACCCTTCTTCTGCACCAGGAAGATATTGCTGATGACTCCCCAGGGAGCCGGAGGAGCCTTCTCTATCGCCCGTTTGCGAAAGAGGGACAAAAGTTCTAGGTCTATGAGCGCAGAATCGGGTCGCGGGGGACTAGGTCTGGGGAGTCTATGAGTTCAATGTGGAACCCTTGACCGTGGTCAAGACCCAGGGGTCTGACGTGATGGCTGACCAGGCATGGAAAAAATTACGGAGTCTGCCCCCGATGTAAGGATCCGAAAAACTCTCCACTGGGGAAGGACTTACCGTAAGGTCTCCTGGAGTTGGGAGTTCCTCTGAATGACCTGGAGCGCCACTGGCCACCTCTGGCCGGGAAGAAGGGTGATGGAGTCTTCTGCTCCTGGAATGGAGGTCTCTGGCTGTAGGAGCCTCGGCCCGTGCTACGGGCGTGGAAACTGGATCGGCCGGCAGGCGGCCCCTGCTACTGCCGGCCCTGATGGAAACCCGTCCTTGAAAAACTCTCCTCATAGAGGACTGACCTGGGCCTTATCTAGTGCCGTAAATGCCCCCACAAACCGACTCAGATCTTTGATAAGAGTCCCCAAATAAGAGGCCCTGGGCGTCCTTGCCTGCCTCAGTTAGGGCAAGGTTGGCCAATTTTGGGTCAATCTTAAATAAGATGGCTTTACGCCGTTCAATGGCAAGGGAGGTATTACATTACCTGCGATGCAAATTGCTCTTTGGACCCAGCCCGTTAATTCTTCTGGATCTACCGGAGAGTTCTCCGCTCTGGCAACCTCGGCCAGCTCAAACAATTTGGCCAAAGGGCCAAAGATATCAAGCAGTTTGTCCTGGCAACTGCGTAGCGCGGAATCCAGCCTTTTACGGGGGTTCCAGCCGGACTTGGAGAGGAACTGTGTGACCTTGGGGTCCACTACAGGAGTGTTGCATACTTTATTGGGAATTAAAGGCCTGGGGCACTCCGATCTGAGTTTACTGCGTGCCTCCTTACTGAGGGGACGCCGAACCCAGTGTTCTAGGTACTTGCCAACGTGATGTCACGGCGGACGTGCACAGTATAACAGATAACACACCAACCAGGCTCTGGACGAGAGACAGGGGAAGGGTCACCTCCTAGTTTATCCCTGACCTCTTTCCCTGCACTGCTCAGCCCACAGACAGACCTTGAAGGTACGTTTGCTGTGTCCTCCAGCCTGTACTGACAGAACCCTGAACTCCCTGAGATGGTGAAGTGGGGAGAAAGGAGCAGCCTGCTCGCACAGAACCTGGATGGGATAGATGACATAAACAACCAAACAAGAAATGACACTTATCTTCTGAGAGCAGGAACTGACAGCCAACCTTCCCTCCAAACTTCCCAGACCAAAATGAACAGTATAATCCGCTCAGAGCACTTAGCTGGAGACCATTTAAACTAATAACTCCACCCAGTGCACCTGATGCGAGGCGGATGCAGCACGGCATCAAAACAAAAACTAAACTCGTGCTGCAATCCTGGCTGACCTCCGCACATCGTCAGAGTGGGGCATGACAGTACCCCCCCCCTTCTACGGGTGACCTCCGGACACCCTGGACCAACCTTATCCGGATGGGACCTATGAAAGGCCCTCACCAGTCGGCTGGCGTTGACATCTGACGCCGGAACCCACATCCTCTCCTCAGGACCGTATCCCCTCCAGTGCACCAGGTACTGGAGGGAACCCTGCAGAACTCTCGAGTCGAGAATCCTGGAGATCTCGAACTCCAAGTTTCCCTCGACTAGAACAGGAGGAGGAGGCAATGGCGATGGTACCACAGGTTTAACATATTTTTTTAGTAAAGACTTGTGGAAGACATCATGGATCCTCCAAGTCTGCGGCAGATCCAGTCGAAACGCCACAGGATTGATCACCGCAGAAATTTTATACGGACCAACAAATCTTGGACCCAGTTTCCAAGATGGCACTCTCAACTTGATATTCCTAGTGGACAACCACACCAGATCACCCACACACAGGTCCGGACCAGTCATACGTCTCCTGTCAGCCATTCGTTTATACCTCTCACCCATCCTCTCCAAATTCCCTTGAATCCCCCGCCAGATAGAGGATAAGGCAGAAGAGAATCTCTCCTCCTCTGGCATCCCGGAGGAACCAGACCCAGAAAAGGTACCAAACTGAGGATGGAAACCGTATGCGCCAAAAAATGGCGACTTACCCGTGGACTCTTGCCTACGGTTATTTAATGCAAATTCTGCTAAGGACAAGAATGAGGACCAGTTCTCCTGATTCTCAGCCACAAAGCACCTCAAGTAGGTCTCCAGGTTTTGATTGGTACGCTCCGTCTGACCATTCGACTGTGGATGAAAAGCCGACGAGAAAGAAAGTTGAATGCCAAGTCGAGAGCAGAACGCCCTCCAAAACCTGGAGACAAACTGCGTGCCCCTATCAGAGACCACATCCGAAGGAATACAGTGCAATATTATCCACAAAAATCTGCACAAGAGTCTTAGCGTTAGGCAGACTTGTTAGTGGTATAAAGTGAGCCATTTTACTGAAACGATCGACTACCACCAAAATCACTGTTCTCCCGGAGGAACTCGGTAGGTCTGTAATAAAGTCCATGGACAAATGCGTCCAAGGACGAGATGGAATAGACAATGGAAGAAGTGAACCAGGCAGTCGAGTATGAGCAACCTTTGACCGAGCGCAGGTTTCACACGCTGTCACGTAATTCTCAATACTCTTACGCAACCCTGGCCACCAGAACCTCCGGGACACCAGATCACAGGTGGACTTACCACCAGGATGTCCAGCGAGAACAGTATCGTGATGTTCCTTGAACACCTTGTATCGTAGGCCCTCAGGAACAAACAACCTCCCTGGGGGACACAAACCAGGAGCCCCCTCCTGAGCTGCCAAAGCCTCCAATTCAGGGTACAGAGCGGAGACCACCACTCCATCCGCCAAAATCGGCGCTGGATCTTCTGAATCACCTCCCCCAGGGAAGCTGCGAGACAAGGCATCTGCCTTGACGTTCTTGACCCCTGGGCGAAAGGTAACCACGAAATTGAACCTGGTAAAAAACAATGACCATCTGGCCTGTCTAGGGTTCAGACGCTTGGCAGATTGCAGGTAAGCCAAATTCTTATGGTCTGTATACACCGTAACGGGGTGAGAAGCCCCCTCTAACCAGTGACGCCATTCTTCAAAGGCCAACTTGATCGCCAACAACTCCCTATCTCCAACATCATAATTCCTCTCGGCGACCGAGAGCTTCCTGGAGAAGAAGGCACACAGGACCCACTTGCCAGGAGAAGGACCCTGCGAAAGCTCTTGCACCGCAAACAAACATTTCTCCAATTTGGCGTATAACTTATTCTCCTGAAGGATCGTCAAAACCTGTCTCACATGATCCTGATGGGTCTTCAGATCAGGAGAATAAATTAAAATGTCATCTAGGTAGACTACTACGAACCTCCCCACCAAATGATGAAAAATATCATTGACGAATCGCTGAAATACCGCTGGCGCATTCGTCAACCCAAAAGGCATTACCAGGTTCTCAAAATGACCCTCGTACGTATTGAAGGCCGTTTTCCACTCATCCCCCTCCTTGATCCTGATCAGATTGTATGCTCCTCTCAAATCCAACTTGGAGAACACCTTGGCTCCAACAATCTGATCAAAAAGATCAGAGATCAAAGGCAGGGGATATGGATCCCGGACTGTAATACGGTTCAGCTCCCGGAAATCCAAACACGGTCTCAGTGATCCATCTTTCTTCTTCACGAAGAACAAACCTACAGCCACTGGAGACTTAGATGGTCTAATATGACCCTTTGCCAAACTCTCGGCGACATACTTTCACATGACCTCTCTCTCAGGTTGAGAGAGGTTGTAGAGTCGAGACTTAGGCAACTTAGCCCCCGGAATGAGATTCACAGGACAATCATAGTCACGATGAGGGGGCAATTCCTGAGCCCCACCCTCCGAAAAAACGTCCGAAAAATCTGAGAGATACTGAGGCAAGGCCGTAACGGACACTTCAGAAATAGATGTGACAAGACAATTATCCGAACAAAACTTGCTCCAACCAATGATTTGTCTCGCTTGCCAGTCTATAATTGGGTTATGTCTAGACAACCATGGCAACCCCAAAACTATTGGAGCTGGCAAATCCTTCATGAAGAAACAGGAAATAATCTCAGCATGTGAATTACCCACCCTTAAATGAATACCATGAACAACGTGAGTAAGGCTCCCTTGAGAAAGAGGGGAAGAATCAATAGCAAAAACACGAATCTCGTTCTCTAACGTGCAAATACTTAGTCCCAAACCCTCAAGAAACAGAAAGTCAATTAAATTTACCCCAGCACCACAATCAAGAAAAACATCAACAAACACATTTCTAGACTCTAGCGCCACCATAGCTGAAAGGAGAAAACGGGAACTGCAGGGAACTTGCATACCAGTCTGCTCCACCACACCATTCATACTACCAAGTGTGAGGGGAGTTTTTTTTTCTTTTTCTTTTTTCTTTATCACTTCCCCCTGTGGTTCAAAATACGGACAAGAAAAAACAAAATGACCCCTCTTCCCACAATAGAAACATAAATTGTGCACTTTTCGAAAGTCTCTACTATCCGAATGGAAAGATATCTGACCTAACTGCATGGGTTCCTCCCCTACCCCAGAGTAACAAGCAATATCACCCTGGGCAGCTGGTGAAACAAAACCACACGCGGGAGGAATCCCCTGCACAGAGGGACCCATACACCTCTCTCTGATACGTCTATCCAAACGTATCGCCAAAGACATTGCGTTTTCCAAAGTATCTGGGTATTCATGAAAAGCCAGAGCATCTTTCAACCTTTCAGATAACCCCTGACAAAACTGGCTACGTAACGCGGGGTCGTTCCACCCCGACTCAGTAGCCCACCTCCTAAACTCTGTGCAGTAACCCTCTGCAGTATGTTCACCCTGTAGTAAGTTACGTAATTTTGACTCTGCCATCGAAACTCGATCTGGGTCATCGTAAATCAATCCCAGGGCTTTAAAAAATTCCTCCACCGACCGGAGAGCCAGAGAACCGGGCGGCAGGGAAAAAGCCCAGGATTGCGCGTCCCCTTTCAGCAAAGACATGATGATACCCACCCTCTGATCCTCATTACCTGATGAAAATGGGCACAATCGAAAGTACAAATTACATGACTCTTTGAAACGGAAAAAATCATCAGTACCCCCTGCAAATTTCTCATGAAGAGCGACTTTAGGCTCCCCAACAATTTGACCTGTACCTGAAGCCAACACCCTCTGACACTGTGTGACCGTACTACGCAGATCCGCAACCTCCAGGGACAAACCCTGCATGCGGTCAACCAGTGCATCAATTGACGCCATCACATAAACGCTGAGCAATGGCGGTCACAGTATGGCGGATTATAATGTTACGGCGGACGTGCACAGTATAACAGATAACACCAACCAGGCTCTGGACGAGAGACAGGGGAAGGGTCATCTCCTAGTTTATCCCTGACCTCTTTCCCTGCACTGCTCAGCCCACAGACAAACCTTGATGGTAGATTTGCTGTGTCCTCCAGCCTGTACTGACAGAACCCTGAACTCCCTGAGATGGTGAAGTGGGGAGAAAGGAGCAGCCTGCTCGCACAGAACCTGGATGGTATAGATGACATAAGCAACCAAACAAGAAATGACACTTATCTTCTGAGAGCAGGAACTGACAGCCAACCCTCCCTCCAAACTTCCCAGACCAAAATGAACAGTATAATCCGCTCAGAGCACTTAGCTGGAGACCATTCTAATGACGCCACCCAGTGCACCTGATGCGAGGCGGATCCAGCACGGCATCAAAACAAAAACTAAACTCGTGCTGCAATCCTGGCTGACCTCCGCACATCGTCAGAGTGGGGCATGACACGTGATCGGCCGGAAGCCACTCCGCCGATCTAGGATGATGGATGGCATCCGGATCAAACATGGGTTCACCCGCTGGGTCTACCAGAGAGGTGGATAAATTATTGGCGGAGGAGGAAGCAGAATCCTTGACCCGGGAGGTGGACGGAGTGGGGCAGTTATGGGCCGACTGTGGATCAAGGGTTTCCACCTCCGAATCATGACTAGCGTCCGCGAAAGCCTCCTCAACTGAACCCCTTTCGGAGTCAGAATCACTATCATGTTGCGCTCTAGCGCATTTCCATAGCCGTGCCCGTTCTGCCTGGCGCGGTAAGGCTCTTTTATGTGATCTCCGCACGTTCTTAAGGGTGGCCGTATGCACACCAGTCATTGTCTCCTGTGATACAGGAGGGTTCAAATTGGTAGGCTGCGGAGCATTAGAGGGGTCCGAATGTAGTGTCCCTCCAGGAGGATGAGCAGATAAGGCCTGTGAAATACTCTGGGACAAGATAGAGGACATGGAGCCCATGGCTGCCATGATGGCACTAGACACAGAGCGCTGTAGAGCCAGTGCCTGGGCATCTCCCCCAGACTGCAGAGTGCCCTCAGGGGATGAGGGAGGGCTATTAGTATTGGGGGGGGGGGGGGGAGCATCTTTCAACCTTTCAGATAACCCCTGACAAAACTGGCTACGTAACGCGGGGTCGTTCCACCCCGACTCAGTAGCCCACCTCCTAAACTCTGTGCAGTAACCCTCTGCAGTATGTTCACCCTGTAGTAAGTTACGTAATTTTGACTCTGCCATCGAAACTCGATCTGGGTCATCGTAAATCAATCCCAGGGCTTTAAAAAATTCCTCCACCGACCGGAGAGCCAGAGAACCGGGCGGCAGGGAAAAAGCCCAGGATTGCGCGTCCCCTTTCAGCAAAGACATGATGATACCCACCCTCTGATCCTCATTACCTGATGAAAATGGGCACAATCGAAAGTACAAATTACATGACTCTTTGAAACGGAAAAAATCATCAGTACCCCCTGCAAATTTCTCATGAAGAGCGACTTTAGGCTCCCCAACAATTTGACCTGTACCTGAAGCCAACACCCTCTGACACTGTGTGACCGTACTACGCAGATCCGCAACCTCCAGGGACAAACCCTGCATGCGGTCAACCAGTGCATCAATTGACGCCATCACATAAACGCTGAGCAATGGCGGTCACAGTATGGCGGATTATAATGTTACGGCGGACGTGCACAGTATAACAGATAACACCAACCAGGCTCTGGACGAGAGACAGGGGAAGGGTCATCTCCTAGTTTATCCCTGACCTCTTTCCCTGCACTGCTCAGCCCACAGACAAACCTTGATGGTAGATTTGCTGTGTCCTCCAGCCTGTACTGACAGAACCCTGAACTCCCTGAGATGGTGAAGTGGGGAGAAAGGAGCAGCCTGATCGCACAGAACCTGGATGGTATAGATGACATAAGCAACCAAACAAGAAATGACACTTATCTTCTGAGAGCAGGAACTGACAGCCAACCCTCCCTCCAAACTTCCCAGACCAAAATGAACAGTATAATCCGCTCAGAGCACTTAGCTGGAGACCATTCTAATGACGCCACCCAGTGCACCTGATGCGAGGCGGATCCAGCACGGCATCAAAACAAAAACTAAACTCGTGCTGCAATCCTGGCTGACCTCCGCACATCGTCAGAGTGGGGCATGACACGTGATCGGCCGGAAGCCACTCCGCCGATCTAGGATGATGGATGGCATCCGGATCAAACATGGGTTCACCCGCTGGGTCTACCAGAGAGGTGGATAAATTATTGGCGGAGGAGGAAGCAGAATCCTTGACCCGGGAGGTGGACGGAGTGGGGCAGTTATGGGCCGACTGTGGATCAAGGGTTTCCACCTCCGAATCATGACTAGCGTCCGCGAAAGCCTCCTCAACTGAACCCCTTTCGGAGTCAGAATCACTATCATGTTGCGCTCTAGCGCATTTCCATAGCCGTGCCCGTTCTGCCTGGCGCGGTAAGGCTCTTTTATGTGATCTCCGCACGTTCTTAAGGGTGGCCGTATGCACACCAGTCATTGTCTCCTGTGATACAGGAGGGTTCAAATTGGTAGGCTGCGGAGCATTAGAGGGGTCCGAATGTAGTGTCCCTCCAGGAGGATGAGCAGATAAGGCCTGTGAAATACTCTGGGACAAGATAGAGGACATGGAGCCCATGGCTGCCATGATGGCACTAGACACAGAGCGCTGTAGAGCCAGTGCCTGGGCATCTCCCCCAGACTGCAGAGTGCCCTCAGGGGATGAGGGAGGGCTATTAGTATTGGGGGGGGGGGGGGGGGGGGGAAGGGATCAGAGTGAGGCATGACACTAATTGATGGCCCCAAGGAGAATAGAACAACAGGTTATAAGGAGTGCCTAATATAACAAAGGGTTAATCACCCTAAACGGCGCAGCAGTAGCGGGAGACCGGGGCAACAACAGGGTACCAGGAGTATTTAATAACAAAAAGGGTTAATCACCCAAACGGCGCAGCAGTAGCGGGACCGGGGCTCGCACCTGACGAGCCGTGAGGTGTAAGAATAATGGCCGCCGAGATCCCGCGAGAAGGCGGTAGAAAGGCTGCCGCAATCTCGCGAGAACTCGGGGCAGACGAAGGAGACGGAGCAAGATGGCCGCCGAAATCTCACGAGATCCCGCGGCCACCGAGGAATAAGGAGTAGCGCCAACAGGGTAAGTGCAGCAAGGAAGAGGGTACCGGAGCACACTAAAGATAAGAGGGGCAGGCAGAGCCGGCGCAAAGGGTGGCGAGGATAAGGGAAAAGGGGGAAAAAATGTATACAAACATTTTAAAAAGGGTTTTGAACCCAGGAATACTATATAAGGGGCCACTACCTTACCACTGAGCTATAGGCTCGCCTGAGAATACAGCCAAGCAAGGCAATAGACAATAGACACCTCAAGAGGTATCATACAGGTGTACTTATCTGGTGGCAGCAGCAAAGAAAAAGGAAGGTCCAGAGGAGGAGCTGCCTATTATAGGGGGGTTTCGGGGGTGGGACCTTGTTACCATGGTTACATGTTTTTCTTAATTTTGTAAATGTATTCTTTGCTGCTATTGGTGGACAGTAAAGAAAGGGATAGCAATAGGAGCCTCTGTGTCTTGATGTAAAACTGCTGTCATTCCCTTTGAGTATCATTGAGTATCATTGCGTCCCCCAAATTGCAGAAACCACGCGGGCAGCATCCGTGTTTTGCGGATCCGCAATTTGCAGACTGCAAAACACGGCGCGGTCGTGTGTGCAGCACACCAGGGTGAGACGTCGGCCATGGGATCCCTTAAAGATGTTATTAAAGTTTTTGTCATGACGTTGCGTTTCAGCAATGAGGGACTAGGTCCCCCTAAGTAGATGGTAGTGGTGGAACCCAGTGTAGGAATACCAGAGTGGTGTAAGGGTTGCCTATAGTGTCCCTTAGGTGTGGCTTTAGCACTTGTCACATCGCTCCTACATGGATGTCTCCTAACTCCTAAACAGGCGTTGTCGTCCACAGCGGTGCGACTAAAAGCGATAGGTGATGAAGGATGAGGGTGAAAGAACTTGAGTCCAGAATTTTATTAACGTTGAGCACAGCTTTACTTTCAATAAACATTTCTCCAACTGTTTCAGGCTTTGTCTTGGTCATCAGCAGGTTTTGGCTTAATTCTGGCAGGCCAACACATTCAGCTTTGCTACATCTGTATTAAATAGGAACTTTTCCTCTTCTGCTGTAACTTAGCTTTCTGTAGTATGACTCTGTCTTCATCTGGATCTGGATCTTTAGCTTTATCTTAATCTTTATCCAGGGAATCTTTCCTCCTGGCTCTGGAGCTCTTGATTCTCTTTCTTTGGCCTAGCAGAGCAGACGGTGCTCTGCTGGCTGGCACACAGCCTTCCCCCTTACAGGGGCTGCTCGAGACTAACTTCTGCAGGCTCGTCCAGCAGGGACTAGGGCCTGCTGCTTCCCTTTACAGGGGGTATACTACTCACAACCTCTCCCCAAGACTGACCTTCACTAACTAGCTCCTCCCTCTCTAGAAAAGGCTGGAATGGATAGAAGGTTTTATTTATTTTTATCTATTGCACTATATTGTTTTAGCACAATAAATATATTTGCATCCACATGTTCCCGAGTGAGAGTGAGAGAGAGAGAGAGTGAGAGAGAGAGTGCCTGTCGACCTTTTTAGATATTATTTATTATAGACGGGGTGAGTCAATCGGGATAGTGCCCCCTATCCTTTACGATTAGCAGGGGAGCCCCCTTATTGTATTACCCCACTTCCCATCCTGGTACTTATTGATCGTTCTCTCACTCCTATATCTGTACACCTCGTCTCCTGCTCCAAAATCTACACATCACTACATGTGTTTACTGTGTGTATTTCATGTCACCCAGCTTTCCTACACTCCAGAATGGCAGATATAGTTATACACTGCGTGCAGAATTATTAGGCAAATGAGTATTTTGACCACATCATCCTCTTTATGCATGTTGTCTTACTCCAAGCTGTATAGGCTCGAAAGCCTACTACCAATTAAGCATATTAGGTGATGTGCATCTCTGTAATGAGAAGGGGTGTGGTCTAATGACATCAACACCCTATATTAGGTGTGCATAATTATTAGGCAACTTCCTTTCCTTTGGCAAAATGGGTCAAAAGAAGGACTTGACAGGCTCAGAAAAGTCAAAAATAGTGAGATCTCTTGCAGAGGGATGCAGCACTCTTAAAATTGCAAAGCTTCTGAAGCGTGATCATCGAACAATCAAGCGTTTCATTCAAAATAGTCAACGGGGTCGCAAGAAGCGTGTGGAAAAACCAAGGCGCAAAATAACTGCCCATGAACTGAGAAAAGTCAAGCGTGCAGCTGCCAAGATGCCACTCTCCACCAGTTTGGCCATATTTCAGAGCTGCAACATCACTGGAGTGCCCAAAAGCACAAGGTGTGCAATACTCAGAGACATGGCCAAGGTAAGAAAGGCTGAAAGACGACCACCACTGAACAAGACACACAAGCTGAAACGTCAAGACTGGGCCAAGAAATATCTCAAGACTGATTTTTCTAAGGTTTTATGGACTGATGAAATGAGAGTGAGTCTTGATGGGCCAGATGGATGGGCCCGTGGCTGGATTGGTAAAGGGCAGAGAGCTCCAGTCCGACTCAGACGCCAGCAAGGTAGAGGTGGAGTACTGGTTTGGGCTGGTATCATCAAAGATGAGCTTGTGGGGCCTTTTCGGGTTGAGGATGGAGTCAAGCTCAACTCCCAGTCCTACTGCCAGTTTCTGGAAGACACCTTCTTCAAGCAGTGGTACAGGAAGAAGTCTGCATCCTTCAAGAAAAACATGATTTTCATGCAGGACAATGCTCCATCACACGCGTCCAAGTACTCCACAGCGTGGCTGGCAAGAAAGGGTATAAAAGAAGAAAATCTAATGACATGGCCTCCTTGTTCACCTGATCTGAACCCCATTGAGAACCTGTGGTCCATCATCAAATGTGAGATTTACAAGGAGGGAAAACAGTACACCTCTCTGAACAGTGTCTGGGAGGCTGTGGTTGCTGCTGCACGCAATGTTGATGGTGAACAGATCAAAACACTGACAGAATCCATGGATGGCAGGCTTTTGAGTGTCCTTGCAAAGAAAGGTGGCTATATTGGTCACTGATTTGTTTTTGTTTTGAATGTCAGAAATGTATATTTGTGAATGTTGAGATGTTATATTGGTTTCACTGGTAAAAATAAATAATTGAAATGGGTATATATTTGTTTTTTGTTAAGTTGCCTAATAATTATGCACAGTAATAGTCACCTGCACACACAGATATCCCCCTAAAATAGCTAAAACTAAAAACAAACTAAAAACTACTTCCAAAAATATTCAGCTTTGATATTAATGAGTTTTTTGGGTTCATTGAGAACATGGTTGTTGTTCAATAATAAAATTAATCCTCAAAAATACAACTTGCCTAATAATTCTGCACTCCCTGTATAGTGTTACATCTCCTGCACCTAACCAGGCATATGTGCTTCTCAGGGGTCTGGAAAAGAGACTTCTGTAGATGCTTTATTGGAAGTCTCCCACCCAGCTTTCCTATACTCCTGAATGGGAAATGTAGTTGTTCAGTGACATTTCTTTCTCCTCGATCTCTGCCTGACTAGGCAGGCTCTGGGGAAGGAGCAGCCATATTGGAGGTCACCCAGCTCTACAATATTCCTGAATGGCAAATGCACTCATTTACTGTTACATCTCCTGCCCAGGTAAATCTGCCATTCAGGGTTCTGGAAAAGCAGCAATCGCCTAAGCCACCCAGCTTTCCTATACTCCTGAATGGCAATGCTATTAATCAGTGACACGTTCTGGGTCCTGGGAAAGCTTGGTTGATCTGGAGTACTGCGCCCTCCCAGCACCTGATTGTAATTCCAGCCTCTTTAATATTTTGGGGTTTGTTTGGACGGGGCGTGCGCAGGGTACGCGCTCAGCCGCTTTGTCATCTCCCCCGGACACATGTTCCCGATGCGTCTGTTTGAACGATTTTTCTCCTCTACTAGAATTTGGCGCTTGGACGGCAACAATCGCGCCTTTGATGAGGCCACGCGGAGCGCGATGCTCGCCGCCACTTTAAAACCTATTTGTCATGTCCGCTAATGATCTGAAATGCTAACGCTTGTGTAAACAGACTAACGAGCCGCCAGCGCCTTCCCACCGGGGTCACATAATTATTCACATGGTAATGTAAACTGCCAGCGAGCCGGCCTCCGAAATATGGAACACGCTGTGTCGAGCCGCCAACCGCAGCCCCAAATAATACTGACTAATCATCCGCAAATAAACTGCACAGCGCCCCGGGGAAATGATTAAATCCATCCGTGGGGCAGAACCAGGTGCTCGTAACAACAGACTGTAGAGTGTGTTACATGGAAATGGTGGGACGTCAGGTCTTATGCTCCAGTCACATCCAAAGCTGCATTCACAGTTCTGTCTGCTTTCCTTAAGGATCTCATTATCCTGGACCATGCATCTCATCTCTACTGTCCCGGCTAGACATTGTGTCCTAGTTGTATCTGCATAGATTGGTTTTGCTCAGGATCTTGAGCATTGGCTTCAAGGCTTATACTCCAGTAACATCTAAAGCTGCGTTCAAAATTCTGCTAGAGTCCTGAAGGGTCTCTGCAATATCTCTTCTCTGCTGCTCCTGCTGGGCACAGCTATCCTAGTTCAATCTGCATGTAGTGTCTTGCATGGAATTCAAGCTACATTGTGTCTTATACTCCAGTCACATCCAAAGCTGCACTGCCTTCCTAAAGGATTTCTGTTTGCAGGATCAGGCATCTCATCTCTACTGCCCTAGCTAGAGATGGTTGGCTGGATGGTCAGTTTATCTGGATCTTGAGCTAGGTCATCCAGGCTTATACTCCAGTAACATCTAAAGCTTCAAAATTCTGATTGCTTTCTGAAGGGTCTCCATTTGCAAGATCTGCTCTCTACCGTCCCTGCTGGACACAGTTGTCCTAGGTAAATCTGCATATAGTATCTTGCATGGAACTCAAGCTACATCATATGTTATACTCTAGTCACATTCAAAGTTGCATTCAGAATTCTGCTGTTTCCTAAAAGTCTGCAGATTGGAGGACTGCGCATCTCATCTCACATCCTTGTCCAAGTTATATTTGCATAGAATGATTTTGATCAGCTTGTACCGATCTTCAGCTGGATCAGGTTTTAAGCTCCAGTAACATCTAAAGCTGCATTCAAAATTCTGTTTCCCGAATTCTTTCAGTTTGCAAGACACACATCTCCTCTCTGCTCTCCCTGCTAGACATGAAGTCATAGTCAAATTTGCATAGATTTTTTATTTATTTTTTGCTCATCCTATATGGATCTTGAGCTAGTACACAAAGTCTAACACTCTAGTAACACCTAAAGCTGCATCCACTATTCCACTTGCTTCCTGTAGGGTCTTTGTTTGCAAGATCTCTTGCTCTACTACCCCTGATGGGTACAGCTATCCTAATTAAATCTATATACCTGTAGTGTATATTATGCTCCAGTCACATTCAAAGCTGCATTAACAGTTCTATAAGATTTTCAGATTGGAGGACTGCACATCTGATCTCCACTGCCCCTGCTAGCCATGGTTGTGCTAGTCAAATGTGCATAGATTGGTTTTGCTCTGCTTATAAGGATCCTGAGCTACTACATCAAGTATTATACTCCAGTAACATCTAAAGCTGCATTCAAAAATGTGCTTTCTTCCTTAAGGGTCTTATTTGCAAGATCTCCTCTCTACTGCCCCTGCTGGGCACCACTGTCCTGCTAAATGTGCATAAAATTGTACCTTGCATGAAACTGAAGCCACGGCATGTCTTCGTTTCCGATCACATCTAAAGCTGCATTTACATTTCTGAGTCCCGGATGCTCTGAGCTCATGATACCGCTCTGTTTAGCCGACGTCTGCACATATCATTTGGGGCACGGCTGTTCTAGTTAACTTTATGCATTGTATACTCCAGTTACATCCAAAGCTGCATTCACAATTCAGCTGTTTTCTAAAGGTTTGCAGGATTGCAAGGCCCCACATCTCATCTCTGCCGCCTCGGCTAGACATGGTTGTCCAAGTCAAATCTGCATAATTTGGTTTTGCTCAACTTATATGGATCATACATCAAGCCCCCAGTATACTCCAGTAGCATCTAAAGCTGCATTCAAAATTCTGCTTGTTTTGCAAAATCTCTTCCCTACTGCCCCTAGTGGCTACATTTGGCTGATTTAAATCTGCATAAAGTTTCTGAGATGGAACTGAAGCCTCCTTATATTAGTCTCCAGCCACATCCAAAGCTGCATTTATGATACTGTTTCCAAGAGGCTCTCTAGGCTGTACACCGCCTTTACTGAGTCCGTGTCTGCATATAATAGGGCATGGCTACTTGAGATAACTGTGCATGTAGTGTCATACAGAACTTGAACTATATCATGGCTTATACTCCAGTCACATCCAAAGCTGCTTTAGCCATTCTTACTCCCACTTTGCATCTCCCCTCGGCTGCCCCTGCTGTGTCAGTGTTTTTCCATAAAGATTTAGACATGAGTAATTGTCCTTATTTTGTATGGAACCTGAATTGTTTTAGATCTACTCCAGTCACATTCAAAGCTGCATTTACATTTCTGTTTCCTGAAGGCTCTCCACTTCATTCATGGGCTTTTCCTCTAGAGTTTATGTCCTAGATTCCAGCCTCCCTTACAAACAGCACATTGCCAGCTAGAACACAACTGAACAAACAGCATCCTATATCCGAGCTTCCTGGACCTGCTTGGGCAAGAAATGGTGCAGGGAAAGGGTCAGGATACTGAGGATAGCTGCAGCCGCCCCTCTATGTTTATGTTTTGAGCCTCTACTCTGAGGACCCCATCAAACAGCTCCCCATATCTCAGTTTTCTCTCAGTGTGAGATGGGGGAAGCGGGGTATAGAGGGTCACTGGGGTCGCGCCCCTCTCAGGCTATGAGTGGATTTAGGTTTAGAGCAAAGCTCCACTTTTCACACATTTCCTGTTAAAGCCGAACTCCACTATTACCATAGAGTGTGTGGTCCATGACGCTGAGATATGGGGGGCTGTTTGTTGGGGTCTTTACACTGTAGAGGCTGCAGTTAGTCTCTATATCTCTTTCCAAATCCCATATTTACTCCCATGGTTACAGGAAGCTGAGATATGGGGGGCTGTTTGTTGAGTTCTCGGCAGAGTTATTCTAGCAGTCAATGTGAGGCCAAACTCCACTCCAGGACTTTAGGGGTAACTGCGATCAACCTCTTGTCACAATCATAGTCCTGGAAGCTAAGATATGGGGGGCTGTTTGTTGCACCCTCAGTTTGTGCTTTGCTTGTAATTTGCTGAAATCTCTCCTTGATAGAAAGGAAAATTTTGGGTGTTCCCTTCATACCACAGGCATCACCGTATGAGGGCCCCAGCAAACAGCTCCTTGTATCTCAGCTTCCAGGATCCCTGTGTTTGTGAGATTGGGAGATACTTTTGGGTGTGATTTGTCCCCCTGTTTCATTCCGGTAGAGGTGTCATTCCTCGTGTTCATGCCCTCCATTTACTTCCCCAAATCAGAACCAGCTCGAAGATCCCCCAATGCGGTGTGAGGGGCTGTGGGGGGAGCTCCCTGGGGCCCGGTGTGAGGGCCTGCGGTGCATGATGTGTGGGGGCGGGGGCTCCCCGGCGCATAGTGTTGGGGGGTGTTGGCGGAGCCTGGTGTGGGGGGCTGTGGGGCCCGGTGTAGGGGTGATGCGGGGCCCAGTGTGAGGGGCTGCGGTGCATGATGTAGGGGACTGTGGGGCCCGGTGTGTGTGTGGGGGGGGGGGGGGGGGCTGCGGGGCATGGTTTTTTTTTTGGGGGGGGGCACCCCGGCACCCAGTGTGAAGGGCTGCAGTGCATAGTTTTGAGGGAGGGTGGCAGAGCCTGGTGTGGGGGAACTGCGGGGGCCCAGTGTGGGGGACTACAGGGCCGGGTTTGGGGGTCTGTGGGGCCCAGTGTGAAGTGAAGCTCCCTAGGGCCCGGTGTGGGGGGGCTGCGGTGCATGGTGTGGGGGGCTGTGGGGGGGAAGCTCTCTGGGGCTGGTGGGGGGGGGGTGGGAGCTGTGGGGCATGGTGTGGGGGGAGGCTCCCTGGCGCAAAGTGTTGAGGGGTGGTGGCAAAGCCTGGCGTGGGGGGGCTGTGAGGGGCTGCGGGGGGGACTGTGGTGCCCATTGTGGGGGGGCTGCGGGGCCCAGTGTGAGGGCTGCAGGGCAAGGTGGGGGGGAAGCTCCCTGGAGCCTGGCATGAGGGGCTGATGTGGGGGACTGTGGGGCCCAGTGTGGGGGGAGCTCCTTGGGGCCCAGTGTGGGGGACTGTGGGGCTGTGGTGCATGGTGTGTGTGGCGGGGTGCTCCCCGGCACCCAGTGTGAGGGGCTGCGGTGCATAGTGTTGGGGGGCGGTGGCAGAGCCTGGTGTGAAGGGCTGCGCGGGGTTCAAACGCCTGGTGTGCGGGGGAGGGGGGGGGGGGGTCTGGGGGGCTCGGTGTGGGGGGCTGCGGCGGTGCTGGTGACCTCACCATTTTCTGCACTAGCTGTAGGAAGACCCTCACTGTTTAGTCTGGGGGCCACTTATTACCACATTCTTGTCCCGGGGCCAGGACTCATTACAGTGTATAATGATGCCCCTTATATGAGCGGGAGATGTGGGGGGTTATTAATCTCCGCTCGCTATTTGTAACGCGAGATTATTATGATGGGAGTTATAGTGATTATAGTCGGATTCTGCTCCCCTGAGCCCCGGACTAATTAGACTAATGCTGTAACGAGGAGGAGGAGGAGGAGGAGGAGGAGGAGGAGGGATAAATGGTTCTAAACTGCGACCACCGGATCTCATCATGGAGACCGATGTATATGTGTGTGTTGTATTTACAGTATGTATGCACTGAGTGTATATACATGTATGTACTGTAAATGTAGGTGAGTATATATACTATATATGTCTTTATGTATATACTGTATATGTCTGTACCAGTGATTCTGGTAAGATACAGGGGCGTCTCACACTATATGGGGTATATTTTGCACTGCAGAAACAAATGAAGAGGGAGCTCATAATACCAAAAGTATATAAATTTTATTAAAGCATGTTAAAAATACCAAAAAAAGAGTAAGGTAAGTACATAAGATGCCGTGAGGCAAGGTGATGAGAGCGGAGAACAGAAAGAGCGCCACCCTGGGTCTCGTTGCACACGGTCTTTCCAGGTAAGCTTTGGTCCTCTATTGCCCCCCGCTGGCTGTGTGGTCATTTTTTGTCCACTTGCACTTTGCTTTCTATGCAACATACTTTCACCTTTATGCGTTTGCATCTGTTGCCAGTGGGGGTGCATGAGTTGACCTTGCTCTACCTGATATCATATGGTTTTATCATCTATTTACCCATTTCATGGGTTGGGCACTGTACCCAATATTTTCCATTCCCATGTTATATATCACTATATACTACATTTTTCCATCTCTATATCCGTGTGTTTTTCTTCCCAGGGTGGCGCTCTTTCTGTTCTCCGCTCTCATCACCTTGCCTCACGGCATCTTATGTACTTACCTTACTCTTTTTTTGGTATTTTTAACATGCTTTAATAAAATTTATATACTTTTGGTATTATGAGCTCCCTCTTCATTTGTTTCTGCTGTTTCACTCGGGAGCTTTTACCGAGTTATACTTTAGGTGTATCCCCTGTTGCCATTTTGGGTGGGCACTGTTCCTCACTCGCCCTGGGGATACCCTGGGTCATTTTTGTTTATCTGATATATTTAGCACTGGATGGGGGCGGTTATACATTCCAGGGCCCCTGAGGTTTAGATTGGCTCTTTATGGGGCATTTGGGGATGAAAACATTTGGAATAATACAGTGAATCGGTTGGGGGGGGGGGGGGGGATCTCTGAACTTTGGTTACAATAATCTTTTCAATCCAATAAGCTGCAGATCTGGATTTCAAAAAGAGAAATGCTGCTGCAAGTGCAGCGGGCCGCCCCTGGGGCCCTAAAGATGACCCGAGTACCCAGGTGTAGGAATAGCTGAGTGGTATAGGGTGGCCTAAAATGTCCCTTTATGTTGAGTGCAAGTGTCACGGTGCTCCTACCTGGATACAGCTGGAACCCCAGGCACTGGCTCCGATGCAGACAAATAGGGGGAATAATTGAGTGATTAAGGAAGAAATTGAGTCCAGACCTTGTGATGAAGTTGAATAGCAGCTTTTCTTTCAGTAAACGTTCTCCAAAACGGTTTACAGACTTTGTCTTGGTCCCTGCAGGCTTTAGCATTAAACTCTGGCAGGCAAACTCAACTCTGCTACATCTGTTGCTCTCTGGCTCTGTTGTACTGACAGGCTGACTGTATAACTTAGCTTCTTCTTTATGCTGCACAACTTCTTCATTGTAGTCTGTCTCTCGATTAGGTCAGGGAACTCTTCTTCTGGCTCCAGAGGCTCAAGGCTGTGGCCTCCATGTCCAGCAAAGCTGAGGGTGCTCTAGCTGGCTTGGCTCAGCTTGTCTTGGCTTGGGCACATCTAACAGAGATGTGCCCAGCTGCACACCCTTCCCCTAGCTGGGGGTGCACTAGACTGCAACTAAACTTGGACCCACCCTTCCTGCAGGAAATGGGACTCGTCCACTCCTCCAGAGGGGGGTTAGAATAGAATGGAAAGCTCCATTCTATGTAATTACAGCTCTGCCATATTTGCTGCCTCCTGCTGGTGAACCAGGCACATTACACGTGAACATAACAGTTGCGAAATAGGAAATGCACAGTGTTTGGACCTGAAATAAATACACATGATGACATGAGGTTAACCAGTAAAGACAGTAGCGGGGTGCAGAAATGGTAATGCCACTCTGGGGCGTTACACAAGGAGCGATTACTGTGATCAGAAATCCTCTGTGCTGCTGGGAGGCTCTCCCCCTTCCATTTTGTAAACTGTGCCCTCCCACAGCATCAGAACACTTCTCTGCTGACATGCTCTGTGCTGCTGGGAGGCTCTCCTCCTTCCACTAGGTAAACTGTAACCTCCCACAGCATCCAAACAATTCTCTGCTGAAATCCTCTGTGCTGCTGGGAGGATGTGTAAAGCCCTGTTCACACATGGAATGCCATAGAATCTGTGTCAGGAATCCCAGTCTAACCGTTGGATTCCCGCTGCGGATTTGTCATGATTTCTTGGTCGTTTTTTTACATCAATGAGTACAAAAAAAATTGATTTGCCGCAGTTTTTACGTAGATTCTGTGCAGATCGTTCCCTGACACTGTATGGCCGGCAGAACACTCCATATAGCTCATGGCGAGCGGGGAATGGCAGGGGGGCTGACATGTACACTCCGCTGGATTACTGCCAGGCCCAACCTCCCCTGGCGAAGCGTCTGCTTCTCCTCAGGTGCGGGTTTGTGACATGAGCGGACGCTGCACAATCTGTTTCCTTTAACCCCAAAAAAACTTTGTTCAGGCGCAGTGATGCATTGTGGGTAATAGCGCAGTACAGGGGGGTATACCGGTGATGTATTGTGGGTAATAGCGCAGTACAGGGGGGTATACCGGTGATGTATTGTGGGTAATAGCGCAGTACAGGGGGGTATACCGGTGATGTATTGTGGGTAATAGCGCAGTACAGGGGGGTATACCGGTGATGTATTGTGGGTAATAGCGCAGTACAGGGGGGTATACCGGTGATGTATTGTGGGTAATAGCGCAGTACAGGGGGGTATACCGGTGATGTATTGTGGGTAATAGCGCAGTACAGGGGGGTATACCGGTGATGTATTGTGGGTAATAGCGCAGTACAGGGGGGTATACCGGTGATGTATTGTGGGTAATAGCGCAGTACAGGGGGGTATACCGGTGATGTATTGTGGGTAATAGCGCAGTACAGGGGGGTATACCGGTGATGTATTGTGGGTAATAGCGCAGTACAGGGGGGTATACCGGTGATGTATTGTGGGTAATAGCGCAGTACAGGGGGGTATACCGGTGATGTATTGTGGGTAATAGCGCAGTACAGGGGGGTATACCGGTGATGTATTGTGGGTAATAGCGCAGTACAGGGGGGTATACCTGTGATGCATTGTGGGTAATAGCGCAGTACAGGGGGGTATACCGGTGATGTATTGTGGGTAATAGCGCAGTACAGGGGGGTATACCGGTGATGTATTGTGGGTAATAGTGCAGTACAGAGGGGTATACCGGTGATGTATTGTGGGTAATAGCGCAGTACAGGGGGGTATACCGGTGATGTATTGTGGGTAATAGCGCAGTACAGGGGGGTATACCGGTGATGTATTGTTGGTAATAGTGCAGTACAGGGGGGTATACCGGTGATGTATTGTGGGTAATAGCGCAGTACAGGGGGGTATACCGGTGATGTATTGTTGGTAATAGCGCAGTACATGGGGGTATACCGGTGATGTATTGTTGGTAATAGCGCAGTACAGGGGGGTATACCGGTGATGTATTGTGGGTAATAGCGCAGTACAGGGGGGTATACCGGTGATGTATTGTTGGTAATAGCGCAGTACAGGGGGGTATACCGGTGATGTATTGTTGGTAATAGAGCAGTACAGGGGGGTATACCGGTGATGTATTGTTGGTAATAGTGCAGTACAGGGGGGTATACCGGTGATGTATTGTTGGTAATAGCGCAGTACAGGGGGGTATACCGGTGATGTATTGTTGGTAATAGCGCAGTACAGGGGGGTATACCAGTGATGTATTGTTGGTAATAGTGCAGTACAGGGGGGTATACCAGTGATGTATTGTTGGTAATAGCGCAGTACAGGGGGGTATACCGGTGATGTATTGTGGGTAATAGAGCAGTACAGGGGGGTATACCTGTGATGCATTGTGGGTAATAGCGCAGTACAGGGGGGTATACCGGTGATGTATTGTTGGTAATAGCGCAGTACAGGGGGGTATACCAGTGATGTATTGTTGGTAATAGCGCAGTACAGGGGGGTATACCAGTGATGTATTGTTGGTAATAGTGCAGTACAGGGGGGTATACCAGTGATGTATTGTTGGTAATAGCGCAGTACAGGGGGGTATACCAGTGATGTATTGTTGGTAATAGTGCAGTACAGGGGGGTATACCAGTGATGTATTGTTGGTAATAGTGCAGTACAGGGGGGTATACCAGTGATGTATTGTGGGTAATAGCGCATGATAGGGTTATTGGGGAAGTCCACTCGGGTCCCTCATACCCCATCCTATCCCTAACACTCAACCAGCCCCACCCCCTTAAACTCACCAATAAAGACACTGAGGCAGGTAACTGGAATTAAATGGCCACAGCAGCCTTTTATTAACATAACATAACATTAAAACATGTACATCATGAACCCGACGAAGGAGGTCCTGGAAGCCCTAGTTACACTCCAAAAAACACCCGGGTAAGTACAACTTGCCTCCAGCTGCGCCACACCAGCTCGGAGACCCCCGAGTGTTGTATCCCCTTTAAACCGCCCGATTACCAAAACCTGGGAGTCCAGCCCCACCAATTGAGGCCCTCCCATCCACAAAACACCAAGTCATAGCCCAGCTTCCAGGACCTCCTACCGCCACAGACGCGCAACTTGACCCCAACTACCTCAAGCTTGCGCGCCCCTCCACACCTCCAATGCTCGTTTAATCCCGCCCTGCAGACCCAGGGCCCACAAATCCACGCCCACCGCATTAAAGTGAACCCCGTCCGCTCTCCAATACGCCCCCTCCCCCGACTCCAGATCAAAATGCCTCACTACCACCGAACCGTTCCGGGCCACAAACTTACCTACCGCCCTATTCACCTTAATACGAGCCCTATTGATCCGTTCCACCGAACGCGCCTCCCGCCAACTCTTCCTCGGGACAATATCTGACCACACTACCACCAACCCCGGGAACAAAGCCCACAACCTCAGTAAATCAAATTTAATGTCCCTTATCAACTCTCTCACCGGCTTCACCCCCAAATCGTTACCACCTGCATGCACGACCAATACATTCGGGGGACGATCCAGCTGAACGAAACGATGCACTTCCCTCAAAACCCCGCCCCACAGCATACCTCGATAGCCCATCCACCGGACGGCCGCAACATCCCTGCCAATACCCAACTGCCGCCCGTTAGGCCTCACGTCCGCCCGTATCGCCCCCCAGAAAACAAAGGAATGGCCGATAATCCACACCAACGCCGGCGAATGTCCTAAAATACAAAAGAAACAATCAACATCAGAGAGCAAGCCCTAACCACAACCCATCAAACTTCCCCAAGCCGCACGTATGAGCGGAACCTATCAGATTCCCACCGCCCAATCCTCCGAATCACCTCATCACTCACACCCCTCCGCGCAGCCTCCGTGGCTGCCCCAATCCTGAAAGAGTGACCCGTGTAATACCCTGGGTCCACCCCCAGGTTCCGCAAACACTTCTTCAACACAGCCAAGAACTGAAACCGGGACAAAAATGCCCCATTCTCATGCCTAAGCAAAGGGGCACCCGTCCCCCGCAACCCCGCACCGTACTCCCGCAAACAAACCACCGGGCACATAGTACAGCCCGGAACCGAAAACAAACAGACACAACGACTCCGCCCTTCCTGATCTGTCTTTGACACCCTCAGCCGAATCACCACCCGATCTGGGAACACATCCACATCATCGTCCCGCAACCCTCCAGCACAGCGAACACTCCCACTCACCAGCTCCCCCAACCGAAATGCCCCAAAAAATGCCAGCGAATATGCAGCCTTAAACAAACAAACCTCGCTCCCTGAGCTGCAAACCAACTCCACCTGCACCCCCAGCCTCAGCAACAAGTCAAAAGACACCGGCCGACGCCGATCCTCCGACCTCCACCCCCTCCGCCAGCCCTTTAACACCTGACGAACCACAAAAGCTTTGGTACAGTCCACCAACCCCCGCACCCGAAACCCAAACGCCAGACCCGCCATGCACTTGTTAATCCTCGCCACCGACCAACCCTCCTCCTTCTTCCACCCCAGGAACAACACTAAAGGAACCTCACCAGCAGTACACACCCAGACCCAACATACCACACCACTCCCCCCAAGCAACCCATGCAGCCTCATACGCCGCCCACGTACCAGCCGACAGGGACGCCCTGAACAGCCTGCTCACCGTACCTCCAATATCTCCCACAACAACCCCGGGCACTCCATCCCGACGACGTCCGCGTCCGGCGCCAACTGCCGAAAACGATCCCACTGCGAACGAGAAAGAGCATCCGCAACACCATTAGACACACCCGGCACATGTACCGCCACTGCCCAAACATTCAATGACAAACAACTCAAAACCATATGCTGCAACAACTTTACAACCTGCGGAGATGAAGCCGACAACTGATTAATTGCCTGCACCACCCCCAAGTTGTCACAATGAAAACGCACCTTTTTATTCCTAAACTTGTCCCCCCACAACTCCAACGCCAACACAATGGGAAACAATTCCAACAACGCAACGTTCTTGACCCAACCCCTCTCCACCCACCATGAAGGCCAGCGATCCGCACACCACTGCCCGTTACAATAGACCCCAAAACCAACCCCCCCAGCCGCATCCGAAAAAAGGTCAAAATCCACACTATCCACCGCGTCCCCCAAAACCAACGCCCTCCCATTGAAATCCTCCAAAAACCGAGCCCACACCACCAAATCCCCCCTCAACTCCTTCCCCAAACGAATAAAATGATGCGGAGCAGTCACTCCCGCGGTCGCCGCCGCCAACCGCCTGCAAAATATACGCCCCATGGGCATAATCCGACACGCAAAATTTAATTTACCTAGTAATGACTGCAAATCACGCAATCGAATCTTAACTAACCGGCTTGCCCCGGCCACCACTGTACGTAAATCCACCAACTTGTCTTCCGGCAACCTACACTCCATAGCCACCGTATCCAACATAATCCCCAGAAAACTAAGCTCAGTAGTGGGCCCCACCGTTTTACCTTCCGCCAAAGGAACCCCAAAAGACGCAAACACCGATTGCAACGTAGCAAGCAACACCGCACAAACCCGAGAATCCGCCGGACCCAAACACAAAAAATCATCCAAATAATGAATGACCGACACACTCCCTGCCACCTCCTTCACCACCCACTCCAGAAAACAACTAAACGTCTCAAAGTACGCGCAGGACAGGGAGCAACCCATCGGCAAGCACCTGTCCACATAAAAACCCCCCTCCCAAAAACACCCCAACAAATGCAGGCTATCTGGATGCACCGGAAGCAGCCGAAACGCCGCTTCGATATCCGTTTTTGCCAGCAAGGTCCTCGGCCCCAACCTCCGAACCCACTCCACAGCCGCATCAAACGAGGTATAGACCACCGAACATAATTCGGGGTCAATGCCCTCATTGACCGACGCCCCCTTTGGGTATGACAGGTGATGAATCAACCGAAACTTGTTCGGTTCTTTCTTCGGAACCACCCCCAAAGGTGAAACCCTAAAATTAGGCAAAGGCGGCTCTGAAAACGGGCCATCCATCCTCCCCAACCCCACCTCCTTTGCCAATTTCTCCGCCACCACCCCCGGATGATCCCCCGCCGAGCGCAAATTCCGCCCCACGAAAGGGGCCGGTCCCGGATCCGACGGGATCCTAAAACCCAAACTAAAACCTTCCCACAACAACTGCACCGCAACCCGATTCGTGTACCTATCTAGAAACGGCAACATCTTTTCCACCCGCACCGGTGTCCTGCCCTTTTCCACCATTCCCCCCCCCCCTGAAACACCGTGTCCTCCCCCACAGTTGGTACACTCGTGCTTGAATTTGCACTTAGCACCGAACTTATAGGTTCCCTCATTAAAGAGGAAACACAGCCCCTTTGCCATTGCTGTCGCCGCACCTGATGTTCCAGCCCCGGAACCCCCATCCCCCCGAAAGGACTGCCCCTGCCGCCCGTTGCAGTCACTTGCATCCATAACCCTATATCCTTATGGTCCCACCTCATAGATGGGCGGACCGCTTTTCTCTGCCTAAATTGTTCATCGTACCGGAGCCACCCCACACCCCCATACACCCGGTACGCTTCCCCAATCGCATCCATGTAGCAAAATAGCGCCGAGCAACACTCCGGCGCCCCCTCCCCAATCACACTAGCCAGTATCGCAAAAGCCTGCAACCAATTAGAGAACGTGCGCGGAATCAAGCGATACCGCCGCTTCTCATCCTCATCCTTCTTCCCCTCCTCGCGACGTGCCCTATCCAGATTAAACCGTTCCAGCGGCAACACTGAGAAAATCTCAATATACTCCCCCCTCCAAATCCTCTCTTTCACCTCTTGCTTCAAATGCGCCCCCAGGGGGCCCTCGAAACAGACATAAACCTCCCCCTGCGCCGCATCATCCACCTTGCGCCTCTCCTCCTCCCCACCGGCCTGCGTCTGCACCGAAACTGCCTCGCTCACCCGACCCGCCGCCACCGGAATCCCCCCGCCATCCCCGCACGACCCCTGAGAAGCCACCTGCCCCCCCCACGCCGGTAACGGAGACACCCCTGACCCCCCCAAACCAGCCACCCATCCCGCCAGACTCCCTAACAGCTGGCTAAGGCCCCCAATCAACTCTCCCTGACCTCCCCCAACCCCTACACCCCCTTGAACCCCTACCACAGTCTGCAAAGAATTCCCCATGGTCCTACCTAGCTGCCCGGGCGCTGTGAACCCCGCAGCCGTGGGTCCGGAATCCTGATGTTCCATCCTCTACGAAGAGACGTCATCACACGGCACCTCCACGGAACAGGAACCCCGCACCCCAGCCTCCAAGCTGCTGGGTGCGCCGGAAGATGGTGAAGATGAGGCAAGCAGCTCCTCAGCACGACCGCTCTTCACTGGGCCCGCGTCATCCCACTCAGAGGCCAAAGGCCTGGGCCTCCTGTGGCCAGACACCACTCGCCCAGCCTCGTTTCTGACACTTGTGCCGCTCCCCCGTCGCGCAGGCCTCCCCACCCCCCTGGAGGGGGGGGACCCCGCAGGCCCTGGTCCGGATCCCACGTCGCTAGCAGGGGAAGGCAGGGGGAGGGAACCCCTGCCCTGCACAGGACTCCGCCGTACTGCAGGATTCCTCCCACGCCGGGAGGATGATGCCGAGGGTCTGCTACCTCCTCCCCGGCGCGGAGGGTCCCTGGAGGGGCTCCCAATCCGGCGCCGAGTCCGTGGGGTGTCGCTCGGGCTAAGGCGCGCCGGCGGCCGTACCCGCCGCGGCCGTCTGCCCTCCGGCGGAGCGCTGGCTGTGCCCGCCGCCTCCCCACTCAGCAGGCTGGATACCTGCGCTTCCAGCCACTCCGGGCCCTGCTCCTCTGCTACCGCCCGCAGTCTCTCCAGCATAGCTTCCATCTCTGGCGTGCGCACTGCAGCTTAGCTTGTTCCAACTAAAGATGGCGCCGGATAGCCCTTGGCGCCACCCTTATAAACCTTAAGCTCCGCCCCTCCTCCTCGGCTGCTTCCTCCCACCATTTTAACCCCTACCTCACCTCACCAGGCCTCACTCATCTACCCAATGTCCCCTCGCTCCCCAAAACCTATCATGGCAGCCTCCCCTAAAGGCTGTCGCCCCCCAGTACAGCTGCACTGTACAGGGGGGTATACCGGTGATGTATTGTGGGTAATAGCACAGTACAGGGGGGTATACCGGTGATGTATTGTGGGTAATAGCGCAGTACAGGGAGGTATACCGGTGATGTATTGTGGGTAATATCGCAGTACTGGGGGGTATACCGGTGATGTATTGTGGGTAATAGCGCAGTACAGGGGGGGTATACCGGTGATGCATTGTGGGTAATAGCGCAGTACAGAGGGGTATACCGGTGATGTATTGTGGGTAATAGCGCAGTACTGGGGGGTATACCGGTGATGTATTGTGGGTAATAGCGCAGTACAGGGGGGTATACCGGTGATGTATTGTGGGTAATAGCGCAGTACAGGGGGGTATACCGGTGATGCATTGTGGGTAATAGCACAGTACAAGGGGGTATACCGGTGATGTATTGTGGGTAATAGCGCAGTACAGGGGAGTATACCGGTGATGTATTGTGGGTAATAGCGCAGTACAGGCGGGTATACCGGTGATGTATTCTGGGTAATAGCGCAGTACAGGGGGGTATACCGGTGATGTATTGTGGGTAATAGCGCAGTACAGGGGGGTATACCGGTGATGCATTGTGGGTAATAGCGCAGTACAGGGGGGTATACCGGTGATGCATTGTGGGTAATAGCGCAGTACAGGGGGGTATACCGGTGATGTATTGTGGGTAATAGCGCAGTACTGGGGGGTATACCGGTGATGTATTGTGGGTAATAGCGCAGTACAGGGGGGTATACCGGTGATGTATTGTGGGTAATAGCGCAGTACAGGGGGGTATACCGGTGATGCATTGTGGGTAATAGCGCAGTACAAGGGGGTATACCGGTGATGTATTGTGGGTAATAGCGCAGTACAGGGGGGTATACCGGTGATGTATTGTGGGTAATAGCGCAGTACAGGGGGGTATACCGGTGATGCATTGTGGGTAATAGCGCAGTACAGGGGGGTATACCGGTGATGCATTGTGGGTAATAGCGCAGTACAGGGGGGTATACCGGTGATGCATTGTGGGTAATAGCGCAGTACAGGGGGGTATACCGGTGATGCATTGTGGGTAATAGCGCAGTACAGGGGGGTATACCGGTGATGTATTGTGGGTAATAGCGCAGTACAGGGGGGTATACCGGTGATGCATTGTGGGTAATAGCGCAGTACAGGGGGGTATACCGGTGATGTATTGTGGGTAATAGCGCAGTACAGGGGGGTATACCGGTGATGCATTGTGGGTAATAGCGCAGTACAGGGGGGTATACCGGTGATGTATTGTGGGTAATAGCGCAGTACAGGGGGGTATACCGGTGATGTATTGTGGGTAATAGCGCAGTACAGGGGAGTATACCGGTGATGCATTGTGGGTAATAGCGCAGTACAGGGGGGTATACCGGTGATGTATTGTGGGTAATAGCGCAGTACAGGGGGGTATACCGGTGATGTATTGTGGGTAATAGCGCAGTACAGGGGGGTATACCGGTGATGCATTGTGGGTAATAGCGCAGTACAGGGGGGTATACCGGTGATGTATTGTGGGTAATAGCGCAGTACAGGGGGGTATACCGGTGATGTATTGTGGGTAATAGCGCAGTACAGGGGAGTATACCGGTGATGCATTGTGGGTAATAGCGCAGTACAGGGGGGTATACCGGTGATGTATTGTGGGTAATAGCGCAGTACAGGGGGGTATACCGGTGATGCATTGTGGGTAATAGTGCAGTACAGGGGGGTATACTGGTGATGTATTGTGGGTAATAGCGCAGTACAGGGGGGTATACCGGTGATGCATTGTGGGTAATAGCGCAGTACAGGGGGGTATACCAGTGATGTATTGTGGGTAATAGCGCAGTACAGGGGGGTATACCGGTGATGCATTGTGGGTAATAGCGCAGTACAGGGGGTATACCGGTGATGTATTGTGGGTAATAGCGCAGTACAGGGGGGTATACCGGTGATGTATTGTGGGTAATAGCGCAGTACAGGGGGGTATACCGGTGATGCATTGTGGGTAATAGCGCAGTACAGGGGGGTATACTGGTGATGTATTGTGGGTAATAGCGCAGTACAGGGGGGTATACCGGTGATGTATTGTGGGTAATAGCGCAGTACAGGGGGGTATACCGGTGATGCATTGTGGATAATAGCGCAGTACAGGGGGGTATACCGGTGATGCATTGTGGGTAATAGCGCAGTACAGGGGGGTATACCGGCGATGTATTGTGGGTAATAGCGCAGTACAGGGGGGTATACCGGTGATGCATTGTGGGTAATAGCGCAGTACAGGGGGGTATACCGGTGATGTATTCTGGGTAATAGCGCAGTACAGGGGGGTATACCGGTGATGTATTGTGGGTAATAGCGCAGTACAGGGGTGTATACCGGTGATGCATTGTGGGTAATAGCGCAGTACAGGGGGGTATACCGGTGATGCATTGTGGGTAATAGCCCAGTACAGGGGGGTATACCGGTGATGTATTGTGGGTAATAGCGCAATACAGGGGGGTATACCGGTGATGTATTGTGGGTAATAGCGCAGTACAGGGGGGTATACCGGTGATGCATTGTGGGTAATAGTGCAGTACAGGGGGGTATACAGGTGATGTATTGTGGGTAATAGCGCAGTACAGGGGGGTATACCGGTGATGCATTGTGGGTAATAGCGCAGTACTGGGGGGTATACCGGTGATGTATTGTGGGTAATAGCGCAGTACAGGGGGGTATACCGGTGATGTATTGTGGGTAATATCGCAGTACTGGGGGGTATACCGGTGATGTATTGTGGGTAATAACGAAGTACAGGGGGGTATACCGGTGATGTATTGTGGGTAATAGCGCAGTACAGGGGGGTATACCGGTGATGTATTGTGGGTAATATCGCAGTACAGGGGGGTATACCGGTGATGTATTGTGGGTAATAGCGAAGTACAGGGGGGTATACCGGTGATGTACTGTGGGTAATAGCGCAGTACAGGGGGGTATACCGGTGATGCATTGTGGGTAATAGCGCAGTACAGGGGGGTATACCGGTGATGCATTGTGGGTAATAGCGCAGTACAGGGGGGTATACCGGTGATGTATTGTGGGTAATAGCGCAGTACAGGGGGGTATACCGGTGATGCATTGTGGGTAATAGCGCAGTACAGGGGGGTATACCGGTGATGCATTGTGGGTAATAGCGCAGTACAGGGGGGTATACCGGTGATGTATTGTGGATAATAGCGCAGTACAGGGGGGTATACCGGTGATGCATTGTGGGTAATAGCGCAGTACAGGGGGGTATACAGGTGATGCATTGTGGGTAATAGCGCAGTACAGGGGGGTATACTGGTGATGCATTGTGGGTAATAGCGCAGTACAGGGGGGTATACCGGTGATGTATTGTGGGTAATAGCGCAGTACAGGGGGTTATACCGGTGATGCATTGTGGGTAATAGCGCAGTACTGGGGGGTATACCGGTGATGCATTGTGGGTAATAGCGCAGTACAGGGGTGTATACCGGTGATGCATTGTGGGTAATAGCGCAGTACAGGGGGGTATACCGGTGATGCATTGTGGGTAATAGCGCAGTACAGGGGGTATACCGGTGATGTATTGTGGGTAATAGCGCAGTACAGGGGTGTATACCGGTGATGCATTGTGGGTAATAGCGCAGTACAGGGGGGTATACCGGTGATGCATTGTGGGTAATAGCGCAGTACAGGGGGGTATACCGGTGATGTATTGTGGGTAATAGCGCAGTACAGGGGTGTATACTGGTGATGTATTGTGGGTAATAGCGCAGTACAGGGGTGTATACCGGTGATGCATTGTGGGTAATAGCGCAGTACAGGGGGGTATACCGGTGATGTATTGTGGGTAATAGCGCAGTACAGGGGGTATACCGGTGATGCATTGTGGGTAATAGTGCAGTACAGGGGGGTATACCGGTGATGCATTGTGGGTAATAGCGCAGTACAGGGGGGTATACCGGTGATGCATTGTGGGTAATAGCGCAGTACAGGGGTGTATACTGGTGATGTATTGTGGGTAATAGCGCAGTACAGGGGGGTATACCGGTGATGTATTGTGGGTAATAGTGCAGTACAGGGGGGTATACCGGTGATGCATTGTGGGTAATAGCGCAGTACAGGGGGGTATACCGGTGATGTATTGTGGGTAATAGCGCAGTACAGGGGTGTATACCGGTGATGCATTGTGGGTAATAGCGCAGTACAGGGGGGTATATCGGTGATGTATTGTGGGTAATAGCGCAGTACAGGGGGGTATACCGGTGATGTATTGTGGGTAATAGCGCAGTACAGGGGGGTATACCGGTGATGTATTGTGGGTAATAGCGCAGTACAGGGGGGTATACAATTGGGACTGACATTCAATTAGGAAAACAAGTGGCACATCATACAAGTCCCCCCCTTATTAGCATACATTTGCCTCTAATACCCCATGTATAGCCTCAGCTAGTCATCCCAAATTGTAGTTGTCTGTTGGGGTCTGTAGTAGTCCTAGATGTTGCTCTGCTGATCTATTGCTGTCATTCTTTACACTGCAGCGCTTCTTCCTTCGGCCACGCGATCAGCGATTAAGTGATCCGCTGGAGCCTGTTGTACTCTGAAATATGTCTCCTGTTTACCAGTATTTCAAGCTGCTTGCTCTGTGTCTCCCCTATGATTTGCACTGCGGCTCTGCTTGTTCGGATTGTCTGCTTTAGGCTGCTACTTTTGTTTCTCCAATATGATTTGCACTTCAGCTCTGCTCATTCAGATTGGCTGCTTACGCTGTTTGTCCCCTATGATTTGCAGTGCAGCTCTGGTCATTCAGATTGGTTTCACCATTTCCGGGGATGATTGCACTCGGCCGGAGCTTTGTGCACTGGATAATTGATGGGACCTGACAGGGACAGTAATGCGATGATCACGCACTCGTCCTCCACATCTGCTCCACAGAAGACGTCTTCACTGACAAATAGAACTTTCCTTCTATTTATTTATTTGGGAAGAGCTGGGATTTAGCAGATGTCGCCCGGACCTGCGGAGAAGTATGGCCTTCAGATGGCGGTACAAAGGCGAAAGCACGGAAACAACGCTAACGGGATGAAGGGATGGAGACTGTGATAATGGTGAACGCAGCAGAGGAGGACGAGAAACCAGGACGACCGTGATAATGGTGAGCGCAGCAGAGGAGGACGAGAAACCAGGACGACTGTGATAATGGTGAGAGCAGCAGAGGAGGACGAGACACCAGGACGACTGATAATGGTGAGCGCAGCAGAGGAGGACGAGACACCAGGACGACTGATAATGGTGAGCGCAGCAGAGGAGGACGAGACACCAGCACGACTGATAATGGTGAGCGCAGCAGAGGAGGACGAGACACCAGCACGACTGATAATGGTGAGCGCAGCAGAGGAGGACGAGACACCAGCACGACTGATAATGGTGAGCGCAGCAGAGGAGGACGAGACACCAGCACGACTGATAATGGTGAGCGCAGCAGAGGAGGACGAGACACCAGGACGACTGATAATGGTGAGCGCAGCAGAGGAGGACGAGACACCAGCACGACTGATAATGGTGAGCGCAGCAGAGGAGGACGAGACACCAGCACGACTGATAATGGTGAGCGCAGCAGAGGAGGACGAGACACCAGGACGACAGTGATAATGGTGAGCGCAGCAGAGGAGGACGAGACACCAGGACGACAGTGATAATGGTGAGCGCAGCAGAGGAGGACGAGACACCAGGACGACAGTGATAATGGTGAGCGCAGCAGAGGAGGACGAGACACCAGCACGACTGATAATGGTGAGCGCAGCAGAGGAGGACGAGACACCAGCACGACTGATAATGGTGAGCGCAGCAGAGGAGGACGAGACACCAGGACGACAGTGATAATGGTGAGCGCAGCAGAGGAGGACGAGACACCAGGACGACAGTGATAATGGTGAGCGCAGCAGAGGAGGACGAGACACCAGGACGACCGTGATAATGGTGAGCGCAGCAGAGGAGGACGAGACACCAGGACGACTGATAATGGTGAGCGCAGCAGAGGAGGACGAGACACCAGGACGACCATGATAATGGTGAGCGCAGCAGAGGAGGACGAGACACCAGGACGACTGTGATAATGGTGAGCGCAGCAGAGGAGGACGAGACACCAGGACGACCGTGATAATGGTGAGCGCAGCAGAGGAGGACGAGACACCAGGACGACAGTGATAATGGTGAGCGCAGCAGAGGAGGACGAGACACCAGGACGACTGATAATGGTGAGCGCAGCAGAGGAGGACGAGACTCCAGGACGACTGTGATAATGGTGAGCGCAGCAGAGGAGGACGAGACACCAGGACGACTGTGATAATGGTGAGTGCAGCAGAGGAGGACGAGACACCAGGACGCCCTTGATAATGGTGAGCGCAGCAGAGGAGGACGAGACACCAGGACGACTGATAATGGTGAGTGCAGCAGAGGAGGACGAGACACCAGGACGACCATGATAATGGTGAGCGCAGCAGAGGAGGACGAGACACCAGGACGACTGTGATAATGGTGAGCGCAGCAGAGGAGGACGAGACACCAGGACGACTGTGATAATGGTGAGTGCAGCAGAGGAGGACGAGACACCAGGACGCCCTTGATAATGGTGAGCGCAGCAGAGGAGGACGAGACACCAGGACGACTGATAATGGTGAGTGCAGCAGAGGAGGACGAGACACCAGGACGACCATGATAATGGTGAGCGCAGCAGAGGAGGACGAGACACCAGGACGACTGATAATGGTGAGTGCAGCAGAGGAGGACGAGACACCAGGACGACCATGATAATGGTGAGCGCAGCAGAGGAGGACGAGACACCAGGACGACTGTGATAATGGTGAGCGCAGCAGAGGAGGACGAGACACCAGGACGACTGTGATAATGGTGAGTGCAGCAGAGGAGGACGAGACACCAGGACGCCCTTGATAATGGTGAGCGCAGCAGAGGAGGACGAGACACCAGGACGACTGATAATGGTGAGTGCAGCAGAGGAGGACGAGACACCAGGACGACCATGATAATGGTGAGCGCAGCAGAGGAGGACGAGACACCAGGACGACTGTGATAATGGTGAGTGCAGCAGCGGAGGACGAGACACCAGGACGCCCTTGATAATGGTGAGCGCAGCAGAGGAGGACGAGACACCAGGACGACTGATAATGGTGAGTGCAGCAGAGGAGGACGAGACACCAGGACGACCATGATAATGGTGAGCGCAGCAGAGGAGGACCAGACACCAGGACGACTGATAATGGTGAGCGCAGCAGAGGAGGACGAGACACCAGGACGACTGGTAATGGTGAGCGCAGCAGAGGAGGACGAGACACCAGGACGACTGATAATGGTGAGCGCAGCAGAGGAGGACGAGACACCAGGACGACAGTGATAATGGTGAACGCAGCAGAGGAGGACGAGAAACCAGGACGACCGTGATAATGGTGAGCGCAGCAGAGGAGGACGAGACACCAGGACGACAGTGATAATGGTGAGCGCAGCAGAGGAGGACGAGACACCAGGACGACCGTGATAATGGTGAGCGCAGCAGAGGAGGACGAGACACCAGGACGACTGATAATGGTGAGCGCAGCAGAGGAGGACGAGACACCAGGACGACCATGATAATGGTGAGCGCAGCAGAGGAGGACGAGACACCAGGACGACTGTGATAATGGTGAGCGCAGCAGAGGAGGACGAGACACCAGGACGACCGTGATAATGGTGAGCGCAGCAGAGGAGGACGAGACACCAGGACGACAGTGATAATGGTGAGCGCAGCAGAGGAGGACGAGACACCAGGACGACTGATAATGGTGAGCGCAGCAGAGGAGGACGAGACTCCAGGACGACTGTGATAATGGTGAGCGCAGCAGAGGAGGACGAGACACCAGGACGCCCTTGATAATGGTGAGCGCAGCAGAGGAGGACGAGACACCAGGACGACTGATAATGGTGAGTGCAGCAGAGGAGGACGAGACACCAGGACGACCATGATAATGGTGAGCGCAGCAGAGGAGGACGAGACACCAGGACGACTGTGATAATGGTGAGCGCAGCAGAGGAGGACGAGACACCAGGACGACTGTGATAATGGTGAGTGCAGCAGAGGAGGACGAGACACCAGGACGCCCTTGATAATGGTGAGCGCAGCAGAGGAGGACGAGACACCAGGACGACTGATAATGGTGAGTGCAGCAGAGGAGGACGAGACACCAGGACGACCATGATAATGGTGAGCGCAGCAGAGGAGGACGAGACACCAGGACGACTGATAATGGTGAGTGCAGCAGAGGAGGACGAGACACCAGGACGACCATGATAATGGTGAGCGCAGCAGAGGAGGACGAGACACCAGGACGACTGTGATAATGGTGAGCGCAGCAGAGGAGGACGAGACACCAGGACGACTGTGATAATGGTGAGTGCAGCAGAGGAGGACGAGACACCAGGACGCCCTTGATAATGGTGAGCGCAGCAGAGGAGGACGAGACACCAGGACGACTGATAATGGTGAGTGCAGCAGAGGAGGACGAGACACCAGGACGACCATGATAATGGTGAGCGCAGCAGAGGAGGACGAGACACCAGGACGACTGTGATAATGGTGAGTGCAGCAGCGGAGGACGAGACACCAGGACGCCCTTGATAATGGTGAGCGCAGCAGAGGAGGACGAGACACCAGGACGACTGATAATGGTGAGTGCAGCAGAGGAGGACGAGACACCAGGACGACCATGATAATGGTGAGCGCAGCAGAGGAGGACCAGACACCAGGACGACTGATAATGGTGAGCGCAGCAGAGGAGGACGAGACACCAGGACGACTGGTAATGGTGAGCGCAGCAGAGGAGGACGAGACACCAGGACGACTGATAATGGTGAGCGCAGCAGAGGAGGACCAGACACCAGGACGACCATGATAATGGGGAGCAGAGGAAGACGAGACAGCAGGACGACCGTGATAATGGGGAGCAGAGGAAGACGAGACACCAGGACGACCGTGATAATGGGGAGCAGAGGAAGACGAGACACCAGGACGACCGTGATAATGGTGAGCGCAGCAGAGGAGGACGAGACACCAGGACGACTGTGATAAAGGTGAGCGCAGCAGAGGAGGACGAGACACCAGGACGACTGTGATAATGGGGAGCAGAGGAAGACGAGACACCAGTACGACCATGATAATGGTGAGCGCAGCAGAGGAGGATGAGACGCCAGGACGACCGTGATAATGGTGAGCGCAGCAGAGGAGGACAAGGCAGCAGGATGACCATGAGAATGGTGAGCGCAGCAGAGGAGGACAAGACAGCAGGATGACCATGAGAATGGTGAGCGCAGCTGAGGAGGTCCAGACTCCAGGACGACTGTGATAATGGTGAGAGTGTAGCGCCCCAGAGGTGCATTACCACCTTTACGCCTCTCTACTATCTCCTATGGTTGACCTAATGTCATCTATGCACTAATTTCCAGGTCTGCAAAATGTGTATTCCCATTTCCTTGTTTTGCAACTGTTTAAGTGTAAAATTCCTGGTTTACCAGCAGATGGCGGCATACATGGCAGAATTAGTTTACCTAGAATGGAACCCCTCTTTCCATTCTAGCTCCCTCTAAGAGAGGGAGGAGTTTAGCTAGTTAGGAGTCAGTCTAGTCTACCCCCTGCCAAGGGAGGGTGTGCAGCAGGTGCTCGTCCCTCCTGGACGAGGCTTGCCTAAGACAGCTAGAGCACCTTTAGCTCTGCTCGACATAGAGGCAGAAGCCTGAAGCCTCAGAAACCAGGAGTAAAGTGTTCCCTGGATAAAGTTAGAGACAGACCAGATTACAAAGTTAAGTTGCAGCATACATCAGAAAGAAAATGAAAAGATTCCTATTTAATCCTGTCAGCACCGCAGAGCCATAGAGCAACAGACGTAGCAGGGCCAAGTGTGTTTGCCTGCCAGAATTAATGCCAAAGCCTGCTGGTGACCAAGACAAAGCTGGAAGATTGTTTCCTAATGAACATTTATGCAAGTAAAGCTGTTGTTCAACGTTACACCAAGTCTGGACTCCATTTCTGTCTCCATCCCTTCCACCAACTACCCCTTGATTTGCTTCGCACGACCGCGCCTGAGATTCCAAAGTATCCAGGTAGGAGCACCGTGAAACGTGCAACCCCATTAAGGGACATTTAGGCCACCCACCACCACTCTTGACAACCTTGATAATAGTGAGGTCAGCACTAGAAGCTGTAACACCAGGACAACCATGATAATAGTGAGCGCAGCAGAGGAGGATGAGACACCAGGACGACCAATTTTCTGTGGCTTTAAAAAACTCAAAACATTAGGTCACCACTGAATTTAAAGGGGGTATCTCATCTTAACTACCTCTTTCATATGCACTCATAGGGCACATGGACATCACTGTGTGGGAGGGTTTGGGGGGCTGCACTTGAAGCCCCTCTATGAGAACGAGTCAATGTAGTCCATTCATGTATTACATGGATGACCACCTGTAATACCACATTTCTCCTGTAGGGGTCACTGTAGGAAAATTAATTAGCATTTGCTGGCACCATGCTTGCTCCCTAAAATCAACTGTTCGTGGGGAGCGTCTCCCATATTAAAGGGGAGTTGTGTGTTAATATATCTCAGGGATGAGTTCTGGTTTCCCGGTATACTATATGGGTGTCCTCCCCTTTTTCTTCCTAATGGGTGCAGGGACAAGCAGGACACACAACCTGAAAACGATGGATCTATGGTGGTTCTACAGATGAGTAAGGTCCTGGCGGGGCTCTACCTAGATATATCCCATTACAATGTCTGCAGAAATCAGTAGGTGTCAACGCCTGGAAGAAGCTCTGAAAATACACACTGGACCCCGATTTAGCACTTTTATTACAAACTACCGTAAGTACACCTTTCACCATTGCATCTGTGTTAGGTAGAACGAGCACTTTTTTCTGATACAGAGCTCCAAATCCCCTGCGAAAACAAAGAATCATGTGATATATGGTAATTCTGGTTCCCTAAAACTGCCACTAGAGGGAGCTCACGGCATGCTGTGTTATTACTCAGTATACAGCATTCAGTCAGCTCCCTCTAGTGGTGGCTGCAGGTAACCAGAATTGTATCATTTCCTTTCATGCCTGTGCAGAAGATTCGGAGCTGTGTATCAGCTGTGATCTCTACAGAGATAGAAGACATTGCTCATTGCAGGATTTTCGACCAATTGAGATTAAAAACGCAGAACGGTGGACATTTCCTTTAAGTAACGACCACCATCTGTCCCGCACAATACGATGGGGGCGAAGAACCTGCCTCCTTCTGATGAAATCCACACGAGCTCCGACAGGAACGGAACACAAGACGTGTAATCGACCACCTGGAGTGCGATGAAAGCCATGTGCTTGCGGAGGAATAGCTGCGGTCGTGTCGCGGCCAGGGAAACAAGTGGGAGACAAGAGCCGGGATTAGAGCGTCTGAAGGAGGAAGGTCGCGGCTCCTCTTACCATGTGGTGGGCTCTGCCAGAGGAAAACTGATCTGGAGATCAGTAGTGTGGAGAATTATCCGTCATCAGCTGCTGAGAGGGGCTCATCCCCGCGGGGGCGTGCAAGCAGGCGGCAGACATTTTTGCTCGACCCTTTTGGACGCGGCTGCTGATACAGAAATTTCCATGGCCGGGTCGTGCAGGATACCTAATGGTGTACTTGTTGTTTGAGGAAAAGGGGCGTGGCCCGACACAAAATATTGCAACATATGTATCACTACAATGTATTGTATGTATCATTATATGTGTCAGCACAACATACCGTCTCTAGAAGGAATGGAGCATAAGGTGGGCACCCAGTGCATGGGCCTCAGTGTCTCCATAACTGTTGGGTGGCCTGCACCACCCACCCTCCCGGTCCTGGTTGCACAAACCTACCTATATACATGGCCTACATCAGCATTCCGACACATATAAATGCATAGGATCACAACAATTCCTCCAGCATCCAGAGACACAGAAGAGGCACCCGAGTTAACAGTTACAGTCTCACGTGGAGCCGTAGGCTTACTCTCTGTATGTCTCTGCACCTACTTCCTCTGTATAGTGGCACTCTGACTGACACTGTTATTAGGGCACTCTGTATAGTGGCACTCTGACTGACACTGTTAATAGGGCACTCTGTATAGTGGCACTCTGACTGACACTATTAGGGCACTCTGTATAGTGGCACTCTGACTGACACTGTTAATAGGGCACTCTGTATAGTGGCACTCTGACTGACACTGTTAATAGGGCACTCTGTATAGTGGCACTCTGACTGACACTATTAGGGCACTCTGTATAGTGGCACTCTGACTGACACTATTATTAGGGCACTCTGTATAGTGGCACTCTGACTGACACTATTATTAGGGCACTCTGTATAGTGGCACTCTGACTGACACTATTATTAGGGCACTCTGTATAGTGGCACTCTGACTGACACTATTATTAGGGCACTCTGTATAGTGGCACTCTGACTGACACTATTAGGGCACTCTGTATAGTGGCACTCTGACTGACACTATTATTAGGGCACTCTGTATAGTGGCACTCTGACTGACACTATTATTGTGGGCACTCTGTATACTGACACTCTGACTGACACTATTATTGTGGGCACTCTGTATAGTGGCACTCTGACTGACAAATTGTTGGCACTCTCTGACTGGCAGTTTACGGGGAAGCTCTTGTAGGTGCTGCGTTTGGTGGCAGTCTCATTGGTACTTTTAATGGAGGCATGTCTGTCTGGCCCTATGTATGGGGGCACTCTTTCCCTGGCCCTATGTATGGGGGCACTCTCTGCCTGGCACTATATAGGGGGGCACTCTCTGCCTGGCACTATATATGGGGGCACTCTCTGCCTGGCACTATATAGGGGGGCACTCTCTGCCTGGCACTATATATGGGGGCACTCTCTGCCTGGCACTATATAGGGGGGCACTCTCTGCCTGGCACTATATATGGGGGCACTCTCTGCCTGGCACTATATATGGGGGCACTCTCTGCCTGGCACTATATATGGGGGCACTCTGTGGCTGGCACTATATATGGGGGCACTCTCTGCCTGGCACTATATATGGGGGCACTCTCTGCCTGGCACTATATATGGGGGCACTCTGTGGCTGGCACTATATATGGGGGCACTCTCTGCCTGGCACTATATAGGGGGGCACTCTCTGCCTGGCACTATATAGGGGGGCACTCTCTGCCTGGCACTATATAGGGGGGCACTCTCTGCCTGGCACTATATATGGGGGCACTCTGTGGCTGACATTAGGCATGGAGTTATTCTGACATTGTTGATAGAGGCACCCCACTCAGAACTATACCTGATGGTACAGTGTCTGACAATGTAGATGGTTGTACTCTCTAACCAGCACGCTGTATAGGGTATAAAGGGGCACACCGACACTGTTAAAGGGATCACCCTTGGGCTGACAGTAAACATCAGTTTTTATGGCTACACGACCAGTATTAGGCTTTACTGCTTGTGTAGACAATTTCTAACCCTCCCCTTATAGAACTTCCTAAATGTTGGCATGTCCTGTAACGGTTGCCCGGCCCCGGCCACCACGTCTGCTCTTAGATGAGAGTACTTGTAGCTTCCAGTTTGGTAGAAACCATTGAGAACCATGTGAACAGGGAAAATACCCAAATGCCATATAGAAATGTCCCTGGTCGGGATTTGTACCCAAGGCCTCCGTAGAACCAGCCCTGCCCCCCAGTTTCAATTGATACATTTATTGATTTAAAGAAACATTGCACTATTGACCCATGACCTCCATGACTGTAAGGTGATAGGACGGGCGGTGGCCTAGCATGGGATTTATCCTGTGTCTAACCTCCTGGTAAGACCCCGGCCAAGCGCATGGTTATTTAGCTATTTTTATTACAGCAGACGCACTCGGCGCAGGAAATCCCCGACTCCTCATTTACTCCAAGTGAACGGAGGTCGTTTGCCTCAAGGCTTGTGAATCCTTCTTAAAAGGAGAGCTTCTTGGCCCCGATCCCACTAATTAGTAGCGGGAATAGAAATAAAATCTGCAGATCCAGGACTGTTCCATGTCAGTGTGGGGTGGACGACGTGCTGGGTGCTCTGCCGGTCTGCGCCACGCTCTGCCTTCCCTTATCTTAAAGGGGAACTGTACCAAGAATAACATCTCCCACAAAGACAAAAAAATATATAAAAAATCCCTGGTAACTTTATCCACACTTGGGTACTGTGCTCCTTGGACCACAGCTTTTGTCTGATATGGAATCTGGCAGTAAGTGCTTAATTTTCCTGCAGCGCCTCCGCAGGAGAAATGAAGTATTACACAATGACCATGCAATGAATGGATGTGCCAAGCAGGAGGAGCTCTTTATAACTATTTTCCACTGTGGCCAATAGATGGGGGTCCTGAATGGTGCCCCCCCCCCCCTAACTAAATCGGAATTGCCTAAGCAGATAATCCCCTTTAAGTCCATGAGTCTATATAGCCATGTCTGGTAAAGGTGGGTGACTACTCCACCCTGGGTGGATTTGCCCTTCTTCAGGACTCTAGGAAAGTTGAATGTTCCCCTGAGTCATCAGGGGGTCCTAGCAGTCAGATCCACATCAACAAAGGAAGTGACGCCATATTCTAGAATTAAATGTATATATTTTTTTACTTTAATGGAAAATAAATAAAAGAGACCAGATTATGCAGGGGCAATTGGTTTACAGTTAGCGCAGCTCTTAGTGTTACACCTCTGTTCCCCTGCAGATGTCGCTGTTGTTTCTGGTTCTACGTGACTTGGCTGTTATACCGTCTAAATTGTGATGAGATTATAATTATCATTTGAAAACAACTATTATATCTTTATGGCAGGACTTAAAGGGTTCCACTTGGGAACGGAAATCCTTACACTGCAAATCTACCCAGAGCAGTCCTTAAGGTGGGACTTTAGCTGAGTGCGAACAGATGACAGCAGGTTTATTACATATACACCGTAATGATAGGTTGTAATCTGTCCTCCCATATTCCATGCACTGCAACCCCATTTGGTTTGGTAGGAAACTATAAGACTGTTCATCCTTAACCTCCTGGTTCATGAATAAAATATCAGACTACAGTGTGAATGCATAGTGCATGCAGGTCGTTGATCTGATGGACGGATCCCTAGTGTCCCAGTACATGCTATGTCTAGACTAATACAACTTTTGAAGTTATCAAACAGTAATCCATTCATGAGGGAGGCTGATGTTAACCCCCTTCAGTGCCTTAGACCACCAGGGATGCTGATATTTCTCTTTCACTGCACAAGACATCCTGGGACACTGATATTTCTCCTTCAGTGCACAAGACCTCCAGGGACACCGATATTTCTCCGTCACTGCACAAGACCATCACAGATGCTGATATTTCCACTTCACTGCTCTAGACCACCAGGGATGCTAATGTTTACTTCTTCATTGGCCAAGAATCCCATGGATGCGGATTCCAACTATTTTACTTCCTTAGTACACAAGCAGTGTTCCCTCTAAGCCTTGGCAGCTGCTAAGCAGGGTTGGTTTGGAGCTGGGCAATAGACCATCAAAGGTGTGCGACATGAAAACCTAACAATCAGTCAAAGGGCAAATCTAGCATAGTAAATAATAGAAGATAAAACGACTACTCTGCTTACCATGTAAAGTAAACCAAACTGAAGATACAGGACGAGTAATGGTTCTCTTCCCGGCAGAGGAACAGAGTCCTGGACTTGACGGTATCCGGCTTCAAGCTGTGATCAGTGCTATATGGTATTATACCTTCATGTGCCTACAGTACCAGTGATACGACTTTCCCCTTCTGTGCCCAAAATGAAAAGGGATGCTAGTAATTCCCCTTCACCTCACTAAATCTCCAAAGATGCCGATTATAACTTTTTTTTTTCTTTCCCTAAACCATAAGTTATGCTGATACAAGCTTCTTCGCTTGACTGCCAAGGGTGCTGATATCATCCCTTCAGTGCCCCAAGCCACCAGAAATTTTCCACTTCAAGTAACTAGATCACCAGGGATGCTGATAATAACCCCTTCAGTGCCCCAGATAACCAGGGTTTCTTATTTTCCCCTTTACTACCCTAGACCACAGGGGATGCTGAGATTTCCACTTTACTACCTTAAACCACCAGGGATACTGACTTTCACTCTTTCAGTTTCCTACACATGTTATGTTGATAATAGCCCCTTCACTGCCCTAGACCACCAATGATGCTGAAACTTTGTATTCACTGCTCTACACTATTAAGAGGGCAGATTTTAACCACCAGGGATGTTAACCTTGGTCCTTCAATACATCAAATCACTAGATAGATTGAAATGCATTTGTTCAATACATTAGATCACCATTAACTCCTTCCTTAGGCCTTTAGAAAATGTTACATCTTTAAATAACCAAGGTCACCGGAGATGCTAGTATTAACCCATTCACTGCCCCAAATCCCAGGCATTTTACCATTAACCTCTTGGTTACGTGAGAGATCCCTAGAGATCTGGGCATGTTGTATGTCTCCACTACCTTAGGATAACTCCACCAGAACTAAAGTAGGAAGGGATGAATTTCGTCATGGAAGCTGCTCCCCTCCCTTCTATAGACCACCAGGCTTTGGTACCATTAACCTCTTAACTACTGTAGGCTAGCAGAGATATTACCATGGCCCTCCACCTGCTCTAGTGGTTGCTTTGATTGGTCTGGCTGCAGTAGGAAGCTATCTGGACACCATGTGTCGCTGAGTGTCCGGCCACCGCTATGGCAGGGCTCCATAGGAGCACAGTGGCAAGTCATCGCAGTCTATGTGAGAAGCAATCAGACGAACACATGTTAAAGTCCCCTAGGAGGGGCTCAAAATAAGTGAAAAAATTAAGAACGTTTTTAAAACTATAAAAAAAATTATAAAAATTCTAATCAGCTTCTTTTCCCATATCAAAACCAAAAATAAACAATAAAAAATTAAACTACATTGTCATTGTTGCGCACAAAATATATAAATGTATTTATTTCACACGGTGAACGCTGTAATGGAAAAGAAAAATCTAAATTGCGGATTTGCCTTTTTTTTTTTACGTTTCATCTCCTCAAACTGAATAAAAAGTGATCAAAAAGGCAATATACCTTCCAAAATGGTGTTAATAAAATCTCTAAATCCCCCGCCGACTTGGCTTGGCCACACTATCTGCCGGTTTGGCTTCGCCTACACCACATGGGGCCACTTCTATGTTTTATTCCAGGGCCACGTTGAGTTCTCAGTCCGCCCCTGACTGCTCCAGGCCCTGTAGATGTTGCTTAACTGAATTTACAGATAATCCTGTTAGATGATAAATCTACAGATCACCACCAAGTACAGTCCTGAGTCCTGATCTGCTCTAGAGTCCTCCCCCTGCGATGTGATATATGGGGGGGGGTCTATAGCGGGGGTCTTACAATTACCAGATCACTCTGGTCTCAGAATCTTCTATCTATCTATCTATTATCTATCTATCTATCTATCTATCTATCTATTATCTATCTATCTATTATCTATCTATTATCTATCTATCTATCTATCTATTATCTATCTATCTATTATCTATCTATTATCTATCTATCTATCTATTATCTATCTATTATCTATTATCTATCTATTATCTATCTATCTATCTATCTATCTATCTATTATCTATCTATTATCTATTATCTATCTATTATCTATCTATTATCTATCTATCTATTATCTATCTATCTATCTATCTATCTATTATCTATCTATTATCTATTATCTATCTATTATCTATCTATCTATCTATCTATCTATCTATCTATCTATCTATCTATTATCTATCTATCTATTATCTATCTATCTATTATCTATCTATTATCTATCTATCTATTATCTATCTATTATCTATCTATTATCTATTATCTATCTATCTATTATCTATCTATCTATCTATCTATCTATCTATTATCTATCTATCTATCTATTATCTATCTATTATCTATCTATTATCTATCTATCTATCTATCTATCTATCTATCTATTATCTATCTATCTATCTATCTATCTATCTATCTATTATCTATCTATCTATCTATCTATTATCTATCTATTATCTATCTATCTATCTATTATCTATCTATTATCTATCTATCTATCTATTATCTATCTATCTATTATCTATCTATTATCTATCTATCTATCTATTATCTATCTATTATCTATCTATTATCTATTATCTATCTATCTATTATCTATCTATCTATCTATCTATCTATTATCTATCTATCTATCTATTATCTATCTATCTATCTATTATCTATCTATCTATCTATTATCTATCTATTATCTATCTATCTATCTATCTATCTATTATCTATCTATTATCTATCTATTATCTATCTATTATCTATCTATCTATCTATCTATCTATCTATTATCTATCTATCTATCTATCTATCTATTATCTATCTATCTATCTATTATCTATCTATTATCTATCTATCTATCTATTATCTATTATCTATCTATTATCTATTATCTATTATCTATCTATTATCTATTATCTATCTATTATCTATCTATCTATTATCTATCTATTATCTATTATCTATCTATCTATTATCTATCTATCTATTATCTATCTATTATCTATCTATCTATTATCTATCTATCTATCTATCTATTATCTATCTATTATCTATCTATTATCTATCTATCTATCTATCTATCTATTATCTATTATCTATCTATCTATCTATCTATCTATCTATTATCTATCTATTATCTATCTATCTATTATCTATCTATCTATCTATCTATTATCTATCTATCTATCTATCTATCTATCTATTATCTATCTATTATCTATCTATCTATCTATCTATCTATCTATCTATCTATCTATCTATCTATCCCATGTCTATCTATGTATCACATATCTATTATCTATCTATCTATCTATCTATCTATCTATCTATCTATCTATCTATTATCTATCTATTATCTATCTATCTATCTATCTATCTATCTATTATCTATCTATCTATTATCTATCTATCTATCTATTATCTATCTATCTATTATCTATCTATCTATCTATCTATCTATCTAAAGAGCAAAAAAGACAAAAAAGTATGAAATAAAAAAAAAAGGAAAACAGAGATGCAAGCCCATGGGGTCCAACCCTGACCCAAAGTACAATAAAGTATAAAGACCAGGCAGCACACTCACATGAAAACAGTTGAAGTGTTTATTCGCCCATGCTGGGAGCTCGATGTTTCGTCTCTATACTAGAGCCTTTCTCAAGCAACAAGTGTAGGTGATATCATCTATATATCTATATAAAGTGTAGGTGATATCATCTATATATCTATATAAAGTGCAGGTGATATCATCTATATATCTATATAAAGTGTAGGTGATATCATCTATATATCTATATAAAGTGCAGGTGATATCATCTATATATCTATATAAAGTGTAGGTGATATCATCTATATATCTATATAAAGTGTAGGTGATATCATCTATATATCTATATAAAGTGTAGGTGATATCATCTATATATCTATATAAAGGGCAGGTGCATCAGATAAGGCTACTTTCACACTATCGTTCGGGTGTCCGCTCGTGCGCTCCGTTTGAAGGGGCTCACAAGCGGCCCCGAACGCATCCGTCTGGCCCCAATGCATTCTTAGTGGAGGCGGATCCACTGAGAATGCATCCGCCTGCCAGCGCTCAGCCTCCACTCCGCACGGCCAGGCGGACAGCTGAACGCTGCTTGCAGCGTTCGGGTGTCCGCCTGGCCGTGCGGAGGCGAGCGGATCCGTCCACACTTATAATGGAAGTCAATGGGGACGGATCCGCTTGAAGATGACACCATATGGCTCAATCTTCAAGCGGATCCGTTCCCCATTGACTTTCAATGTAAAGTCTGGACGGATCCGTTCAGGCTACTTTCACACTTAGAAAATTTTCTAAGTTTTAATGCAGACGGATCCGTTCTGAACGGATGCGAACGTCTGCATTATCGGAGCGGATCCGTCTGATGAAACATCAGACGGATCCGCTCCGAACGCTAGTGTGAAAGTAGCCTAAGCAATGAAATGATCATGTATAGTCACTTACACACTGCATTATGTGTTTATATATATTTGATTGCACTATGTAGGCACCTTATTGTAGTATTCTTTTGTTTACATTCATTCATTGCTTATCTGATGCACCTGCACTTTATATAGATATATAGATGATATCACCTACACTTTATATAGATATATAGATGATATCACCTGCACTTTATATAGATATATAGATGATATCACCTACACTTTATATAGATATATAGATGATATCACCTACACTTTATATAGATATATAGATGATATCACCTGCACTTTATATAGATATATAGATGATATCACCTACACTTTATATAGATATATAGATGATATCACCTACACTTTATATAGATATATAGATGATATCACCCACACTTTATATAGATATATAGATGATATCACCTACACTTTATATAGATATATAGATGATATCACCTACACTTTATATAGATATATAGATGATATCACCTACACTTTATATAGATATATAGATGATATCACCTGCACTTTATATAGATATATAGATGATATCACCTACACTTTATATAGATATATAGATGATATCACCTGCACTTTATATAGATATATAGATGATATCACCTACACTTTATATAGATATATAGATGATATCACCTACACTTTATATAGATATATAGATGATATCACCTACACTTTATATAGATATATAGATGATATCACCTGCACTTTATATAGATATATAGATGATATCACCTGCACTTTATATAGATATATAGATGATATCACCTACACTTTATATAGATATATAGATGATATCACCTACACTTTATATAGATATATAGATGATATCACCTGCACTTTATATAGATATATAGATGATATCACCCACACTTTATATAGATATATAGATGATATCACCTGCACTTTATATAGATATATAGATGATATCACCTGCACTTTATATAGATATATAGATGATATCACCTGCACTTTATATAGATATATAGATGATATCACCTACACTTTATATAGATATATAGATGATATCACCCACACTTTATATAGATATATAGATGATATCACCTGCACTTTATATAGATATATAGATGATATCACCTGCACTTTATATAGATATATAGATGATATCACCTGCACTTTATATAGATATATAGATGATATCACCTACACTTTATATAGATATATAGATGATATCACCCACACTTTATATAGATATATAGATGATATCACCTGCACTTTATATAGATATATAGATGATATCACCCACACTTTATATAGATATATAGATGATATCACCTACACTTTATATAGATATATAGATGATATCACCTGCACTTTATATAGATATATAGATGATATCACCCACACTTTATATAGATATATAGATGATATCACCTACACTTTATATAGATATATAGATGATATCACCTGCACTTTATATAGATATATAGATGATATCACCTGCACTTTATATAGATATATAGATGATATCACCTACACTTTATATAGATATATAGATGATATCACCCACACTTTATATAGATATATAGATGATATCACCTACACTTTATATAGATATATAGATGATATCACCCACACTTTATATAGATATATAGATGATATCACCTACACTTGTTGCTTGAGAAAGGCTCTAGTATAGAGACGAAACATCGAGCTCCCAGCATGGGCGAATAAACACTTCAACTGTTTTCATGTGAGTGTGCTGCCTGGTCTTTATACTTTATTGTACTTTGGGTCAGGGTTGGACCCCATGGGCTTGCATCTCTGTTTTCCTTTTTTTTTTATTTCATACTTTTTTGTCTTTTTTGCTCTTTAGATAGATAGATAGATAGATAGATGGATATATATATAGCAGATAGATGGATAGATAATAGATAGATAGTAGACAGATAGATAGATAGATATGTGAGTGTGCTGCCTGATCTTTATTGTTATATATTTTTTTATCTATCTATCTATTATCTATCTATCTATTATCTATCTATCTATTATCTATTATCTATTATCTATCTATTATCTATTATCTATCTATCTATCTATTATCTATCTATCTATTATCTATCTATCTATTATCTATTATCTATCTATCTATCTATCTATCTATCAAATTCAAAAAGCTTTATTGGCACATCCAGGTAAAACATTTTGCATTGCCAAAGCAAAATAAATAATATGTATTGTGGAGAGGGTTTGATGTGGGAATTAAAGGGGGTGGATGTTGGGTTAAAGGGGCAATATGGGGGTATAATAGTCCATGGTGTCTCAACATGGAAATCTGCTCAAATCTCATATCTATCTATCTATCTATCTATCTATCATCTATCTATCTATCATCTATCTATCTATCTATCTATCTATCAATCTATCCATTTTCTTTCTTTCTTTCATTCTTTCTTTCTTTCTTTCTTTCTTTCTTTCTTTCTTTCTGTCTATGTATGTGATTATCTATTTATCTATCTGATTATTTTCTATTATCTCTTTCTATTTATCTCGCTCCTAATAATATGGATTCCCAGGTGAGATTCCATAGTGGTGTCTTTTATTCAGCAGTGCGACGTTTCAGGTCACTTGCTGGGACTTTTCTCAGGCGATACGATGTGTATCCGATCACAGTGCTGCTTATACGCACCCACATTAAATACAATTAGATGATTCATAATTAGTTTGAAAACACGATTTGTGAAAAAATATAACTTTCCAAACTTTAATTTCATAATGTATATCACAAATTGTGCTCCATGATTATAAGTCGTATATATCTCATGATTATCGTAATAGTAATAGTGCAATACCCGCTTAAAGGGGTTGTGTCGCTTCAGCAAATGTCATTTATCATGTAGAGAGTATAGGAAGAAGTGCCAGGCTTTTTGGTGTCCGGGACTGTGGGAGCACACATGGGCTGGTGCTTTTTCCTGTAGTGTGAAAGCGCGACCACCGCTGATGGATTTCAGGGTGGTCGTAACCATGGAAACTAGCAATGTATAATGTGATGGAAAATTAATCCAGCCAGAAAAGGAAGCAATATGGAGAATGATCATCAATTCCAGATCATTTTCCCTATGATCCATGTCCGCAAACTGTTTGGAGTGCGGTAGATCTGTCGCATGTATGTCACCAATATATAAAAGAGAACATGGACACCAAAGGGCGTATATTACTAATGAGGAGATACGAGGTAGATCATGTCCAATGTTATACCTTTCTTTACTGGAAGGATGTACGAAAATGTCACCTTTTTGCATTAGTTTACAATTAATGAAATTTAGGCACGGTGTGTGGCCGGTGTGAGCCGACGTCACGTGTCACTAAGCGCTCCCCTAGGCTGCAGGACATGAACACTACAGTAGGGTTATAATGGATTCCATATCATTAGAGGATAGGCCGGTGTTCACATGTGATAGACCTGAGTAATCCATCGGATGTGTCACCGGGGAGGAGTCACCTCTGTCCTGAGACCTTTCTTCTGTAAAGTAGTAAAAGGATCCAGTTTTTTAATGTTTTCTAATTGGGTTTTTAAAGTGCGATCCTCAAGCATCCGAGACAATGTGCAGCTTTCTTTCTTTCTTTCTTTCTTTCTTTCTATACAGGGAGTGCAGAATTATTAGGCAAGTTGTATTTTTGAGGATTAATTTTATTATTGAACAACAACCATGTTCTCAATGAACCCAAAAAACTCACTAATATCAAAGCTGAATATTTTTGGAAGTAGTTTTTAGTTTGTTTTTAGTTTTAGCTATTTTAGGGGGATATCTGTGTGTGCAGGTGACTATTACTGTGCATAATTAGTAGGCAACTTAACAAAAAACAAATATATACCCATTTCAATTATTTATTTTTACCAGTGAAACCAATATAACATCTCAACATTCACAAATATCCATTTCTGACATTCAAAAACAAAACAAAAACAAATCAGTGACCAATATAGCCACCTTTCTTTGCAAGGACACTCAAAAGCCTGCCATCCATGGATTCTGTCAGTGTTTTGATCTGTTCACCATCAACATTGCGTGCAGCAGCAACCACAGCCTCCCAGACACTGTTCAGAGAGGTGTACTGTTTTTCCTCCTTGTAAATCTCACATTTGATGATGGACCAGAGGTTCTCAATGGGGTTCAGATCAGGTGAACAAGGAGGCCATGTCATTAGATGTTCTTCTTTTATACCCTTTCTTGCCAGCCACGCTGTGGAGTACTTGGACGCGTGTGATGGAGCATTGTCCTGCATGAAAATCATGTTTTTCTTGAAGGATGCAGACTTCTTCCTGTACCACTGCTTGAAGAAGGTGTCTTCCAGAAACTGGCAGTAGGACTGGGAGTTGAGCTTGACTCCATCCTCAACCCGAAAAGGCCCCACAAGCTCATCTTTGATGATACCAGCCCAAACCAGTACTCCACCTCCACCTTGCTGGCGTCTGAGTTGTACTGGAGCTCTCTGCCCTTTACCAATCCAGCCACGGGCCCATCCATCTGGCCCATCAAGACTCACTCTCATTTCATCAGTCCATAAAACCTTAGAAAAATCAGTCTTGAGATATTTCTTGGCCCAGTCTTGACGTTTCAGCTTGTGTGTCTTGTTCAGTGGTGGTCGTCTTTCAGCCTTTCTTACCTTGGCCATGTCTCTGAGTATTGCACACCTTGTGCTTTTGGGCACTCCAGTGATGTTGCAGCTCTGAAATATGGCCAAACTGGTGGCAAGTGGCATCTTGGCAGCTGCACGCTTGACTTTTCTCAGTTCATGGGCAGTTATTTTGCGCCTTGGTTTTTCCACACGCTTCTTGCGACCCTGTTGACTATTTTGAATGAAACGCTTGATTGTTCGATGATCACGCTTCAGAAGCTTTGCAATTTTAAGAGTGCTGCATCCCTCTGCAAGATATCTCACTATTTTTGACTTTTCTGAGCCTGTCAAGTCCTTCTTTTGACCCATTTTGCCAAAGGAAAGGAAGTTGCCTAATAATTATGCACACCTGATATAGGGTGTTGATGTCATTAGACCACACCCCTTCTCATTACAGAGATGCACATCACCTAATATGCTTAATTGGTAGTAGGCTTTCGAGCCTATACAGCTTGGAGTAAGACAACATGCATAAAGAGGATGATGTGGTCAAAATACTCATTTGCCTAATAATTCTGCACTCCCTGTATTTTCTTTCTTTCTTTCTTTCTTTCTTTCTTTCTTTCTTTCTTTCTTTCTTTCTTTCTTTCTTTCTTTCTTTCTTTCTTTCTTTCTTTCTTTCTTTCTTTCTTTCTTTCTTTCTTTCTTTCTTTCTTTCTTTCTTTCTCTATATTATCTATCTCTGTCTAGTTGATATCTTCTTTCTTTCTTTTCTATCTATCTATCTATCTATCTATCTATCTATCTATCTATCTAGTTGGTATATTATTTCTTTCTTTCTTTCTCTCTCTTTTTCATGTATCTATCTTTCTTTCTTCCTTCTATCTATCTATGTATCTATCTGTCGAACTCTGGACAGTTCCAATTAATGAAGAAAGATTTAGTGCCAGACCAAATGATTTTCCGATCAATTATGCAAAAGAAACAGTTAAATGACGGCTTCAGCTCTGCTACATCTGTAGACGCAGCGTAACCCACCTTGCAGCCAGCGGATGTTCATTGTACAAGTCACGTTAGATTTATAAAACACCAGCCATGTTCTGTGTGACAGAATTTATTACCTGTCCTGGAGAGTGGCCAGGACATCGCAGATTACACCGCCGCTCATGAAGTGAAAGTGGCATGGGATTTCCATTAAGTTCCAGCAACCTTCCGTTTAATATTTCACTTTTAATCTGAAATAAAGGCCCAAACGTCCAGAGGACACTGATCCCATTGTGCGGGGCGTCCGTGTTATAGCTGGTCAGGAGCCAAGGTCTTCATCAGGTCTTTTACGTAGGACCATCTGGTTGGAGAGCAAGAAGGAGGATAACCCAACGGTCATGACACCTTGTGACTGCAGACATGGAACACTGCTGAAAAAGAAATAGATAGATAGATAAATAGATAGATAGTATCTAATATAGATACTTGATAAGGGTTATGGTCCTGGGCGGGGGCCACATACTGGAGAAGGATCTCTGATTGTTCTGTACCACTGGACACATAACCAGTTCACCATTAATTGTGATGAGAACTTCTTAAAGTTTTAGCAACATAATATTAGCCTAGGGCTGCCCTGAAACCCCATGGACTCTGGATGTCACTGTTGTGGGGGGTGGGGCACTGTGGATGTCACTGTTATGGGGGCACTGTGGATGTCACTGTTATGAGGGGGGGCACTGTAGATGTCATTGTTATGGGGGCACTGTGGATGTCACTGTTATGGGGGCACTGTGGATGTCACTGTTATGGGGGCACTGTGGATGTCACTGTTATGGGGGCACTGTGGATGTCACTGTTATGGGGGGGGCACTGTGGATGTCACTGTTATGGGGGCACTGTGGATGTCACTGTTATGGGGGGGGCACTGTGGATGTCACTGTTATGGGGGCACTGTGGCTGTCACTGTTATTGGGGAGCTGTGGATGTCACTATTATGGGGGCACTGTGGAAGTCACTGTTCTGGGGGCACTGTGGATGTCACTGTTCTGGGGGCACTGTGGATGTCACTGTTATGGGGGCACTGTAAATGTCATTGTTATCGGGGTGCTGTGGATGTCACTGTTATGGAGGCACTGTAGATGTCCCTGTTATGGGGGCACTGAGGATGTCACTATTATGGGGGCGCTGTGGATGTCACTGTTATGGGAGCACTGTGGATGTCACTATTATGGGGGCACTGTGGATGTCACTGTTATGGGGGCACTGTGGATGTCACTGTTATGGGGGCACTGTGGATGTCACTGTTATGGGGGGCACTGTAGATGTCACTGTTATGGACGCACTGTGGATTTCACTGTTATGGGGGCACTGTGTATGTCACTGTTATGGGAGCAATGTGGATGTCACTGTTATGGGGGTGCTGTGGATGTCACTGTTATGGGGGTGCTGTGGATGTCACTGTTATGGGGGCACTGTGGATGTCACTGTTATTGGGGCGCTGTGGATGTCACTATTATGGGGGCACTGTGGATGTCACTGTTATTGGGGCACTGTGGATGTCACTGTTATGGGGGCACTGTGGATGTCACTGTTATGGGGGCACTGTAGATATCACTGTTATGGGGGCACTGTGGATGTCACTGTTATGGGGGCACGGTGGATGTCACTGTTATGGGGGGACACTGTGGATGTCACTGTTATGGGGGGACACTGTGGATGTCACTGTTATGGGGGCACTGTAGATGTCACTGTTATGGGGGCACTGTAGATGTCACTATTATCGGGGCACTGTAGATGTCACTGTTATGGGGGCACTGTGGATGTCACTGTTATGGGGCACTGTGGATGTCACTGTTATGGGGGTGCTGTGGTTGTCACTGTTATGGGGGCACTGTGAATGTCACTGTTATGGGGGCACTGTGGCTGTCACTGTTATTGGGGGGGGCACTGTGGATGTCCCTGTTATGGGGGCACTGTGGCTGTCACTGCTATTGGGGCACTGTGGATGTCACTGTTATGGGGGCACTGTGGATGTCACTGTTATGGGGGCACTGTGGATGTCACTGTTATGGGGGGCACTGTGGATGTCACTGTTATGGGGACACTGTGGCTGTCACTGTTATTGGGGCGCTGTGGATGTCACTATTATGGGGCCACTGTGGATGTCACTAATATTGGGGCACTGTGGAAGTCACTGTTCTAGGGGCACTGTGGATGTCACTGTTATGGGGGCACTGTGGATGTCACTGTTATGGGGGCACTGTGGATGTCACTGTTATGGGGGCACTGTGGATGTAACTATTAGGGGGGCACTGTGGCTGTCACTGTTATTGGGGCGCTGTGGATGTCACTATTATGGGGGCACTGTGGATGTCACTGTTATTGGGGCACTGTGGATGTCACTGTTATTGGGGCACTGTGGATGTCACTGTTATGGGGGCACTGTGGATGTCACTGTTATGGGGGCACTGTGGATATCACTGTTATGGGGGCACTGTGGCTGTCACTGTTATTGGGGGGGGGGGCACTGTGGATGTCCCTGTTATGGGGGCACTGTGGATGTCACTGTTATGGGGCACTATGGATGTCACTGTTATGGGGGCACTGTGGATGTCACTGTTAGGGGGGCACTGTGGATGTCACTGTTATGGGGCACTGTGGATGTCACTGTTATTGGGGAACTATGGATGTCACTGTTATGGGGGCACTGTGGATGTCACTGTTATGGGGGCACTGTGGATGTCACTGTTATGGGGGGGCACTGTGGATGTCACTGTTATGGGGGCGCTGTGGATGTCACTGTTATGGGGGCACTGTGGATGTCACTGTTATGGGGGCACTGTGAATGTCACTGTAATGGGGGCATCGTGAATGTCATTGTTATGGGGGACACTGTAGATGTCACTGTTATGGGGCACTGTGGATGTCACTGTTATTGGGGCACTATGGATGTCACTGTTATGGGGGCACTGTTGATGTCACTGTTATGGGGGCACTGTGGATGTCACTGTTATGGGGGCACTGTAAATGTCACTGTAATGGGGGCATCGTGGATGTCACTGTAATGGGGGCATCGTGGATGTCACTGATATGGGGGCACTGTGGATGTCACTGGTATGGGGGCACTGTGGATGTCACTGTTATGGGGGCACTGTGGCTGTCACTGTTATTGGGGCACTGTGGATGTCACTGTTATGGGGGCACTGTGGATGTCACTGTTATGGGGGCACTGTGGATGTCACTGTTATGGGGGCACTGTAAATGTCACTGTAATGGGGGCATCGTGGATGTCACTGTAATGGGGGCATCGTGGATGTCACTGATATGGGGGCACTGTGGATGTCACTGGTATGGGGGCACTGTGGATGTCACTGTTATGGGGGCACTGTGGATGTCACTGTTATGGGGCACTGTGGATGTCACTGTTATGGGGGCACTGTGGATGTCACTGTTATTGGGGCACTATGGATGTCACTGTTATGGGGGCACTGTGGATGTCACTGTTATGGGGGCACTGTGGATGTCACTGTTATGGGGGCACTGTGGATGTCACTGTTATGGGGGCACTGTGGATGTCACTGTTATGGGGGCACTGTGAATGTCACTGTAATGGGGGCATCGTGAATGTCATTGTTATGGGGGACACTGTAGATGTCACTGTTATGGGGCACTGTGGATGTCACTGTTATTGGGGCACTATGGATGTCACTGTTATGGGGGCACTGTTGATGTCACTGTTATGGGGGCACTGTGGATGTCACTGTTATGGGGGCACTGTGGATGTCACTGTTATGGGGGCACTGTGGATGTCACTGTTATGGGGGCACTGTGAATGTCACTGTAATGGGGGCACTGTAGATGTCACTGTTTTGGGGGACACTGTGGATGTCACTGTTATGGGGGACACGGTTCTACTTTCCAATCCATACAGAACTGAGACTACCTGCTGCCCCCCTCCCTCTAATAATCCCAGCTTCTGTACATGACTGGTATATGATGCTGCGCAGGAGTCATGGAAATGTCAGCCATCTTGTCCTGTCAGGGTATAATACAGAGGGGTGCGGCAGGGCCGAGTCAGAGGCTATCAAAATAAAATCTCTCACTTTTCTGACTTGAAACGGCCTTTGGGAAAGAAAAATTTGGGATTTACAGCCAATACGCAAAGCTCTGAGGAGTCGTCCGGGGAAAAAAGTGAAAAATTGCAGTAATTTCCTGCGCGGTTTATGCGAGCGTGTAAGATTTGGTGGAGTTTTATGAGGTTGCGGCCGGTCTGCCAGTGAACATAAGGAAGAATGGGAGGAATATTTTTGGTCATTTCCAGGGGGAAGGGGGGTGGTAGAAGATGGTGCGGATCGTTCTCACTACACAGAGTGCTAATATGGATCTAGAATAAGCTGCTGATGGGGGGAGGGGCGCATCTAATCCCCGATTCAGCCAGATATTCAGCGAGGTCATAAAGTAAATAAGTTTCACACAGAGCCAATAGGTTTTTACGTGACTTGTGTGGTTTGTCGGGTGAATTATTGGGTGCTGCGTTACGTGGAGCATAAGGGAAACGGGAAATAAAGGTACAAGCTCGCTGACTTGAGAAAACCTCGGCTGTGATTTCAGGAAACCCCAAGAATCTTGTAAAAAAAAATGTAATTTTGTTACTTTCTGTTGTTACATGTAAACGCTTTCCTTCCTCATTAATTTAATGGGGTGGAGGGGGTGCTATACAAACAGATGGGGAGGGGGCATAAATATGAGAATGCACTGTGTAAGCAGCCTATGTGATCCTCGCTAGGACCCAGGGATGGAATGGTTTAAAGGGGTGTTCCATCTCAGGCATTCATGGAACAGCCACCTCTGGAGCCTCCAATTGGGACTGGGACTAGAACCACATCTAGCTGCAAACTGAATGGAGAGGTGGTCAAACCTTTGGGAACAATGGACAGAGCAGGGTAAGGAGCTTGGGGTCTCCCTTTACAATAGCCCTTTACTTCCTGCTCAACCAGTAAACACCAAAATGTTTTTCAGATTTTGTGATAAATTAGGTTCATACATGAAAAAAAAAAATAAAATCCATTTTGTATCGTTATAGTCATCACTTCTCCAACAACCCTGCATCTAAAATAAAAATGAAGCAACCTTTGTCCGTGGGTAAAGACTACAAACAAAGCTGATCCTTCAGAAGGAGACATGGGCACACTAGCTGCGGCACTTAGAAAAAGTAGGTGGAAAGAGAGCTGCTTCACAGGGAGCACCCACTGAGCTGTGAACATGAAACTTCACAGGCAATGAACAGCCATTGTTTTCTAAAAAATTAAGCTCCAAAAGCAAGAAACACCCATTGAATTGTATCCCTGAAGTTCCAGAAGCAATGAAAACCCACTCAGCTCTGAACATCAAGCTCCAAAAGCAAAGAACACCCACTTAGCTCTGAATTGGAAGTTTCAAATGCAAGGATCACCCACTGAGCTCTGAATCTGCAGCTACACAAGCAGGGAACATCCATTGAGCTCTGAACTAAAAGCTGACCAAGCAGAAAACACCAATTGAGCTCTAAACCTGAAGCTCCATAAGCAGGGAAAACCCACTGAGCACTAAACCTGAAGTTTTACAAGCAGGTAACACCCACTGAGCTTTGAACCTGCAGCTCCATAAGAAGAGAACACCCACTGAGCTCTGAACCTGAAGTTCCACAAGCAAAGGACAGACACTCTGCTCTGAACCTTAAGCCCCACACACAGAAAGAATCCACCAAAGCGCTGAACTTAAAGCTCTATAAGCAGGGACCATCCATTAATTATTAATTATCTGATATTTTGTAAGCAGGGAACATCTACTCAGTTCTGACATTGAAGCTCCAAAAGCAAGGAGCACTCACTGAGACCTGACAATCTACAAGCATGGAACACTCACTGAGACCTGACAATCTACAAGCATAGAACTCACTGAACTCTGAACCTACAGCTGCACAAGCAGGGAACGCCCACTGAGCTTTGAACCTGCAGATCCACAAGCAGGGAACATCCATTCAGTTCTGAACGTGAAGCTTCAAAAGCAAGGTGTCACGGGGTTCCGAAGGTGCACTCGGTCCCCCATTGCCCGCAGAACTGTTGCTTAGCTTTTGGAATGAGGTTCTGTGTTTGACCTCATTCCCAGGGCGGCTTTACTAGCTGGGTGGCTCCCTGCTCCTAGTCTGCCTTGAGCGCCGAGCTGATCACTCGGTGCTCGACTGGTTGGTCTGTCGGTCATGTGACGCTGGCCACGTCACATGACCCTCACTCCCCACTATAAATACAGGCAGCCTGCTGGCTACAGGTTGCCTGTTAATTTCTAGGTTCCTGGCTATTTGTTGGACTACTGAATATTTACCTGATCCTGTTCCCTGACGATCCTCTGCCTGCTCCTCCTGTACTGCGCATCCCTCCTGGTATTGTGACCTCGGCTCCCACCTGACTACTCTCTTTGGACTCCTCTTGTACTTCGCTACTCTCCTGGTATTTGACCCCGGCTTCTCCTGACCATTCTTTGCTTAATCCGTTGTACTGCGTAGCTCTCTTGGTTCTGACCCGGTCCGTTCATGTTCCGTATTTTGTCTTGTCTGTCTTCCCTGCACATATCCTAAGTTAGGGACTGCCGTCCAGTTGTCCCCTGTCATCAGGACTCGTGAGGCAAGTAGGCAGGGCCAGGGGTGAGGGTGGAGCGCAGTGGTCACTACCCTTCCCCCTGTGTGTGTGTGGACGTGACCGTTACACAAGGAACACTCACTAAGCTCTCAACCTGACAATCTACGAACATAGAACACTTACTGAACTCTGAGCCTCCAGCTGCGCAAGCAGGGAACACCCACTGAGCTCTGAACCTGAAGTTCCACAAGCAACGATCCTTCACTCACCTCTGCACTTTAAATAAATATAAATATTGTGTAGCGGCAGGGATGTTTAACATTTTTGTAATGTACTTTATTAGGGAAAGTTGTTTCTTTGTACTAGAAAACAAAGAGTCTTCTTAGCAAACCTCTAACAGTGTTGCTAACAAGAACGTATCTTCAGTCCTCAGTCTGCAGAAGATGCAGAGGCTTCCAGCCGCCTCATTCCCTGACCATAGGCATGTGCCCTGCCTATTTGACTTGTTAATAATGATCAGTTACAGCTTTGATAGAAGACTCTTTGAACCACAAGAACAGTTACACTTCAACATGATCAACCTTAATAAACCAGGCATAAAGCCTGGTAGGGTTGATCAAGCTGCTAAAAACAATACCTTGATTATCACTGTCTGTTGCCCCATTGCAGAGAAAACCACATTTAAAAAAAATATATAATTATTGAATCACATTTTCAATTTTAACAAGGAACAGGAAGGAAGAAGGGAGGGGAACAAACAATAATTCCTGAGATATACATTATTTTCTGAGACACCAATTCTATATGATGTTGCAAATAACAACAGATGGATGCCCAGTGACCAACATTTAAGGGAAAAATAATAATATTATATAAGAAGAAAAAAAAGGGGGGGGGGAGAAAGGGAGGGGAACATTACACTTGAGGGGCGCCCAAAGTGCCTTTTAGGGAAGAAATGAGGTACCTGGAGGTACAGTATACTGAAATGGTGTAACCACTTCTGAGATTTCAGTGGGACTAAAATGAGTAATGAGGAAGATCTTCATTTTCGGAAGAGTTTAGTAGCTGACCCCTCTTTGTGTCTCTCTGCCTCGATCCGATCATACCTCAACAACAGCTTCAGTTGAGAAATCACTGCTGATACGTCAGGCGTGGAGGTAGACAACCAGTGTTGTAATAAAACTCTCTTGGCAACCAGCAGTATCGAATGGAGGAAGAGAGGGGCATTTTGGGGGCGAGTGGATTGGGATGCCGGTAGGCGAATGTAATGAAACAACAATGTCTTAGGTTCTAGGGGGAGGTTGACGGACCAGGGCGTCCCAACATATGCTGTCAAGTACTTCCAGAACTTTGACACCTGGGGACATGACCATATGCCATGCCAGAAATCTGAGGCCGGTTCTTTGCATTTGGGGCAATGGGTAATACGCTCTGGAAATCTGGGAGAAGCTGGGAAATTAAAAACATATATGGCGTTATGCATCATCTTGAAGTAGGAATCCCGCCATCTTTAATTGTTGACACAGGAGCGGACCTTTGCCCACCCCTCCAGAATTTTCTCTCTAATCTCAGTGTCCATCGTTATTTTTTCCCATTTATGAAAGTGCATGGATGGTGAGACTTTTGTGAAATTGCCAGACATGGCTCTATAAAGTCCCGAAAGTGATACCATTCACGGAGTGGTTCCTACTATATCATCAAAGGTGTTCATGAGTGCTTCTTTAGATAGGTCACAAACTCTATGCCTGCAGAATGCTAGCACTTGCATGATGTGAAGAAAGTCAGAGTCTGGCAGTTGGTATTTTTCCTTCAGTTCCAGGAGAGACAACCATCGTTTCTCCTCCACATGCATCAGATATTCCGCCCTAACTATCCCTCTTGATCTCCAATTTCCAGAAAACATAACATGCCTCCCTTGGGGAAACTTAGGATGATCCCATAATGGCATATTTTTTGATATTGAGTAGGGGAGCCCAAAGGCCTTCCTGATCGCTTTCTATGCAACCACTGTGTCTCTCACTAACACTGAGTTCTTGACTCCCGAGGGGAGGGCAGCCAAGTTGGAATGTAGGCAAGACACCAGGCCCCAAGGAGCCACTTTGTTCCAGATCTCTGTTGGAGAAGTGGTCTGTCCCGTGTAACCAATCCACGATGTGTCTCATGAGGAAAGTAATATTGTATCCCCGTATGTTCGGGAACTTTACTCCCCCCTTGGGCTTCCATAACATCAGTTTTTCTAGTGAGATCAGGGGGCGTTTACCTGACCATATGAACTTAGTGAAGGCCGTGTTGAGGGTGTTTACATCTGCATGTTTTAACAAGATTTGGAAGGTTTGGAGAGGATATAGCAATTTGGAGAAACTCATGATTTTAATCAGATGACATCTTCCCAAAAATGACAAGGGAAGCGTGTGCCATCTCTTTAGATCCGCCACTATTTTCCATATGAGTGGAGGGTAGTTCAAGTTGTATAATGAGCTAGGAAGTTTGCCTATCTTCAATCCCAAATCGGTTATACAGTATGTTGTTTGACTGAAGTAGGGGCAAAGCCATTAGTCTGTCACAGTTGAGAGGGATTTTTGGTTTGCAATTCAAGGATTTCACTTTTGGCTGAGTTAATCTTATAACCCAAGAGGGAACCAAAGCGGTGGGGCAAGTCCATCAAGGGGCGTATATGTTGTTGGGGATTGGACATAAATATCAGCAGGTCATCAGCGTATAATGCCAATTTGACCTCCTTCTTACCAACTTTGATGCCTGAGTACAGATCTAAGCTTTCCAGGAGTCGGGCCAAAGGCTCTAGGGCCAAGTCAAACAACAATGGGGATAAGGGACAACCCTGCCATGTGCCTTTTTGAAGGGAAAAGGTGGGGATAGAAAGCCCCCTGAGTGTACTCTCGCTATCGGGTTTGTATAAAGGCTGTTTAGGAAGGTGCAAAAGTCTCCAAATATCTGGAATTTGTCCAACACAGCTCCCAGCTAACCGTGTCAAAAGCTTTTTCAGCATCCAAGGCCAGCAATATGGAGGCCTCCCCTGGCTGAGAGCGCTGCCGGACCCAGTCCAGAGTAGCAAGCACCTTTTGAATGTTGGCCACTGCCTACTGCCCACCTGAGAGGGTCCCTCCAGCGATGACATTAAAGTCCCCAATCTGTCTGCTAATATCTTTGTCAGAATCTTTAGGCCCCGATTAATCAATGATATAGGGCGGTAGGAGCTATGATCCTGTGGATCCTTGTGTGGGTTCAGTATAAGCTTTATGTAGGCTACATTTGTATGACTAGGGAAGCATCCCGATTGTAAAAGATGGTTGAAGTAGGTAACCACAGTGAGGGAGATCTGAGCCTTCAACATCTTATAGAACTCCCCAATGAACCCGCCTGGACCTGGGGCCTTGCCATTGTGTACCTCAAAATATCCCCCTCCGTGATCTTCAAACTCAGGCTTTCTTGTTGATCTTTAGTCAAGGATGGAATAGTGATGGACGATACATCTCCTAGTGTATCTTTGTACAGATTAGCATAGTATTCCCCTAAAATTCTATTTATGACCCTGGGATTTATTTGAGAAGCCCCATAACTATCCTTTAAGGATGAGATAATCGTGGGGGTAAATCTGCCTCTAGCCAGGTTAGCTAACATGCGCTCTGACTTATTTCCGTAGCGAAAGAGATCCGTCTGGAATGCAGATCTGTACATTGCTTCTCTCCTGTTCACCCACCATTCGTAATCACTTCTAGCCTTAAGCCAGTTGTCCTTATCACTAGTAGAGGCCGTCTGTAGAAATTTGGTATAAGCTTCCCTCAATGTTTTACTAACTGTCATGTATTGTTGGCAGACTGTTTTGCGCAGGTTACTGATATATCCTATAATCTTCCCCCTTAATACTGCTTTTGCTGCCTCCCAATGGGTCGAAACATCTAATGCATGAGGGGGATTATCACCCTGGAATTCTATCTACCAACCTTGCAAAATTTCCTTGAAGTTGTCATCACTGGTCAGGAAGGAAGGAAAGCGCCATATGAAGTTTGTGCCCCTTGGATGGGCATTCTGCAAGCAAATAGAGATGGGTGGATGATCAGATATAACCAGCTCGTGGATCTCTGCACTGAACACCCAGCCTCCTATATTCGCACTTGTGAGTAAATAATCAATGCGGGATCACGCCTGGTGTGCATGAGAATAGTGCGTGTACTCCCTGTCATCTGGATGAAGCAAGCGCCGTTTATCTTGCATGCCTGTGGAGGACATAAAAGGTTGTAAAACCACATCTCTATGGCGTGGGTGTCCCACAGCCCTGTCAGCTTTTAGGCGATCCTCGTGTACAGAGGCAACCGCGTTGAAATCACCACATACAATCTTATTGGGGACCCCATCTGAAGGTAGCTTATTTTCTAGTTGAGCAAAAAAGGATCTGTTTTCTCCATTGGACGCATAAACATTTTGGATGCTATAATTGGTGCCTTCATATTCCAGTAGAAGCCCAAGCCATCTACCCTCTTCGTCATGTTCCTCAGAGAGTACCACTCCTGGGAAGTTTTTATGTAGCAAGGTTATCTCTCCGGCTCTGCGGTTTTGGGCCGGGGAACCATAGACTCGACCAACCCAGAATTTCTGCAACCAGGAAAAATCTTTTTCTGCTAAGTGGGTTTCCTGTAGGAGGACTATGTCAGGGCGCAGGTGCTTCAGATGCCTTAAGAGTTTGGAGCACTTTTGTGGGGAGCGCATACCCTTAACATTCCATTATATTATATGCATATCAATTCTGGGTTACTCGCTCTATGGGGAAGGAAGGGGAAGAAAGAGAGAGAGAAAAAAGAAAACAGGTGAACACTTATACAGTCTCTGAACTCGCACTTGTGCTACACCCTATGTGGAAGCCAAGATGTTATGTCCACTTCCTGGTGTTAAGCTAAGAACTTCTCTTTTTTCTACCAGGAGGAGCTCCCTGCTACACCACTAGATAATAGTCACATTTGATATTCCTCATGAACCTAATACAGTTAGTTATCTAAAAAACAGAACCTGAGAACTCAAAAGTCCTAAACTTGTATAGCTCCGCTGTATTCCCCCTCTAACAAGTGTGGGGTCTGGGGCCCTTCCAGACACCTAGCCACAAGGGCTTGATACCAAACTTGACCCAGATAATCAGTAACTACTATAATAAAATAAAAATTTTATTGGTGTGTAAAAACAGCTATTGTGAGCAAAAGAAAAAGTGTTTTAAAAATAAACTGTTCCCTGAATTCAATAACTGATTATTGAATTATTATTATTATTATTATTATTATTATTATTATTATTACAGCACTGTTACTACCAGCCCTTCACTAATGGTCAGTTACATCACTGACTCAGGCCTCCTGCACACGAACGTGTGCGCCCCGTGGCCGAGCTGCGGGCTGCAATGCACGAACACCGACCGCGGGGCAGCCGCAGTGGATCGCGGACCCATTCACTGTAATGGGTCCGCGATCCGCCCGTTATGCAAAAAGATATATAATGTTCTATCTTTTTGCGGAACGGAAGTACTGGACGAAACCCAACGGAAGCACTCCGTAGTGCTTCCGTAGGGTTCCGTTCCGTGCTTCCGTTCCTCACCATTCCGCATCTCCGGATTTGCGGACCCATTGAAGTGAATGGGTCCGCATGCGTGATGCGAAATGCCCACGGAACAGCGCCCGTGTATTGCGGATCTGCAAATGTGGTACAGCAACGTTCGTGTGTAGGAGGCCTCACTGAGATATCTGGACTTGTTGGTTAGCACTGACTAGCATACTGGCATGGAAGACCAAAAACAGGAGAGCAGATCTTAAAACCTAAAACTGCCCCCCCCCCCCCCCCCCCGACATGTTTCGCCAGAGAACTGGCTTCTTCAGGGGTAACGGGCAGAATTGAAGACAAACGACACCACAGACGAGGTATAAATCCCCTCACTGATATAATTGACAAAAGAGTAGTCCAATGAAGAAACAGAAACTTCATCTGAGAGGGTGTGAGCGAACATCGTTAGCACCCTATGCAACATCAGAGTGTCAAACTCACAGACACCCACTATGCTGCTGAACCAATCGCAGAGCAGATGGGAGGTTCCTGAATGACATGCTGCGTGAGGACCCGCTGCGCACAGACTTAGAGCTGCAGTAGTTGAAGTCGGACCTATACTGAGTGTACGCACAAACAGAATAAAAAAGAGAGAACACAAAACCGCTGATGTGCATGTCCTGCGCTACACAGAGTTGCACTTGGCCTCAGAGGTAAGTATGTGTCTGCCCGCTGCGCACTGAGAAATGCGCAGAGACTTAGTGAAAAGATGAAATGAGAAGCGCTCTGACACTCATGTCATGCGCTGCACAAATTGGGCCTGGACTTAAGAGTGAGTATGTGATGAAATAGGCATAACCAGGAGTGATCTGCTACTAATAGCTTCAAGTGACTCCCAAAGTGGAAAAAAAGAGGAGGAAATAAAAAAAAGGAGAAAATAGGAGAGAGTACAAAAATAACCTCGTCATAAATCAATAAATCAAAAATAACGTTTCTGATGTGAGTTTTACATATCAGAATATATAGCTATAAGTGAATTCCTACATAAGTGAGTTTGACACGTCAAAATATATATATAAATATGAATAAAAATGGATTCCTACATGTCAAAAATAAAACTCAACTCTTTTGTAAAAATGCAAAAACTGTGGCTTCATCATAGCTCACATTAGATTATATTGGAATTTCAGAATTATTCTAGTATAAGCCATCAACATTGGTCTAGAGAAAAGAAGAAAAAGTGAAACCTTTGTTAAGTCCATTTGGACTGAGACTGTCTAGTCTGTAAATCCACTTGGTTTCTTCTTGCAGTAAGAGTCTATCCAGATCACATCTTCTTACCCCAAGTGATTTTTTAGACATGCCCCAAAAGGAGAGGCACTTGGGATATCCTGCATGATATTGTCTCACGTGTCTTGATATTGTCGTGTCTGCTTTGGTATTGATACTGCTGATATGCTGACATATTCTACTTCTAAACTCTTGAATGGTCTTACCAACATAAAACATTTTGCAAGGGCACTGATCAATATAGACGATACCTGTGGTCTGACAATTAATAAACTCTCTGATTTGATATTGCTTATTGTGAGTAGGATTAGTGAATGCTTTCGTTTTTTTTGAGAAAGGGGCAAAAAGTACATCTGCCACATGGATATGTGCCCACCACCTTGGATTTTAACCAAGTGGTCTTCCTCGGTTGTCTTTAAGATTTTTACCTCTCCGAGGTCATGTGGTTATCACATTTCGCAAATCATTATCCGCCTGAAGTACATGCCAATATTTCTTCAAGATCTGATACACTTGCATCTGATAATTTGGGAAGGGGACACACTGGGCTTATTGCATAGCAGATCTGATCGCCTAGTTTATTTTGCCCGTGCAAAAGCCCTATGTAGAACTTTCTTAGGATAACCTCTGTAACGGATCTCCTGGCACCCCGACCGGGTACCTCCGTCGAATGATGCTCCTAGTGCTTCCCAAGGACTCCAAGCACTCCACTTGACACCGTAAGCGCTGCAGACCCCACGAACCTCCGAAGCTTGGTTGAGGTCTCACCGTCTCCTACCCACCCTGGCCCTACGACAAGGCTCCAGGCTCCAGTGGGTGAACCTCTCCTAAATCCAGAGAGCAGGAACAGCTCTTACAAGAGCTAGGAGTTATAGCCAGGGGAGTATACAGCGTATAGCAATCCCCATACACATGAGACGAGGCTCTATGTTGAATGTAAAACAGGAACTCTTTATTGAACACACAAACATTGACTTATATACACATTTTCCAACAAGGGTACCACCCCGTGGACCTGGTTGGGAACTGAGGACATGACATAGCAGCCAATCCTTTACAGTTTAAACACAAAAACTAACCCTATTCAACAAACACAATGGCATTGTCTGTGACGCAATTAACAAACACAACATGCAAACAGACATCTTCACCCCCTCCCTAATGAATGAATAGGGACAGTGGAGACACATGTGATGGGATTATCTCCTGAGTGTATCATATGGTGATCTACTCATCTAGGAGTCGGCTGCTATTATAATCAACTATCTTAATCCCATCACTAACACAATCAGTGGGAGTCTCAGTGCAGAGTTAACCCTTTTTGTGTTGCTGAATCCACACCATGCCTTTTTAATGGGCAATAGGAAATATGTGGCATATAAATTACACACATAAATCAGGGTTCATAGTTCCTTGTAACCCCAAAAGGTCTTAGGGGGTCTCCATAGTTCTCGGTCCATAGTCTGTAGGAAGGAGGCTGGCCCTCAGGCTTCTCCAGCAGCCCCAGTGATGGTTCAGTCCGTCACAACCTCTTGCTCTACATCTATGAAATAGATTATTGCTTTCTTGAATAAAGCTAGAGTCCTCAGTGCAATTTCTCCGGGCTCTGATGTATTGGCTGGTTGGTATGCCTCTTTTCAATGATTGCGGATGATGACTCTGCCAATGCAACATGTTATTGGTGGCAGTGGGCTTCTGAAAAACTTCCGTGAGGGAGTGGCCACCAGAGTCCACGGCACGGAGACCTTAAGGTTCAGGAATATCAAGGTGTGATTGTCTATTTCAGAAGTAAACTTCATGCCTATATTGTTGTGATTCAGTGACCTGACAAATTCATGAAACAAATCAGTGGTGCCCTCCCAGAGTATAAGTACATCATGGATGTACCTACCCCAAAATAAAATGTGACTGGTGAAAGACTGGAAATTATCTGTGAAGACAATAGTTCTCCCACCACCCAAAAAAACAAATTAGCATAATTTGGTGCACACCTACTCCCCATAGTGGTGCCAATTAACTGTAAATAAAAATAACCATCAAAAAGAAAATAATTGTGGGTTAACAAAAATTGTAACAAAGTGAGGACAAATCTATTATGTGCATGAAACTGTGTCCCTTTAGTGAATAGGAATGAAGATGTTGCCTGAATTCCCAAATCATGTCTAATGCTTGTATATAACGCTTCAATATCCAAGCTGGCCAGCTTGGTATTCTCTGTGACCTGAATCTCCTGGAGTCTGGTGACCACATCTTTGGTGTCTTTGATGTAGGAAGGCAAACACGGAACAAACGGTGAAATAAACTCATCCACATACTGGCTGATATTTTCTGTAAGGCTTCCGTTACCAGAGACTATCGTTCTACCTGGTATCGGTCGTCTCTGTTTATGCACCCTAGGAATCACATACAGAGTCGCAATCGTGGGATGGGAATTAAAGAGATATTTAAATTCATCTTTTGAGATGAGATTATCATTCTTTGGCTTGGTAAGTATTATTTTTAATTAACTGAGAATTTTTTCAGTAGGGTTACACTCTAATTTTTTATAAGTGTCAGTGTCATTCAGCAGATCCATGACCATATCTTGATATATTGGCTTGTCCATTAAGACAATATTGCCCCCCTTATCCGAGGGTTTTATGACCAACTCTTTGTTGTTGGCCAGCTCCTGCAGGGCTATCCCTTCCTCCATATCTAGATTGTGTGTACTGGATGGATTACATCTTTTGATCGACTTTAGTTCACTTGTGACCAACTGAACAAACATTTCAATGTTGCCAAATTGTGAGAAAGATGGGGTGAACTTCGATCTTGGTTTGAGAGAGGACAGAGGGGGATCAATTTCATCAGTGGCTGTGGTGTCAAGAGTATCAAGGGGCTGCTTTTTCTTGTTGTTGTAAATGGTTACGTTTCTTGTTGTGTGTGAGTTTTATGTAACGCAAGTTTGCGAGTCTGGGGCCCTTGGGACCAGAGGGTTCAGCGCCGGGAAAACCTGTCCGACGATTCTGAGGTCAATCTTCTGGTGCTTCTGGAGCGCCCCATCTATCTTCTCACTGAGCGACCCCTTCATTGGCGTCCGATGATATTTCTTTGGGAGCGCAAGGGGGACCTCGTCGGGGAAGGACTTGTATTTGAGGCCGTCATGGAAGGGACAGTGTTCAATGCTTCCTCTGCCGCCGCGGGAGAGTTGAAAGTGTGAACACCACCCTGGGCATTGTAGACTGTCAGTATGGCCGGACAGAGGAGCTGGCAGCGGATGTTTTTATGAAATAGCTTGTTGCAGATGGAGCTAAATGCTTTGCGCCGCTTCACTATTTCTGCCGAATAGTCCTTGTATATCCTGACATTGTAGCCCCAGATAGAAATCGGGCGTTGTCGTCTTTGGAAATTGCGCAGCATGGTTACTTTTTCTCCCACGGTAAGTGGAGAAGGAGGAAGCGGGGTTCGAATTGCGTTGCACTAAGGGGTCTGGTCCTACATTGTGTGTGCGCTCTACCCAGCAGAAAAAGTTTAGGCCCAAAGCCCCCGGCAGTTCCCACTCACAAAGATTCAGCAATTCTGAGGGCCTAATGGTTTCCGGTAAGCCCACCACCCTTAGGTTATGGTGGCGGGACCTATTCTCTAGGTCCTCGACCTTGCTGCGTAGCTGACCAAGAGCTCGTTGTTGGGTCTGTATAGTGGCTTCCATATCTACTGAGGTGGAATGGAGGGATTGCACCTCCTGTTCTAGCTCCCCTACTTTTAGGCTAGTGTGGCTTACCTCCTCCTGCAGCACATTCAGGGAAAACTGTATGGTGGTTTCCAAAGTTCTCTGGATGTCTGGGGTAATGCGCAGTGCCACTTCTATGGCAAGTCGCTTGTAGTCCAGTAGATCTGAACCCCCATCTGAGGGTAGAAGTTCATGGGAGCTGTCCTCATGGAGCACCAGTGGTGAGCCCGCCACCATTTTGGAAGGCCGGGAAAGGGATGCTGAGATTCAGTGGATTTGTGTCCGCTCAATAATAAGTACCGGTCCATGTAATGAGGAAGGACCCTCCAGGTGAGCCCTTGGAACACCAGTTAGTTTACTCCCCTTCAGATCTAGGGCTAGATATCTCTTTTATATCTCTTGTATTCTTGCACCTCCGCCATGCCTCCCAGTCTTGGCTCTTGTACAGCAGATCTGTTGGGTTTCGGCACTTGCTCAGTCGGAATATGCACTGCTTGTAGAGCAACAGCAGATCTACTGCGCAACCGCCAAGACCGTTCGATGCTACACAGCTGCATGAAGACAGAGCTGGATGAGGTGTCTATCCCTGTAAATACAGGGGAAGGGGAAGGGACTTAAGCTGAAGGGGTGTAAATGAACTGGTGCTCTGAGGGATTTGGCCAGCCCCTCAGTGCTCCAAGGAGTTTATTTGCATATCAATAAAAAAAATGATTTTCTTGCCAATGGGGCAATGAACAGTCACAATCAAGGCATTGTTTTTTATCAGCATGATCAACCCTACCAGGCTGTATTGCTCTATAAGCTCCACAAACAAGGAACACCCACTAAGCTCTGAAGCTACAGCTCCACAAGCAAAGAACACCCACTGAGCTCTGAACCTGAAGCTCCACAAGCAAAGAACACCCACTAAGCTCTGAACCTACAGCTCCACAATCAAAGAACACCCACTAAGCTCTGAACCTACAGCTCCACAAGCAAAGAACACCCACTAAGCTCTTATCCTACAGCTCCACAAGCAAAGAACACCCACTAAGCTCTGAACCTACAGCTCCACAAGCAAAGAACACCCACTAAGCCCTGAACCTACAGCTCCACAAGCAAAGAACACCCACTAAGCTCTGAACCTACAGCTCCACAAGCAAAGAACACCCACTAAGCTCTGAACCTACAGCTCCACAAGCAAAGAACACACACTAAGCCCTGAACCTACAGCTCCACAAGCAAAGAACACCCACTAAGCTCTGAACCTACAGCTCCACAATCAAAGAACAGCCACTAAGCTCTGAACCTAAAGCTCCACAAATAAAGAACACCCACTAAGCTCTGAACCTACAGCTCCACAAGCAAAGAACACCCGCCTAAGCTCCGAACCTACAGCTCCACAAGCAAAGAACACCCACTAAGCTCCGAACCTACAGCTCCAAAAGCAGCATCTCAGAAAGACAGGTCTAGAAAATATAAGTAGAAATTCAGAAGTCAAGATTGAGTGCCCTAGACCTCTCCAGACACATAGATACATAACTAAAAACTATTATAGAGAGCCACAAGATGCATATACTGTATGCTTTAAATGGGTTTCCTTAGAAGGACTTTATGACATATTGACTACATATGCTATAAAAATTTGATTGGAGGTGGCTTAACGGCTGGGGCCAGCACTGATCTTGAGAACATTGATGTTCGGTCTCTAATCCATGCACGTGTGGGAATTCTCCAATGAATATTAATGAGAGATATGAAAGCAGAACTACTTATAGCCCTAACCTGCCTGCTTGGGATTGATGGGGGTCCCAAAAGTAGGACCCATCTCCCAAATACAGGGAGTGCAGAATTATTAGGCAAGTTGTATTTTTGAGGATTAATTTTATTATTGAACAACAACCATGTTCTCAATGAACCCAAAAAACTCATTAATATCAAAGCTGAATATTTTTGGAAGTAGTTTTTAGTTTGTTTTTAGTTTTAGCTATTTTAGGGGGATATCTGTGTGTGCAGGTGACTATTACTGTGCATAATTATTAGGCAACTTAACAAAAAACAAATATATACCCATTTCAATTATTTATTTTTACCAGTGAAACCAATATAACATCTCAACATTCACAAATATACATTTCTGACATTCAAAAACAAAACAAAAACAAATCAGTGACCAATATAGCCACCTTTCTTTGCAAGGACACTCAAAAGCCTGCCATCCATGGATTCTGTCAGTGTTTTGATCTGTTCACCATCAACATTGCGTGCAGCAGCAACCACAGCCTCCCAGACACTGTTCAGAGAGGTGTACTGTTTTCCCTCCTTGTAAATCTCACATTTGATGATGGACCACAGGTTCTCAATGGGGTTCAGATCAGGTGAACAAGGAGGCCATGTCATTAGATGTTCTTCTTTTATACCCTTTCTTGCCAGCCACGCTGTGGAGTACTTGGACGCGTGTGATGGAGCATTGTCCTGCATGAAAATCATGTTTTTCTTGAAGGATGCAGACTTCTTCCTGTACCACTGCTTGAAGAAGGTGTCTTCCAGAAACTGGCAGTAGGACTGGGAGTTGAGCTTGACTCCATCCTCAAACCGAAAAGGCCCCACAAGCTCATCTTTGATGATACCAGCCCAAACCAGTACTCCACCTCCACCTTGCTGGCGTCTGAGTCGGACTGGAGCTCTCTGCCCTTTACCAATCCAGCCACGGGCCCATTCATCTGGCCCATCAAGACTCACTCTCATTTCATCAGTCCATAAAACCTTAGAAAAATCAGTCTTGAGATATTTCTTGGCCCAGTCTTGACGTTTCAGCTTGTGTGTCTTGTTCAGTGGTGGTCGTCTTTCAGCCTTTCTTACCTTGGCCATGTCTCTGAGTATTGCACACCTTGTGCTTTTGGGCACTCCAGTGATGTTGCAGCTCTGAAATATGGCCAAACTGGTGGCAAGTGGCATCTTGGCAGCTGCACGCTTGACTTTTCTCAGTTCATGGGCAGTTATTTTGCGCCTTGGTTTTTCCACACGCTTCTTGCGACCCTGTTGACTATTTTAAATGAAACGCTTGATTGTTCGATGATCACGCTTCAGAAGCTTTACAATTTTAAGAGTGCTGCATCCCTCTGCAAGATATCTCACTATTTTTGACTTTTCTGAGCCTGTCAAGTCCTTCTTTTGACCCATTTTGCCAAAGGAAAGGAAGTTGCCTAATAATTATGCACACCTAATATAGGGTGTTGATGTCATTAGACCACACCCCTTCTCATTACAGAGATGCACATCACCTAATATGCTTAATTGGTAGTAGGCTTTCGAGCCTATACAGCTTGGAGTAAGACAACATGCATAAAGAGGATGATGTGGTCAAAATACTAATTTGCCTAATAATTCTGCACGCAGTGTATATTTATGCCAGATGCAGCAGGTGGTTGCGAAGATGGTCACTGCCTATGATAAAGTTGGCAAGGTTATTTTTTATTTTTTTTCGATGAAGGTTGGTGGAAGATGGTGGTGTTGGGGGGATTCCTTAATGAATCTCATCTTTATTCATTTCAGAATGCTAATGTTTTCTATTATTTCTGAACTACTGCCGTGACTAAATTTTTGGTCAGTCATGAAAGTAAGACAAAAAAAAAATCTATTAAAAAAATGAAAACATAATGGTATAAAAAATAAATAAAAAACAATGAAAATGAAATGAAAAATTCCACCTACCTATGAAATTATTCCATTAGCTTAAGCAATGAATTCCTTAGTAATGAATGTATAAAGCTTAAATTGGGTCTTTTAAGTCAAGTCCTGAAATTAAATCTCATTAAATCGTGCGCTTTTTTGGCCTTTTGTGATGATTTTCTTTTTCTGTATACACATTTTACACAGCTTTATTAGCCAGGCGGCTGTAATTACCACGATGTTAAACCACGCAATAAATGAGGCTTTCTTAAGGTGGATTTTATATAGATGGGAAACATAAGCCGGCTGCAGTTTTCTTGGATGCTCGTTCTTCGATGAGATCACGCCTGCCTTTTTGAACTCTTGATTCATTTTGCAACATCTGATTTTCTTGAGAAAATGTATTATTGTACCACTAAGAGCCAATCTCCATACAGTGTACAGGTGTTAGTCCTGTGTAGAGAACTGACCCATGGGTCAAAATAGGAATGTTTTCACATTGGTGGACCCTTCTATCCCTGTCTAATCTGAAGACCTTTCTGACCTTTAGATCCATGAATTGATTTCTTTCTAAGATGACCATTGTAAAAAAAAACTTAAAAATTCTGCAAAGAAAAAAACAAAAACAATAAAAACTATCCAAAAACTGTAAATACAAAATCCCTCTGATGGGCCCCAAAGCAACCATGTGCCATTTAGAATGTTGGTGTGTTTATACCTGGACGGAGAGTGTTTGGACCTCCTCAGGCTCCTGGGGGAATGCCAGTTACCTGTAGGCCCAATGCCAGATCGTTAGTCCCACTTGAGCTTGACCCTGGCATAGATTGAACCACCAACTTCAGTTTCTTGAGAATTTATTTTCTTTTGTTTGTGTCATTAGAAGGATCTATAATTTCTCAAGGACCGTGGACATCGCCACCAAAAACATCAACGTGGAATATTCAATCGAGTCTGAGTGAAAATAAAAAACTAAAATAAAATGCGCCTTGTTGATCAGGAGTTGAGCCTAGTGTAGGAAAGCGCAAGGGGCCATCATTGATGGAAGGTATGTGTCACTGAGATTCCTGGCCTCGGGGAGGTAAGAGCCGGTAGTTTTAAGTGTCAGCGGCAGCTAGTGCTGACTGACACTGTTCTGTTGTTAGTATGGCTGTAAAGCCGATCCGGGCCGGCTCTTACTGGGAGTAGCCAAGTGCTGGGTGGGTGGCTTCTCCCCACGCTTCAGGCCGGGTCTTTTTTGGCCTATATAAAACCCAGCCAGCAGTCTCAGCTCGGTGTGGTTTATCCTCCATCTGACAGAGAAGCTGGGGAGTCTCTGTGTTTTGGGACCTGTGAATTTGTGCCGTGCTAAAGGGCTGAGAGCCGAATGCCGGGAAACAGGCCCCTAAAGCCTGCTGTGGACTGCAGATGGAAAACTGCTAACCAGGTGAAGATTTTGTTCTATGGACATTGCATGGTGTGAACAAATACCAAGACTGTGAACGGTCATTTTGTTTTTCCTTATGTGTGAATAAACACTGAACTGTTTTAATTAAAGACTTTGTGATTGCCTCTATACTGCGTCCACTAGCCTGTCTACCAGAGCAAAAGCCCACACTAGCTATAGAAATTTAATCCTGCAGTTTCAAAAATGTGTACCAATTTTTTAGCAATATTTTTAACCAAAAATTTTATGACACCAGCATAAAATGAATAGTTGATTGGAAATCTGTGTTTTGGGCTTCAGGAAGATGCATTTCTGTATCTACTGGAGAGTGACTGCACATGTGTGGCCAACTCTCTGCTGAAGACTGGAGGAAGCAGGAGATTGAATGTAATGTGTTGTCCTTAGATTGAGTCAAGTCTACATCTAAAGACCTCCATAATGTGACAGTGATATAGATTTAGGCTACTTTCACACTAGCATTTTTGCTGGATCTGGCAGGGTTCAGCAAAAACGCTTCCGTTACTGATAATACAACCATCTGCATCGTTATGAACGGATCCGGTTGTATTATCTTTAACATACCCAAAACTGATCCATCATTAACTCCATTGAAAGTCAATGGGGGACGGATCCATTTTCTATTGTGTCAGAGAAAATAGATCCGTCCCCATTGACTTGCATTGTGGGTTATGACGGATCCGTTTTGCCCCGCATCCCAGGACGGAAAGCAAACCACAGCATGCATTCCAAAATGCATTCCGTTCCGTTCAGTTACGTTTTGTCCCCATTGACAATGAATGGGGACAAAACGGAAGAGTTTTCTCCCTTATTGAGACCCTATGACGGATCTCAATACCGGAAAATATTAACGCTAGTGTGAAAGTAGCCTTACAGTGCATTCAGAAGGTCTTCAGACCCTTTCAATTTTTTACATTTTGCTATGTTGTGGCCTGGTGCTAAAATAAGAAAAAGTTTAAATGTTCCCCATCATTCTGCCATCAATCCCCCATAAAAACGAAGTGAGAACAGAATGTTGGAAATCTTTGCAAATTTATTGAAAAGGAAAAAGTTTAATTTTGCATTGACATAAGTATTCAGACTCTTTACTCAGGACTTACTTGAAGACCCGTTTGGCAATGATTACAGCCTCTAGTCTTTTGGGGTATCATGGCACAATTCTTCTCTGGAGATCCTCTCAAGCTCTGTCAGGCTCTCTCAGCCACTTTGATATCCCTCCAAAGATGTTCAAGATGTTGGATTCAAGTCAGGAATCTGGCTAGGCCACTCAAGGACATTCACAGAGTTGTCCCTAAGCCACTCCTGTGTTGTCTTGGCTGTGTGCTTAGGGCGATTGTCATGTTGGAAGGTGAACCTTCGGCCCAGTTTGAGGTCCAGAACACACCAAATTAGGTTTTCATTTAGAATAGCTCTGTACTTTGCTTCATTCAGCTTTCCCTCAACCCTGATTAGTCTTCCTGTCCCACCACCATGCTTCACTGTAGGGATGGTATTGGGCAGTTGAGGAGTAGGGCCTGTTTTCCACCAGACATAACATTTATCACTGAGGCCAAAATTTTGTTTAGTTTTTATCAGATCGGAGAATCTTGTTTCTCACAGTCTGTGAGTTCTTTAGGTGCTTTTGTGCAAACCTTCTTATGTTTTACTGAGGAGACAATTCTTTCTGGCTGCTCTGACATAAAGCCCAGATTGGTTGAGGCTGCAGTGTTGGTTGATCTTCTGGATGTGTCTCCCATTTGCACAAAGGATATTTGGAGCTCACCCAGAGTGACCATTGGGTTCTCGGCCAACTCTCTTACTAAGGACCTTCTCCCTTGATTACCACGAGTTGATTGGTGGCCAGCTCTAGGAAGAGTCATGATTGTTACAAATGTCTTCCATGTAAGAATTATGGAGACCACTGTGCTCTTGGGAAATTTCAGTGCAGCGGTAATGTTTTTGTCCCTTTCTCCAGATCTGTGCCTCCACACAATCCTGTCTCTGAGCTCTACAGGCAGTTCTTGGTTTTTGCCATAATATACATTTTCAAATCATGTCCAATCAACTGAATTTACCTCAGGTGGACTCCATTATTTATTTTATTTTAGCAACAAAACAACATGTGAAAAACTGAAAGGGTCTGAAGACTTTCCGAATGCACTGTGTATTGATGGTACTATATGACTGTTGGCCAATAGAGATGGCCTTGCAGTTCGCCCGGCGGTAATTTAGTGGCGAACTTTGCACGTTCGCAATTTGCCGAACATGCGAACATATGGCGATATCCGCCGGAGCCGTATTCTTTTGCATTGTGCTGAACTTTGACCCATGACACAGCTATCAGGTGGCACAGGACAGCCAATTGAGACGTTTCAGCACATGGACACACCCCCACCCAATAACAGAACCCGATCTGGCAGCCATTTTACATTCTGTGTTTTGCCAGTGTAGGGAGAGGTTGCTATGTGGAACAGGGATAGACTGAGGGGTGCTTTATACTTATAATATACTTTCTAACATAAAAAGTATATTATAGTGCATTTGTATTGTGCAGCAGTTGTTTGCGGTTCTGCTGCGATACCGCAGCTATATAGAGGGACAAGCACTATTGGAACAACTATTTGCAACGGGTGTGATATACCAGTTGCCCCCCAAAAAACTGATTGAGTGGTGTGATATACCTGCTTCCACAAAATACTGATTGACGGCTGCGATATACCTGTTGCCCCAAATAAACAGGGTGGTGTGATATAACTGTTGTGCCAACATTTTTTTATTGAGGGGTGTGACATACCTGCCTCCACAAAATACTGATTAAGGGGCTTGATATACCTGCTTCCACCAAATATTGATTGAGGCCTGCGATATACCTGCTTCCACAAAATACTGATTGAGGGGTTTGATATACCTGCTTCCACAAAATACTGATTAAGGGGTTTGATATACCTGTTTCCACCAAATATTGATTAAGGCCTGCGATATACCTGCTTCCACAAAATACTGATTGAGGGGTTTGATATACCTGCTTCTACCAAATATTGATTGAGGCCTGTGATATACCTGCTTCCACAAAATACTGATTGAGGGGTTTGATATACCTGCTTCCACAAAATACTGATTAAGGGGTTTGATATACCTGTTTCCACCAAATATTGATTGAGGCCTGCGATATACCTGCTTCCACAAAATACTGATTGAGGGGTTTGATATACCTGCTTCTACCAAATATTGATTGAGGGCTGCGATATACCTGCTTCCACAAAATACTGATTAAGGGGTTTGATATACCTGCTTCCACCAAATATTGATTGAGGGCTGCGATATACCTGCTTCCACAAAATACTGATCAAGGAGTTTGATATACAGTACCTGTTTCCACCAAATTTTGATTGAGACCTGCGATATACCTGCTTCCACAAAATACTTATTAAGGGCTGCGATATACCTGCTTCCACAAAATACTGATTAAGGGGATTGATATACCTGTTTCCACCAAATATTGATTGAGGCCTGCGATATACTTGCTTCCACAAAATACTGATTTAGGGGATTGATATACCAGCTTCCACCAAATATTGATTGAGGTCTGCGAGATACCTGCTTCCACAAAATACTGATTAAGGGGTTTGATATACCTGCTTCCACAAAATAATGAATGAGAGGTTCGATATACCTGTTTTCACCAAATATTGATTGAGGCCTGCAATATACCTGTTTCCACAAAATACTGAATAAGGGGATTGATATACCTGTTTCCACCAAATATTGATTGAGGCCTGCAAGATACCTGCTTCCACAAAATACTGATTAAGGGGTTTGATATACAGTGGGGGAAATAATTATTTGACCCCTCACTGATTTTGTAAGTTTGTCCAATGACAAAGAAATGAAAAGTCTCAGAACAGTATCATTTCAATGGTAGGTTTATTGTAACAGTGGCAGATAGCACATCAAAAGGAAAATCGAAAAAATAACTTTAAATAAAAGATAGCAACTGATTTGCATTTCATTGAGTGAAATAAGTATTTGAACCCCTACCAACCATTAAGAGTTCTGGCTCCCACAGAGTGGTTAGACACTTCTACTCAATTAGTCACCCTCATTAAGGACACCTGTCTTAACTAGTCACCTGTATAAAAGACACCTGTCCACAGAATCAATCAATCAAGCAGACTCCAAACTCTCCAACATGGGAAAGACCAAAGAGCTGTCCAAGGATGTCAGAGACAAAATTGTAGACCTGCACAAGGCTGAAATGGGCTACAAAACCATTAGCAAGAAGCTGGGAGAGAAGGTGACAACTGTTGGTGCGATTGTTCGAAAATGGAAGGAGCACAAAATGACCATCAATCGACCTCGCTCTGGGGCTCCACGCAAGATCTCACCTCGTGGGGTGTCAATGGTTCTGAGAAAGGTGAAAAAGCATCCTAGAACTAGACGGGAGGAGTTAGTTAATGACCTCAAATTAGCAGGGACCACAGTCACCAAGAAAACCATTGGAAACACATTACACCGCAATGGATTAAAATCCTGCAGGGCTCGCAAGGTCCCCCTGCTCAGGAAGGCACATGTGCAGGCCCGTCTGAAGTTTGCCAATGAACACCTGAATGATTCAGAGAGTGACTGGGAGAAGGTGCTGTGGTCTGATGAGACCAAAATAGAGCTCTTTGGCATTAACTCAACTCGCTGTGTTTGGAGGAAGAAAAATGCTGCCTATGACCCCCAAAACACTGTCCCCACCGTCAAGCATGGGGGTGGAAACATTTTGCTTTGGGGTTGTTTTTCTGCTAAGGGCACAGGACAACTTATTCGCATAAACGGGAAAATGGACGGAGCCATGTATCGTGAAATCCTGAGCGACAACCTCCTTCCCTCTGCCAGGAAACTGAAAATGGGTCGTGGATGGGTGTTCCAGCACGACAATGACCCAAAACATACAGCAAAGGCAACAAAGGAGTGGCTCAAGAAGAAGCACATTAAGGTCATGGAGTGGCCTAGTCAGTCTCCGGACCTTAATCCAATCGAAAACCTATGGAGGGAGCTCAAGCTCAGAGTTGCACAGAGACAGCCTCGAAACCTTAGGGATTTAGAGATGATCTGCAAAGAGGAGTGGACCAACATTCCTCCTAAAATGTGCGCAAACTTGGTCATCAATTACAAGAAACGTTTGACCTCTGTGCTTGCAAACAAGGGTTTTTCCACCAAGTATTAAGTCTTTTTTTGTTAGAGGGTTCAAATACTTATTTCACTCAATGAAATGCAAATCAGTTGCTATCTTTTATTTAAAGTTATTTTTTCGATTTTCCTTTTGATGTGCTATCTGCCACTGTTACAATAAACCTACCATTGAAATGATACTGTTCTGAGACTTTTCATTTCTTTGTCATTGGACAAACTTACAAAATCAGTGAGGGGTCAAATAATTATTTCCCCCACTGTACCTGCTTCCACCAAATAAAGATTGAGGGCTGCAATATACCTGATTCTACAAAACACTGATTGAGGCCTACGATATACCTGCTTCCACAAATACTGCTCTTCTCTAAGGACTTAGGCACAGAGTCATTTTGAAAATGACAGGCAGAGGAAGAAACAGGCTGTTCGGCAGGGGTGGTAAGGGTCGGGCAGGTGCACCAGGCCGGAGCCTAAGTGAGAAGTTGGAGAAAGCGTGTGTGATTATTTCAAAGGACGCACCAGAGTTGGTTGAGTGGCTCATTCGGCCTTCCGCTTCTACACCCTCCTCATCCTCTGTATCTGCACCCTCCTCAATCTCTGCTGCGTGCACCCCCAAAGACACCACCACCACCATAGCCCCTCCACTCGAGTCAGAGGAATTATTTTCCCATCCATTCCCAAACCTTACCGACGCGCAGCCTTTCTTGACATTGGATGAGGAAGAGGAGGTAGCAACGGCTGCCACACAGTGGTCTGACGACAGAACCCAGATCAGCTCAAGGAAGGAGATCCCCGCTGTTGCTGCCTACTCCGACATCTCAAATGTCAGTGGTGGTGAAGGTGACGATGATGACGTGTAGATGGATATCATGGTGCCCACAAGAGAGGAAGAGGAGGGGAGTTCAGAGGGAGAGACGGAGCAGCAGAGAGGGAGGAGAAGGAGGAGAAGCAGGCTGAGCTCGAAGGGCACAGGAGGCAAAAAGCAGACTGCAAATGTATCTGGAGCGAGCCATCCACCATGCACGGTCACTTCTGGCGCTCCCAGGACGCCGGCACATGGCTCCACAGTGTGAGCTTTTTTTTTAACGTGTCAGCTGCTGACAATAGTGTTGCCATCTGCAGCCTGTGCTGTCAACGCATAAGTCGCGGTAAGCCCAACACTCACCTAGGGATGACCGCCTTAAGAAGGCACCTGGACTCCCATCACCGAGCCCAGTGGGAGCAAAGCTGTCAGAACCCACAAAGCCACACTCCCGGCGCTCCACGTCCTGCCTCTTCTCCTTCTCCTCTCTCCTCCCATTTGTCCTCCACTCTACCTTCCACCGTGCCGTCGTCGCGTTCATCTGGCACAAGGCAGGCTTCCGTGGCCCAAATGTTCGAGCGTAAAAACTTGATGACGCCGGATAACCCTCTTGCCCAACGGCTGACCACTGGCTTGTCGGAACTGCTAGCCCGCCAACTACTGCCATATAAACTGGTGGACTCTGAGGCCTTTAGAAAAATTTTTGCCCACTGGCACACCGCACTGGAAGGTCCCCAGAAGGAAATAGTTCTTCCAGAAGGGCATCCCAGAGCTATATGGCCATGTTCAGCGGCAAGTGAATATATCTCTGGCACACAGTGTCGGTGCCAAGATACATCTGACCACAGACACCTGGTCTAGCAAACACGGGCAGGGAAGGTACATAACATTTACTGCCCATCGGGTGAACCTTCTGACGGCCTCAGCTGACTCCTCCTTTTCCACTGCTACCGCCTCTTCCGCTACACACATACACTCACTGACAGACACACATACACTCACTGACAGACAGACACACACTCAGACACTCACTGAATGACGTACACATACACTCACTGACAGACAGACATACACTCACTGACAGACAGACACACACTCAGACACTCACTGAATGACGTACACAGAAACTCACTGACAGACATACTCACTGACGGACACACATACACTCACTGACAGACAGACACACACTCACTCACTGACAGACACTCACTGACAGACATACACCTACCCACTGAAACACACACACGGAAACTCACTGACATACACTCACTCACTGACAAACACACAGACACTTACTGACCGACACACATACATTTACTGTCAGAAAGACAGACATACATACACTCACTCACTGACATAAATACACAGGCAGACACTCACTCAGTCAAACACTTAAACACTCACCTCCCTGGGGTCCAGTATGGTGCAGCTCCTCAGTCCTCCAGCGCGCTGTTTCGTATGCCGGGGCCGGAATGACGTCATCACAGAGGGCGCACGAGGGAGGAGTGGGGAGCTGCTAGAACTCCTCCTCTCCTCCGGTAATTTACTGGCAGAGCAGGCACCTGCCATCAGGGTAAGCAGATGCCTGCTCTGCCATATTTAAGAAGGACCTCCACCTCCTGGCCCCCCAGTAACGGCGCTGGGGGCGGCTCAAGAGCCGCTCGCCCTGTTGCCCAGGGCTGCAGCCCCAGTCAGGGGGGGCCCACCAGGGCGCCCCCAGCAGGCCATATGGTTGCGCCGGCCCTGGTCACCGAGATTCCTGGCCTCGGTGAGGTAAGAGCCGGTAATTTTAAGTGTCAGCAGCAGTTAGTGCTAACTGACACTATTTGTTATTTAGTATGGCTGTAGAGCCTATCCGGGACGGCTCTTACTGGGAGCAGGCAAAGTGCAGGGTGGGTGGCTTCTCCCAACGTTCCAGGCCGGGTTTTGGTTTGGGATATAAAAACCCAGCCAGCAGTCTCCGCTGTGTGGATTATCCTCCATTTCACAGTGAAGCTGTGGAGACTCTTTGGTTTTGGGATCTGCATGAGGTGTGCCGTAATAAAGGGCTGAGAGCCGCATTGCTGGAAAACAGGCCCCCTAAAGCCTGCTGTGGATGGCTGATGAAAAACTGCTAATAAGGCAACACTGTGAACTGTTATTTTGTTTTGCCTTCTGTGTGAATAAACACTGAACTATTTAAGTTAAAGACTTTGTGATTGCCTCTATACTGCGTCCGCTAAGCTGCCTACCAGAGCGAGTCCCCACACCGCCTAATGTACCTCCAGCCACCTAATCATAAGTTCTTTTCTGTCAGGTGAATGCCGAATTTTGGGGGTCTGTACTGGTCTACAGTAAAATTTTTACCCAGTAACGTCCTAATGTACCTCCAGCCACATTATCACAAGTTCTTTTCTGTCAGGTGAATGCCTAATTTTTGGTGCCTGTACTCCCGTGGCCTAAAATAACTTTTTTCTGGGCTCCAGCAGGGCACATTTTTGAGAGTTTCCCGCATAAAAATGGCCACTGATTAAAATACATATTGTTTTGTGGGAGTTATTGCCAATGATCCCCCTCACTGTCCATGTTGTGGGACTATTTGTGCACTTCTAGTAAGTATTTGGTGGCTGCAAATATGACCTAAATATTTTTCAGGTTCGCCTGCCATTAGTCAGTGGGGCCCGTCGCGAACGCGAGGTTCGCGAACATTTGACTGCGAATGCGCGTTCTTGTTCGCAAACTGTCCCGGCCGATGTTTTTCCATCACTATTGGCCAAAACAAAGCCTATGTAAAAATTGGCAAAGGCCAAAGTCTCCTGGGTCTGTATCCTCTCTACGTGTGAATTGTGCGTCTGCTCAGTTAGCCAGATCACCATGCACCAAATTTTCCATGACAAAATCTATAAAACTTTAAAAAAAAAATAATAATACAAAACCAAATATTTTTATTTATTCTAAACTGACTGCTGTTTGTTTAAATTCTTCTCGCTGAAGCAGAAAGGGAAACTTCGAGGATGAAGATGAGAAGAGCGTGTCCTGAATCTGAACCCGCCTATAAATCAATCCCAGAATAATTGTCCAGGTTGAGATTTATTGACTAGGAGAATATTACACTTTGCACCTGTAGCTGCACATTATGAGAAATCATTGTCTGTAAAGCTGACCTTCTGCCTAGACTTTTCCATCACAAGCAGAAGCATAGAGCACGGATTGTAAATTGCTACAGGGATGGTGAAGTGGAAGTTTCTGAGATAAATTTTAAATTCTTGGAAAGATAAACTGAACACATTGGGGGGAAGTAGCATGAGAAAAGTGGTGCCTGTTGGTAGCTTTGTGGTATTGTGCATTGTGGCTTTTTTTAATTAAAATGTTTTTTGGGGGAAAAAATTGGCAAATCCTTCTCAGTGGAGCTATGGTGTAAGAGGGTCTATTCTGTGTGTTTGGCACATGACCCTATTACGGATCCCCAGCAATGACACATGGCAGAGAACCTGAAAGCAGCAACTCCAACGGGGCATCATGCTTGATGGTTACAGTCACAATAGGTACAGTAGAACGTTTGGCGATAACAGAGTCTATTAAAGACACAGAGCTTGGTGGGCACTAGTAGCAACAGGCCGGTCTCTCCTTGAGGACACACTTTGTATTCTTTACAGTCTGTCATTGAGAGCACAGATCAAATTTGTTACTCTTTTATTGGGCACATATCTCATGTTGGTTACAGTCTCTCAGTAAGGCCACGCAACATATGGTTACATTCTCTCTTTGAAGGCAAATATCTTATTAGCTACAGTCTCTCCTTGAGGGCGCACAACATATTGCTTACAGTCTCTTATTGATGGCACACATCATATTTGTTACAGTCTCTCTTATAAGGCACGCAGCTTATTGGTTTCAATCTCTCAGTGAGAGATCACAATATAGGCTGCAGTCTGTCAGTGAAGGCTCACAGCATATTAGTAACACTCTATTAGAGGGCACACAGCGTATTGCTTATAGTCTCTCTTCGAGGTCATGCAACATATTGTTTATATACAGTCACTCATAGGAAGCACAACATATTGGTTATGGTCTCTTAGTGAAGGTATACAGAGAAATGGTTACAATCTCTCAGTGGGGGCTCACAGCATATTAGTTACACATTCGTAGAGCGCACAAAGCATATTGGTTACAGTCTCTTTTAGAGTGCACACAGCGTATTGGTTACAGTCTCTCAGAGGGCACACAACATATTGGTTATAGTCTCTTAGTGAAGGTATACAGAGTAATGGTTGCAATCTCTCAGTGAGGGCACACAGTGCTTTGGCTGTGGTCTTTGAGGACACAGCATATTGGTTACAGTCTCTCAGAGGGCACAGATCAAATTGGTTACATTATTTTATTGGGTACATATCTCATGTTGGTTACAGTCTGTAAGTGAGGCCACACAACATATGGTTACAGTCTCTCATTGAAGGCACATAGCTTATTAGCTACAGTCTCTCCTTGAGGGCACACAACATATTGGTTACAGTCTCTTATTGATGGCACACATCATATTAGTTACAGTCTCTCTTATAGGGCACACAGCTTATTGGTTACAATCTCTCAGTGAGAGACCACAACATATTGGCTGCAGTCTGTCAGTAAGGGGTTCACAGCGTATTAGTTACACTCTCTTATAGTGTACAAAGCGTATTGGTTACAGTCTCTGTTAGAGTTCACACAGCATATTGGTTACAGTCTCTCAGAGGGCACACAACATATTGGTTATGGTCTCTTAGTGAAGGTATACTGAGTAATGGGTACAATCTCTTAATGAGGTCTCTCAGTGCTTTGGCTGTGGTCTTTCAGTGAGGACACAGCATATTGGTTACAGTCTCTCAGAGGGCGCACAACATATTGGTTACAGTTAGTGTTAGGCGAGAATGCTCAGCCAAACACTAGTTCGGCTCGAGCACATTGCGGTGTTCGGCTGAATACCGCATGTGCTCGAGCACGATGGTCAAGTCTCCTCCCCGCACGTTTTTAGCCTGCTATGCAGCCAATAAACGTGCAGGTAAGTACTGCCATTCACTGTAATGCTGTAGCCATGTTGGCTGCTGGCATTACAGTGATTGGCTGGCTGGAACACGTCATCGGGTGCTATATAGCACCCGATGACACATGTTCGGCTCAGTATTAGTCAGGGAGAGCTGGAGAGCAGAAGGGAGAGATAGTGTAGGGATTGAGATAGCAATATTTTCATTTTTATACTTGTTATAGACCCAAAAGTCCTTTTAAGGTCTATTGTGTGTGGCAGCCATATATATTTTTAGTGCACCCTTCACTAAATTGTTAAAACTTGTTAGAGACCCAAAAGTCCTTTTAAGGACTATTGTTGTATCTGGCAGCAATATATATTTTTAGAGCAACCTGCGCTAAATAGCTTGCAATTGTTTGGACGCTGCAGACAGCGACATTATCTGCCCTACATCTCCTGTGTAACGTGTGCGCAGCCTAAAAATATCCGTGACATCCAGTGTACTTTTTCCGTAGACGGTGTCGGCTGCAGACAGTTACATTACCTGCGCTACATCTCCTGTTTAACGTGTGCGCATCCTAAAAGTATCAGTGACATTCTGTGTACTTTATTTGCACATACACTTACAAAACCTGTGCTACTGTACGTGTGACAGACTTGCAAGCATATATACCATTTAACATATGCAAGGCGAGCAGTAAGGGACGGGGAAGTGGCCGTGCTGCTGATGGTTCACGCAGAGGCCGTGGCCCTGGGCGCGATGAAACTGTGCCTGCTGCCAGAGCGCAAGAAACACACTCATCCATGATACCTAGCTTCATGTCCCAGTTTGCAGGGCGGCGCAGGACACCACTTTCGCAATCACACCAGTGCGACCAGGTGGTCGGTTGGATTGCAGCAGATAATGCTTCCAGTCGGTTAAGCACCACCCTGTCTTCCACAAAGTCCAGTCTCAGTAGCCAAGAGTCTGTTCAACAGAATCCTCACCCTGATACTCCTTCCACCCACCATGGAGAGTCTTGGCAAACAAGTGATCCCACACTCGGATATTCCGAGGAGCTGTTTTCATCGCCAAGCCCGCTTGAAGAGGGCCATGAAGAGATCTGCCCTGCTTCCCAAACTCTGGAGCATCTACAGTCAGAAGAAGATGACAGTGGGGAACGGCTATTAGTGTCTCACAAGGTGGATGATGATGATGATGATGAGACACAGTTGCCAATAAGTCAACCGCAATTAGTGTCTCAAGAGGTTCATGATGAGGATGAGACACAGTTGTCAATAACTGAGGTTGTTGTTAGGTCAACAAGTCAGAAGGATGACCAGAGTGAGGAAGTGGAAGAGGAGGTGCTGGACGATGAAGTCACTGACCCAACCTGGGAAGGTGGCAAGCCAAGCGAGGACAGCAGTACAGAGGGGGAGGGATCGGTAGCACCGCAACAGGCTGGAAGAAGCAGTGGGGTGGCAAAAGGGAGAAGGCGGGCCACACAAAACAGGCCCGCAACTGTTCCCCGTAGCACCCCCTTGTGGCAATCTCCCTTGCCAAGGGGTAGGTGGTCCGGAGTATGGCACTTTTTTAAGGAAAGTGTGGACGATAAAAGAATTGTCATTTGCAACCTGTGCCGTACCAAAATGAGCAGGGGCGTGAACACTAGCAACCTCACCACCACCAGCATGATCCGCCACATGGCATCAAAGCACCTTAATAGGTGGTTTGAATGCCTGGGTCCACAATCAGTGTCTGCGGGTCACACCACTGTCTCCTCTTCCCCTGTGTTATGTGCTGGCCAATCTCCAGTCCAAGACGCAGGCCAGGATGCCCCCCGCCATGCACCTGGACCTTTGCAAGCACCATCAGCTAGCACATCAACTTCTGTGTCCCAGCGCAGTGTACAGATGTCTATACCCCAGGCCCTTTGAACGAAAGCGCAAATACCCAGCCACCCACCCACAGACCATAGCACTAAATGTGCACCTTTCCAAATTGCTGGCCCTTAAATGTTGCCATTTAGGCTTGTGGACACTGAGGCTTTCCGCCGCCTGATGGCGGTGGCTGTCCCGCGGTACTCTGTCCCCAGCCAATATTTTTCACGGTGTGCAGTCCCAGCCTTACACCAGCATATGTCCAGTAACATCACTCGTGCCCTGACCAACGCAGTTATTGGGAAGGTCCACTTAACGACTGACACCTGGACAAGTGCTTTTGGCCAGGGACGCTACATTTCCCTGACGGCACACTAGGTGAACGCTGTGGAGGCTGGGAGTGAGTCGTACCATGGGATGGCACAGGTGCTACCGACGCCAAGGATACCGACTTCCATCAAGGTTTCCACCACTACCTACATTAGTGGCTGCAACCCCCCCTTCTCCTCCTCTGCCTCCTCCTCCACTTCCACCTCTGAATTATCATCTTGCAGCACCAGTCAGCCATCAGTCAGTAGCTGGAAGCAGTGTAGCACTGCAGTGGAGAAGCGGCAACAGGCAGTGCTTAAACTGATCTGCTTAGGTGACAAACAGCACACCGCCGCAGAGCTGTGGCAGGGTATAAGGGACCAGACTGAGCTGTGGCTCTCGCTACTCAACCTAGAACCAGGCATGGTTGTGTCTGATATTGGCCGTAACTTGGTGGCAGCTTTGGAGCTCGGCAAGCTCACACATACCATGCCTAGCCCACGTGTTCAACCTAGTGGTTCAGCGGTTTCTCAAAACCTACCCCAATTTGCTTGAGCTACTGGTGAAGGTGCGCCGTGTGTGTGCCCATTTCCGCAAGTCATCGTCAACTTCCGCCGGTCTGGCAACGCTGCAGCAGCGCTTACAATTGCCAGCTCACCGACAGTTGTTCAACGTGAGCACGCACTGGAACTCCACGTTCCACATGTTGGCCAGGCTTTGTGAGCAGCAGAGGCCAGTAGTGGAATACCAGTTGCAACATGGTCGTCGCCTTTCCAGTAAGCTTTCGGTCTTCACAAGCGACGAGTGGGCATTGATGTCTGACCTCTGTGAGGTTTTACGCAACTTTGAGGAATCAACACAGATGGTGAGCGGCGATACCGCTCTTATCAGTGTAATCATCCCACTTCTGTGTCTACTCAAACGCTCGCTGCTCACAATTAAGGCCGGCGCTTTGCATGTAGAAGAGGTGGAAAGGGGGGAAGAAAGTACACAGGGTGATAGCCAGATCACCCTCAGTTCATCTACTCAGCGCGAATTGGATGATGAGGAGGAGCAGGAGACGGTTGCCTCCGCTACAGAGGGTAGTACCCATGGAAGTTTTATTCCAGCTGTTCAATGTGGCTGGGTAGAAGAGGATGAGGAGATTGATAGTCATCCTCCTGATGAGGACACCGAAGTCTTCTCTGTTGGGACTCTGGCCCACATGGCTGACTTTATGTTAGACTGCCTTTCCCTTGACCCTCGTGTTATACGCATTTTGGCCAACACCGATTACTGGTTGTTCACCCTTCTCGACCCCCGCTACAAAGAGAACTTCTCATCTCTCATTCCTGTGGTGGAGAGGACGAGCAAAATGGTGCAATACCAGAAGGTCCTTGTGGAAAATTTGCTCCAAAAATTTCCAGCTGACAACGCTGGCGGCAGAGTCCGTAGTTCCTTGGCCAACCGAGGAGGGGAGATGAGGGGAACACACAGAAGTTCCAAAAGAGGCAGGGAAACACTCTCCAAGGCCTAGGACAGTTTCATGACACCCCGCCAGCACCCTCAACCTGATTCGCAGCCTAGTGTCACAAGGAGAGAAAAATTTTGGAAGATGGTGAAGGAGTACGTAGCAGACCGTGTCAGCGTCCTCAGTGATCCCTCTGTGCCTTACAACTATTGGGTGTCCAAGCTGGACACGTGGCACGAACTGGCGCTCTACTCCTTTTGTCAGAGCGGGTATTTAGTGCTGTTGGGGGCATAATAACTGATAAGTGCATCCGCCTGTCAACTGAAAATGGCCTAAAAATGAACAAGGCCTGGATTGCCCCTGACTTCTCTACTCCACCAGAGGAAAACGGCTGAACATAAAGGCACTCTAAATGTGGCTTTTATGGAGTATTGAATACGCTGTATTGCCATGCACACCTTCCACCACTAAAAAGGGTATATGGTTCAATCTCCCTTTTCTCGTCCTCCTCCATCATATCAACATGCTTATTAGGCTGCCCTCGCTCCTAATGTTTTAGAGGGTCAGTTCAGCAGCAGGCCGTCACCCATAATGTTTTAGAAAGTCACCAGCAGGCCCTCACCCATAATATTTTTGAGGGTCACCAGCGGGCCCTCAACCATGATATTTTAGAGGGTCAGCTCAATAGCAAACCCTCACCCCGAAATTTTTAGATGGTCAGCTCGGCAGCAGGCCCTCGCCCACAAATTTTTTTAGATGGTCAGCTCGGCAGCAGTCCCTCACCCACAATTTTTTTTAGATGGTCAGCTTGGCAGCAGGCCCTCGCCCCCAATAATGTTTTAGATGGTCAGCTCGGCAGCAGGACCTCGCCCACAAAATTTTTTAGATGGTCAGCTCGGCAGCAGGCCCTCACCCCTAATGTTTTAGATGCTCAGCTCAGCAGCAGACCCTCACCCCTAATGTTTTAGGTGGTCAGATCAGCAACAGGCCCTCGACCCTAATGTTTTAAAGGGTCACCAGCAGTGCTTGCTCCTTATGTTTTTGAGGGTCACCAGCAGGCCAACAATCATAATTTTTTAAGGGTGTGTATGATGCCCTCCTTTATGTGTAATAAAGGGTGTATTGGAGTGCCGGTTCCTTGTAATTTTTGGCAGCACTTGCACTTTATATACAAGTAAATATACAGGAAAGAATGTTTTCTAACAATTTTTCCTCTAAAATCGATTTCATCTTCGGTTTGGTGCGTATTATTGTCAGTCTTTAAAAGTGGCGTCCTACTCTGACAACATTGTTCCCAGCAGCGACCTGGGAGTCCAAGATGCATCCAGACATCCTCCCCATGCTGTTCCCGAACCATTTCGGTGGTGTTTCCATCAATTTCTGACCTTTTCATGTGAACCAGACACCCTCCCCTCTTCAGAGCAGGGGGTGCCTGGTTTAATGCTCGGGTTCTCCTATTGACTTCCATTGTGCTCGGGTGCTGTTCTACTCGAGCACCCGAGCACTTTGGTGCTCAACCAACACTAGGTAGAGTCTCTCAGTGAGTGCATACAGCATATTGGTTACACTCTTGGGGGGAACACAGCATGTCAGTTGCAGTCTAATCAGGCACTTGGAGCACCCCATATTAATTGAATGTGGCAGTGCTCTGTAGGTTGGCACTCACTCGGCAGTCTCTGGTCACCACAGCACTATTCTGCAGTATTCTGTGGGCCATCTTTAGTCCACAGAACAGGAACTCACTCAGGAGTTTGTCCACAGAAGCTGACAATGCCTTCTAGGACACCTCAGGTTAAGCGTTCTCTTAAGATGTGGCAGTCCCAAGCAAGGCAGCAGTCAGCAGTTATAAAGCGCATTAATGCACAAGGCAGACCACAGTAAACAGAACATGGCTCAGTTACCCTCAATGAGTTATTAACAGTCCAATGCGCAGCAAGACCGTTCAGACATATGGTGGTTGCAGGCTGTTTAACTCAACAATGCTGCAGAAGTCTCTTGAGTTTCTCTACTTTGATGGCTCCCAATGGGGTGTTTTCAAGAGAAGCATGCACCAGAAATGTCAGAAAATGCTCCCTCTAATGGACAGTAGAATCCCAGGGTTATGCCACTCTGCAATAGTGCATCATTTCTTCTAGTTTGGATTACAGGTAGGAGGAGTATCGGAGGTCCAAACAAGAGGAAGGGTTTTGCTCAAGGAACTGAGTGGTGTGGACCTTAGGTGGTGGAGGTTCTTGGAAATTACCATTTTTCCCTTCCCAATAACCTGACCCTAAGCATATGCATAGTAAATAAAGATATACTAATCCTAACCCTACACGCTGGGGATCCACTAGTATACTGGGGTATTAAGCTAGACAGAGAAAACTTTTTGGTCCTAATGGGGAACATCACCTGCAATGTGGAACTGATTATACTTGTGCCCTCCTGTAGACCATGTGTAGTTATACCCCTGTGGGCACAGAATGGATATAACAAAACAAAACACTGCAAACATTTGGTGCACTACAATGGTAAATGTAATTGACAATATATGGCTAAACCCTCACTCTGATATTAAAAATGAGACTTTCGCCAATATATTCTTATATCAAGAACATACCGGAGCCCGCGCACCTCGTCAAGGTCTCTCATAGTGGCACGGGACCTAACGCTAACCTACCTGTGCTGTATGGGCAATTACAGGGGCCGTATGGGCTATCACAGGATCATGAGGTCCGACACACAGCAATCCGTTGCAGGCATCCTCCATTGTATGCCTTTTTGCTGGGGATTGCTGTTAGCAACGGATCATATGGGCAGGATCTGCTCCTCCAGTTATAAATGTACAACAGCATTTGGGGTTTTGAGCATTTCTCTGCCTCTCGAGACCACTTTGCTTTGTTAGCTTGTTTGTATATGTGTACCTGGAGGTGTGGAAACTCCAGATTGAGTATTATTTAGGTACACCTGTGTAGCCTACCTCACATGAGTCAGGGATAGGTGGGACTCACAGCCTCCTCCCCCCTCCCATTGTATGTGTGACTTCACACTGGAGGTAACTGGGAGTTGATTGCTGTGTGTCGGACCTTATGCCCCTGTAATTGCCCTTACGGCACAGGTAGGTTAGTGTTCGGTCCCGTGCCACTTTGAGATACCTTGATGAGGTGCGCGGGCTCCGGTATGTTCTTGATATAAGAATATATTGGCAAAAGTCTCATTTTTAATATCAAATTGATGGTTTAGCCATATATTGTCGATTATATTTATCATTGTAGTGCACTACATTTTTGCAGTGTTTTGTTTTGTTTTACATAGTTATTCACATCCACACATTTGGCTATCCTGTGTAGGATGTTCTTGTGGCACATGTGGTCCATTGCAGGCATCCTCCATTGTATGCATTTTTGCTGGGGATTGCTGTTAGCAACGGACCACATGTGCAGGATCTGCTCCCCAGTTATAAATGCGCAACAGCATTTGGGGTTTTGAACATTTTTCTGCCTCTTGAGACCACTTTGCTTTGTCAGTTTGTTCACAGAATCTAAATAACCCATAATAAATGGACTGAATAATATACGTGAGAGCCGGTGCGGACGGAAAGTTCTCTGGGCTGCACGACCCCCGCTGGTTTTTGGGCTATAATGCCCCATTGGACAGGATTCCTGGGCTCATTTCATAGGATAAAGATCCACAGTGAGAAGTAAAGATAATGTTACTTAGTAATGAAATGCTTGTTACTTCGATGGTATCAGCTTGTTTATAACATATAATGGTCGTCTGGGAAACAGTCCATACGGTGAAATCACCGCGCTGGGAGCTGCGGATACCGCGACCCTGATGGACGCATCCTGCTGACTGCTCCATCTGTTCTAATTCAATAGATGACGTTTTGGATTAAATCTCTGATTTCCCTATAAACAGTCACCATCACTGGGCGGCAGATAAAAGGGGAGAAGGAGACAAAGAACCCGGAGATGTAATCCTCATAAAAGCTACATTGTATATTTTATGTTGTCTTTGATGCTACAATTGGTTCTGATAAATGTGATTCATAGAACAAAATACATAAAATTGCATAAAAAGCACCACATAATATACAATTCTATAACAGCTAACTAGAGAATATACAAAATACCATCTAAACACATTACAGAATAGTGAGTGCAGCTCTGGAGTATAATACAGGATGTACCTCAGGATCAGTACAGGATAAGTAATGTAATGTATGTACACAGAGACTCCACCAGCAGAATAGTGAGTGCAGCTCTGGAGTGTAATACAGGATGTAACTCAGGATCAGTACAGGATAAGTAATGTAATGTATGTACACAGTGACTCCACCAGCAGAATAGTGAGTGCAGCTCTGGAGTATAATACAGGATGTAACTCAGGATCAGTACAGGATAAGTAATGTATGTACACAGTGACTGCACCAGCAGAATAGTGAGTGCAGCTCTGGAGTGTAATACAGGATGTAACTCAGGATCGGTACAGGATAAGTAATGTAATGTATGTACACAGTGACTGCACCAGCAGAATAGTGAGTGCAGCTCTGGAGAATAATACAGGATGTAAGTCAGGATCAGTACAGGAAAAGTAATGTATGTACACAGTGACTCCACCAGCAGAATAGTGAGTGCAGCTCTGGAGTATAATACAGGATGTTACTCAGGATCAGTACAGGATAAGTAATGTATGTACACAGTGACTCCACCAGCAGAATAGTGAGTGCAGCTCTGGAGTGTAATACAGGATATACCTCAGGATCAGTACAGGAAAAGTAATGTAATGTATGTACACAGTGAATGCACCAGCAGAATAGTGAGTGCAGCTCAGTAGAATAATACTGGAGGTAAGTCAGGATCAGTACAGGAAAAGTAATGTATGTACACAGTGACTCCACCAGCAGAATAGCGAGTGCAGCTCTGGAGGATAATACAGGCTGTAACTCAGGATCAGTACAGGATAAGTAACGTATGTACACAGTGACTCCACCAGCAGAACAGTGAGCGCAGCTCTGGAGTGTAATACAGGATGTAACTCAGGATCAGTACAGGATAAGTAATGTAATGTATGTACACAGTGACTCCGCCAGCAGAATAGTGAGTGCAGCTCTGGAGGATAATACAGGATGTAACTCAGGATCAGTGCACGATAAGTAATGTAATGTATGTACACAGTGACTCCACCAGCAGAATAGTGAGTGCAGCTCTGGAGTATAATACAGGATGTAACTCACGATCAGTACAGGATAAGTAATGTAATGTATGTACACAGTGACTCCACCAGCATAATAGTGAGTGCAGCTCTGGAGTATAATACAGGATGTAACTCAGGATCAGTACAGGTAAGTAATGAAATGTATGTACACACTGACTCCGCCAGCAGAATAGTGAGTGCAGCTCTGGAGTATAATACAGGATGTAAGTCAGGATCAGTACAGGATAAGTAATGTATGGTCATAGTGACTCCACTAGAAAAATTGTGAGTGCAGCTCTGGAGTATAATACAGGATGTAACTCAGGATCAGTACAGGAAAAGTAATGTATGTACACAGTGACTCCACCAGCAGAATAGTGAGTGCAGCTCTGGAGTATAATACAGGATGTAACTCAGGATCAGTACAGGATAAGTAATGTAATGTATGTACACAATGACTGCACCAGCAGAATAGTGAGTGCAGCTCTGGAGTATAATACAGGATGTAACTCAGGATCAGTACAGGATAAGTAATGTAATGTATGTACACAGTGACTCCCCCAGCAGAATAGTGAGTGCAGCTCTGGAGTATAATACAGGATGTAACTCAGGAAGATAGGCTTCAGAATGAACCTGTCTGGTGGGCTCAATGAACCCCCATGTGACATTAGTCCAGAAGATTTGACAGCCTGACATCTGTCAGTTGATTAAAGGAGTTGTAGTTCACTCTGTAATTATGAAATATGCAGCCTCAATCTCTGTAATCCCTACTACTGTTGTATCACTGAGTACAAACCTATCTCTGTCTGAAAGCCAACATTTCAGAGGATCAATCATGATGGTAGAAAGGTATGGGAGAAGATTCATCACCTTCAGACCGTGTTCACACCATAGTTAGCGTAGTCCGTGACGTGGTGCATGATGGGCTCCGATGTGTTCCTGACAGGAATATATTGGCAAAAGTCTCAGATTTTAATATCTGCTTGTATGACTAGCCAGTATAGTCAGTGGCATATTCGTTTGGTGCATTTTTTTCCTGTGATTTATACACTGCGTGCAGAATTAACCGGCAAATTAAGCATATTAGGTGATGTGCATCTCTGTAATGAGAAGGGGTGTGGTCTAATGACATTAACACCCTATATTAGGTGTGCATAATTATTAGGCAACTTCCTTTCCTTTGGCAAAATGGGTCAAAAGAAGGACTTGACAGGCTCAGAAAAGTCAAAAATAGTGAGATATCTTGCAGAGGGATGCAGCACTCTTAAAATTGCAAAGCTTCTGAAGCGTGATCATCGAACAATCAAGCGTTTCATTCAAAATAGTCAACAGGGTCGCAAGAAGCGTGTGGAAAAACCAAGGCGCAAAATAACTGCCCATGAACTGAGAAAAGTCAAGCGTGCAGCTGCCAAGATGCCACTTGCCACCAGTTTGGCCATATTTCAGAGCTGCAACATCACTGGAGTGCCCAAAAGCACAAGGTGTGCAATACTCAGATACATGGCCAAGGTAAGAAAGGCTGAAAGACGACCACCACTGAACAAGACACACAAGCTGAAACGTCAAGACTGGGCCAAGAAATATCTCAAGACTGATTTTTCTAAGGTTTTATGGACTGATGAAATGAGAGTGAGTCTTGATGGGCCAGATGGATGGGCCCGTGGCTGGATTGGTAAAGGGCAGAGAGCTCCAGTCCGACTCAGACGCCAGCAAGGTGGAGGTGGAGTACTGGTTTGGGCTGGTATCATCAAAGATGAGCTTGTGGCGCCTTTTCGGGTTGAGGATGGAGTCAAGCTCAACTCCCAGTCCTACTGCCAGTTTCTGGAAGACACCTTCTTCAAGCAGTGGTACAGGAAGAAGTCTGCATCCTTCAAGAAAAACATGATTTTCATGCAGGACAATGCTCCATCACACGCGTCCAAGTACTCCACAGCGTGGCTGGCAAGAAAGGGTATAAAAGAAGAAAATCTAATGACATGGCCTCCTTGTTCACCTGATCTGAACCCCATTGAGAACCTGTGGTCCATCATCAAATGTGAGATTTACAAGGAGGGAAAACAGTACACCTCTCTGAACAGTGTCTGGGAGGCTGTGGTTGCTGCTGCACGCAATGTTGATGGTGAACAGATCAAAACACTGACAGAATCCATGGATGGCAGGCTTTTGAGTGTCCTTGTAAAGAAAGGTGGCTATATTGGTCACTGATTTGTTTTTGTTTTGTTTTTGAATGTCAGAAATGTATATTTGTGAATGTTGAGATGTTATATTGGTTTCACTGGTAAAAATAAATAATTGAAATAGGTATATATTTGTTTTTTGTTAAGTTGCCTAATAATTATGCACAGTAATAGTCACCTGCACACACAGATATCCCCCTAAAATAGCTAAAACTAAAAACAAACTAAAAACTACTTCCAAAAATATTCAGCTTTGATATTAAAGAGTTTTTTGGGTTCATTGAGAACATGGTTGTTGTTCAATAATAAAATTAATCCTCAAAAATACAACTTGCCTAATAATTCTGCACTCCCTGTAGAAGATTAGTGGTACTAAACTCATTGACTACCAGTAAGTGCACTTAGAGGATCTGGAATGTCTGAATGCTCATTTATGAATTGGATGTCTAATGTAGCAATTATGAACAGACTTTTCAAACCCCATTACGCAAGACCTTGAGAAAACAAAGACGCGTCGAAGCCTCCATCTTTAAAATTTCAGCTCTAACCAATCCAAAAACTTGAACCTGTTAGTGAGACTGTTTTTGTCTTTTTGTTCATTAAAATATTTCAAGAGCTCATCGAAGATCTTCCTAATTCTTCAAGTCTTCACCTCTTGCACAATCCTGTCTTCTTCGCCATCATCTTTGGCAATCCCTTTCCAAGTTCCTCTGGAGATAATTGACGTTGTGGCTTGGACCTCCAGAGTGGCTGAAGTGTCTCAGAGATTAGTTACCTTTGGAAGTGAAAGGCATTTGTTTTCTTTCATGGAGATTAGGTCTATTTTCCAATTTTTTTTACTGGATTATCTAAATGTGCCTCCCTTTGTTTTCGACTTGTATTCCATGCCAGAAGAGCTACCTCTGTACAAGCAGAACAAGACGTTTTTTTAATGAGATATTACATGGATCTAGAGCTTAGATCCCGAGGACTCAATCGTCTTTGTCTGCGCTCAACGCCATTACTCTGTCTTGTCTTGGTACGTTCTTCCCTTTAAAGACTTGTAATCCCAGTGCCTTCTTTTTGAACCTTGTACCTTCGTTCATTGCCAGGTGTACTGAACCCATACACAAAGCTCCTAGTTTTATGCTTTTGACAAATGTGTCAGTGGGAGGTCACTAAAGAAATGTTTTTATGTCGTTGCCCGTTCAAAGCTGATGATCCAGCGAGTAATTGGTAACTTCTGTGTCTGTAGGAAACGCTTCTACATAGATGATGGTCTTCATCATTCTTAGTTATTTATGGTGGGGAAGACTTGAAAACTCATCTGCAGGTCCCATGACGATGACAGGACTTTTTATGGATTTTATGACTTTACTGTATCCAGTTTTGAAGGATGAGTTCAGTCCTGCTCCCCAGCCAATATCTCACACATCGTGCTTGTAAATTATAACACATTAAATTTACTGGAAGGATAAAACTGCTATAGTTTCACGTGTACAGTATACAAAAGTGACATCCAGTCCACAGAAGCAAAACTAACTTATTTAGGTCTTCGAGGGAGTGTCTAATTCTAGGACTAGATCCAAATGCAGTTTTATAATACTTATAATCTAGTATACTAAAGCCACTATCATAGTATACTAATATACATAGTATTATAGTAGTTATATTATTGTACATAGGAGCAGTATTGTAGTAGTTATATTATTGTACATAGGAGCAGTATTATAGTAGTTATATCCTTGTACATAGGAGCAGTATTAAAGTAGTTATATTCTTGTACATAGGAGCAGTATTATAGTAGTTATATTCTTGTACATAGGAGCAGTATTATAGTAGTTATATTCTTGTACATAAGAGGCAGTATTATAGTAGTTATATTCTTGTACATAGGAGCAGTATTATAGTAGTTATATTATTGTACATAGGAGCAGTATTATAGTAGTTATATCCTTGTACATAGGAGCAGTATTAAAGTAGTTATATTCTTGTACATAGGAGCAGTATTATAGTAGTTATATTCTTGTACATAGGAGCAGTATTATAGTAGTTATAGTCTTGTACATAGAAGCAGTATTATAGTAGTTATATTCTTGTACATAGAAGCAGTATTATAGTAGTTATATTCTTGTACATAGGAGGCAGTATTATAGTAGTTATATTCTTGTACATAGCAGGCAGTATTGTAGTAGTTAAATTCTTGTACATAGGAGCAGTATTATAGTAGTTATATTCTTGTACATAGGAGGCAGTATTATAGTAGTTATATTCTTGCAAATAGGAGCAGTATTATAGTAGGTATATTCTTGTACATAGGAGGCAGTATTATAGTAGTTATATTCTTGTACATAGGAGCAGTATTATAGTAGTTATATTCTTGTACATAGGAGCAGTATTATAGTGGTTATATTCTTGTACATAGGAGCAGTATTATAGTAGTTATATTCTTGTACATAAGAGGCAGTATTATAGCAAATATATTTTTGTAAATAGGAGCAGTATTATTGCAGTTATATTCTTGTACATAGGAGCAGTATTATAGCAGTTATATTCTTGTACATAGGAGCAGTATTATAGTAGTTATATTCTTGTACATAGGAGGCAGTATTATAGTAGTTATATTCTTGTACATAGGAGCAGTATTATAGTAGTTATATTCTTGTACATAGAAGCAGTATTATAGTAGTCATATTCTTGTACAAAGCTATTAGGTGTAATTAAACCTCCTAGAGAAAGGTTTTAGAACAGCATTGTAAGTGGCAGACCATAGAAGCCACACCCCTTTAAAAAAGGTACTACACCTCTTTTCCAGCTTGGTTCCTCCAATTTAACATAAATAGCTTAGTTCACTTTCACTCCTCTTTCAACCAGTACCTAAGTTATGAACCTGGCTTTCATGAAGCTAGTGGCATATGTTCTTAAGATGACCTCAGGTGTTGGTTCCCGTGTGCTGGGCCATTCACTGGTGTAGCTGCTGTCTTGGTACCCTAATGTACAAGTCTTGGTACCTCTAACTGCCCTGAACTGCATACACAATATATTGTTTCTCATATTAATAGGTATCTTTCGGCTAATTTTGCGGTATTATTTATTGGAATAATGTGATGTAACATTATGAAATTTGTGTTATTAAAAATATAATATCCAGATAAAATATTGATCAGTAGCTCCATGTAATCTTCTGGGGTAGGACTGGAATATCTCAGTGTGAGGGCTTCGAGCAGCAGGAAGTATTTACACACTATATTTTATGCTGGAAGTTTGGGGAATAAATTACATTTCCGATAAAATCTGTGACTCGTCCTTTCATCTGGAAGTTTTATAACGGCGTCATTTACATCTTGCAGTAAGTGGTGTTATAAATTAGACTCCTCTGTATAGAAGACCCCCTGCTTATAAAGTACTCACCATAAACGTCCTCTTGTGTCCACAGGACTGGATTTAGGGCGTCCATTTGATGGTCAGAACATCATTCAGCTTGAGTTATAGATTATGTGGAATTCTCACATCTGAGTACTATTACTAAACTGGTAAGGAAAATCACTCCGACCAATTAGACCACTTTTTTTTATTATTTTTTTTAAAGAGAGAATGTCTGATGTATGACATTTTAACATCATTTCCAATATTTCACTTTGTAAAAGAAAAATAGCGTGTTCAGTATTTTTTATGTTGTAGACATTTCTTTCCTTTTTTACTTTTTTTTATCTTTCCTAGTGTACCCATAAGTCCATATTGGAGAAACAGCATTCCTATATTGTATAGACCGGGCACTTTAGGGAATCTGAAATGAATAGGAGTTAATGGATAGGGAAATGTCATAGATTACTTCTCTCCAGGAAATGATGGAGCACAGCGCCCCCTAGAGACTGCGGAGTGATAGTATGTATTTATAGTTAATAGAGTTGATGTCATACCTGATCTAGACCTCCAGCAGTATAATAGAGTCGGCAGCAGTAATTCCCCTGCCCTCTATGGATAATGAGATGACTCTGTTCATTCTGTCTCTGTCTATACAGCAAAGCTGCAGTAGGCAGGAAGTGTTAGCCCATTCTTTCTTCTCTAGTGGCCTAAAAATCTTTTTTTAAATAAAAAATTTTTTTTTTGATTATGCAAGGCCCTTCAAGGGCTTTTCTGGAAGTACAATGTTGATGACCTATCATAATAACAGATTAGCAGTTAGGAATCTGACTCTCAGCACTCCCTTTCATCAGCTGTTTAAAGAGTCTGTGGCCCTCTGGTGAGCACCGCGGCCTCATACTAAGCCAGTGACGTCACATTCATTGGTTACATTGCCTAGGCACAGTTCTCTCCCATTCTGGTGGGCCTGGGTTGTAGTACCAAGCACAGCCACGATACAGTGTATGGCGCTGTGCTTGGTATGCTGTGAAGAGGCCGAGGCCATGTCACCAGTCTCTGGGAGAAGAGCTATACTATGCTTTTTGGAGACTGTAATCATGTATGATATTTCTCTGTCAATTATTTCCCATTCATCTCAGTGGCCATGAATGACATACACACACTCTGGTACCCTGTCTGTACAGGAAATACAGGAAGGAAAGATGTGTCTCTAATATGGCCGCCCCTAGGGAAGTTTTTAAAATTAAACTCTCTTATTACTCATTTAACAGACTGAAACATAAGGAATGAACCTTAAAGATTATGCACACCTTCCGGGGTAATTTTTTTTATAATTGCATTTTACTCATTTGTGGGCTAAAAATATTTTTTTCACTTGGTCTTTGTTAAAAATATTCAGCTGTTCTGGCACAAATGTTTGGCTATTTGTCTAGCTGTGTGAATGGTACTTTTAATTTCACTTTGTGCCGGTCATCTAATAAACCTCTATAAATTACTAAAGGGTCATAAACACTTATTTCAGCCATATTCTTATCGGTAAGATAAGGACTGATCTATAATGAGTGTTTATAATGACAGAGAGCAGAGATAAGGAGCCATCGGCTCAGCTGCCTGATGGAACACAGTAAAGATACAGAGCCTGCTACTAGAGAATCTCAAGGCTGCACAGAGATAGGGGCTCAAATTTTTAACAAAGACTAATTGGAAAAATGATTTTTAGCTCAAAATTAGTACAGTACAATAATAAAAACTAATTTTGCCCCAAAGTTGTCCATAGTCTTTAAATTTCAACACATTGGACATTCCCTTTAAGTGGATCTGTCAGCCGAATGTGTCCTACTGTATGTAAGGTCTTTTAGCGGTGAGAATCTGTAGGTATAACCCTTAGGTAGAAGAGTGGACCTGTCCCTTACATAGGACACATATTCAGATGACAAATCTACTTTAAAGAAAGGATGGGTGCAGGGGTGTAGCTACCACCATAGAAGCAAGGGAAGCAGCTTCTGCAGTGCCCAAACTCAGGAAGGAGCCCCGGGGGCAGACAAATGGATTTATTTTCAGGAGCGGTGAGTATGGTACTAGTACTGGTATTCTTCTCCGGGCGTATGAGCTGCACTAAGTCCTCTCAGCGCACAGCTTTGGGACAGGATGTAGTGTGTGTAGGAGAGCACTATGACCTCAAGCTGTGCAACGCCAGGTCACAGTGTAGTACGTGCCTAGAAGAAGTGCTGCATGCAGGGCCGGTGCAAGGATTTCTGCCAACACAAGCGAAGCTACATTTTGGCACCCCCCCCCCTCTCCCCAGCTCACCTGGCCCTGGTCCTGTCTGCAGCTGCTGGCTTCTCCTCTGTGTGGTCCTGGTATCTTCTTTCTGCTTCAGACAATTGCTGGTTTGAGGACTGTGTTTTTCGCCTCTAAGACGCACCGCCCAATAAGATGCACCTAGGTTTTAGAGGAGGATAATAAGAAAAAATATTTTCCATTACACTTCAGGTCAAACCAGCAATCAGACTCCCAATGTTAATCAGACCTCAGATCAGACCCCCAATGCCTCAGATCAGCCCCCCATGTCAGCCATCAGCCCCCATCCATCAGCCCCCCCATGTCAGCCATTATGCCCTCATGTCAGCCATCATACCCCCATGTCAGAGATTAGCCCCCCATGTCAGCCATCATGCCCCCATGTCTGCCATTAGCCCCCCATGTCAGCCATTATACCCCCATGTCAGAGTTGTAGTGGCAATGAGGTGAAATTTCACAGCACAACCCACTGGAACATGGTGATAGGATGGGAGTTGTAGTCCGTTGCGTGTGTGCGGTGCATGGGGGCGAGATAAGTTAATTTTTCGGGAAAAGAAGAGAGCAGAAGAGCACAAATGTCAGTCATCAGCCCCCATGTCAGCCATCATGCCCCCATGTCAGCTATCATGCCCCCATGTCAGCCATCATGCCCCCATGTCAGCTATCATGCCCCCATGTCAGCTATCATGCCCCCATGTCAGCCATTATCCCCCCATGTCAGCCATCAGCCATCAGCCCCCCATGTCAGCCATTATGCCCCCATGTCAGCCATCATGCCCCCATGTCAGCCATCAGCCCCCCATGTCACATTTCTCCCCCTCCATGTCAAATCACCCCCTATGTCACATCAACCCTCCATGTCACATTTTTCCCCATCCATGTGACATTTTGTCCCCCTCCATGTCACATTTCTCCCCCCCATGTCACATTTCTCCCCCTCCATGTTACATTTCTCCCCCTCCATGTCACAATTCTCCCCCTCCATGTCACAATTCTCCCCCCATGTCACATTTCTCCCCCCCATGTCACATTTCTCCCCCTCCATGGCACATCACCCCCTCCTTTTTACATCACCCCCATGACCCCTATTATGTCACATTTCTCCCCCCCCTTCCATCGCACACCATCTCCCCATGGCACATTTCTCCCCCTCCATGGCACTGCCAGTGGCGCTCACCTACCACTCCAGTCGGCAGTCTGGCTGTGTGTGACTCACAGCATCAGTCACCACCAGCTCCCTCCAGTCCCTGCTGCTGCCCACCGCCGCGAGCCACGCCAGTCACCCCCCCCCCCCCCCCCCCACTGCGGTGCAAGAACTGCTCGGACTCGGAGTACTCGCGCCATCGCATGCAAGTGAATTGATTTTTTTTTTTTTTAAAAAGTTCAGCCGCTTGGTCTGCCTTATGGTACCGCCGGGCCTGGATGCATGAAAAATGGAGGCGCCAGCAGGATCAGAAGAGAGGGTTTTTTTTTTTTTTGGTCCAGTCTGAGGTCTGTATTAAGGGGACTGGGGGGGAGGTCATTCAAAAATTTGATGTGGGGCCTAGTCAGTTACGTCATTGGATAAGTGTCCACCATTTGAATGGAATTGTGGTACATACTGCCACTCCATTTCAACAGCTGAGCTTTATCCTCAGTCATCTTCATCAGTCCCATAGACTTTGAATGGAGTGGTAGTATAATATTTAATCATGATGATGATTTTTGAACTATTTTATCTTTTTTTTTTTTACTTTTACTCAGGATATAATTATTAGTTTATTATAGTATATTACTAAATTTTTTCGTTTTTGAACTATAAATTTATTTTGTTTTTATATTATATATAATTATCATTTTATTATTTTTTGTTCAAATGTTATTTTATTACTTTTATATATAATTATTATTTTATCATATTATTACTTTATTATATTACTATTTATTTATATTGTTAGCATCTTTTATTATTACTATTATTTATGTTATTATTATTTTTTTATATTCAGTTATTTATTATTGCTAGTGCTATTATTATTATTATTTAATCATCATAATTTCTGAAATTTTCTGCAGAAATACCTGATCCTGTTCATTTTTGAACCTAGGCGCCGGTAACCCCAGAAAGTGGTGACGGTGAGGAGTGTGTGCACGCTCTGTTAATATGTGAGGTTACTACAAGCCTCTGATTTTCATTTTCTCTGACTGAAGAATTTGCCCTTTATTCATTGAAAAGTCATAAATTCTGATTCAATCACTAAGTAAAACATATTTTGGCCCACAGGAATATTGTGTAATTGCTACCATTTGAAGCTCAGTCTCGGTGTTTGAAGAAAGTACATATGGCAAAAGTTTCCATCCTGAGGTATTCAGTCCCGCAGTGAGACGCCGGAAAGTCATTTCATTTTCTGTAACACTTCAGCATCAGAACATCGAGGAACAGCCCAATGCTGATCCACACTGAGTATTAAAGGTGTATCTGAGCCTCTCACGTGTGATACCAACTGCTGAACCCAAGTATCTAATCCTATCCTGTGTTGATACTGTCATCTAAGCTATGTATCTAATCCTATCCTGTGTGATACTGTCTGCTGAGCTGTGTATCTAAGCCTCTCATGTGTGATACTAACTGCTGAGCTGTGTATCTAATCCTATCCTGTGTGATACTGTCTGCTGAGCTGTGTATCTAATCCTATCCTGTGTGATACTGTCTGCTGAGCTGTGTATCTAATCCTATCCTGTGTGATACTGTCTGCTGTGCTGTGTATCTAATCCTATCCTGTGTGATACTGTCTGCTGAGCTATGTATCTAATCCTATCCTGTGTGATACTGTCTGCTGAGCGGTGTATCTAATCCTATCCTGTGTGATACTGTCTGCTGAGCTGTGTATCTAATCCTATCCTGTGTGATACTGTCTGCTGAGCTGTGTATCTAATCCTATCCTGTGTGATACTGTCTGCTGAGCTCTGTATCTAATCCTATCCTGTGTGATACTGTCTGCTGAGCTGTGTATCTAATCCTATCCTGTGTGATACTGTCTGCTGAGCTGTGTATCTAATACTATCATGTGTGATACTGTCTGCTGAGCTGGGTATCTAATCCCATCATGTGTGATACTGTCTGCTGAGCTGTGTATCTAATCCTATCCTGTGTGATACTGTCTGCTGAGCTGTGTATCTAATCCTATCCTGTGTGATACTGTCTGCTGAGCTGTGTATCTAATCCTGTCATGTGTGATACTGTCTGCTGAGCAGTGTATCTAATCCTATCCTGTGTGATACTGTCTGCTGAGCTGTGTATCTAATCCTATCCTGTGTGATACTGTCTACTGAGCTGTGTATCTAATCCTATCCTGTGTGATACTGTCTGCTGAGCTGTGTATCTAATCCTATCATGTGTGATACTGTCTGCTGAGCTGTGTATCTAATCCTATCCTGTGTGATACTGTCTGCTGAGCTGTGTATCTAATCTTATCCTGTGTGATACCGTCTGCTGAGCTGTGTATCTAATCCTATCCTGTGTGATACTGTCTGCTGAGCCGTGTATCTAATCCTATCCTGTGTGATACTGTCTGCTGAGCTGTGTATCTAATCCTATCCTGTGTGATACTGTCTGCTGAGCTGTGTATCTAATCCTATCATGTGTGATACTGTCTGCTGAGCTGTGTATCTAATCCTATCCTGTGTGATACTGTCTGCTGAGCTGTGTATCTGAGCCTATCCTGTGTGATACTGTCTGCTGAGCTGTGTATCTAATCCTATCATGTATGATACTGTCTGCTGAGCTGTGTATCTAATCCTGTCATGTATGATACTGTCTGCTGAGCTGTGTATCTAATCCTATCCTGTGTGATACTGTCTGCTGAGCTGTGTATCTAATCCTATCCTGTGTGATACTGTCTGCTGAGCTGTGTATCTAATCCTATCCTGTGTGATAAAGTCTGCTGAGCTGTGTATCTAATCCTATCCTGTGTGATACTGCCTGCTGAGCTGTGTATCTAATCCTATCATGTGTGATACTGTCTGCTGAGCTGTGTATCTGAGCCTACCCTGTGTGATACTGTCTGCTGAACTGTGTATCTAATCCTATCATGTGTGATACTGTCTGCTGAGCTGTGTATCTAATCCTATCCTGTGTGATACTGTCTGCTGAGCTGTGTATCTAATCCTATCCTGTGTGATACTGTCTGCTGAGCTGTGTATCTAATCCTATCCTGTGTGATACTGTCTGCTGAGCTGTGTATCTAATCCTATAATGTGTGACACTGTCTGTTCAGCCCATGTATCCAATCCTATAATGTGTGACACTGTCTGCTGAGCTGTGTATCTAATCCTATCCTGTGTGATACTGTCTGCTGAGCTGTGTATCTAATCCTATAATGTGTGACACTGTCTGTTCAGCCCATGTATCTAATCCATCATGTTCGATGCCGCCTGCTGAGACAATCCTATCCTGTGTGATACTGTCTGCTGATCTGATGTATCTAAGCCCATAGTGTGTGATACTGTCGATATATATAAGCCTCATCATTGCTCAGTATGACACTACTTTGCCTGTATATATCACAGATCACATTACCAGGCCTGCGGCTTCTCTTCTGTATGACACCTGCATGTGAGGTGATAAGCGGCGCCGCTGATCCATCATGGTGCTCTTCTGCTTTCTCCTTTTCCAGAAAAATTAACTAATCTCGCCCCCATGCACCGCACACAGGCAACGGACTACAACTCCCATCCTATCACCATGTTCCAGTGAGTTGTGCTGTGAAATTTCACCTCATTGCCACTACAACTCTCATCAGAGGCATGCCACGAAGCTGCTGGGCCACCAACAATCACATATATGGCACCATTGGTCCCAGGAGGATCCCCGAAAGAGACGGCTGGATACAATTTGCAACATTTTTTATATTTTGCTGAAAAATTGCACCATCCTGCGGCTTCTACCTGTTCCCACCGGTTGTCAGGCGCTCGCCCCCTGTTGATGGATTGAGCATTTCTGCTCTTATGGAGTTTTGCTGCTGAACTGTGTCTACACCTTTTAATTGACTCGTAGTCAGCGATGCAGATGTTTCCAGGCCCCCGAACAATGGCCGCACAAAGTACGACTTCAGAGTAATGTATGGAAGCGCTTGTGTGACAGGTCCACACGACACCAGAGAGTAGGGGGTCAGTCACCTGCCAATCTCAGGACGCTGGGAATTCGATGGCTAATTATCATTTTCAGGTCAAGCAGAACCAAAAAGAAAAAAAAAGTCAAAGTTTTTGTAATTTCAAGAAAACTTTCAATATTGCAACCCCCCCCCCCTCCCCCAAGCTCACAAGTTCCAACACGGATTCATATGAGCAAACAAAGCAGCATTATAAAAAGTGACGGCGCCTCCTGAAGGACGCGTCGTAACCCTGGAAATTGACGTTATACTAAGTTTGTGCTCTTCAGCCGAGCGTTGCAAATCGGGTATGTGGTGGCGAGGGTAAAATGGGGTTGTGTTACCCAAAAGGCTAAGAAATGGAGAGGGCAGCTGAGGGTGTCTCTGGAGGGCGACACAAAAGTGCATGGCAATTAGTCCATAACATATTTTTTTGACGTATGGACATTGAGTAGAAATTGTAAAAAAAAAAAATTGATTAAATCCAAAAAGATTTTTTTGGGATTGATGGAGCTCCGTAGTGACACTGAACCGGTAATCACAGTGCTCGAGCAGTGGAGATCAATACCTAAAGATTTATAGGTAGCCATACACATTAGATTAGTGACGGCCAAATCTGCTGATTTCAGTGGGCTGGCCGACTCTCCACAACAGATGATGTCAAGAAAAAGAAGGACTGGGCAAGTTGTTGGTCTTCAATATGTCTGCTCCTATTATTCTCAGGAGGATAAACAGCAGAGATGTCTGCCAGAGGCTTACAACCCTGCGCCACCGTTTAGAACACATGCATGCTCGGCCAAGGGTAATATGTGTATGAAGAGGGATCGGGAGAGATAGCTGGGGCTGAAAAGTGTATGGCCAGTCTGATCCCAGTGTCCCACAGGATAACCCGTAAATACCACATAGGACCACCTCCAATAGACTTGATCAGAGAGGGCCATGGACTAGAGAGATGAGACTCGCACATATAATGCTCCGGTGGCATATACTGTGTGACACATGCCTGTAGTGGGAATACACCTTTAAAGTATCAACTGCAAGGATTGAACCATTCTCTGATCCGGCCGCCAGTGAAAATGTAGGCATACTGCCAATGCCCACGTAATTGCCTTGATATAACAGTAGGTCAAGCTACATGAACTACTGTACCCGTATAACTTGACAGACTATTATATAAAAGTTCCCCAATACTGGTATAGATATGAGGTCTGACTATATTTAGGAGGTCTGGTCTAGGGTTTGATATTACAATAGGGTTCCAGTCTGTGGTCTGATATTAATATAAGAAGTATGGGGTCTGATTATATTTTGAAGGCCTGGGGTCTGTTATTATAGGGTTTTGGTCTGGAGTCTGTTAATAATATAGGAGGTTTGGGGTCTGACTTTATTTAGGATGCTTGGTCTGAGGTCTGTTATTATAGGGTTCTGGTCTGGGGTCTGATATTCATATAGGAAGTATGGGGGCTGATTATACTTAGAAGGTCTGGGGCTGATTATACTTAGAAGGTCTGGGGTCTGATATTATAGGGTTCTGGTCTGGAGTCTGATATTATATAGGAGGTCTGGTTTAGGGCCTGATATTATTATAGGGTTCTGATCTGGGGTCTGATATTAATATAGAAAGTATGGGATCTGAGTATATTTAGGATGTGTTTGGTCTGATATTAATATAGAAAGTATGGGGTCTGAGACCGTCTGAGTATATTTAGGAGGTCTTGGGTCTGATAATATAGGTTTCTGGTCTGGAGTCTGATATTACTATAGGGATCTGGTCTGGGGTCTAATACTAATATGGGGGACTAGGATCTGACTATGTTTAGGATGTCTTGTCTGGGGTCTGATATTACTATAGGTTTCTGATCTGGGGCCTGAAATCGATTTAGTGCTTTGGGGTGTCTGATAATAAAGGAGTTTAAGCTGTGCTTCCTGTTCCATTTGGTTCCAGACTTAAAAGGTGCACGGAACAGCTGATTGGGGGGTGCAGGGTGTTGGTCCCTTACTTATTGGATAATGACCTATTCTGAGTGTAGCCCATTAATATCAGGAGCTTGGAAACTTCTTTTAATATTGGGAGTCTGGTCTGGGGTCTGAGTATATTTATGGGGGTTTGCTTCGGGGTCTGATATTCATATGGGGGCTTAATATATTTGGGAGGTCTGCTCTGGAGTGTGATATTAATACAGGGGGTCTTGTCTGGAGTCTGTTATTAATATAAGCAGTCTGATTATATTTAACCATGCCGTTTGAAAAGGCCACTCCTATTTTTGTAGTGGCTCACCTCTCAAGAATTCCCCTGGGAAGGGCTCTGCCAGGTTGACCTCTCTGGAATTGCATAAGAGTCACAAACCCACTTTTGTTGTTGGAGTAAGTTAAATGGGGGTGTCTTTTAGAACAATGTGGACATACCGTATAGAAATACTAGATGGGGGTCTTTTAGAATATAAAGGCTGTGCAAAAAGTGTCTCCTGCTCTGGAGGACTCAATGGTGCTGTGTCTTTCAATGACCAATGGTGGCACCATTGAGTCCTCCAGAGCAGAAGATACTTTTTGATATGTAGGGGATATTTTGAAATGTGGGGGGAGTCAATTAGTTGCAGCTGCTGGACCACCAGTAATCAGCTCAATGTTGGTGGGAAAAGCTGAATGAAAGGATGGGACAACTCGGCTGAAATCCTGCTCTCTCTATTTTTCACTAGCTCTCAAAAATGTTAACTATTAGATAAAGTCCCAGTGAAGAGACTAGTGACCCCTACTATTAGGTTTACTACATGCAATAAACAGGTTCCTCTCAGAAAGCACTGTAGACCCTCAGCCAAGAGCCGGCAGTAATTCACATGAAGCCTGAGAAGAACTCCAACAGCTGCAAAGTCCTCAGTGAATGGTTCTTCCAAATCATTACAGAAATTTATATATACCCAGGGACCACCATTTAAACAAAATCCCCTCACCCCGACGTCCAGTAATGATGATGTATGTATCTTCTTATTTTCCTGCAAGTTAATGGTAGAAGATCAAAAAAACGACCAGATATGAATGTGTGTCATTAGACAGCCATCATGCTAATCAGACATGTGGCAGGCTACGAGCCGGGCGCTCGGCATTACAATGGTGTCATGGAGCTGGTGAGAGGAAAGACTCCTTCAATTGCCTGGATTTGTAAATTACTCCAAAATTGTTTCCAGCCCCCGATCAGACACTTGTTGCCTCAGGCTCACCTTATCTCCACTTTGTGGTCAGCCTAATTTTGAACAGGTTGGCTAAGAATGCACATGACTTCTCCCATTTAGGTGGTGGATTTAATATAGAACGGCACCTAACAAACCAAGAACCACCAGATGTCCTGATGGGGGATATTTCAGAAAAAAAACCATTAATAAAATAAAATCACTGTTTAATCATTGTCCTGGAGTTGTCGCCTTCTTCTATCCAACCATTCCTTAGTTGCATCAGAAAGCTGAGGGAAACCAATATGACAGCCACTGAAATTTCTGATATCCAACTTTCTCAGACTCCTGAATGGCAAATCTGTATTGAAATACACTGATAAGGGCAAAGATGAAGATGTAACAGTGCACAACCTGGTCAACCTGGTTACCCTTCTGAAGTCTTGGGAAAGTTGTGTGGCAGTTGTGTGAGCTGTCATGGCGACTTTATTGGTTGGTGACTCACGTCCCCAGAAACAGCTGACCGGAGCAAAACCAGACAGATTACTGATCCCCAATCTGAAAGGGGATGTCTAAGATGAGACACTCCCTTTAATTATAAGAATTCCACCAACTGAGCCACTTGTATTATACTGGAGGAGAGATCGATCTCTGCCATCTGCTATATCACCCATTAAAGAGCATTTCCTACTGTTTTTAACTGATGGCCTATATGGTCCATCACTAGTGCCCCCCCTCCTGATCAGCTGTTTGAGGAGGCCTCCTCGCAGCTCACCAAGCAGAGTGCTGCACAGTGTATAGTGGTTGTGCTTGGTATCGCAGCTCAGTCCCATTCACTTGAGTGTGACCAATGAACGTGACGGTACTGATCTAGGAAAAACTGTGAGAAGGCTGCAACACTCACTAGCACCCTGCGGCCTCCTCAAACAGCTGTTCTGTGGGGGTCCTGGGTGTTGGACCTCCACTGATCAAATACTGATAGCTCTTCAGTTAAAATCAGCCGGAAAACCCCTTTAACTGGTCAAGACAGTTACCTACATTTCTTTAAGCACATGTGTTCGTAGTCAATGCAGGACTCCAGTGAGTTCCTTCTGAGCTTGTAAGCAATAAATTTTAAGCTACTTTCACACCAGGAAATTTCCCAATGAGGATAAACATATCCATATCCTTCCCCTATTTGGGGAAGGCCAAAGAGGTCCCTCTCCCCCAAATGAAGAGATCAGTATTAATGGTGGTCATACATCTTAGCTAGCTGTTGGCAAAAATGGCTCCCCCATTCCTCCTGACTCCCCCATACACATTGCACACTTGTCTTGGCCTTAGGAGATTTTCCTAACATGGTGTGAATGCAGTCTTATCTCTGTCATAGTTTTTATGACACTTCAATTTGGATCTTCAGAGGAGGGAGAGGAGAAAGCCAAAGAGGTCTCACTCCCACCAATGAAAAGACCAGCACTAATGGTGGCCATACATCTTAGCTGTTGGGCAAATGACTACTCAGTTCCTCCTGACTCCCCATACACATTGCACCCTTGGCTTGACCTTGGGAGAGGGGAACAAGCCACAGCCAGAGACCTATGGAGGTAGCTTACCTCACTTCATGTGGAAATACAACTGCCCGATCCTTCTTTCTCCCAACATCTACACATTAGATATTGGTTGGTCCCACCAAAATCATTAGGATTGGCCAAAATTTATCAAACCTGTATGTATTCATAGTCATCTTAAGCCTTCTGATAGTTGGTGGTTCCATTAAAGATTGGCCCAGGAACTTTGTTGAGGCCCAGGATCAGATATGAAGGTGTTATTGTCACAGACAGTGTAGTGATCAATGGTTTTCATAGAGAGTCTGGTTTATTCAGAATCTTGGAGGAAGGATGCACTTCACAATGTGATGCTTATTCAGTTCTATTCTATCCCGATTATTGCTGGATCAAGATCGACATTTCCGAAACCGCAGACAAAAACTCCAGGCCTCAACATTTCATTAGACCACAAAGTCTCCGGTAAACACACAGTAAATCTCAAGTCCTGCATTCAGTGGGATTGTCAGACACAACACGTCGCCCTCGGTGGGTGCTATCAATCTGTCATTGGGAAAAAGCTCCAACAATAGGGCTTCTCTTGACAAGGGCATTGGTGACTTACATCAAATCTTCTTCTGAATTGGAAATGATTGCACTGACAGATTTGTGTACATATTCTGCAGATGACTTCCACTGAATGTCCCGAAAAATGCTGGATAAATAAGCCTGTGATTAGCTGTTGGAAATGACTGGTAGCAACAACCCCTCGAACGTGACCGGGGACCAACTGAAAAGCAATTATGCGCCTGAAAGTGAGAAAAAAGTATGCAGCTGGGAAATCCCGGGGATAATGTAAGGAATTTTAGGGAGAAGAAACTTTAGGAACATATGTAAAGTTATTTTTCATGTAATAAATCTCAAGACAAGTACAAATGTACTTCAAATTTCAAACATTTTCAAAAAGTCCAAAAATCCAAAATCTTTATGGAGGAAGAGTGAGGTTTAGGGTTAGGATGGAATAGGATCAATAAGGCTGCCCAAAATTTTTTATTTCCAGTTTTCAATTTCAGTTAAAAGCATGAATGTAAAGATCAAACTATTACGGTATATACTTTTTCTTTTTTTTTTTTGTGAATTTTATGTAGGTGTGAAAAATATCACCAACCTAATATTTTTACAGAAAAAAATATTTTGGTGTAATATAAATTTATCCAAAAATGTATCCTAAATTCAAAATGAATTTATATTTTACAAAAATAATACTGTTTTTCATTTTCATTTAATTAGGTCCGCCTAAGGTATTTGTAGCACTTGTATTCAATGAATGGAAAAAAAAAATAGCAAAAATTATTTTACTTTTTTAAACCTAAAGTCGCTCAACTCTAAAGTCGATAATCGGTAAAAAGAAAAAAAAGTCCAACCTTTCAAAACAATATAAATAAATACATTTCTAGTTTCTAAGTTTTTCAAATGTATGTAATTTCTAATGAAATATTTTTGTTATATATATACCGGTATATATATATATATATATATATATATATATATATATATATATATAAATAATTTAGGTTGAAAGATACATTTTCATTTTATTGCATTCAAATTTTAGTTGTATAAACATATTAACATAATAAATGTTAATGTTTTAATATAAGTCAAATAATTTGAACCAAACCGTCATAATAATAAAAAATTATTTGGATAAGAAATAATATATAATAGTAAATTATATAAAACTTATTTTTTACATTTGTATTACCTATATTATTTAATTCTAAGAATGTATTTTTTTTTATCTTTATTAGTTAATTTTAAGAATTCATCTTTTCATCTATATCATTTAAGAATGTATTAATCTTTTTATCTATATTATATCATTTTCAGAATTTAATCATCTTTTTATGTATATTAGATAATTTTAAGAATTATTTTTATCTATATCATTTTAAGAATATGTTCATCTTTTTATCTATATTATATCATTTTCTGAATATATTCATCTTTTTATCTATATTACATAATTATTTTACAGATGTTAGTGACACAACTCCACACATATCTCTACAGGTAGCCACATGCTGTAAGTTGAGCCATTCACCTAGATTCCTCTCGGGACATATTCTCATAGTATGCGTTGTTATTTATGGGAAGTAGGTGGAAACAATTTTGGAGATATATATTTCTGGATATTTTCAGATGAGTTATATTGAAATTATGACAAATCTATGGACCTGGTGCGAGAAGAAAATGTCGATTAAATTATGTGACTTCCCCAGAGAAGGAGTTGGGGCCTTAAGATGCAATGGCTTAGTGCTGTCCAGAGGGTATTCGAGGCGTGGTGTAAATCTTTCAACATGTGTTTGTCATTACATTCAGAATTTAGAGCGTACATTTATCAGCCGTGATGTAAATAGTGTTTATGGGTCAAATTAGGTTCACAAACCTTTCTGAACTGATTTAATTTGTCAAGGCAATAAGTCCGAGAAATGTGAAGAGGAGATTGCATTAAGATGCTTGGTGGTTCCGCAGAACTCGTAGGGTGAAACGCAAAGTAATGAGTGTACAGATTAAAAACATGTTGCCGTCATAGTCCGAGGTGCAGTGATTGATAAGTACATACTTTATTTACCTGGAATATATCTTCATTTCATATGTTCACATACTACACCACATGACAGACTCCAATACAGAATATGAAGAAAGAGCTGTCACAACTAGATTACAAACTATGGCCATAGATCTTGCTTGATAATTTTCCTAGAGTGTCCAGAAGGGTAGACCTACAGTACTCGACACAAGAGCCAGCAGATGTCCTGGGTACACCTTGACATCTCTTAATACTTTTGTTTTACTTCTCCCACCAAATCTCTTAGAAAACTCCCGAAGAAGAGTCTATTACTGCCCGAAACGTTGTGTTTGATGCATCGACTTTGGTGGTGGCCATAATAAATTCCTAACTTTCAAGAATATTCACAGGAGTGCTGTCTGTAATTTTGGAATAGCTTTACCTCCCTCACTCAAAGGGAGGTAATTATCACCCATTTCCAGGATCACTTCTGGGATCACCAGAGAACCTGATAACGGAAGGACTCCGAGTCCCTTCTCCCTTATATGAGACTGATGTAGACAGCACTGGAGGGAATATTATTAAATAAATTCCATCTTCCATCTTGAAATTAAACAAAATATCTCTAATATAGCTTGAAGTCATGTTGTATACTGCTCCAAATCTCCAGATTTCCAACATAGGGTTTAATCATAAATGTATGTGTCACAGACATTCCTGAGACAGGTGGCAGGAGATCGGTGAGACTGGCAGCACGTGGTTTGATCTGACATGTTTTCCGTTTGATTGTATTACGTCTGTGTTGTTTCTGGTGCTTGCCGCACCTTCTTTCCCCAGGTGTGGCTATTATGGTCATATAACCTTCTCTATTTATTGTAGTTTCTCCCACTATGCTATGCGGTTCATAGCTTCTGTTGGAGTTGTGGATAGCTGGTGTGTGGATCTCTGCTGAGTTCCTGGTGCTGCTGTAGCCACTTGAAGTTAAATGTTTTCTTTCCCTTTTGTATTTTGTTTGGGTTATTTTGTGTGTTGCATTTCCTTGTCATTTGTATTAAGATCTGTGGGAGACTCCTGTTCCTCCTTCCTTTTGGAGGAGCAGGTTGTCTCAGTCCTTACATTAGTACCACGGTCCTATAGGGTGAGTAGTGATGAGCAGCATAGGAAATAATAGAATTCGCAATATTGCACACATTTTTAACTGATTATTCACCATAAAGTCACAATTTCATCACCTATAAAAAGCAATCACACAAAAGCTATAAGCCAAAAACCAGATATGTGCAAGCCAACAACCTATCCATGAGACAGGTACAGTCAGCATACCTTACAATGGCAGCCTTATGCACTATAAGACATTCAAAACCAGCTCTCATCTGACTAAGAGCCAGTAAGCCTCAAAGTTGCCTGATTTGAGTTGGATAGCTTGGGGGGCCTGCGCACCTAGATCATCAAAAAATCTAGAATATTCACTATTACGAAGATAAAGCATTGTATTCTAGATCTTCACGAATTCTTGAAGAGCTGATATTCGCAATAAAAATTATTAGAATATCGCGCTCAACACTAAGGGTGAGTTAGGACACTAGGTATTCCTGTGCATGAACTCACCTACCTCTGGGGTCTGTTCATACTGGTAGTTATGTTTAAAAGATAACGTCATGGCACCTTGCTTAATTTTATCGTTACTGGATGTCGGGTCATCCTTATTGCACCGCATATTGCTGGAGTTCTCTATCATTTCATACTGGTAGTTAGTCAGGACTTTGATTAGGGTTTTACCAGGAGGTGTCCATCTTCTTTCCCTAGTTTTCAAGTCTTTTTCCCTTACCCCTTTCCCTCCTATGTTCGGTGTGGTGATACACTCCCACACCCGAACGTGACAGTATAATTGCTGGCACCTTCAATCAACACTAGAATGGGGGTACCTAGCCTCCAATCTGGAGAAGCTTGAATGGAGTTGAGGTCACATCTGCACATTCTATAGTTATAAGCCACAAGGTTCGCACTCTAGCTGGGGCCAGGATATAAATAGGGGGGCTCAGAGCACCTCATGGTCAATCAGTGTGTGGCAGAGAGCTGCTGTAGTCAATATCTATGAGGTGGCTCTGTGGTTGGAGTTGGGTCAGCAGAGAGAGGTGGAGATCCTGAGATCTCATGTGGCTCCTGAATAGTGAGGAGCGGTATTTCGCAAATATTTGCGCGAATATTCGTCATAAATTCGCGGAAATTGGCAATGTAATATGCACGTATTGCGCGCGCAATACAGGCGTGGGTCACTTTTGCTACATTTTTCAAGCTGCTAGAAGTTTCCTGAGACTGGAGAAAATGGTTGGCACGGCAGAACATTACAATAGCTTTATATGCAGATAGAGTGCTCCAATATATTCGCGATTGCGCAAATCGGCAATTATTGATGCGCATATTTTGGCGCAATACGTGCAACTTCACATTTTAGCAGGTCTGACTATACATTACTGATTGGTGCACTAAGTATTATCACACTACCTAACACCCTGCACTGGAATATATCAGCTACACTATCTCACGATCTAACCTACACTGACTATCTTCCACTAACTATCTGTATTATATATATAAGCTAACTAACTATCTAATGTAATGACCAGTGATGAGCGAGGCAGGGGCAATATTCGAATTTGCTATATTTTGCGAATATTTGGGTGAATATTCGTCAAATATTTGCGAATTCGAGAATTTGTGATCTCCAGTCATTATTTTCTTGAATGCAAAAATCGTCAATAGGAAAATTTCCGATATGAAAATTTCCGATCAACACTACTCCTAAAGTCAAAGATATTGCAGCCTTCTCATTGGCCCACGAGCAAGAAGCAGTAAGGGATCATGGGTACTGATGAAAAATAATCTAGAATATTCGCGATTGCGAAGATATAGCACTATATTCTAGATATTCGCAAATTCTCGAAGTGAATATTCGCGATCAACACTAGCAATGACACTGCTGTCTCTCTCCGAACTGCAAAATACTGCAGAAAATGGCTGCTGGGGAGGTTCTTATATAGTAAGGGGTAGGCAACTTTCCTATTGGTTGCTGGGAATGTTGCTAAGCTCAGACAAAGACATTGCAGCCTTCTCATTGGCCCACAAGCAAGAAGCAGGGTGGGATCATGGGTTCAGATGAAAAAAAAATCTAGAACATTCGCAAATACGAATATATAGCACTACATTCTAAAACTTTGCGAATTTTCGAAGTGGTGATATTCTCGATTAAAATTCGGGATTCGAATATTCGCGCCCAACACTACTCCTGAACACCACCTATGGACCTGCTCTAGGCTGATGGGGTCAGTATTTTCTCAGAGAAAAGAGATTCCCCTAAATACTGCAAGTGGTTTCTGGATCACATCCAACCTGGAGACTGTAACATAGGTAGGCCCAAGCCAGATACCCTGGACTTAGTTGGTGACCATAGATTGTGACCAAGTCAGCTTGGCCCTGCAACTGACCACTATGTGCTGTGGACTGTGTATAGTGGTTAATGCATACTGGGAGAGGCACCGTGGCCTGTCCAGTGGATAGTGGCAACTGCCTGTAGAACTACTTTGCAAACCTCCTTTGGAGACTGTTCCAATCCCTTGCTATTAGTAACCACCATGCTTGGCACGGCAATACTGTGCGTAGCCATCACACTTCTCCAGTCCATGTGAGTCCCTCGACTGGTAATGTTCATAAGCCACCCCTTGTAAGTTTCTGACCCCCTACAGGCAGCTCTGTCAGACATATGGAAATTTCAATAGGAAGACACTTCTGTCCCTGAGCACATGAAGGGAGTCCGTCTTCCTGAAACTAATTTTCGTCTGTTCCTGGACAGTAAGGAAGGAAGGTGCTCACATAGGGCTGCTCTGAGGGGTCTGATAATGATAGCTGAACAACGGTGAGAAATCTCATGGCGGCGTTGACGTGGGATTTGTCAGCTGCTGACAGGAGGTTGGTGAACCTTTGTTTTTACAAGATGTAATCGTGTGGTGGATTCCGGCCTTGGTGTGACTGCTTCATGTGTTAGCTGGAGGAGAATCTGGCTGATATTAGACTTCACTCAGGCTGCGTTCATACCACAGTGAAAAACAGCCGTCACACGAACCATTGCAGTCTATGAGGCTATTCACATGACGGTATAGTAGATACAAAAAAATAGGACATATCCTATATTTGTTCGTTTTCATGGTCAGACAAACCTCATTGAAATCAATGGGACCGTTTAGACAGAAGGACATCGGTCTAGCGACCTTTGAAAATGGGTACACTAGTGAAAAATGGCCTTTCAGGGGTTAAAATAAAAAAAATCAACACAATACTCACCTCATCCACTTGCACGCATCGGGGCACTCACGCACCCAATCCTCACAGGATGCAGAAGGAACTCTCCCAGCGTGGTGACATCATCACAATGGGATCACAGGTCCTTTCAAGCTACATCCTGCAGGTCCTGTACTATCTAGTGAGGAGGGAGTGTCACCATGCATTTAAGTGGATGAGGTGAGTATTTTTTTATAATTAATTTTGGCACAATTGGGGGCCATTATATATGTATATATTTATATGGATGGGGGCACAGCTGGGGGTCATCAATATATATGTACTAGCTGAAGGACCCGGCTTCGCTCGGGTATATTTAATCTATTTCATTTAATGTTTGTGTGTGTCGTTAAAAGATATCAACACTATCCACTATAACAGTGACATCTACAGCACCGCGCCCCCAAAACAGTGACCTCCACAGCCCCCCACCCCTTAATGCTGCCCCCCCCACAGTGCCACGTCCCTTAAAATTGGACCTCCACAGCAGCCCACCCCCTTAATTTTGACCTTTACAGCAGCCTTCCCCTTTAACAGTGACTTTCAGAGCATACCACCCACTTGACAGTGACCTCCACAGGGGCCCGCCCCCTTAACAGTGGCCTTTACTGGATCGGGGGCGTGTCCTTTTGAACAGCTCACTCTAATCCAGCAGCACTGTACTGTCTGAGTGTGATCTACAGGGAGAAAGTAACTCTCCCTCCCACCTCTGCCGCTGACAGAAGTTGATATTTACCTTCATTTTTTAAATCCCTGTCGGCCTAGGGCATGGAGGGAGCGTGGCCTAACCAGATATGGGCACGGCTTAGCAGGACCTAGAAGTTGATTTTTAACTTCATTTTTTCAACCTCAGTCAGATAAGAAGTGGGAGGGGGCGTGGCCTAACTGGATCTGGGGCGTGTCCTTTTGAACAGCTCACTCTAAGACAGCAGCACTGTGCTATCTGAGCGTGAGCTGCAGGGAGAAAGTCACCCTCCCTCCCACCTCTGCAGCTGACAGAAGTTGATATTTACCTTCATTTTTTCAATCTCCGTCGGCTCAGGAGTGGGAGGGGTTGTGGCCTAACCTGATCAGGGGCGTGGCTTAGCTTAACCTGGGGGTGGGGTTTTAAGTCTTTTGAAGGTGGACACATTGTGACAGGGGGCGTGTCTGGGCTCCTTCCTGCAAGAGTGACGCCCCTCCGGGCACCTTACTGGCTCATTTGCATATTAAATAAACTGGATTTTCAGAGGATAAAAACATCTATTGCTGGAACAAAGGCACATCTGGAAATAAGGTACTAAGTGCTATTAGGCCATGGCTTTACTTTAATAGCAATTATCCTGGTGACAGATTTCCTTTAAAGCTCTCCTACAGCAGTGAAGAGAAGTGGCTGGGTTGTTATGGAAACCTGGAGTAAAACTGTGTATGTGGAGGCTGAAGGACCTGAGAGCTTCTATTGGCTGATAAGGGTCATGTGACCAACCTTCTATTGGCTTATGCATTTTTGGGGAATATCTCAGGAACTGTACGTGCTAGAGAGCTGAGACCTGTTCTAAAACCTTCCCGGACACCTGATGTACCTGTGTGCCAAATTTTGTGATTGTAAATAGTCGACATACATACACTCAGCTTTATATATTAGATGGGGTCACAACTGGGGGTCATCAATATATATATATGGGGTCATAACTGGGGGTCATTATATATATATGTATGGGGGTACAACTGGGGTTGATTATATATATGTATGGGGGGCACAACCGGGGGTCATTAATATATATGTATAGGGGCACAACTGGGGTTCATTATATACAGTACAGTACAGACCAAAAGTTTGGACACCTTCTCATTCAAAGAGTTTTCTTTATTTTCATGACTATGAAGGCATCAAAACTATGAATTAACACATGTGGAATTATACACATAACAAACAAGTGTGAAACAACTGAAAATATGTCATATTCTAGGTTCTTCAAAGTAGCCACCTTTTGCTTTGATTACTGCTTTGCACACTCTTGGCATTCTCTTGATGAGCTTCAAGAGGTAGTCCCCTGAAATGGTCTTCCAACAGTCTTGAAGGAGTTCCCAGAGATGCTTAGCACTTGTTGGCCCTTTTGCCTTCACTCTGCGGTCCAGCTCACCCCAAACCATCTCGATTGGGTTCAGGTCCGGTGACTGTGGAGGCCAGGTCATCTGGCGCAGCACCCCATCACTCTCCTTCATGGTCAAATAGCCCTTACTTTCAAAGTTTTCCCAATTTTTCGGCTGACTGACTGACCTTCATTTCCTAAAGTAATGATGGCCACTCGTTTTTCTTTACTTAGCTGCTTTTTTCTTGCCATAATACAAATTCTAACAGTCTATTCAGTAGGACTATCAGCTGTGTATCCACCTGACTTCTCCTCAACGCAACTGATGGTCCCAACCCATTTATAAGGCAAGAAATCCCACTTATTAAACCTGACAGGGCACACCTGTGAAGTGAAAACCATTTCAGGGGACTACCTCTTGAAGCTCATCAAGAGAATGCCAAGAGTGTGCAAAGCAGTAATCAAAGCAAAAGGTGGCTACTTTGAAGAACCTAGAATATGACATATTTTCAGTTGTTTCACACTTGTTTGTTATGTATATAATTCCACATGTGTTAATTCATAGTTTTGATGCCTTCAGTGTGAATCTACAATTTTCATAGTCATGAAAATAAAGAAAACTCTTTGAATGAGAAGGTGTGTCCAAACTTTTGGTCTGTACTGTATATATATATATATATATGGGGCACAACTGGGGTCATCAATATATATGTATGGGGGCACAACTGGGGGGGTCATTATATATATGTATGGGGCACAACTGGGGGTCATTATATATATGTATGGGGGCACAACCGGGGGTCATTATATATATGTATGGGGGCACAACTGGGGGTCATTAATATATATGTATAGGGGCACAACTGGGGGTCATTATATATATATATATATATATATATATATATGTATGGGGGCACAACTGGGGTCATCAATATATATGTATGGGGGCACAACTGGGGTCATCAATATATATGTATGGGGGCACAACTGGGGTCATCAATATATATGTATGGGGGCACAACTGGGGGTCATTATATATATGTATGGGGGCACAACTGGGGGTCATTATATATATGTATGGGGGCACAACCGGGGGTCATTATATATATGTATGGGGCACATCTGGGGGCCATTATAACTAAGGAGCACATTATTTATGGGAGGTATACAATATATACTGAGGGCACTGCAGGGGTTGGGATTTAACTTAAAAACTCAATGACATGATCAGTTTTTAATGGCCATTTTTCACAGCAGTTACAAATTGATGCAAAGTGGTCGTTAAAAACAGACAGACGGCCAGAAAATTGATGCACAAATGGTTAACAAATGGTCATGAAAAACTGACAGGGTGTCCATTTTGGTTACATTCACATAACATTGAAATTGTTTTTGTTAAAGACGGCAAAACAGAACGTTTTTAACTGACTTTTTTTGATTGATACCTTTCCAAGAAACGGACGGTAAAAATGGTCCCCTTCAATTGTATGGGGGTTGTCGATCCATGAAAATGAACAAAATAAGACGTCCTATTTTCTGACATCCATTATTTACTGGCCTTTAAAAAAAAGTGTGAAAAACTCCATACACTTCATTGTTCTTAAAACAGACGTGTGACAGCCATTAAAAGAAAAATGTCCGTTTTACACATCGTGTGAATGTAGCCTAAAGGGATTTACCTGCTTTTTTAACAAATTTCGGCTACCCTCTTCTGCCAGACCTGTGAAAGCAAATATACTTACCTGCTCCCTACCACTCAGTTCCGGCTCCTTCGCTCCACAGCTGACCCAGTGACATGCCATTTGGTGGACACACGTCACTGTGGTGGTCAGTCATTGGCTGCAGGAGCACATGTGACCCCTGTATGCCGGGTGTTTACAAGCAGGGACAGGAGCGCAATGAACACAGTGTTGGAGCCGTATCCCAATGGCTGGGAGCAGATAAGCATGCTTCCCTCTGTACGTGAAGCCCAAAATTTGTTAAAAAGCGGAGAACCCCTTTAAAAATTTAGATATCATCCCTCCCATAGTATCTATCTAGGGTTCGCTGGTCAGATTCAAACCCAGGACGCCGGTTCTGCAAGACAACACCCTAGTGGAGATTACCTTTAAATGGCCGCTATTGTTTTAAGAAACTTTGCATAAATCTATAGCACGTGTGAATATATGAAACTTTGCAATATATTTTATCAGAGAAAATGCTTTTCCCTCTAGCAGCTCATTTTTCCTCCCCTCTCCATAAGCTTCCGCAGGTACCATGTGTCTCTGTCTCTTTAAATCAACCTATTTGGTCTCTTTTCTTTCACCGCTCTCCATAGTCTTCTATGGGCAGCATGTAATCGTCAGTGAGCTGACATCTGGTCTCTCAAGAGAATTTTAATTTAGTGGGGAGAAAGAAGCATTTTCTCTGATAAGATATATTACAAAGTTTCTTATTTTCACCTGCACTGATTTATGCAAAGTTTTTTGAAGTGACAATGGCCATTTAAAGGGGTTATCCCATGATTATGTAAAAAATGAAAATCAGACATCATACAGTACATGACAACATCTTTGTAACAAATCCAGAACCCGCCCTGTACCTCACATGGATCCAGAGATCTCACCTTTCATTGCTCTGATAGATTTATATCAAGGTGGCAGCTCAAGGGGAGTGTCCTTTCTGCTGTAGCTCAGGGGCGTGTCCATGCTCTCCCTATCACAGCTCAGGAGACAGGTGAAGGATGAAACTGAGCATGTGCGACCATCTCAGTGAGCCGGAACAAAGAAATAAGAAAAAGAACAAACAGCAGGTGGCGCTATACAGATACATTTTATTGAATAACTCAGTGGCTATGCTAAATATTTAATTACATGCAATTACAAAAGTATTCAGATAAAGGGGCTGGTATAAAAACTGTAGAATATTTTTCGTGGGACAACCCCTTTAAGGAGGAACCTAGACCATGCCCATGCAACTACTTAAAGGGACATTTATTTCATATCCATTCCAGAGGGTAAGTGATAAATGACTAATCTCTGGGGGACCCACCACTGGCAACCCACCAATCACTAGTATGGGTGCCGCTCTATTCAAAGTCTGTGAGATTGATGGAGATAGAGGAGTTCCCCATTAGTCCCATAGGCACTGAAAGCATCAGTAGGATGCATGCTTCTCCATTCAAACTCATGCAGTGAGGAGGAACGGGTGGCATAGGGCCCCCATTCTAGTGACTGTAAGGCGATCAGACACTTATGAATAGGCATTAAGTAGCCTGTAATAGAAAACTATAGGGATGTACTGTATGTCTGCAACTGTGGGTGGTCATGAGAAATTCCTTGAGAAAGGTAGCGGCCTAGCAGTCGTGAGGACCCTTAGAGGCATTGCAACACGCTACTGGGAGCGGCGTCAGCCAGTGGGTCCCTTTAAGATGTCATAAGGGTTAAAAAAAATGCATTCCAGCAACTAGGGACGAAGTCCCCCTATGTAGAAGGTGATGGTGAAACCCAGTGTAGGAATGCCAGAGTGGGATAAGGGTTGCCTATAGTGTCCCTTAGGTGTGGCTTTAGCACTTGTCACGGTGCTCCTACCTGAAGATCCTGGAACCCCAGGCATTGTCGTCCGCAGCGGTGCAACTGAAATGGTTTGGTTGGTGAATGATGAGAGTGAAAGAACTTGAGTCCAGACTTTTATTGTAGTTGAACACAGCTTTACTTGAATAAACTTTCATCAAGGAACAATCTTCCAAACTTTATCTTGGCTCTCAGCAGGTTTTGGCATTAATTTGGCAGGCAAACACAATTAGCTCTGCTACATCTGAACTCCTAAGCTTTGCTATGTCAGCTGGGTCAAATAGAAACTTTCTCTCTTCTGCTGAACTTAGCTTTCTGTAGTCTGACTTTATCTTTATCCTGATCTCTATATTTTATCTTTATCTTTACCCAGGGAATCTTTCCTCCTGGCTCTGAAGCTCTTTACTTCTCTCTCTTTGGCCTAGTAGAGCAGACAGTGCTCTTCTGGCTAGCACAGAGCCATCCCCTTACAGGGGGTAAGCTGGACACAACCTCTCCCCAAGATTGGGGTAGAGTAGACTGACTCTCACTAACACTGAACTCCTCCCTCTCTAGAGAGGGCTGGAATGGATAGAAGGTTCCACTCCAGGGAAACTAGCTCTGCAAATACTGCCGCCATCTGCTGGTAGACAAGGTACATTACTCTTTAACAGTCATTTGCAAGGAAATAAACATACACATTTTGCAGTACATGGCAATAAGTATGCAGGGTGACACAGTGTACACCATAGGATAGTGATGGGGTGAAAAGAGTGGTAATGCTCCCTTGCAGGGCGTTACAACACCAGGGCTCTAGCAAGAAAAAGTTTCAACTGTAAGAGACACTATACAAAGTGGTGCTCTGCCCCTGCTCCTTAGGTCCAAGTTTCCCACCAAGTGAGAGTATAGTATTGTACAGCACTTAAGGTGACTGTAACCACTAAGCATGTTGTACCTCTGCGTAAGAAAATAATAAACTCGTCTACTTGTTCAAAAAGTGTCTGCAACATTCCAACAGGGTGTCACCCCCTTAAAGGCAGTACGGAGAGAGGGAGAAGGAGAGAGGAGGAGCTGTCCACCTCTCCTAAGTCAATGGCAGATTCTGTGTTTGCCACCTCTAGATTGTTACCGTTCATTATAATTTTCTCTGTGGTGATAACAAGAGGACTGTTCCACCCGCATACTTAGGCTACTTTCCCATCTGCGCTTTCCCTTTCCGCTATTGAGATCCGTCATAGGATCTCAATAGCGAGGGAAAACGCTTCCGTTTTGTCCCCATTGTCAATCGGGACAAAACTGAACTGAACGAAACAGAATGCACCCGAATACTTTTGGTTCCATTTGGTTGTGTCCCCATCGCGGACAGAATAACGTTGCAAGCAGCGTTTTTCTGTCCGCGATGTGGTGCGGAGCAAGACGGATCCGTCCTGACACACAATGTAAGTCAATGGGGACGGATCCTTTTTCTCTGAAGCAATAGAAAACAGATCTGTCTTGGGTATTTTTGAGAAAATACAACCGGATCTGTTCATAACAGATGCAGGCGGTTGTATTATCCATGACGGATCCAGCAAAAACGCTGGTGTGAAAGTAGCAGGGGTTACAGGGTTAAATTGGGAATGTAAAGTGGCCCTGAAGAAATATCTGAAAGTAGCTTCATATTGTTAATGGTTCTAATTTAGCAGCAGGTGGGATCAACACCAGAAGGCGGAGTCAGCAAACCGTCAGCCGTAGCCACATTGGTGGTAGGTGGGGTAATGATACCTCTTTACTAAAAAGGGCAGAACTACCTGACCCTTATATGCAGCTCTGTAGTCAAATGTATAGTAAAATTATTTTATTTACAGGTCTATAGTGATCCCGAATTATTTTTAGGGGAGGTCAGCCTCATGACACCATAACCTGACTAGTGCACCAGGATTTATAGTTTATGGCTCCTGCACTCTTAAAGGGAACCTGTCACCAGTTTTATGGTGTCCTAACTAAGGGCAACATAAATAAGTGACTGATTCTCTTAGCAAAATGCTGGGTCACTTTCTTTAATTGACCCAGTCAATCTGCCAACATCTTGTATTGAAAAGCTCCAGCTCATAATGATGAGTCCTGAATATTCATGAGCTCCTGACTCTCCCCGCCTACCTGCTGCTGAATGACATTTGTTTTCCATATGAATCAGCAGCAGGTGGGCAGGGGAGTGGCTATAGCTCTGAATTAAAAAAAACGCTGGACTCACTGACATCACGCTGGACTCAAATCAGCTCATTAGCATGCGGCATGTGGCATCTTTGTGTGTATATTATGATGTCACCATCTGTCACACCAGTAAGTGAATACATCTAAGGTACTTTTTAGTAGTTAATGATTGTATATAATTAGTTAGATTATAATCAAATATCCACATGACAGGTTCCCTTTAAGTATGCATTCTGAATATTTAACCTATAAAAATACCAGAACATAATATAAAATAATTATAATAAAAATATAATAATAATAATTTAATAAAATAGTGGATACTAAACCAAATAAGTAAAATATCTCAAATAAAATGTATAAAACAACTAAAATAGCAAAATAAATAATTAGAAAAGAAACTAATGATATATCAATAGTATAGAATACATACAAATAATATAAGAAAATATAAAAAAAATTATAAAATACCAAAAGTGTTAAATAATCTAAAAATGATAAGTTAATAATATATCAGAAAATAAACCAAATAACTCTAAAATATCTAAAGCAAAATATATCCGAAAAAAGAAAACTATTAAATAACATAACATAAATAACTGGAAAATAATGGAATGGAGTATAAAATACATGAAAATAAGAGAGTATAATAAAATAATAAATGCCAAAAGTTAAAATAACATAAAAAGAATTGTGAGTTGCATGAAATAAAATTAAAAGAACTAAATAGAAATAAAAATGAAATAAACTGCAATAAATGGGGGTCTGTGCTCTTTCACAGTGAATTAATGAGTGTTAATGGTTCACAGTGTACCAAGTACATGGAATTATCCTGACGTACGTGTTACAGCAAAGAATGTTATTTATCTGGCGGCGCTTTCCCCTCAGCACCATTGTGTTCACATTCAGCAAATGTATCAAATTCACACCTCACTTTCTCTGTGAAAAAGAAATATAAAGGGCCCTGAACCGAGTCTAAACAGCCCTGTATGTCACACACTTTATAGTCCCCCCTATCCCGGTTCATTACACGTAATTACATACCACAAATGCTTATCTCAGTCCAGGTGATTAACTTGGGATTCATTTTCCATTGTACTTTTGGAATAAATGTGCGCTTTGAGACTGGGCTAAGCCATCAATTCCTGTACTCGACAACTGATAGTCTAGAAATTCTGATATTCCAACACTTGTAACCTTACAAGACCAGAGACAGGAAATGAGCTGAGATCATATTAGAGGTTATTTACAATGTTATGTTTGCATGAACGTTTTATGTATTTTCCCACTGATTCCAAGAATTCCATCAGGTACCGTTGGGGTTAGATAAAAAGCACTGTACAATATTTCTGTTTTGAAGCATTATTGATATATACGGTATTTAAGTTTGCTGATGCTGCTGTAAGCTCCTGTCATACAAAGTCTTGAAGAAACAGAAGCTTTGTTTGCTCTATTGTTTCACTGATGGTAAGACTTAAACGGGTTGTTCAGTTTAGGTAACATATTTTCATATACACAGAAATGACAGGGTTTCTTATATACAGGACCTTCTTCTTCAGGCAAGAGCGAAGAGCATTCTTCACTCTGGAGGACCTGCTCTGTTTTGCAATACAAATACATTCACACAATGAAAAATAGACACTGTCAGTTTTTCCTGGCCATTTTTCAGCCATTTTTTTAAATCCCAACCCCTTCAGTACCCTCTGTATACATAACTTCCTCCATAGTGCCCCCTGGACATCAAATCTCCCCAATAGTGCCCCCAGTATTATTAATGCTCCCATTAGTGCCCTCTAGTATTGATGCCCCCTTTTTGGCCCCAGCATCATAAATGCCATCTTTAGTATCCCCCAGTATTCCTCCCTTTGGCCCCCACTCTGATTGTTTAAAAAAATATATATACTTACCTCATCCACTTTTACACTCGCTCTTCACTGGATGCAGCAGGAAAGGACCTGTGCTCGCAGCATGGTGATGTCATCAGGCTCTGAACATCAGGTCCTGTTGTCAGTTAAAAGTGAGTGTCCTTGTGTGCGCTACTGGATGAGGTGAGTATTATCATTGTTATTACTTTTTTAATTTAGCCCCTGAAGGACCAAGTGTACCCATTTTTAATGGCAGTAAGATGGGTGGACTCCTGTCTAAACGACTGTTAAATTCAGTCCCATTGGTTTTAATGGGGTTTGTCTGGCTGTGAAAACGGGCAAAAATAGGACATTTCTTATTTTTTGATGGCCGCTATTCACTGGCCATTTAAAAAACAGCACTGTGAATAGCCTCACTGACTTCAATTGGTTCTAAAACCGGCCCCTACCAAAATGGTCGTCACACAGCGATTTATCACTGTCGTGTTAATGTAGCCTAACCCTTGAATAGGCACTGTGTAATACTTATGTTCTCCTGGAGGGGGCACTGCAAGGAAACGGAACATTTTGTGTCAGGTTTCCCATGAATTACAGAGGGTCACAGCGGGTCCTGGCAGGGGATTGCCCCGGAGAACCCCTTTAACTAAAAAAAATGGTCTTAGCTGATCAAATAATTGATAGATAGATAGATAGATAGATAGATAGATAGATAGATATGAGATAGGACATTGATAGATAGATATAAGATAGATAAATAGAGATAGATAAATAAGAAATTCCTCGGCACTTCCAAAAATAAATAGTGTGTTTATTACACCAGGTGCGACGTTTCGGTCCTCTCTATGGAACCTTTTTCAAGCAATGACAATACAATGGGGCAAAAATGCAAATATAAATGCTATTAACATACATAATTGAATAAGTAGGATAATTGACAATCATTGTGCAAATGTGTCCAAAATATACTATAAAAAATCATAAAATCCATAGTCAAATATAAACAGTAATGTAAACCATCAATACATGATCATATGTGCAATATAAATCCATACAAAGTGCATTTAATCATTAATAAGCTATAGTGCTTCATAATTAATAAATGACATACAAATGTGCCGAATTATCTGTGTTAATTCAAAACATTCCTGGATTGGTGGAAGAAAATCGGAACTGTACCCGCCCAGCATGGAATCGCACATGTGGCTTGGCGTCCCGGTAAAGTGATTGCGCAGGTCAGGAAACCAGAAAAGGAGAGAGCGATCATGTGATCCATAACAGGTCACATGATTCTCACTCCATAGAAACGTCACGAACAACAAAACCTGATAAGTGAAGTGAGCGATCATGTGATCAAAAAAGACACATGACCGCCATCACCATAAAGACAATATCAACAAACAGAGCAGCGTGTGAAGCTCAATACAGATCGCTGCCTGAAATGCTCCAAGCACCCAATGGTAACGGACGAGACCCTGCTCAGTGCAACAGAGAAAGGACTAACCCCCAGCACATTATACAGAGACCCCCACTAAACCAAAAAGACAAACTGCAGCAGCGATGTAATAAAATGCAAATTGACAATTGTTAAGTTGATCCACATCCAAGTGTACACCCACTACTAATATGATGGCAAGTATCGATATAAGAAAAACACGGGATAAAAACTGTCAGGCCCCATCAATGATCCAGCTTACTTAGGGGTGACAGTGCGGCTCCCACAACACTGCACCGCCATGCAAAGGATCGCCCCCCAGGTCAACATCCACAACACTGCACTTGCACTGAGCAGGGTCTCGTCCGTTACCATTGGGCGCTTGGAGCATTTCAGGCAGCGATCTGTATTGAGCTTCACACGCTGCTCTGTTTGTTGATATTGTCTTTATGGTGATGGCGGTCATGTGTCTTTTTTGATCACATGATCGCTCACTTCACTTACCAGGTTTTGTTGTTCATGGTGTTTCTATGGAGTGAGGATCATGTGACCTGTTATGGATCACATGATCGCTCTCTCCTTTTCTGGTTTCCTGACATGCGCAATCACTTTACCGGGATGCCAAGCCACATGTGCGATTCCATGCTGGGCGGGTACAGTTCCGATTTTCTTTTTGCACATTTGTATGTCATTTATTAATTATGAAGCACTATAGCTTATTAATGATTATATGCACTTTTTATGGATTTGTCTATTAGATAGATAGATACAGTTGTGTTCAAAATTATTCAACCCCCACTGAAATTGAGTGTTTTGGCCAGTTTGACATTGATTTTGATTATTTCAGTCATCTTGTTTACAATTAAATCAGAGAGGCCCTTGTAAGTCAGACAAATATAACATAACATTTATAATGAAATAACCACAAATGTCTTTTCTGTGCTCACATCATTATCAGTTTTATTCAACCCCCAAGTGACATTCAATCTTAGTACTTAGTACAACATCCTTTTCCAGTTATAACAGCTTTTAAACGTGAAGCATAGCTTGACACAAGTGTCTTGCAGCGATCTACGGGTATCTTCGCCCATTCTTCATGGGCAAAAGCCTCCAGTTCAGTCACATTCTTAGGCTTGCGCGCTGCAACTGCTTTCTTTAAGTCCCACCAGAGGTTCTCAATCGGATTTAAGTCTGGTGACTGCGATGGCCACTTCAAAATGTTCCAGCCTTTAATCTGCAACCATGCTCTAGTGGACTTGGAGGTATGCTTGGGATCATTGTCCTGTTGAAAGGTCCAACGTCTCCCAAGCCTCAGGTTTGTGACGAACTGCATCACATTTTCATCCAATATCTCCTGGTACTGAAGAGAATTCATGGTACCTTGCACACGCTGAAGCTTCCCTGTACCTGTAGAAGCAAAACAGCCCCAAAGCATGATTGACCCCCCGCCATGCTTCACAGTAGGCAAGGTGTTCTTTTCTTCATAGGCCTTGTTCTTCCTCCTCTAAACATAGCGTTGATCCATGGGCCCAAACAGTTCTAATTTTGTTTCATCAGTCCACAGAACACTATCCCAAAACTTTTTTGGTTTGTCCACATGACTTTTGGCATACTGCAGTCGACTCTTCTTATTCTTTGGAGACAGCAAGGGGGTGCGCCTGGGAGTTCTGGCATGGAGGCCTTCATTACGCAGTGTGCGCCTTATTGTCTGAGCTGAAACTTCAGTACCCGCATCTGACAAATCTTTTTTCAGTTCCTCAGCAGTCACACGGGGACTTTTCTCCACTTTGCGCTTCAGGTAGCGCACAGCAGTCGAAGTCAGCATCTTCTTTCTGCCATGACCAGGTAGCCTTTCAACAGTGCCCTTTGCCTTGAATTTGCGAATGATGCTTCCTATGGTGTCTCTTGGTATGTTTAACATCTTTGCAATCTTCTTATAGCCATTGCCCTTCCTGTGAAGAGAAATCACCTCTTCTCTTGTCTTCCTGGACCATTCTCTTGACTTCACCATGTTTGTAAACACACCAGTAAATGTCTAGAAGGAGATGAGTATCACAGTCCTTTTACATCTGCCTAATTGGTGCTTATTCTGCTTGATTGCTGCTCCTTGACATCCACAGGTGTTTTCAATACCTGATCGAAAACACTTGAATGAACCTCTGTTCTTAAGAGTGGTAGTCTTTAAGGGGTTGAATAATTGTGTCAATGAAGAAATCACAAAAAAAAACATTTAATACTGTATTACAAAAACAATTGATGTCATTTTAGTTGCATTTGGTTCTTTAAAAAGTCCTTGTAAGATTTCATTCTGAACACAATTACAAATGTACACTAAATTCCCTAAAACGCTTTACAGCATTGGGGGTTGAATAATTTTGAACACAACTGTAGATGTGAGATAGATAGATAATATATGTAGATAGATAATATGACAAAAAAAGATGTTATGAGATATGTAGAGAATAGATGATAGATATGAGATAGATAGAAACATATATTGATGGATAAATAGGTCAGATGAGCTCTAAAACAACTCTGCTTCTTCTTCACTTCCAGCAGTGACTACGTAACCTTCACAGACGACCAGGAGCCAGGCCGAACCCTATAAAGTGAGCCCCATCCTATACAGATTGTTGGAGCTTCGCAGGTTCCACAGGTGACGTATGTGTCAAAGTTTTGTCAGTTCAGCTCAAATAACAATAATTCTGTGAAATAAATTAATGACATTACTGCAGATATAACCACCTTCCCGGGCAAGGAGCTGGAGCACGCCAGGGAAATGTATGGCAGCCGAGAGCGTGTTTATGATGGATTTTCCCTGATGGTTTTGACTCAAGCTTGACAGGTATATAAAACAGATCTGATGGAGACTGCAGCCATTTATATTATGTGCGACAAATGGAATAGATGAGTCTACGGCACTCGTAAAGAGAGGAGACGCAAAGCAGGTTCCCTGATTAACCATAAAAATATTTAGTAGTCCCCGAGCTCTACCAGATTTAGAGGAACGGAATGATTAAACCTACGGAGAACATTAGCCAGAAGTGTAGAGGCCTGAGACTGGGTAAGCGTTCAATGAATCTGCAGAAAAATGTATAAGATCTGTTTTACACAAGGATATCCTGAAAGCATTCTGAGAATAGACTTGTTGAAGAAAAAGAATATAACCACTCTATTACTGCTTCCTATGTAAAAGAATAATTACAAGAATACGACTGCCTCCTATGTACAAGAATATAACTACTATAATACTGCCTCCTATGTACAAGAATATAACTACTATAATACTGCTCCTATGTACAAGAATATAACTACTATAAAACTGTCTCCTATGTACAAGAATATAACTACTATAATACTGCTCCTATGTACAAGAATATAACTACTATAATACTGCTCCTATGTACAAGAATATAACTACTATAATACTGCCTCCTATGTACAAGAATATAACTACTATAATACTGCCTCCTATGTACAAGAATATAACTACTATAATACTGCTCCTATGTACAAGAATATAACTACTATAATACTGCCTCCTATGTACAAGAATATAACTACTATAATACTGCTCCTATGTACAAGAATATAACTACTATAAAACTGTCTCCTATGTACAAGAATATAACTACTATAATACTGCTCCTATGTACAAGAATATAACTACTATAATACTGCCTCCTATGTACAAGAATATAACTACTATAATACTGCTCCTATGTACAAGAATATAACTACTATAATACTGCTCCTATGTACAAGAATATAACTACTATAATACTGCTCCTATGTACAAGAATATAACTACTATAATACTGCTCCTATGTACAAGAATATAACCACTATAATACTGCTTCTGTGTACAAGAATATAACTACTATAATACTGCCTCATATGTACAAGAATATAACTACTATAATACTGCTCCTATGTACAAGAATATAACTACTATAATACTGCATCCTATGTACAAGAATATAACTACTATAATACTGCATCCTATGTACAAGAATATAACTACTATAATACTGCTCCTATGTACAAGAATATAACTACTATAATACTGCTCCTATGTACAAGAATATAACTACTATAATACTGCCTCCTATGTACAAGAATATAACTACTATAATACTGCTCCTATGTTCAAGAATATAACTACTATAATACTGCCTCCTATGTACAAGAATATAACTACTATTATACTGCCCCTATGTACAAGAATATAACTACTATAATACTGCTCCTATGTACAAGAATATAACTACTATAATACTGCTCCTATGTACAAGAATATAACTACTATAATACTGCTCCTATGTACAAGAATATAACTACTATAATACTGCTCCTATGTACAAGAATATAACTACTATAATACTGCCTCCTATGTACAAGAATATAACTACTATAATACTGCCTCCTATGTACAAGAATATAACTACTATAATACTGCTTCTATGTACAAGAATATAACTACTATAATACTGCTCCTATGTACAAGAATATAACTACTATAATACTGCCTCCTATGTACAAGAATATAACTACTATAATACTGCCTCCTATGTACAAGAATATAACTACTATAATACTGCCCCTATGTACAAGAATATAACTACTATTAGGCTCCATTCACACGTCCGCAAAATGGGTCCGCATCCGGTCCGAAATTTTGCGGAACGGGTGCGGACCCATTCATTCTCTATGGGGACGGAATGGATGCGGACAGCACACAGTGTGCTGTCCGCATCCGCATTTGCGGAGCGCGGACCCGATCTTTGGGTCCGCAGCTCCGCAAAAAGATTTGCGGAGCAATTTGCGGGTCCGCAACACAGCACGGACGTATGAATGCAGCCTAATACTGCTCCTATGTACAAGAATATAACTACTATAATACTGCTCCTATGTACAAGAATATAACTACTATAATACTGCTCCTATGTACAAGAATATAACTACTATAATACTGCTCCTATGTACAAGAATATAACTACTATAGGGGGCGGAGCCTGACCTTGGAGCTGAATGGCTGCTTGTTCCTGAGCTCCTCTCCCTGGCAGCTATTATAACCCCTTTTACTGGCTACTTACATTGTGCAAATGGGGAAACTAGGTAAAGATCGTCACCCTGAGACACCAGAGCCGACAGGGGCTCACTCCAGACAGCCTGAGATGGATAAATATCTCAAGAAACAATCCAGGACCCCTGCTGCTGAAGTGTCCAAGCTGGCGCGGCAGCTCTCTGATGCAGAAGAAGGTTCAGAGGCAGGAAGTGCCTCTGATGTATTAGATCGTAGACCTAGGCGAAGAAGCTCCTCACTCTCCAAAGCAGTCCTCAGGGATATCCTGGAGTCGGCACTTGCACCTCTGAAGAAGGATTTGGAGTAGATAAAAGGAGACCTGCGACACATTGGAAACCGAGTGGAGTCCCTGGAGCTCGCACAGGAAGCCATCCTGGTGCATGAGGGTAAGACGAGCGCGGCCCTGCAAACACACAGAGACTTGCTAAATGATGCACTATTGCGCATTGAAGATCAAGAAAATCGTAGCCGGCGGTGAAATATTCGCATCCGCGGTCTTCCCGAAAATATTGCGATTGATGCGCTTAATTCGGCAGCATGCAAAATTTTCTCCTCCTTGCTAGGTGCTGAAAGAGCAGCTCCGATTGTGATTGAGCGCATCCACAGGGCTTTGAGGCCCAAGCCGAAACCTGGTGAGCCGCCGAGGGATGTAGTGTGTGTCATCCTCAGCTATGTGGATACTGCGGCACTGCTTAGGGCGGGAAGAGAGGCTGATCGCATCATGTATGGGGAGACCCCCATCCTATTCTTTCAAGATCTGGCCCCCTCCACCTTGGCCAAGAGGCGCATCATAAGGCCACTCCTGGAGGCCCTTAAAGCCACAGCCACGCCATTCCGATGGCTCTATCCCTTCGGCTTGGCCATCTTGAAAAATGGAAGGCAGTACACGGTGCGGACCCCGGGAGACCTCAAAGCTATATGGGGCCCTCCTGGGATTGCACCCATCGCAGTTCCCTCTTGTATGCCGGCTGATCAAGGGGACCCCCTGCCTCTCCTCCCGGGTGTGGATTCGTGGCAGCAAGTCTCGCCATCCAGACCAGAGAAGCAAGGAAAAGGCCGTTCTCCAGTTGCTGTCACGTGACTCTGCTCTGTGAGAAGCTGAAGTCTCTTATGTCCGTTCACTACTGAGTCCATTGTCCTGGGACATTTCTGAGTTTCAGGCTGAAGGATCTTTGTTTGCTCTGCTCGAGCTGTTTATTGCCTGTTTGTTACCTATTTGTGGCCTTGATCAGGGTCTTAGCCCATTGCCCCGTTTCCATGGGCTTTGGGATTTGCCCTTTTTATCGCTACCTTTCCTGCACAAGATACAGGCTGTGATTTGATGCAATGTTAGCACTGATAACTTTGCTAGGGTTATATGTTTGCCTTTATGTCGGTAATGTTACTGATTAATTCCTCTCCCCCACACCCCTCCTTAAACCCCCTAGTGGCCCCACAGGAGCCCCCCTCTGATAGATCCCGGCTGTCCGCCGCTATGAAAAAGGATCTCCATCATATCAGATGCTGGGTTGGACCACGAGCTCCCTGTCCATGGGGAGACATGCCTTGTTACATGTATAGTGTCTATGTCTTATCTGTTATGTCTTTTATTTTTCCTTTGACTTTCCCTTTAATCTCCTTCCCCTCCTCCTTCTCATTACTCCATCCGTTGCTTTCCAGACTAGATGTCCTTCTGCTCTGGGCCGACTGGCCTCCTCTGTCTTTACTATGGCCTCTATTGTAGTTGCCTCATTGAATGCCAAGGGTCTGAACGAGCCATGTAAGCGGTCTCAGGTGCTCTCATTGTTACAGAAAGATGATGTTTCGATTGCATTTCTTCAAGAAACTCATTTTAAGACGGGAAAACTCCTGAAACTATCCCCAAAAGTATTCTCACAATGGTTTCACAGCTCATATGCCTCAGCTTGCAGGGGTGTCAGCGTGGCCATCCACAAGCGTCTGCCCTTTAAACACTCCACAATACTTGCAGATACAGACGGTCGCTTCTTGTTCGTGAAAGGGCACATCGCTGACACACCTGTCACCCTGGCTAACATTTATGCCCCTAATAGGGGTCAGATCCCCTGGCTCGTTCGGACCCTTGCTCAATTGGCAGCTTTTAGTGAGGGTATGCTCATATTAGGAGGTGACTTTAATGTGACCATGGAGCCTGACCTTGACTCGTCCTCCCAGAGATCTGAGTTATCCCACAAACTTCTACGCCGTCTGAAGACTGCGCTGAAGAAACTGCGGGTTATAGATGTTTGGCGCACTATGCATCCCTCTAGTCGGGATTACACGTTCTATTCCAATGCAAAAAAGTTCTTCCATAGGTTGGATTACATATTTCTATCCTCCCCCCATATTCCTCATGTAGTAGATACGAGGATTGGTAACATCACGCTGTCTGACCACGCTCCAGTATTTCTCCGGGTGTCTATGACCGCTCTTCCTAAAAGGGAAAGAATATGGCGTCTTAATGACACCTTAATCTCTGACCCTGCTAACGCTACTAAAATCTCCCAGATTATGTCTGAATTCTTCTCTCTTAATATGGCGGGCGACCCCTCTCCCTCTCCCTCCATTCTGTGGGAAACCCATAAAGCAGTAGTTAGAGGACAACTAATAGCCCTGGGCTCGCATGTTAAAAGACTGCGCTCCAAGGCTGTGGACGACCTGTTGTCCCGCATAGCAAGTCTAGAATTGACTCATAAGCAAACCCAGGCTCAGGCTGTGGCTGCTGAATTGGTGGAGGCCAGGACGGAACTGAAAAACCTGTTTAATGCTAAATCTGCGAAGCTTATCTTCCGCTCCAAGTTTAAAGCTTATGCCCATGGGAACAAGGGGAATAAACTGATGTCTGCCATGGCTAAGCAACGCCACGCGGATTCATTTATCCCCGCAATTCTGGACGCAAAAGGCAATAAGCATAAATCGACCCATGACATAGCAAAAGCTTTTAGGGCATTTTACGCTGATCTTTATAACCTTCCCACCCCAGACCGTCCTGGTTCCACTTCGGTTGAGCAGGCCACAGATGAGTTCCTATCAACTCTACAGCTCCCCTCCATTAGCCCCCTCCAAGCCTCTCAGCTAGTCGCCCCTGTGTCAAGAGAAGAGATTAACAAGGTCCTATCCTCCATACCATCAGGTAAGAGTCCAGGTCCAGATGGACTTCCCATATCATATTATAAGGCCTTCAGGGACATTTTGACCCCTCATTTTCAGACACTCTGTAACTTTCTCCTGTCTGGAGGATCTCTACCCCCCAAACATTAGAAGCTCACATAACTATAATCCACAAAGAAAACAAAGACCCCCTCCAATGTGGCAGTTATCGCCCTATCTCACTGCTAAATACGGATGTCAAGTGGTGGGCCAAAATATTAGCACAGCATATTCAGCGGATCCTGACGGATCTTATTGATAGCGAGCAAGTAGGATTTGTGCGGGGCAGACAGGGCTGTGAGAACACGATACGCCTGCTCCATCTTATGGACTGGGCTAGAAGCTCATCCAAACCTTTGGCCTTGTTGAGCACGGACGCAGAGAAGGCCTTTGACAGGGTTGGATGGCATTATATGTCGCGGGCCCTGTCGAGGTTTGGTTTTCCAGACTCGTTCATATCTGCGATCTTCACTCTGTACTCAGCCCCGTCTGCCAAACTCTAAATAAATGGTACGCTTTCCCCCTCCTTTTCCATCTCTAATGGGACGAGGCAGGGATGTCCTCTTTCACCGTCCTTATTCGTCATAGTGATGGAGACTTTGCTGTGTAAGATCCGGCAGGATCCTGCTGTTAGGGGCCTTACCATTAATTCTCAGACCCACTTGACAGCCGCATTTGCTGATGACCTACTAATAATGACATCTAATCCCGAAACATCCTTCCCTAGGCTTTTGTCTCTTTTTGAGGAGTTTGGCTATGTTTCTAACTTTAAAATCAATTATAGTAAGTCAATGGCCCTTAATATCACCTGTCCGGACTCAGTGAAAGAGACCCTTCAGAGAACTACCCCCTTTCACTGGGCCACAAAAGACATAGTATTTTTAGGAGTACATGTCCCGGCTCAAGCAAAGGACTTGTTTGCTCTTAATTATGCCCCCTTACTCTCATCAGTTAGGAAACATTTGCATTCTATTAAACTTCAGTTCATCTCTTGGTGTGGAAAGAGGAACTACCTCAAGACTTTTATAGCCCCTAAATTTCTGTACCTACTTCAGGTTTTGCCTATTTGGCTGCCGCACTCATTTTTTGTAGACTTTCGCCGAGTTTTTTCTCTCTTTTTGTGGGGTAATAAACCCTCCAGAATTGCATATTCGGTGTTGACCAGAGAGAAGAGGTTTGGCGGTTTTGGTCTGCCTGACATGCGCTCCTACTATGCGGCCTTTCAATTATTCTGAGGTCTATCTCTCCTCAATAACACCTATAGTGCTCCATATGTGCGTCTAGAGCGCTCTCTGCTTTCCACCAAAATGAAGCGGATCCTTTGGGGGCTTTCCCCTTGTTCTCCAGGTAGTTCCTCCTTATCACCCCTTTGGAAGAGCCTATTGGTTGAATGGGCCAAGCAATTTAAAGCCAAGGTGCTTACATTTCCAATACCAGGCACACCACTCTCCTCCTTGCAGTTTTACATTCACCCGGAAGCTAAGAAGCCTTCAGGCATTTGGCCTCTCTTAGCTGAGATTCCTTTAAGTGAGATCCGGACCCCAGATGGGAACCTGGATTGGACCCTAGTCTTGAATGACCCGAAAATCAAAAACGCCCCTTTCCTCCAGGGATTTGCCCTGCAGAAGGATATTAAGTTGATCAAACTACCACCCCCAACTACCTCTAGCCCTCCCTCTTGGTTGGATAAAAGGCTATCAGACACCCGTAGGATCCCCAAACCACTGTCTGCCATATATAAAGAATTACTCTCATCCTCCCCTCCTGAGCTACACTTTCTCAATTTGTGGGAAAGGGAACTGTCCATCCTCCTTTCAGAACCGGAAAGGGCTTTTGTCCTCTCACACTCCCACTGCTTTAGCCTCTGTATTAGGATACAAGAGAACTCATATAAGCTGCTTACAAGATGGTACAAATCCCCAGAGTTTCTGCATAGGCTTAATGCAGACATTCCAAGTGAGTGTTGGAGGTGTAAAAAGGATACAGGCTCCCTGTCACACATTTGGTGGCATTGTGAGAGGATCAAGGCTTTCTGGTCAAACATAGAATCATTGATCAATGTGGTATGTGTTACGCAGGTTAAGCTAGATCCCAAACTGATCTTACTTTGGTGCCCCAATGATTCGCTGTCTCCCTGTAGATCTGATCTTCCCACTATGCTTATTACGGCGGCGAGACTGCTGATTCCGCTGCTTTGGAAAGATACTGAACCTCCTACTGTTTCGATGTGGAGAGACAAGGTGGATCAGATCTATAGATTTGAAGAACTGGCCCATTGGGAATCCTACACACGTTCCCGCTTTCTTAAAATCTGGTCACCTTGGAAGAATTATAGAAGGTTTACTTGACGGAGTTGGAAAAACTCTTAACATCCCCCCCCTGTCCCCTCCCTACCCCTCCTTTCCTCCCCTTTGTTTTATACTTTTATTGTCTGTGACATTTTTGGCTTCATCTTAGACACCATATGATGCACTGATATGTAATAATTGTCACTTCCATAGAAGGTTTGTAATAATACCTTTTCATCAATACTACGATGGTATGTGTAAGATGTACTTTATTCTTTAAATAAAAAGAAATTTGGTTAAGATTATAACTACTATAATACTGCTTCTGTGTACAAGAATATAACTACTATAATACTGCTCTTATGTACAAGAATATAACTACTATAATACTGCTCCTATGTACAAGAATATAACTACTATAATACTGCCTCCTATGTATAAGAATATAACTACTATAATACTGTCTCCTATGCACAAGAATATAACTACTATAATACTGCTCCTATGTACAAGAATATAACTGCTATAATACTACCTCCTATGTACAAGAATATAACTGCTATAATACTACCTCCTATGTACAAGAATATAACTACTATAATACTGCTCCTATGTACAAGAATATAACTACTATAATACTGCCTCCTATGTACAAGAATATAACTACTATAATACTGCTCCTATGTACAAGAATATAACTACTATAATACTGTTCCTATGTACAAGAATATAACTACTATAATACTGCCTCCTATGTACAAGAATATAACTACTATAATACTGCTCCTATGTACAAGAATATAACTACTATAATAATGCTCCTGTGTACAAGAATATAACTACTATAATACTGCTTCCTATGTACAAGAATATAACTACTATAATACTGCCTCCTATGTACAAGAATATAACTACTATAATACTGCCTCTTATGTACAAGAATATAACTACTATAATACTGCCTCCAATGTGCAAGAATATAACTACTATAATACTGCTCCTATGTACAAGAATATAACTACTATAATACTGCCTCCTATGTACAAGAATATAACTACTATAATACTGCCTCCTATGTACAAGAATATAACTACTATAATACCGCTAAACAGTTTGCAGCCAGCTTCTTACAGGAGTCCAGGGCCTGGATAAGCGTGGAACACCAAAAATATAGCCACACAAAGGAAAAAGTTCTGCAGACACTGGATAAAACAACTTGAGATCCTTTATTGTAACATCATCATAAAATCCACAGGTAATGAAACATGCTATACAAAAGTCGCAACACTTGATGTGTTTTGGATAATATATACCCTTAGTTATAGCATAGTCATTGGCTCTTACTAAGGGTGTATATTCATCCGAAACGCATCAGTCTATGCGTCCTCTGTGTACTATGTCTCATTACCTGTGAATTTTATGATGAAGTTACAAAAACAAGCTCCCAAGTCGTTTTATCTCGCGTCTGCAGAACTTTTTCCTTCATGTCGCTATAATACTGCCCCCCTATTTATTAGGTTTGTTTACAAAAATCCCAACCCTGTTTCTCTTGTGTGGTTTGCACAGGTTATGAGCGTCATTGATACTGTCTTATAGTACACCACCCTAGGGACAGGACAGAGCAGCAACATCTTCAGCAGAGAGAAGCTTTGAGCTAAGGTGGCCTTCCCAGCCCTCTTGAGTGTTCAAGGGATCAGTCACATACCAGGTCAGGAGGAACAGACCAGCTAGCTTGCCACCTATTGTGACATCAGAGACCCTATACCAGTCTGAGCGTGCCAATAAATGTGGCTAACCGAGAGCCTCATCTTAGAACTGTGCATGTGTGAGCAATGTGGAGAGAAGCTACGTCTGGTGGTCATGCCTGCATAAGTGTGAGGAATTGTAGCCTGCGAATACTAGAACCAGGGCATCTTTACTCCTACCGCCAAAAGGGATACTACTGGGTGGAGTAGTACGTCTCCTTTGGAAGAGCATGCCTGCTACTTCTTAAAGGACTAACATAACTATAAGGCCTCTTTCAGACGGGCTTTGCGGGAAAATGTGCGGGTGCGTTACGGGAACACCCGCAATTTTTCCGCGCGAGTGCAAAACATTGTAATGCGTTTTGCACTCGCATGAGAAAAATCGCGCATGTTTGGTACCCAAACCCGAACTTCTTCACAGAAGTTCGGGCTTGGGATCGGTGTTCTGTAGATTGTATTATTTCCCCTTATAACATAGTTATAAGGGAAAATAATAGCATTCTGAATGTAGAATGCTTAGAAAAATAGCGCTGGAGGGGTTAAAAAAATTAAATAAATAATTTAACTCACCTTAGTCCACTTGATCGCGCAGCCCGGCATCTCCTTCTGTCTCCTTTGCTGAACAGGACCTGTGGTGAGCATTCATTACAGGTAAAAGACCTGTGGTGACGTCACTCCGGTCATCACATGATCCATCACCATGGTAAAAGATCATGTGATGGATCATGTGATGACCGGAGTGACGTCACCACAAGTCCTTTAACTGTAATGAATGCTCACCACAGGTCCTGTTCAGCAAAGGAGACAGAAGGAGATGCCGGCATCGCGATCAAGTGGACTAAGGTGAGTTAAATTATTATTATTATTTTTTTAACCCCTCCAGCGCTATGGCACTATGCATTCTGTATTCAGAATGCTATTATTTTCCCTTATAACCATGTTATAAGGGAAAATAATAATGATCGGGTCTCCATCCCGATCATCACCTAGCAACCGTGCGTGAAAATCGCACCGCATCCGCACTTGCTTGCAGATGCTTGCGATTTTCACGCAACCCCATTCACTTCTATGGGGCCTGCGTTGCGTGAAAACGCAGAATATAGAGCATGCTGCGATTTTCACGCAACGCACAAGTGATGCGTGAAAATCACCGCTCATGTGAACAGCCCCATAGAAATGAATGGGTCGGTATTCAGTGCGGGTGCAATGCGTTCACCTCTCGCATCGCATCCGTGCGGAATACCCGCCCGTGTGAAAGGGGCCTAAAGCTAGTTGCCTCAATAAAGAATGTAATCATCAAGTTTATTGATCAGAAAAAAAAACTGATAAAAGTGTATCTTCTGATTCCTTTCATCATACTAAAATGCTATGTACACCATCAGGGGCATTTATTTATTTTTATTGCATTTTACTCTTTTTGGGCTAAAAATAATTTTTTCAATTGGTCATTATTAAACATATTCAGCTGTTCTGTCACAAAGGGTTAGCTGTTTGACTACCTGTGTGAATCGTACTTTCAATTTCGCTTTGTGCCAGTCATCTAATAAACGTTATCTCTAAATTACTAGAAAGTCATCAAAACTAATTTAAGCCACATTCTTATCAGTAAGATAAGAATTGAGCTATAATGAGTGTTTATATGGTCAGAGGTCAGAGCCGTCAGTTGCGCTGCCTGATGGGAAACATTAAAAATACAGAGTATGCTACTAGAGAATCTCAAGGCTGCTCAGAGATAGGGGCTCAAAATGTTTAATAAATATCAATTGAAAAAATGATTTTCAGCTCAAAATGTTATACTGCAACAATAAAGAAAAATTGCCCCAAAGGTGTACATACACTGACGAGCAAAAGGTTAGCAATGTTTTGAACTTTCATTCTCCATATGTCACCATCCACTGCAGCTTCGGACATGAGACTCCCATCATTTTATAGACAATCATCTTGGCTAATAGTTGCAAGTCCAATTTATATATGAGATAGCCAAGATAATAGTCTATAAAAAGATGGTAGTCTCACGCTTAAAGCGGTAGTGGATCGTGAGATATGGAGCCTGAAAGTCAAAAGTTCAAAACATTGTTACCCTTTTGCTCATCAGTAGTCTTTAAGTGGGGAACCGCATGTACTACTGGCTAAAGAGACAAGATCTGACAACCACGTACGCATTACATCTCTAATGGATTTTCACCATTGTGATTATTCTAGCACATATATTCCTGGACTGACATGACTAAAAGGGTCCTCGTTGTCCGAATCCTGCTTTCTGCGATGAGAAGGATCATCGGTTCTGATTGGTTGCTCGATTTGGACGAAGCCCATTTTCTTCTTCTTTTACAAAGCCTCGGTAATTACAATGACTTAGCACAGGGCGTGTGGCGCGGGTCCAGCTTCTGCGAGTAGATCATCACTGAGCTTCATGCCTCGGCCTTGAGTGATTTCAATAAAAATAATCACCAGAAAGTTGTTTTTATTATTTTTTAAGTATTTCCTGCAGAACAGCCCTAACCTGACCTTATAATATTATAGAAAGCCAAAGAAAAGACGGAAACCACGGCGCCCTGTGCCGACACCGGGGCTATCCGTCTCCTGATTGCATCGTCATGTATTTACACAGGAAAGCCGAGACTCTTTGATTTGTAAACATTTGGAGCTGAGGTTTCATCGAGAACGGTATGGTGTGTATATTGCACTTGTATAATGGAAACATATGGAGTCTATGGAAATCAGTAACCCTGAGCTGTTCTAAAAATTCTGTCCAGTTCTTTCTTAGTTTTATCTGTTTCTGGTCAACATCCAGTATCATATCTTACAACATCCAAACCCTAGATCCAAAGTTACTTTAAAGGGTTTTTTGGCTGTTTCACGTGGGAATTTGCTCAAAATTTTGAGACATTTAGAGAGCTGCGCCTTCCCTCGCCATTCTCAAAAGTTGGTCTGGATTTCAGAGTAGATGACTTATATGTCAACCATTATGAAGTGCGATTTGTTAAAAAGTCACTAAAATTTCGCAATTCCGCACTAGGTATCTCCCAGGTGCACTGACACTAAAATAGGCCACATTGCACTTGTGCCAAATTTATTAATACCATGCACCCTATTCGTAAATTTGGCACAGGTGCACATAGCAACTCCAATCTAAAACCTCAAATACACCTACAGTGATAAATCCTGCCTATATTTTTGCCTGATATACCTGATTTTCACGTCAGCACTTTCTATCCCCTGTTCTTAGCATCACTGAATTCTGGCAGGATGTTAACTTGCAGAACTTCTTGCTTTCCACAGCTTCCTGCTCAGTTTTCTAACCAATCCCAGCATGCTTTGCTCTGTAATGTTTCTCAGAGCTTGCTCCACTTGCAAAACTGTTCACCCTGCATTAGTCACGCCCCCTACACCTCTCCTCTCCATGTTAGCCCTGAGAAACATTACAGAGAAAAGAATGCTGGGAGTGGTTAGCAAACCTAGCAGGAAGATGACGAAAACAGGAAGTTCTGCATGTAAACATCCTGCGCCTGATCCATTATATGACTGACATCAATGACACCCAACGTTTTATATTGACTTGGGGTTCTGTCATGGGTTCCATGATTTTACTGGGTCAAAAATACCTGCTGAGCTATGTTTTTGTGCCAATACTACCAATGATCATAATAATGGTAATTTTTTCATATTATGAATGTGGGGAAAAAAAGAAAAAAACATATAACCAGCCATGCAACCACAGACCTCTATATAATATATGCAAATAACTCTGGATCGTCAATGTGCTTATTCTGAATACACACTTTTCAATCAGGACTAGGGATGAGCGAACCCGAACTGTATAGTTCGGGTTCGTACCGAATTTTGGGGTGTCCGTGACACGGACCCGAACCCGAACATTTTCGTAAAAGTCCGGGTTCGGGTTCGGTGTTCGGCGCTTTCTTGGCGCTTTTTGAAAGGCTGCTAAGCAGCCAATCAACAAGTGTCATACTACTTGCCCCAAGAGGCCATCACAGCCTTGCCTACTATTGGCATGGCTGTGATTGGCCAGTGCAGCATGTGACCCAGCCTCTATATAAGCTTGGGTCACGTAGCGCTGCACGTCACTCTGCTGATTCAAGCATAGGGAGAGGTTGCTGCTGCGACGTTAGGGCGAGATTAGGCAGATTAACTCCTCCAAAAGACTTCATTCTGTGATCGATCTGCAGCTGTGGATCATTGAAGTGCTAATATCGACTTGCTCACTTTTTTGAGGCTGCCCAGAGCGTTTTTAGATCACTTTTTTCTGGGGTGATCGGCGGCCATTTTGTGGCTTGTGGTGCGCCAGCACGAGCTATCACCAAGTGTATTTAACCATCAATAGTGTGGTTATTTTGTGCTATATCCTACATCAGCTGCAGGCTGAGCCTGTGTCACGGAAGTGCATTTAACCATCAACAGTCTCGTTATTTTTTGGCCATATACTACATCAGCTGCAGGCTGAGCCTGTGTCACCGAAGTGCATTTAACCATCAACAGTCTGGTTATTTTTTGGCCATATACTACATCTGGTGCAGGCTGAGCCTGTGTCACCCAAGTGCATTTAACCATCAACAGTGTGGTTATTTTTTGGCCATATACTACATCAGGGGCAAGTTGAGCCTGTCACCCAGAGCCTAAAAAATAGACCTGACATTTCTATTCAACCAAATTTGTACTGTTTTAGCTGATCAAGTTATTTGTAGTGACCGTAAAAGCACATTTTTTGTTCTGGGTTGAAAAACTATTCCCAAATTTGCCATTCTCAAAATAACTAGTTTCTGCTATATGAGGCCTACCTGAAATCTATCCCAAAAAGAATATCTTACATTGAAGGTGCTGATAGTGTCATTCAGAAAAACCTAAGACACACGCTACCGTGCAGATAGAAGTCTAATTCTGTGATTAAACCTATACCTGTCACACAGCGCAAAAAAAAACAGGCCTCACATTTCTATTCAACCAAATCTGTACTGTTTTAGCTGGTCAAGTTATTTGTAGTGACCGTAAAAGCACATTTTTTGTTCTGGGTTGAAAAACTATTCCCAAATTTGCCATTCTCAAAATTGTGGTGAACAGGAACAATGAGGAAAACATCTAATAAGGGACGCAGACGCGGACGTGGACATGGTCGTGGTGGTGTTAGTGGACCCTCTGGTGCTGGGAGAGGACGTGGCTGTTCTGCCACAGCCACACGTCCTAGTGAACCAACTACCTCAGGTCCCAGTAGCCAGCAGAATTTACAGCGATATTTGGTGGGGCCCAATGCCGTTCTAAGGATGGTAAGGCCTGAGCAGGTACAGGCATTAGTCAATTGGGTGGCCGACAGTGGATCCAGCACGTTCACATTATCTCCCACCCAGTCTTCTGCAGAAAGCGCACAGATGGAGCATGAAAACCAAGCCCATCGGTCTGTCACATCACCCCCATGCATATCAGGGAAACTGTCTGAGCCTCAAGTTATGCAGCAGTCTCTTATGCTGTTTGAAGACTCTGCTGCCAGGGTTTCCCAAGGGCATCCACCTAGCCCTTCCCCAGGGGTGGAAGAGATAGAATGCACTAACGCTTAACCACTTATTTTTCCTGATGATGAGGACATGGGAATACCACCTCAGCACGTCTCTGATGATGACGAAACACAGGTGCCAACTGCTGCGTCTTTCTGCAGTGTGCAGACTGAACAGGAGGTCAGGGATCAAGACTGGGTGGAAGACGATGCAGGGGACGATGAGGTCCTAGACCCCACATGGAATGAAGGTCGTGCCACTGACTTTCACAGTTCGGAGGAAGAGGCAGTGGTGAGACCGAGCCAACAGCGTAGCAAAAGAGGGAGCAGTGGGCAAAATCAGAACACCCGCCGCCAAGAGACTCCGCCTACTACTGACCACCGCCATCTGGGACCGAGCACCCCAAAGGCAGCTTCAAGGAGTTCCCTGGCATGGCACTTCTTCAAACAATGTGCTGACGACAAGACCCGAGTGGTTTGCACGCTGTGCCATCAGAGCCTGAAGCGAGGCATTAACGTTCTGAACCTTAGCACAACCTGCATGACCAGGCACCTGCATGCAAAGCATGAACTGCAGTGGAGTAAACAACTTAAAAACAAGGAAGTCACTCAGGCTCCCCCTGCTACCTCTTCTGCTGCTGCCGCCTCGGCCTCTTCTGCTGCTGCCGCCGCCTCGGCCTCTTCTGCTGCTGCTGCCGCCGCCTCGGCCTCTTCCTCCGCCTCTGGAGGAACGTTGGCACCTGCCGCCCAGCAAACATGGGATGTACCACCAACACCACCACCTGCGTCACCAAGCATCTCAACCATGTCACACGGCAGCGTTCAGCTCTCCATCTCACAAACATTTGAGAGAAAGCGTAAATTCCCACCTAGCCACCCTCGATCCCTGGCCCTGAATGCCAGCATTTCTAAACTACTGGCCTATGAAATGCTGTCATTTAGGCTGGTGGACACACACAGCTTCAAACAGCTCATGTCGCTTGCTGTCCCACAGTATGTTGTTCCCAGCCGGCACTACTTCTCCAAGAGAGCCGTGCCTTCCCTGCACAACCAAGTGTCCGATAAAATCAAGTGTGCACTGCGCAACGCCATCTGTGGCAAGGTCCACCTAACCACAGATACGTGGACCAGTAAGCACGGCCAGGGACGCTATATCTCCCTAACTGCACACTGGGTAAATGTAGTGGCGGCTGGGCCCCAGGCGGCCTTCCGCCGCCAAGGATCGCAGGGCAACATTCTTTGCCTCCTGTCTCCTCCTCCTCCTACTCAGCTTCCTCCTCCTCTTCTTCCACCTGCTCATCCAGTCAGCCACACACCTTCACCACCAACTTCAGCACAGCCCGGGGTAAACGTCAGCAGGCCGTTCTGAAACTCATATGTTTGGGGGACAGGCCCCACACCGCACAGGAGTTGTGGGGGGGTATAGAACAACAGACCGACGAGTGGTTGCTGCCGGTGAGCCTCAAGCCCGGCCTGGTGGTGTGCGATAATAGGCGAAATCTCGTTGCAGCTCTGGGACTAGCCGGTTTGACGCACATCCCTTGCCTGGCGCATGTGCTGAATTTGGTGGTGCAGAAGTTCATTCACAACTACCCCGACGATGTCAGAGCTGCTGCATAAAGTGCGGGCCGTCTGTTCGCGCTTCCGGCGTTCACACCCTGCCGCTGCTCGCCTGTCTGCGCTACAGCGTAACTTCGGCCTTCCCGCTCACCGCCTCATATGCGATGTACCCACCAGGTGGAACTCCACCTTGCATATGCTGGACAGACTGTGCGAGCAGCAGCAGGCCATAGGGGAGTTTCAGCTGCAGCACGCACGGGTCAGTCGCACTGCGGATCAGACCCACTTCACCACCAATGACTGGGCCTCCATGCGAGACCTGTGTGCCCTGTTGCGTTGTTTCGAGTACTCCACCAACATGGCCAGTGGCGATGACGCCGTTGTCAGCGTTACAATACCACTTCTATGTCTCCTTGAGAAAACACTTAGGGCGATGATGGAAGAGGAGGTGGCCCAGGAGGAAGAGGAGGAAGAGGGGTCATTTTTAGCACTTTCAGGCCAGTCTCTTCGAAGTGACTCAGAGGAAGGTTTTTTGCAACACCAGAGGCCAGGTACAAATGTGGCCAGACAGGGCCCACTACTGGAGGACGAGGAGGAGGTGGAGGAGGATGAGGATGAAGCATGTCCACAGCGGGGTGGCACCCAAAGCAGCTCGGGCCCATCACTGGTGCGTGGCTGGGGGGAAACACAGGACGATGACTATACGCCTCCCACAGAGGACAGCTTGTCCTTACCTCTGGGCAGCCTGGCACACATGAGCGACTACATGCTGCAGTGCCTGCGCAACGACAGCAGAGTTGCCCACATTTTAACGTGTGCGGACTACTGGGTTTCCACCCTGCTGGATCCCCGGTACAAAGACAATGTGCCCACCTTACTTCCTACACTGGAGCGTGATAGGAAGATGCGCGAGTACAAGCGCACGTTGGTAGATGCGCTACTGAGAGCATTCCCAAATGTCACAGGGGAACCAGTGGAAGCCCAAGGCGAAGGCAGAGGAGGAGCAAGAGGTCGCCAACGCAGCTGTGTCACGGCCAGCTCCTCTGAGGGCAGGGTTAGCATGGCAGAGATGTGGAAAAGTTTTGTCAACACGCCACAGCTAACTGCACCACCACCTGATACGGAACGTGTTATCAGGAGGCAACATTTCACTAACATGGTGGAACAGTACCTGTGCACACCCCTCCACGTACTGACTGATGGTTCGGCCCCATTCAACTTCTGGGTCTCCAAATTGTCCACGTGGCCAGAGCTAGCCTTTTATGCCTTGGAGGTGCTGGCCTGCCCGGCGGCCAGCGTTTTGTCTGAACGTGTATTCAGCACGGCAGGGGGCTTCATTACAGACAAACGCAGCCGCCTGTCTACAGCCAATGTGGACAAGCTGACGTTCATAAAAATGAACCAGGCATAGATCCCACAGGACCTGTCCATCCCTTGTGCAGATTAGATATTAACTACCTCCCCTTAACAATATATTATTCTACTCCAGGGCACTTCCTCATTCAATCCTATTTTTAATTTCATTTTACCATTATATTGCGGGGCAACCCAAAGTTGAATGAACCTCTCCTCTGTCTGGGTGCCGGGGCCTAAATGTGTGACAGTGGCCTGTTCCAGTGGTGGGTGACGTGAAGCCTGATTCTCTGCTATGACATAAAGACTGATTCTGCGCTGACATAAGGCCAGATTCTCTGTTACGGGACCTCTCTCCTCTGCCTGGGTGCGTGGGCCTAAATGTGTGACAGTGGCCTGTTCCAGTGGTGGGTGACGTGAAGCCTGATTCTCTGCTATGACATGAAGACTGATTCTGCGCTGACATAAGGCCAGATTCTCTGTTACGGGACCTCTCTCCTCTGCCTGGGTGCCTGGGCCTAAATATGTGACAGTGGCCTGTTCCAGTGGTGGGTGACGTGAAGCCTGATTCTCTGCTATGACATAAAGACTGATTCTGCGCTGACATAAGGCCAGATTCTCTGTTACGGGACCTCTCTCCTCTGTCTGGGTGCCGGGGCCTAAATATGTGACAGTGGCCTGTTCCAGTGGTGGGTGACTTGAAGCCTGATTCTCTGCTATGACATGAAGACTGATTCTGTGCTGACATAAGGCCAGATTCTCTGTTACGGGACCTCTCTCCTCTGTCTGGGTGCCTGGGCCTAAATGTGTGACAGTGGCCTGTTCCAGTGGTGGGTGACGTGAAGCCTGATTTTATCACAGGACACGGAGGCTTCGTATTGCTTTAACTTCCTTTACTGTTACCATAGCAGCAAAGACTGAATATGTCAATCAAAAGAAAAACCATAGTAACCAACTCCTCCCCACTATCCCAGCATATAATGACTCCACGCTCTGGGATCATCCTCTTTCTTTGCTGCTACCATGGCAGATAAGTACCCTCTATGATAGAGTGTCGTTTTATGCATTTTATGTATTTCTATATTGCTTTACAAGCCTTCTTTGTTTAGCTAGTTTGCACTGTATCCAGGTTTTCTCTCCCTGGCCTTGCTTGCTGGGGCCCCCCCCCTCTATTGCTCCGGTCGTTTTTTTTTTGCCACCAGTTTGTGGGATCGTTTATATTCCTCCCTTCCCTACCATCCCCATCGGTCAGGCTCTTTTGTTGGTTTCTCTCCGCTTACCGTTTCCCTGGGCTGGTAATCTTTCCCCTGCACCCATCACAGTTGTTCGGCCGTAGTCTCGCGATACCTGAGACTTCGGCCGCCATTCAAATCTCACAGAGCCGTCCACCCTTCCGAAATCTCGCAATACACGAGATTTCAGCCGCTTCTTGTGCCGCTTTTCACGCCGCTCGTTTCCCTGACGTCATCTCGCTGAGTTCTCGCGGGATCTCGGCATCTTGCACCGGAACGTGTCACGCCTTCACCACACTTCTCCTGCCTCCTTCTGTGACGGTTTTTGTAGGTAAGTAAACACCCACGGCGCCCATTATCTCTCCTTCTGTCTCAGACCCTCATTATGCTTCTCTTTCCTTTCCAGGTTTGTGCTAGGTCTGGTGGTCTGGGGTGAATTACTCCTGCCATCACTGTTATGCTCATTGTACCTATCACCCTCATGTCTCGCCACAGTGCCCCTTCCACCCCTAGACAGGGGGCCCCCATTACCCCCCCTATTCCATCTGCGGTAATCAGCCACAGGGATGAGACCTCACAGGAGGTACAAAACGCTGCACTACAGCAATCTATATCCAGTGCGATCATGGCTGCTATGGGCTCTATGTCCTCAGCACTTTCGCAATCTATATCCCAGGCCATATGCGCTCAGTCTTCTGCTGACCTGAACAGGCCATCTGCCTCCAGAACCTCTGTGACCGTTGGTAACCCATCACATGACCACGCGGTTGTCCCGCGAAAAAGAGCCTGCACGCGACAGGCAGAACGATCTCGCGCATGGAAAACGGCCAGGACTCTTCCTGAGCCACTGTCTGATTCAGATAAGGAATTAATTGAGGAGGCATTGATTGAGTCTCACTATGACTCTATAGACGAGCTTGAGGATGTGGCGGTTGATCCTTTAGACTTAATGCCCGATCCCACGCCACCCACACCCGTGGCTACTAGACAAGAGGGTCAGTCCTCACTGGATGACATTCTAGTTGATTCCCTGGGCACCCCACTATTCAATCCTTACGAGCTCCATCATCCCCGCTCCGCAGAATGGCTTCCCGCCACTCACGTTGCTCAATATTTGGAAGCAAAAATCCGCAATCCTTTAAGTAAGGAATCACGCAACAAGTTGCGAGCGCAATGCCCTCGCCCCCTTATTCCCAATAAGGTGTGTGAGACTCCTACGGTGGACCCGAAGATGGTCCAATTCCTAACTAAAACAAGATTTAACCCAAAAAAAGGGCTAGATTCGGCCTTGCGGGCCGTACAAGATAAACTCCTGGATATCACGGGACCCCTAGCCAGGATCTTTGACATGGCGGAATCCGCCAAGGCAGAAGGCAGATCTGTAGACCCCATTGAATTGGGGGATGGGTCCAGAGGGCCATATGCATTGCTGGCAATGTAAATACCTCATTAGCCATAGAACGGCGTAAAGCCATTCTGATGAAGGTGGAGCCAAAGCTCTCCAACCTTGCATTATCAGAGGCGGGCAAGAATGCCCAGGGCCTTCTATTTGGAGACTCCTTCATAAAGGAGTTGGGTAGATATGTTGGAGCGTTCACGGCCCTAGATAAAGCCCAAACATCCATGAAGAGTGTATTTAAAGAGGACCTTTCACCGATTCTTACCCTATGAACTAACTATACAGATATGTAGAGCGGCGCCCGGGGATCTCACTGCACTTACTATTATCCCCGGGCGCCGCTCCGTTCTCCTGCTATGCCCTCCGGTATCTCCGCTCACTAAGTTATAGTAGGCGGAGATACCAGTCCCTAAGTTATGGTAGGCGGAGTCTGCCCTAGCGCTGGCCAATCGCAGCGCAGAGCTCACAGCCTGGGAGGTTATTTTCTCCCAGGCTGTGAGCTCTGCAATGCGATTGGCCAGCGCTAGGGCAGACTCCGCCTACCATAACTTAGGGAACGGAGATACCGGAGGACATAGCAGGAGAACGGAGCGGCGCCCGGGGATAATAGTAAGTGCAGAGAGATCCCCGGGCGCCGCTCCACATGTCTGTATACTTAGTTCATAGGGTAAGAATCGGTGAAAGGTCCTCTTTAACACCCGTTTCTCCAATAGGGCCGGCAGTTCTAGGGGCCGTCTGTCCGGCCGGTCCGATTTTCATTCCCGAGGCACGGGAAGAGGCTCCTTCAACTACAGATCCTCACTCCAGGATCCCAGGCACCAGCCTTCCTTTTTCCCCTCCCGGGGCGCTTCAGGACGTTCCAGAGGTTTCCGTGGAGCTCCCTCCTATCGACGACCAGTTGGTAAGTGCTCCAATTGCTCTAACGCTGTATTTTTCAACAGATTGTGTTGGGGGCAGACTCCGTCTCTTTTTCAATGCCTGGTCAGTGATCACCTCAGACCGGTGGGTGCTGGACACCATAAAGGGTTTCACCATAGATTTGGTTGCCTCCCCAAACCTTCTTCCCGCCCCCCACCCCATTCACCTCTCCGAGCCGCTCCGACAGCTCTTACACAGGGAACTAGAGGACTTAGTCCACAAGCAGGCGATAGAACGTACTACCCCTCACACCACAGGCGTGATCAGCAATATGTTTCTGGTACAGAAAAAAGGCGGTCAAATGCGCCCAGTTATCAATTTAAAATCCCTCAACTCACTGGTACAGTATCGCCATTTCAAGATGGAAGGCATCCATCTTTTGAGGGATATGCTCCTTCCAGGCGACTGGATGGTCAAACTCGACCTCAAGGATGCATATCTCACGGTCCCGGTGGCCCCATCCTCCAGGGATCTACTTCGCTTCCTCTGGGGAGACCAAATTTGGCGCTTCACCTGCCTACCATTCGGCCTCTCGTCCGCCCCTTGGTGTTTCACCAAGGTGATGAAACCTGTGGTATCTTGGCTCCGCTGCAGAGGGGTACGCATGATAATTTATCTGGACGATATTCTTATCATGGCACAGAATCCGTCCCTTCTCCGCAAACACCTTTCCATGGCCACCAGGCTCCTCTCAGGGTTAGGTTTTATCATAAACCAGGAGAAATCTTGCCTCACACCATCAACGTCAATGGAATTCCTGGGTTTCCGAATAGATTCCGTTTCCATGACCCTTCATCTCCCTCTGTCCAAAGTCCGATCCATTCGCAAAGAGTTGCGACATGCACTACTCCTACCTCAATTGTCACTACGACACCTGGCACGTCTAATAGGACTTCTAGCGGCATCTATCCAGGCCATATTTCCAGCACCCTTACACTACCGAGCCCTTCAGAGGCTCAAGATTGCCCATCTCCGGACTGGGGCCACGTACTCGGACATGATCACTCTGGACTCAGAGACGAGGGACGAGCTACAGTGGTGGATCCAGAACCTATCGGTCTGGAATGGCAAGGCCTTATTCGGTCCGGTCCCGGACTTGATCATAGAGTCGGACGCCAGCCTGCGCGGTTGGGGAGCCCACTGCAATGGGATTTCCACCAGAGGCCCCTGGTCCTCCGAGGAATCTCGTCTCCATATCAACGGCCTGGAACTGCTGGCAGGGTCTCTGGCGATTCGCAGTTTCGCCAATGGCACGCTCACTACCTGTATCAGACTGCGGATGGACAACGTGTCCGCGGTCCGATACGTCAACGGGATGGGCGGAACTCGTTCCTCAGTTCTCACCTACCTAGCTCAGGATTTTTGGGATTTCTGCCTCGCCAAGGGCATTGTAGTGATAGCGGAGCATCTTCCCGGCCTCCACAATACGTTGGCAGACTGGAATTCGCGTTACTTCACGGATTCCAGCGATTGGAAGTTAGACGAGGAGGTATTCCTAGCTATATCATCTCGCTGGGGTCCTCCTTCGGTGGATTTATTTGCCAATCGTTTGAACGCCCAGATATCCAGGTTCTTCAGCTGGCGGCCGGATCCTCTGGCAGAAGCAGTGGATGCATTCCTACAACAGTGGAGGGGAGCATTGAGGTATGCCTTTCCCCCATTTGCTTTGATTCCCCAGGTTCTCCTCCAAGTGCAACACCAAGCGGCGGAGTTGGTCCTAGTTCTACCTCTGTGGCGATCCCAGCCCTGGTTCCCTTTGGTCCTGGACCTGTTGGTGCAACCTCCTCTCCTCCTTCCGAATCTCCCCTTTCTGCTGCGAGACCCGTCGGGGGAGGCCCACCCCCTCATTCAAACAGGTTTACTTCGCCTTCTCGCTTGCAGGATCGCGGGTGTTCCGGCTCGCTGTCTGGAGTTTCGAACACAACTGTTTTCTTATTGGAGAACGCATGGGCTCCCGGTACCAGACGGGCTTATCGAGCCGCCTGGGACGCTTGCGCTCGTTGGTGCGGAGAACGCGATCTGGATCCCCTTCGAGCCCCTGTAGTTTCAGTCTTGTCATTCTTGTCTTCCTTGTATGATTCCGGTAAGGCTTATCGTACGATAAACCTCTACAGGTCGGCGATATCCTCTAGACACGAGGGTTTTGAGGGTTGTCCTGCGGGTCAACATCCTCTAGTGTGTCGCTTGTTAAAAGGCTCTCGTCTGGCTCGACCTCCCAGACCTCGGTTCTCTACAACTTGGGATGTGGGGTTAGTTTTAAACTTTTTATACTCATGGTCTCCTAATGACCAGTTGTCCCTTCGCCAGCTTTCAGCGAAGTTAGTGACATTGTTATGTCTCATCTCTTGTAAGAGGGTTTCCGATGTCCGGGCCCTGGACTACGATGCGCGGTCTTTTACCCCAGATGGGGTTCTCTTTAACATTTCCAGACGTACCAAGACGGGCATTCGTTTAGTCTCTTATCCTGCTTTCCGGCAGTCCCCGCAACTTTGTCCGGTTGCATGCTTACAGGAGTATGAATCTCGTACTGCTTCTCTACGTACTCCTACTTTTCCTAATCTGTTTATCTCTTTTAGGAGACCCTATGCTCCAGTCTCCAGTGTGACCCTGTCGCGCTGGGTTAAAGAAATCATGAGTCAGGCAGGTATTGACACCAATATCTTCACGGCTCATTCTGTCCGGAGTGCCTCTGCTACCTCCATGTCGACCTCAGGGGCCCGTCTGGAGGACGTTATGCGCTTGGCGGACTGGTCTAGGGTTTCCACTTTTCGTGAATTTTATTTTCGTCCCGTTTCACATGCTTTTGATGCTGTCATTTCTCAGCTTTAAACTAGCAATACGAAGCCTCCGTGTCTTGTGATAAAATTTCATGATTTTCCTATTTTATGACGTAAAGTCATGATTTTATTAAAGACACGGAGGCGAGTATTGCCCACCCTTCCCACCCCTTCCTGGGTTGTCTTGAATGTGGATTTATTTTTTCCATTGCTTGTTCTGACATTTTTTCTGTATTATTTATTTCTGATTTGAGATTTAGGTTTGAATTTTTTCATTCCATTGCCTTGTGAGTCTATCTCGATTTTTTCACCCTACAGGCTGAGACATCGTTTTCTCTACAGTTCCAGTTCAGAGTACGGGGTTGATTCCGTTACACCGTCGAAGACCGTTGCTCCTTCTGTTGAAGAGTTTGGTTTGAAGGTTCAAGTTGTCGGTTGCGGTCCGGGATGCTCACTTTCCGGAAGAGTTCTGCAGTTGGAATAGCTGCTCAAAGAAAGAGGATGATCCCAGAGCGTGGAGTCATTATATGCTGGGATAGTGGGGAGGAGTTGGTTACTATGGTTTTTCTTTTGATTGACATATTCAGTCTTTGCTGCTATGGTAACAGTAAAGGAAGTTAAAGCAATACTCGCCTCCGTGTCTTTAATAAAATCATGACTTTACGTCATAAAATAGGAAAATCATGAAATTCTCTGCTATGACATGAAGACTGATTCTGCGCTGACATGAAGCCAGATTCTCTGCTATGGCATGAAGAGACTGATTCTCTGCTGACATGAAGCCAGATTCTTTGCTATGGCATGAAGAGACTGATTCTCTGCTGACGTGAAGCCAGATTCTCTGCTATGGGACCTCTCTCCAATTGATATTGGTTCATTTTTATTTTTTTAATTTTAATTTTAATTCATTTCCCTATCCACATTTGTTTGCAGGGGATTTACCTACATGTTGCTGCCTTTTGCAGCCCTCTAGCTCTTTCCTGGGCTGTTTTACAGCCTTTTTAGTGCCCAAAAGTTCGGGTCCCCATTGACTTCAATGGGGTTCGGGTTCGGGACGAAGTTCGGGTCGGGTTCGGATCCCGAACCCGAACATTTCCGGGAAGTTCGGCCGAACTTCTCGAACCCGAACATCCAGGTGTTCGCTCAACTCTAATCAGGACTCCTCAAGTTCCATCCAATGAACCGTAATGCAGTAATGCTCTATTCACTTCTGCGTTGGCATCTTCGTCATGAACCTCAATTGCTGATTTTTTCAAATTTTCCAAAAGAACAACAGACGCCAAGTCAAAGGGACCCGTCAGGTGCTGTTGGTGTCATCTGATGGATCGGATACTGCTTCGTAATTTCCATTATAATGATTCTGGTGTGAACAGAGCTTGAATTCTATTAATATCATGAAAGGCATTCCATAAGTCTCTATACAAATATTCGATTTTGTTTTCCACAAGCCTATGTCACTCGCCAAGAGAAATAAAAGATTACACTGAAATAAGCAACCGATCAACTTCTGAGGGCAATGACATCCTGGTCATCAAGAATATGTGAAAATACAGAAAAAGTCATCCAATATCAGATGCAGATTTATGGCAAAGTATCAGGAATCCAACAACCCATCTGCTCTCCTTTGATCCTGTCATATATATTACCAAAATTGTGAGAAATTTAGAAAGAATTATTCCCTATGTGTCCCAAGAGATTAGAAAGGCCTCCACTATTTCCTCCTCATCATGTGTCTAACTGTAAGGCACCTGGCTGCAGAACAAGCCCTCCCCCACTGCTCTGCTTGCCATAGGAGACCAAACATGCTAAGCCCCCACCTTCTTGGAGAAACCCCACCTCAGACTTTTTGTCAGCTAATAATAGGAGTCATAGTCATGGTAAAGGACAAGGAGCAGTCTTACCATAGGGGGGTTGATTACTTCTTTACTAAGTTTAAGTTTTTTGCAGCTCCACTAGTTTTAGTGGGATCAGCATGCAGAAGTCTTAAAGTTGGTGCAAAATTCTTTCACAAAGTATATTAAGTTATGTCAATTGTCCTTTTTTGAATAATTTTGATTCTTGTTTACCTCTTAAAGGGGTTTTCTGGGATTTCTGTGGTTTTCATCAGATATGTTAATGTAGCTGCTTATCCCATACTTTTTTTTTCTCAATTTGGACTCTCCTGACCCGTTTTAACCACCTAAATCGATCCCTCTGGTTTGTTTACATTCTGTTTGCAGCACTTTCTGTTGCTGTATCCAACCAAACCCATGGTGCACTCCTCCTTTCTCTGCTACACCTTCAGCACCACCCCTAGCAATGCCCACCCAGCTAGTTACATAGCTACTCCCCTACTACTGTTCATGGGCAAAGAATTACAGGAAATAATAGTTGCATGGACATGGTCATGTGATCACACCCCAGAATGGAAGATAGGAGCAATAAAGTAAACAAAATACATTACCACATTTTAGCTACCTTCATAAATGGTTATTTACAAGAATGTTGAAGTAAACTGGAAATTGCCTTTAAGGACATGCTAATTTTGGCCCTAAAGAGCAGCGTATTTTTCAATTTTTGCTTTACTGCATTTTAGGAGCCATAACTATTTTTTTTTTTTGCTGATATTGCCATGCTATGTATTTTTTTTAATACATAGAAATTAGCTGTTAATTTATATAATTTTTCTTACTCTAGTGAATTGTCCAAACCTTTTTGTTATGTAAATAGATTTTTTCAATTTCTTTCCCATAGTCCTCCAACCTCTGTAAATTATATTTTTTTATTACTGTACAGGTTTTAATGATTAAGAAATAATTCTTCATTTTTTCCTACATAGTTTCTAAAATGATTGTATTAAATGTGTAGTGTACGGGAGTTGTAATACCCGTCACTACCAAAGTGTCACTTGGTGTGCTGTCGTCCCTCCTTAATTATGGGGAAGTTGTTATATGTCAGTTTTATAAAATGTAATGTAATGTGTGTATTTCCCTGTCACTGAAACTGGCACTTACAGGCCTGCTAGGGGTGTCATTCCTACTTCTAGTCCATAGAGGGAGCTAGGGAGCCCTAGTTTATATAAAGCCCAGTCAGGGAAGTGCAAGGCAGACGGAGTCTAGTGTCTGTAATCTACAGTTGGAGATTAGACAATGTCTGAGACAAGTCCAGGCCTGAAGCCTGCTGTTCAGGAGAAGATTCCCTCCTGAATTCCCATATGCAGAAGCAGGAATATCTTAGACTAAGAGCCTGAGGAACCATTCAGAAGCTGAGAGAGACAGAGGCAAAGATCAGAGGAGTCAGAGGTACTAAGAAAAACAGAGGAGGTACTTATAAAAGCCATAGCCAAGGATATAAAGCCAGATTTAGGTTAATGGGCCTTGGTGAAGAATTGCTACTTTCCAGGATCAGACAGAGTTAGAGTGCAAGCTCCTTTGCTGCAAGTCCTGTGTTTAACACTCTGTAATTACCCTGCTGTACTGAATTGCCTGCATCGACCGAATTGCAAAATCGACTGTATGCTGAGGAACTGCATTTCCTTTATTGTCTCTGCTTGGAAAACCTACTAAAGTTTGAGTTCTGTTTTAATCCTACGTTTCCTCAATTTATTCCTGCATCAGCAAACGGCGTGCCACCGTTTACTTGGCACTGGCGTCACGAACTATTTCTACCTATACCTGCCCTTGCAGAGAGTCAGCTGTACCAGGTTAGTGTCTATTGCACTACATCACCCAGAAACACCTACTACACACAACTTGAGTACGCTGCAAATGTACCATAATAGATTTTTTGGTCCCACTTTTACTTTTCCATTTTATTTTTTTATTCGGATGTATTAGTATATTTCTGTATTCCAACACATTTGTAAAATGCACATGCAGCTGTAAAGGCATAATTTAGGTATTCCCAAAAAGGATTAGCTTGGCACAGCTTTGGCAGCCTTTGTGAGAAATCTACTACTGGTTCTGATGATCAGCATCCAAAGAGACTCTCCTTACCTTGTGACGCTATAGTTCCATTTGATCTTAATGCCACAAGGTTGAAACAGTAAGGTTTCATCTTTGTCTCCAATCCTTATCATAGACACCCAGGTGGCTGCAAATCACACATTGATCATGTGAACACCACTGGCTGTGGTCCCAGGATCACAGTGCCATAACTATATATGACTGGTTGACTGTTATTGCAAGTCCCCAGCACCACACATTTACAGCAGATTATGCTAAACTTATCTTTTCAATATAGCAGGGCTGGCCAACCTGTGGCTCTCCAGCTGTTGTAAAACTACAATTCCCACCATGCCCTGCTGTAGGCTGATAGTTGTAAGCAGTCTAGGCATGCTGGGAGTTGTAGTTTTGCAACAGCTGGAGAGCCGCAGATTGGCCAGCCCTGCTATATAGTATCATTTTAGCCTCCATAATCTTGGCCCAGCCAAGAAGAATTCTTAAGAGGAAGTTTCCACCATAAGGACTTCCATTATTTAAAGTGTTTCACATTGTGGTAGTGACCCAGACGTTTGAGGGTGTGGGTATGTTAAATGTATCCTCTACTTTTCCCTTAAGGCCAGATTCACATGTTCAGATTCTGAATGTGTCCTGGCCCAAGTCCTGATTTACTGATTGAAACCTTAGGTCATTAAACCAGCAATTAGTCTGGGAGACATGTTCACAGTCTGGAGTCTGAAATCTGGACGTGTGATTCAACAATATTCCAATTATTCACCATGTAGGGGAGGATGTGGAGAGAACCTCGATCTTCTAAGCTATGGACACTTTTACCTTCTTTTTAATTTCATAAAGTTACACAACAAACAATTTTGGAGATCCTTCAGACACCTTGACTTGATCTCGACATATGTGGCCCTTATTGACAATGGTTCCTTATTGACCCTTTTGAAATATCTTTCAAAAATGTGCCTATTGTCAGTCCATGCTATACAGTGCATTCAAAAAGTCTTCAGGCCTTTTCACTTTTTTCACATGTTGTTATGTTGCAGCCTTGTGCTGATGTAAAAAAATTAAATAAATCAAGCCCCCCCCCCCCTTATCAATCTGCACTCAGTATCCCTTAATAGGGAAATAAAAGCAGAATTTTAGAAATGTATGAACATTTATTTAAAAGGATAAACTAAAATTTCACATGGACATAAGTATTCAGCCCATTTGCTATGACACTTGATATTTAGCTCTGGGGCCTCCCATTTGTCTTTATCATCTCTGAGATGTTTCTACACCTTGATTAGAGTCACCTGTGGTAAATTCAGCTAACTAGATATGATTTGGAAAGACTCACCCCTGTCTATATAAGACCTCTCAGCTGACAATGCATATCAGTGCAGAAACCAAGCCATGAGGCGAAAAGAACTGCCTGTAGAGCTCAGAGACAGGATTGCATGCAGACAGACATCTGGAGAAGGGGACAAACATGTCTGCTGCACTGAAAGTTCCCAAGAGCACAGTGATCTCCATAATTCTTAAATGGATAAAGTTTAGAACAACCAGGAGTCTTCCTAGAGCTGATAAGGATTTGTAGAAATACGAGACGGCACTGCTAGTATGTCCAATATTATCGCTGCAAGACGTGGAACTATGCGGCTCAGTCAGATGATTACTTTAGTCAGTGGGGCTCTGCTATCAAAGAAGGTTCACAGTGTAACATTCGGTAAGTAGAATGAATAATGATAGCGGCACTCACCCAAGTATTGCAAGATGTTTCTTTATTCGTGTACTTCGGATACAAAAGTCAGCAGGCTGGGGCGGACATTAGCGTGTATCTGCTGAGTGATCAGCTGGCGACGGCCGTTTCGCGCATTCGCGCTTCCTCTGGCCTCTGACCTAATCAAACTACCTGTGCGCTCCTTTTTAAAGCGTCTCTGTCGCCTCGGCACCCATTGACGCTAATACAACAAGCAATCCAATGCCTCGCTTACTAAAGTATAAAGTAAGGTAACGAACTAAAAACATCCCTGACACCTATCTAGTCTACTTACACGTACAAATCTAGTTGCGTGCTACTGTTGACATTTATAGACATACACTTAAGTCATTGCGGCCAATTAATCCCAGGGGGCCCATCGCACCCGTGCGAATAATCCACTCCGCCTCCCTCTGCATGAGTAGGCGGTTTCTGTCTCCACCCAACACCGGGGCAGGAACATGTTCCAGGGCTGCAAATTTTAAACATTTTATATTGCCCTCATGTTTACTGTGTATATGCTCGATGAGTCCGGGGCACACTTTTCCTGACCTAACAGAATTAACATGTTCCCTGAACCTCTCGTACATAGGGCGAATAGTCTTCCCTATGTAGAAAGATCCACAGGAGCATAATATCAAATAAACCACGTATTTTGTTTTACATGTGGTAAATTGTTTAACCCTGTGTTTGATACCTGCAAAAAAGATGTACTTGCCCTGTAAGGCATGCTGACAGAACGAACAATCGCCACATTTTTAGCTCCCTACTGATATACGTTCAGTGAGCCAATTTTTTGTTTTTGTTTCTTTCAGTCTACTCCTCACTAATTTATCTTTGATCGTATGGCATTTTTTGAAAGTAATGAGCGGTTTGTTGCATATTAAGTCCTGGGGTCCCTCCTCATTTCTGAGGATGTCCCAGTTTTTGAAAATGACTTGTTTGATCGTGTCTGCTAAAGGGCTATATTTGAAAGCAAAGGCAAATCTATCTGTAGTACTTTTTCTCGGACTGCCTTTTCTCTTGCTGAGTAGCTCACTTTGTGTGAAATGGCCTGCTCTTTCTATGGCTGTATCTAGATCAATCTCTGGGTAATCCCTGACTAACAGTCTTTCTTTAAGTTCCTGCTGTATATACCCTGCTTCTGTGCTATTAATTCGTTTTAACCGTATGAATTGTCCATACGGAACTGCTTGTTTTACGCTACGTGGATGATAGCTGTCATAATGAAGTAGTGAATTAGTGGCAGTGGGCTTTCGAAAACCGGTGGTGACTATAGTGTCCCCATCTATTGTGACCAGTACATCGAGGAACTCTAATTTTTTACCTCCAAAATTCACTGTGAATTTCATATTCATCTTGTTCTGATTATTCAAGAACTGGACAAAATCTTCACACGCCTGTCTCGAGCCCTGCCAAATCATAAAGATATCATCCACGTGGCGTAAAAATAGTTTTATATGTTGCAGATAAGGGTTAGAGGTGGAACAAATATAGCGGTCTTCAAACACTGCCAAATACAAGTTGGCGAAAGTGCAAGACACAGGTGTACCCATGGCCGTACCATAGATCTGCCTGTACCAGCATCTCCCAAAGGTAAACACATTGTTGCTGAGTACAAACGTAAGTGCTTCCTGGACGAAGGAGCAGTAGACATCACTCTTATCAGTTTTGCTCAGTACCTTGATGACCGCCTGCACACCCTCCCCGTGGGGGTATACGGGTGTACAAGCTTTCCACATCAAGCGACACTAAATTAAAATCATCTTGCCAATGGGACTGTTTCAGTGCTTCCAGGAAAGAATTGGTGTCACGTAAATATGTAGGAGCATGTGATAAGAGTGGTCTCAACAGCCAGTCCAGGTATTTGAAAATGATCCCACTCCTGCCATTCAAGTACAACTCTGCGAACTGCTAACACGATACATTGAGATGGAATTTTTTACGGCCCGTATCATGGACCGGCTTGTACCACCATCCCCCAGGAAACCTACTTGGTACTTCGTACCTAAGATTCACAAGTCACCGACCCATCCGCCTGGTCGCCTTATTGTGGCGGGGATAGGGTCGGTGACTTGTGAATCTTAGGTACGAAGTACCAAGTAGGTTTCCTGGGGGATGGTGGTACAAGCCGGTCCATGATACGGGCCGTAAAAAATTCCATCTCAATGTATCGTGTTAGCAGTTCGCAGAGTTGTACTTGAATGGCAGGAGTGGGATCATTTTTAAGTTTAGAGTAGACTGAGGTGTCACCCAACTGTCTGTGTGCTTCCTGTAAATAGTATTCCTTAGTAAGGAGTACAATGTTGCCCCCCTTGTCCGCTGGTTTTACTATGACATCCTCCCTATTGGCTAACCACTTAATTGCGGACCTGTAACGGTCGCGTACACACACACACACACAGGGGGGAAGGGAAGTGACCACTGCGCTCCACCCTTACCCCTGCCTACTTGCCTCGCGAGTCCTAATGACAGGGGACAACTGGACGGCAATCCCTAACTTGGAATAAGTGCAGGGATGACAGACAGACAAACAAACGACCGAGTCAATACCAGGAAAGCTACAAAGTACAAAGGGAGCAAGCAGAGAATTGTCAGGAGAAGCCGGGGTCATAAATACCAGGAGAGACATGAAGTACCAAAGGAGTCAGCAGAGGATCGTCGGGAGGAGGCCGGGGTCAGAATACCAGGAGAGCAGCAAAGTACACAAGGAGCAGGCAGAGGATCGTCCGGAATTCAGCAGGAGGTAAGTACGCCAGGAAAGACCAAATCACAGGTGGAACCTAAATTAACAGGCAACCTGTAGCCAGCAGGCTGCCTGTATTTATAGTGGGGAGTGAGGGTCATGTGACGTGGCCAGCGTCACATGACCGACAGACCAACCAGTCGAGCACCGAGTGATCAGCTCGGCGCTCAAGGCAGACTTAGGAGCAGGGAGCCACCCAGCTAGTAACGCCGCCCTGGGAATGAGGTCAAACACAGATCCTCAAAGCTAAGCAGCAGGTCTGCGGGTAATGGGGGACCGAGTGCACCTTCGGAACCCTGTTACAGGACCATTCTTCATTAGTAATATTACTTTCCACTTTAGGATATACCAAGGCTTTTACATCTCTTAAAACTTGTTTGTGGAAGATGTCAATGCTACTCCCAGCGGGCAAGGGGGGACAATACGTGGACTTTATTCCCCCCTCAAAGCGACCTGCTTCTGAGGAGGGGGCAGGAAGTTCACCTAGTTCTATGTCAGCCAAGAATTCCAAACAGGCAATTTCCGTTTCATCATAGGCTTCATCAATCTTATAACCAAAAAGATGAGTGTGGGCCGGGATTTCACCCTCCCTCTTGGAGCCTGATATGAAAGGGGAGTTACTATACATTTTATGCAGTTGTAATTTTCGTATAGCTTTAAACAAATCTATCTTGAAAGTTACTGGATTGAAGTTTTCTACTAAACTAAAGCTAAGTCCCTTGTTAAGAGCACTTATACAAGGGGATGGTAATTCAAGTGTTGTATTACCGTCAATGGTTGCCGAGGGGACAGAGACGCTTTAAAAAGGAGCGCACAGGTAGCGCTATTAGGTCAGAGGTCAGAGGAAGCGCGAAACGGCCGTCGCCAGCTGATCACTCAGCAGATACACGCTAATGTCCGCCCCAGCCTGCTGACTTTTGTATCCGAAGTACACGAATAAAGAAACATCTTGAAATACTTGGGTGAGTGCCGCTATCATTATTCATTCTACTTACCGAATGTCTTCCTAGAGCTGTCCACCCCACCAAAGTAGTCAAGGGAGAAGGGCCTTGGTAAGATAGGTGATCAAGAACCCAATAGTCACTTTGGTTGAGCTCTAAAGATCCTGTATGCAGATGGAGAGAAACTTCTAGACGGCCACCCATCACTGCAGCCTCCACCAATCTGGACTTTATGGCAGAATGGCCAGAAAGAAGTCTATTTGTAGTAAGACACATGACAGCCATGCAAAAAGGGCACCTGAAGGACTCTCAGACTGTGAGAAAAGAATCTCTGGTCTAAAGAAACCAACCTTTTGGCCTCAGTTCCAAGCATCATGTCGGGATGAAACCAGGCGCTGCTCATCACCTACCCAGTACCATCCCCACAGTGAAGCAGGGTGGTCGCAACATCACGCTGGGGGGGACAGGGAGACTGGTCAGGGCTGAGGGAAAGCTGAATGGAGCAAAGTACAGAGATATTCTCAATGAAAACATATTTCCTATTTCAATAATTTAGAGAAAATTTCAATTACTTTTTCTCTTCTCAGAATAATGTGGGAAAAATGTGCATTTTTATTTTTATTTTAGCACAATGACACAACATAACGAAATGAAAAAGTGATATTTATTGGGCATATATTGGGGTAAATACCACTGTAGATTTAGGACTACATTTTATTCTGCAGACATTTCACCACTACTGACTATTCGTCGTGCTGCCGATTCTGCACTCTGGGTTGTGCTCGCGTGACCACCCAACTCTGGCTGCTGAGAAATTGACCAAATTTGCTCCTGTGTCTTCCTGTTTAGCTGCATGTACATTATACCGGAGAAGATCTGGTCGACACATTAGCAGATGAGCTCACAGCCAGTATCAGGCGACCATGTGAGCACAGCCCAGATGGTGGAATGAGTGGCGCAGTAGAATGGTAAGTTCCTTCCATAAGCTATCTACAAGCCAGAATTTAGTCATAGAACCCCCTTAATAATAACACTATGCAATAAGCTCCCCCTAGTGGTGACTACAGGCAGACAGAATTTCATCATGTAACTGTGTCTATGCAGAGTATCTGGAGCTTCTTATCAGAAAATCTGAGCTCTGGCTGCTGTGAAGATAAATTAGGAAATTATTCTAAATCTGACATGCCGACTAAAAGCGGAGATTCGCTTTAAGTTTGAATCATCCCTTTAAGACGATGTCTATGACCGTCAGCCCTCTTATAATACCCTCCAGCATGAACCAGTTCTCTTGGGAAGCCAGATGTTCCACTTAGCTTTGAACCCACCTGGTCTTTCACCTCTGAGACCTCACTGAACAAACTGGAGGGTTAATTCACAATTTGGAACCAACGTCTGATATCAGAATCCAAGATCAACAGGAATTGTTTACTCGGCATTAGTCTTAATGAGGTATTATGAAATATTCCATGGCAATGGTTTATGCTGGATCCATCAGCGGGTTGTATATAGAAAAGGCTCTCGTTAAACGTTTTGCTCCTTTCTCATGAAAATGGCATTTCCACAAGAAAAAATCAATGTAATTCATGTTACCCAATGGTTTTAATGTTAAGGCTGATCAGTGCATTGCAGCTTCGCTCCATTGATGCAAATGGGACTGAGTTGTAATACCACCTACACCCAGTGGACAGAGGAGGCGCTGTTTTCTAACTCTGGGCAACCTCTTTCATTTTCCTATTAACCCTTTATGGGACTATTTATGCTACATGCTCAATTAAAAGATTTTTCAAACCACCGGGTACGGTATTAGTAAAATTTTTCAGTATATTAGAAAGTCTTTGAACTAGCTGATGATCCAGTTAAAGTATGGTAGGAGTTGTTGTTTATTTGAGGGAGGCATACTATCAGCTTCTTTGAATGGTGCAGGAACAAGGCAGGTGACAATACATACGTACATTTTTACAGCAAACACAGTACACAGTTCATACTTAGAGTCACAGTTCTTAAAGATTACCTGTCAGCAGGATCGACCCTAATAAGTTGGACATACTGCCTGGTTGAGTTGATCCTGCTGACTAGAGATGAGTGAATTTTTCAAAAATTCGATTCGGCCAGTTTGCCAATTTTTTTTTTATTCGTGGCAAATCGCATTAAAAACCGGCTATTTCCTGGCTGCAGAGAGCCTGTATAGTGGTGTAGAACACTGTGCCTGTATAGTGGTGTAGAACACTGTGCCTGTATAGTGGTGTAGAACACTGTGCCTGTATAGTGGTGTAGAACACTGTGCCTGTATAGTGGTGTAGAACACTGTGCCTGTATAGTGGTGTAGAACACTGTGCCTGTATAGTGGTGTAGAACACTGTGCCTGTATAGTGGTGTAGAACACTGTGCCTGTATAGTGGTGTAGAACACTGTGCCTGTATAGTGGTGTAGAACACTGTGCCTGTATAGTGGTGTAGAACACTGTGCCTGTATAGTGGTGTAGAACACTGTGCCTGTATAGTGATGTAGAACACTGTGCCTGTATAGTGGTGTAGAACACTGTGCCTGTATAGTGGTGTAGAACACTGTGCCTGTATAGTGGTGTAGAACACTGTGCCTGTATAGTGGTGTAGAACACTGTGCCTGTATAGTGGTGTAGAACACTGTGCCTGTATAGTGGTGTAGAACACTGTGCCTGTATAGTGGTGTAGAACACTGTGCCTGTATAGTGATGTAGAACACTGTGCCTGTATAGTGGTGTAGAACACTGTGCCTGTATAGTGGTGTAGAACACTGTGCCTGTATAGTGGTGTAGAACACTGTGCCTGTATAGTGGTGTAGAACACTGTGCCTGTATAGTGGTGTAGAACACTGTGCCTGTATAGTGGTGTAGAACACTGTGCCTGTATAGTGGTGTAGAACACTGTGCCTGTATAGTGGTGTAGAACACTGTGCCTGTATAGTGGTGTAGAACACTGTGCCTGTATAGTGGTGTAGAACACTGTGCCTGTATAGTGATGTAGAACACTGTGCCTGTATAGTGATGTAGAACACTGTGCCTGTATAGTGGTGTAGAACACTGTGCCTGTTTAGTGGTGTAGAACACTGTGCCTGTATAGTGGTGTAGAACACTGTGCCTGTATAGTGGTGTAGAACACTGTGCCTGTATAGTGGTGTAGAACACTGTGCCTGTATAGTGGTGTAGAACACTGTGCCTGTATAGTGGTGTAGAACACTGTGCCTGTATAGTGATGTAGAACACTGTGCCTGTATAGTGATGTAGAACACTGTGCCTGTATAGTGGTGTAGAACACTGTGCCTGTATAGTGATGTAGAACACTGTGCCTGTATAGCGGTGTAGAACACTGTGCCTGTATAGTGGTGTAGAACACTGTGCCTGTATAGTGATGTAGAACACTATGCCTGTATAGTGGTGTAGAACACTGTGCCTGTATAGTGGTGTAGAACACTGTGCCTGTATAGTGGTGTAGAACACTGTGCCTGTATAGTGGTGTAGAACACTGTGCCTTGCAGTAACACGCATAGGGAGTCTGCTGTGGTAGGGAAATAATACTGGGAGTCAGTATGACATGCAGATGACAGGCGTCGCTCTTAGAATCACTGCACACTTCACTTATTTGGGCAGTCACGGGGCCAAAACTGACCAAATAACTCAAGTATGAACTCAGCCTTAGGCCTCATGCACACGACCGCAAAAACGGGTTCCGTAGTTCCGTGATCCGTGTCCGTTTATTCTTCCGTGGGTCTTCCTTGATTTTTGGAGGATCCACGGACATGAAGGAAAGTAAAAAAAAAGTCGTTTTGGTGTCCGCCTGGCCGTGCGGAGCCAAACGGATCCGTCCTGACTTACAATGCAAGTCAATAGGGACGGATCCGTTTGACGTTGACACAATATGGTGCAATTGCAAACGGATCCGTCCCCCATTGACTTTCAATGTAAAGTCAGGAGTCCCTATTATACCATCGGATCTGAGTTTTCTCCAATCCGATGGTATATTTTAACTTGAAGCGTCCCCATCACCATGGGAACGCCTCTATGTTAAAATATACCATCGGATTTGAGTTATATCGTGAAAACTCTGATCCGACAGTATATTCTAACACAGAGGCGTTCCCATAGTGATGGGGACGCTTCAAGTTAGAATATACTAAGAACTGTGTACATGACTGCCCCCTGCTGCCTGGCAGCACCCGATCTCTTACAGGGGGCTGTGATCAGCACAATTAACCCCTCAGGTGCCCCTCAGGACCCTGTAAGAGATCAGACCCCCCTCCCTCCCCAGTTTTAAATTCATTGGTGGCCAGTGCAGCCCCCCTCCCTCCCCTGTATTACATTCATTGGCGGCCAGTGCGGCCCCCCCCCTCCCTCCCCTGTATTACATTCATTGGTGGCCCAGGAGGGAGGGAGGGGGGGCCGCACTGGCCCCCCCTCGAATGTAATACAGGGGAGGGAGCGGGGGCCGCAATGGCCACCAATGAATGGGGGGGCCCAGATCTGAAAAAGCTTTTATGCAGACGGATCTGCGGATCCGTCTGTGTGAAAGTAGCCTACGGACACGGATCACGGATGCAGAAGACAAGCTTCTGTGCCTCCGTGTTTTTTCACGGACCCATTGACTTGAATGGGTCCGCGAACCATTGTCCGTCCAAAAAATAGGACAGGTCATATTTTTTTGACGGACAGGAAACACGGATCACGGACGCGGATGAACAACGGTGCATTTTCCGAGTTTTCAACGGACCCATTGAAAGTCAATGGGTCTGCAAAAAATCACGGAAAACGGAACAACGGACACGGATGCACACAACGGTCGTGTGCATGAGGCCTTACAGGTCGATGTTAGCGCCAAGAAGAAGCGCACTGCTTTTACACCATCGTCAGCTGATTCCACATAGATGTCTACAGAACCTGTTCTATTAAACGCTTATACAGGTAGAGCCCCCCAAAAAAGTCAGTAATTTTCTCACTTCACCACACAACGGCTAATAAGCCCTTTCTTTTACCACTAATACACGACAAAAAAGGGTTTTAGAACATATAACTGCACCGCTGAATGGCAAATATATTTTTCTTTTGCCACTAATACACGACAAAAATTTTCGCACTTCACCACACAACGGCTAAAAAGCCCTTTTTTCCCCACTAATACAAACCAAAATATGCTTTGGAACATATAACTGCCCCGCACAAGGGCCAATAAGACGTAGAAATATTTCCTTGTAATAACCCCTGTTAATGGCTGTATCACACGACACTTGCACCGTAATAACAAGAACGGTTTGCTGGAATTACAGAGCTGTATAAGGGCAATTTGGGTGCCCAGTCAGTGCAGCAAGGTGTAATAGGATTTTTCCTATTACACAGGCTGTAACCTCCCCTACTGAACCCTGTGCAACATAAATGCTGTGGAATGATTCCTCCCTATCCTTTCCCTACACCTTGAATAATCTTTCTCTGCACTTGTAAATCGTTTTTTTAAGCACAATGAAGTCTTTCCTAGCGCTGTCCCTAGCGCCTGCTGACGTCTCTCCCTGCACTAAGTACACTGGAAAATGGCTGAATCTAAGATGGCTGAGGGTATTTATAGGGTTGTGACATCACAGGGCTGGCTGCTGATTGGCTGCATGCATGGCATTATGGGTGATCCCGCCTTTCCAGAGTTCCTTGCTCCATGTCCTCACACGTGCAGCAGCCATTTCACAAAGCGTGAGGAAATTCGGATTCGGTGCGAATCAAATTTTTCCTGAAATTTTGATCGAATTCCACTTCGTCAACTTCGATTCAATCATCTTTACTGCCGACTAAAATGATACCTGTCTTGTGAAAATCGGTTTTGGCATTCCCGAGAAATAAGGCTTTTATTGTTTATGCAAATGAGGACATCAGTGGACTGAAACGCAAAGCCACGCCCCCCGTAGCACCAAAGCTCTCATAAAGCATAAAGGATAAAAGTATTTTTTCTCGGGCACGCCAAAACTGATTTTTACAAGACAGGTATCATTTTAATCAGCAGGATCAACTCTACCAGCGTTTAATAGGGTTAATCGTGTTGACAGGTCCTCCTCAAAGGAGCAATATTTGGCTTCTTGACCTCAAGTGTCTTTCTAGTTGCCTTTCTAGTTGCAGGCTGTCACATTTGCCTGGGGCATTACTCCTCTTGGTGCTCCAATGTTCCCAGAGGCTGACACATCGACCAAGATGCTGGCTCCTCTTCAGCTTGGTTGCACAAACTCTACTGCCTCTAAGTCTTAAGAGACCCATCTTATCTGGCACTTTGGTGGGAGGGAGGCTGCAGCAGCCATTGCATCTGTAGCTGTCTCACCTCAAGATACTGGCAAGGAGTGAGACTCCCACTCCTTCCACGCATCATCTGGGGACATCTCCTGTTCTGCTCTTATGTAGATGACTCGAAAGCAAGGTTGGAGACCCTTGGAAAAGACCATAAGTATGACCATTGTGCAGTGTCCCACTCAGTGATGGTCGTGGGCACTTTAAACTGCTACATACAGTACAGACCAAAAGTTTGGACACACCTTCTCATTCAAAGAGTTTTATTTATTTTCATGACTATGAAGGCATCAAAACTATGAATTAACACATGTGGAATTATATACATAACAAACAAGTGTGAACCAACAGAAAATATGTAATATTCTAGGTTCTTCAAAGTAGCCACCTTTTGCTTTGATTACTGCTTTGCACACTCTTGGCATTCTCTTGATGAGCTTTAAGAGGTAGTCCCCTGAAATGGTCTTCCAACAGTCTTGAAGGAGTTCCCAGAGATGCTTAGCACTTGTTGGCCCTTTTGCCTTCACTCTGCGGTCCAGCTCACCCCAAACCATCTCGATTGGGTTCAGGTCCGGTGACTGTGGAGGCCAGGTCATCTGGCGCAGCACCCCATCACTCTCCTTCATGGTCAAATAGCCCTTACTTTCAAAGTTTTCCCAATTTTTCGGCTGACTGACTGACCTTCATTTCTTAAAGTAATGATGGCCACTCGTTTTCCTTTACTTAGCTGCTTTTTTCTTGCCATAATACAAATTCTAACAGTCTATTCAGTAGGACTATCAGCTGTGTATCCACCTGACTTCTCCTCAACGCCACTGATGGTCCCAACCCCATTTATAAGGCAAGAAATCCCACTTATTAAACCTGACAGGGCACCCCTGTGAAGTGAAAACCATTTCAGGGGACTACCTCTTGAAGCTCATCAAGAAAATGCCAAGAGTGTGCAAAGCAGTAATCAAAGCAAAAGGTGGCTACTTTGAAGAACCTAGAATATGACATATTTTCAGTTGTTTCACACTTGTTTGTTATGTATATAATTCCACATGTGTTAATTCATAGTTTTGATGCCTTCAGTGTGAATTTACAATTTTCATAGTCATGAAAATAAAGAAAACTCTTTGAATGAGAAGGTGTGTCTGTACTGTATGTTAAGTCAACTGAATGTTGTGTAAACTGTAAATTCCTTATAACAGGCTGTTAGAGGTTCATTACATATATTCACCCCTAGGTGGTGCTGGCACCACATATATATATATATATATATATATATATATATATAGCTCAGGGGGGTAAGAGAAAAGGAAGTAAGTTATGTGTGAGGACTGGGTGTGGAGCAGCTCAAGTCCAAGATGTAGCTGCCACTTTAGCCCCTTGGCCCTGATCAAGCTGATTGAGCGTGGACTAAATCTTTAAAGCTACCCAGCACAGACCAGAGAGTCATTACTTGGATATAGAGTGAGTCTAGTGGAGATAGAAGCAGCCTTAGCTCATGGGCTCCACAAGCACCAGTGACCGGGAGAAGCCTAAAAGCGCCTGGACACAACCGGACGACTAAGCACAAAGTTGTCCATTACCACATTTCTCTATGGACATGGTGGACCAGAGTTTATGAAAGCATCCTGTACAAATAATGGAGCAGAGGATTTTGCCTGCCGTTAGGGAGACCGCCCTGTGGATCGCTAATTACAAGTAAGAAGTTATTACATCCAGTACCTGAGTGCTAGAGTGTGGACATAGTGTAGACAGATATAAAGAAGGAAACTCCTCAAGTTACAATTGCCAAGCCTATTACAAGGATTACAGCTGAGATATTATTTGGATTATCATCTTTGCCATATCAATGAACTGTACTGACTACCCTGAGACAATTGATCAAGTAAAAGTTCCATTGCTTTCAACCATTGACTCCTCATCCTTTCTACAACCTTCTTTTGCACCTAACGGTGCTGGCGTCACAAACACCAGGGACCCTGCCTCCAAGGCACCTTAAACCCACACCACCAAGGGCACCTCAACCACCATCTGGCGGGAATCCCTGGACAACAGAGTGTGCCCCGAAGGAACTGGTGCTGTCCTTCCCTTCACTGCACGCCGGCCCAGGGAGCTCTGCTAACCGTGAGTAAAAACTACTACTACCCCCATTGGCCCACCGTAGCTCACGTGTCGCCCCTGCGGCCTGGTTGCTGCAATTGCGGCTCCTTAAGGGTGATTTGTGGTAAATACAAAGTAAAGTATTTATCTTCCGTTAATTGTGTTACTGTCCATCGAGTGCCGTTATGTAGACATCCATGAGGAACCTCTTCAGAAAAGCTGAGCCTATGTACACACATGGCTACCCTGATCGCTCGTGTACACAAATGCTAATTGCCGTTAATTAGGCTGCAGCCTCCAAATGACTAAGCTGTAGACATCATAAACGCGCTCCTCTGATCTCCATCGGCTAATTACCCAACTCTAAAAAAATTCTCTGATTGCAGGAAGTATGGAGTACTCCTCAATTAGGGCAGATTAATACAATGAGCTGAGGTATTCTAGGTGTCCCCTGACCCCCGTGTGTTGTGTCTTCTCCAGCATCTGAAGAAGATTAGGAGGTCCCGTAAACACAACATGCGACTGCTCCGGATGTCTTCATTTGGGTTTAATTGAGGGTGGATGAAGTTCTAAATTTTAGCGACACCCTGTTTATTCTTCGTCTTCCTGAAATAGGCAATTGTATGGCTGTTCGGTTTGTGGGGAGGGTAGGCAGAGTGGGACCATCTTAATTAAAATTGTCCACTATGGACTGATGTCCTTGTAATGGATTTCCTAAAGTGTTATATAGGGATATTAGTAATTTTCAAAATGTTCCCGTCTGGCCCACCAGAGAGATCGAGAACCATGTCCTGACAAAGAAATAAGACCATAGAGTCCTACCAGGAGCCGTGTGGCTTAGGAGAGGATTAGTCTACTTGTAGAGCATTTTCTGGGATAAAATGTGAACCTTTACAATATATTCATCTTGTGGGGTAACAATGTATGTGACTTAAAGGGGTTTTCCAGGCTCCTGACACTAATGACCTATCCTCGTCAATATTAAACACTGGAGCTGAACGCCCAACACCCCCACTGATCAGCTGTTCCCTGCAGCCTCCTGCTCCAGAACTAGCACTGCGAATGGAACAGGAAGCACCGCGTCGATCAAAGTGCAGTGGCAATGCTAGGTACTGCAGCTCAGCTGTCTTTCACTTCAATGGGAGATGAACTGCAGTACCCATTACGGCCACTACACTTTGAACGGAGCTGTGCTTCCTGTTACGTTTTAGAGCTAGTTCTGGAGCCGAAGGCAGTGAGGTCAGCTGATCAGTGGGGTGCGGGGTGTCGGACCCTCACCAATCTGATATTAATGACCTATAAATCTGTTAGCCCTGGTGATCATTACTATCCTGGATTTATGTAAATCAAGCTTCACTTCTGCATAATTGTGTTTAACAACATTCTATATGTCTTAGTAGTACCTCATCATCTCTGCTTGCTGTCAGTGAATTAAATCACTCTTAGCTGACAATTGGATACAATTGTATCCAGTCCAGACAATGCTCTGTGAGCTGAACAGACTCCAGACTGATACATTGTAGCAAACCAGCAGAGAGATCTGTGCTGCTGCAGATGTACAGAGCATTGTCTGGACTGGATACAATTGTCTCCACTTCTCAGCTGAGAACAGGACCAGGTGTGGACAGGATTACTGCCTCTGAATAGAAACAAGAGTGTTCTCATTGAACACATTGAAGAATTGAAACATGACGTATATTAGAAAGTTGTAGAACCTGTATGTAAAACTAAAAATTATTTTCCAAGATTTTGATATTGATGGCCCATCCTCGCTATAGGTCATCAATATCAGATCAGCGGAGGACACCCCTGACGATCTGCTGCTTGAAGGGATCACTCTGGCTCATCGGTCACATGGCCTAGGTGACTAAGTGAATAGGGCTGAGCTGCAATACCAAGCACAGCCACTATAAAATGGATGGCGCTGTGCTTGGCGAGCTGCACAGCTTCTTTAAACAGCTGATTGGCTAGGGTGCCGGGAGTCGGGCCCCCACCCATCTGATATTGATGAATCATCCTGAGGATAGGTCATCAATACTAAATGCCTGGAAAACCACTTTAAATGGCGGGGATGGCAGCTCTCTCTAGTAGTGCGGTTGTCAATCACAGAGGTACAGATCACATTTTTATGGGGCCGGTTACATTTTTAGGGATCACATATCACAGGCTCGGAGGAGAAGGACTCCCATTATTTGTATTTTACAAGGTGTTAACATGACAGTCTTACGATGGACCTCTTAAACCTTTATAGCTAATAACCAGGAGCACAGAGGGAGCGCCGGGCTGACTGACAGCTGAGACCAATTTACCCAGTACCTTCCCCAGACCGGACACCACAAGGGGACAGCAGGGGTGCGGCGTGGAATGCAGAGACCGGCCAGGAGGATATTGCTGTCATCTTCAGAGCAGGCAAAATTGCTCGAAATTATGAAATAGGACGTGACCCCTGGGATGAGGGCAGCGCGTCCACTGCTCTTTATGGAGCTTGACCTCTAGACCCCAATTTACAGAGGTGCCTTGAACAGTGTGTAACCTGCAGGGTGCTGAGAAGTGATACTCCTATTACAACAATAGGGAGCCTGTAAGGACAGGAATGTACTCACCCTCTAACCACACAGGACCTTGTCTCTACGAGCGCTGCCTTAAAAGAAATCTGGAATATGCCAACCCTTGCCACTACAGAAGAGCAATGTATTGAAAAGTTGGGTTGCTTCAGCGAACTTTACCAAAAAATTTGCTTTGTGACGAATTACAAAGCGCATTTGTTTGTAAGTAATGGGTGCAATGACAGGGAGCGGCGATTGCGCCACCCTGTACCCCTCAGATGCCGCGTTCATAGCTGATCATGGCATCTGACCGTTAGGGTAAATGCACACGTTCAGGATTTATGTGCGGACAATCCGCACTGAATTCCGCAGGGAAATCCGTGCGGTCAATCCGCATCAATTGGTGCAGATTGGATGCGGATTCGGTGCAGGTTTTCCACATGCGGATTTTACTGTCCCCATTGAAGTGAATAATCCGCACAGGAAAAACAAAATAAATTGAATAAACTTTAAAATCCGCACCGTAGGTCAAAATCCGCGTGGAAAAAATCTGCATTGTGCACATTAGAATTTCAAATTCTCATAGAATACAATGTACATGACCCACGGTGCGGATTTCTTTACGCACGCACTCCTGATCGTGTGCATTTACCTGAATAATACAGCGTAAAATGTAAAAATATTTTTAAAAAAATAATACTTGCCTCCTCTGTTTGATAGTGAAGAGCCGACCGCCGCCATCTCGATTGAAGTTCCAGCATGGCCAGTGATGATGTCATACATCACCACGCGCGGGATTTCGTATCAGATCTTCAATCAAGATGGTGGCGGCCTGCTCTTTGCGCTCCAACAGAGGAGGCAAGTATGATTTTTTTGTATTTTTTACCACCATTCAGGAAAAATCTATTTGCTACCACGAAGCACCATGAAATTCGGCTTCACGGCGAATCAAATTTTCCCTGAAATTTGGATCAAAGTCCACTTCGTGGACATTGGTTCGCTCCACGCTAATTACCACTTCTGTATGAGTTGTTACGTAGCTTTCTAAGACTCGGTGCAATAATATGGAAAAAGGTATTTGCAATTCAGGACAAACTGGTAAGAGGCAGGGGAGACACAGATTCTATCGTCCCTGCATCGATGCATGGAAATCTATTCCAAACCTCAATTTATTTTGCTTTTCCCTTGCTATTTTTTTATATTTTACATTTTATTTTTGTTCTTGTTTTGGATTACAATTATATACTGAACATTTTTTTTATTGCTTCTAATTTTTTGGGGCTGCCATATCACCTGTTTTGCAGCAGCCCCCGTTCCAGTGATTTGCTTTGCGGCAGATACCCGGAAATCAAAAAGCAACATATAGATTTTCAGCACAAGCTGAAAAGGAAAGTGTGAGCTCAGCATGAAAGCTGCAATATTCTGAGACATTTTGAAATACAGATAGCCTATATAGTATCATGAAATAAAAAAAAACTTGTAGAAAAGTATGAAAAATATAGAATAAAAAAACGATGGTAATTATTTTTTTGTAAAAAAGAAAATAAACTAAAAAACACTAAAAATTACTTTTATCTCAATACAGGCCCCATGATATAAAAAAAAATAAGTTGAAAAAAAAAAAGAAAAATAAAATAAAACAATCACTGAATATTTTTACCCTATTTTCACAATAAAGTTGTAAAAAAAAGTTTGAAAATAATGAAACATAAAGCAATAAAATGAAAACAAATCACAAATCATTTTTATCTAGGAAAAAAAAAGTTTGTGAAAAGTCAGGAATAATAATGAAAAATAAAATAGTAAAATGAAAAAGCAATCCATAATTATTGTTGCATATATATTAACCTCAGGATAAAACAAGGCAAAATTGATGAAAAATAGTGAAAAAAAAAAAAAGTCTTTATTTTTTTATAGGTAATTTTTACCTATATATTAGCCACAGAATTTTTTACAAAATGCACGAAATTCAATAAAAAAAATTTTTTATAAAAAAATTATTATTATAATAATATAATTATTTTTACCTATATATTAACCTCGGGATAATAAAAAAAAGCATGAAAAATAAAAAACTATAAAAATTTTTACTTAAATAACAACCACGAGGTTGGGTCTGACATAACTCCTTCTCTACTGTATACTATGGCCTCAGTATATTTTTTCAAGGTAAATTACATGGGTTCGTAAAAAAAAAAAAAAAATTTGGACAAGGTATAAAAGAAAATACAAATCTGACTGGAGTTCGTATAAAAAATGACAATAAAAAAGTTTTCACTTCAGCAGTTGTAGAGCTTTTTATGTTCTTAGTCTGGGGGTTACCAGTAGGCCAGGAAGCCTGGGTCATATACATTAAAATACCTATAAAAGCTAGCTGCGCATTGGTGGGATACTGGGTAATAAAGCCAAGTGAGAGAGCGCAGAGCGAACACATTTGACAGCAATTTTCTAACATGGTAAAACTGGATTTACTGGAAGACTCCTTTATAATCCACCTGTAGATAATTATTACAGATTTCAAGGCAAATGGCTCTAAAAATATGATTTTACGTCTGTTGTGCGGAATGGGCTGTCATTAAATGCTGCAATTTATTTTGTAAGTAAATTACACGTGGATTTCCAGTTATGTCATACCCTGTCAGAGCCTGCAGGTAGCGCTGTTTCTGATTTGAAAAGACAGGCGACAGTAAAATACAGGAAGAGAACGACTGGACCAGTTCTGATTCTTCTCATCTGGAAATATTAATGGAGCCTGTGGGGCAGGGGCTTCAATACTTGAAGTGAGTGATGAGTCGGGGTCTATGTGTGAGGAACCTTAAAGGGGTTCTCCGGATATTAAGAAAATTAAAATACTTAAATATTACTTTATTATAAATATATTCCCAAATACCTTTGATTAGTTATAATGGCTCGTTTTGTCTGGGGAGCAATCATCAGGGGAAATAAAATGGCCGCCGTTCTATTAGTACACACAAAACCTGTCCTAATCACACAGGAGGACAAGTTACTTCACAACACTGAGCTAAAGAGCTGCCTCATCCTCCTCCCTGCTCTGCTTGTCATCTCTGTGGGAATGGCGATGATGAGGAGACATGAGAAGAGGGTGAGAGTGTGACTGATGAGCAGCAGCACTTGTATGCAGTCTCCATTACCACAGTCTGTCCTGTCTCTCCTCTCTGTACTTCATGTCCCCTCATGAACTCCATTCTTACAGAGATTCAGCTGAAGATCTTATCAGCTGTGTTCAGAATCATAATCCCTGAGTAGGAGTGGAGGATGAGGCAGCTCTTTAGCTCAGTGTTGTGAAGTAACTTGTCCTCCTGTGTTATTAGGACAGGTTTTGTATGTACTAATAGGACGGCAGCCATTTTATTTACCACGATGATTGCTCCCCAGACATAACGAGCCAGTTATTTGGGAATCTATTTATTATAAAGTGATATTTAAGTATTTTTATTTTCTTTATTCCCGGAGAACCCCTTTAAGGGGATCAACCTGGGACCAGAGCTCGTTAACCTTCGAACCAGTGTCCAGGGGTTATTGGAAAAGTAACCATTAAATTCCAAAAATTTGGAAATGCACCCAAAAAGGGCAATTTTGGTGCAAATTTGCATAAACCCTTCCAATTTTTGTCCAAGACCATGGGGTAGTAGTCCTGCCAAAATCTGGTCTGGTGAGATTGGTAGGGCAGAAATCTTTGAGGGAACATAGACTATTATGGCAGGTTTCCATTGGTCAGTCTAGGATGGAAATGGGGGCGAGTCCCTTGGCGTCGACAGCCCCAGGGATAACAGGATGCAGTCCGTGCCCAGCTGGCAGCATCTAGAGGCAACTCAAGCAGTCAGGCTGAACTGTATACAGCTTTACTTACAATATGACAGGCACCTTAAAGGGCTTGTATGAGGCCGCTGTATGTGTTGTGTCTCATATTCACTTGAATGGGACTGAGCTGCAATACCACAAACTGCCATGAACAAGAGTGGCGCTATTGCTTCAGAATCCATTTTAAAGTGGGCAACCATGCAAAAGTATTAAATACTGGTGACTACATAGAAGGGCTAGGTCCAACAGAGAGAAATGCCTTCCTTATTAGCTACAATGTATCTAATATTTGATATGAATGAACTCTGTGTAATACGTCATTCCCCCTGTGGTGGCGCTGCAGAAATAGTGGACACCTACTGCCAGATTGCATCTGATCGTTGGGGATTCCGGCAAGAGGACACTTTGTGATCAGGTTTTTTGTTAAGGGACCCTCCTAACAACACTGGCTCAACGCAGCACTATTTCCGCATAGCACATGCGCGGCACTACACAATGCACATGCGCTTTGAGAAACCGCCAGTGGACATGACCACAGTGCTGAGGACACATACATTGTAGGGAAAAAGTGCAGTTGCAGATCATGGTGGCAAGCGATCTAGCAAGTTAGCGGAAGCGGTTAGATAGGGTCATGTGACCATATCTGAATTCTTGGATCTGAGAGTTCATGTATTTTTAAATTTTCAGGTTAAATTTATCAATAAAAAAAGTTACAGAAAGCCCATTTAAATACAGAGCTAAAAACTGTGCCAAGCGCTAGGTTCTTTCTTTTTTTTGTGTAGTTGCCCTTTGATTCCGATGGCAACATTGTATCTCTGTGTCATAATATTTAACAACAGTCCATTAGTGACTTGGCCTCTCTGAATTGTGAGTGGAAATGAGATGACAGATACCTTGAGTCCCTTTAAAAAGGAGGGTTATCCAAGATCTATTATGTCAGGATATTAACTACACCGGAGTCTCCGGCCAAACCAAAAACGTAGATGTGGCCTGGATCGTTATTCATATGAGTCGGGGGGGGGGGGGGGGGGACCGTCCTGGAATGTTTGCTTCTCCCCGCGCTGGGGAAATCGTGGCTCGGCCCCAGCAAATGCTTATTCATCTTGTAACCGAACTCAAATTAGTTCTTAAGGATCAGAAGATTGAGCCGAGGAGGCAGAAATGAAAGAATAACATTGAGTCCTGACGGTGAAGATCACCCGGCACATCGCTCATTCCTTCTTAAGTTGTCTTCAAGAAACCACATAATACTTCGTACAAGAAGTGGACATTGTCAGGGGCGCGTTCGCAGGATTACAGCGTCTGCGCCATAAGCTGGCGGGATGAAATCTAGCAAGGCGATCACAGTGCAGAACATACAGGAGATCAGTAGCTTACAAGGAATTTAAAGGCTATGATCACCTTCGGGGCATTACATTTTACTCTACGTTTTGAGATAAAAATAATTTTTTCAATTGGTCTTTATAAGAAAATTTCTACAGTTTTTTGTTGTACAGGGTTAAAGAGCATCTGTCAGCAGTTTTGTACCTATTACACTGGCCGACCTGTTACATGTGTGCTCGGCAGCTGAGGGCATCTGTGTTGGTCCCATGTTCATTGCTGAGAAAAATTATGTTTTAATATATGCAAATGAGCCTCTAGGAGCAATGGGGGCGTTGCCGTTACACCTAGGGGCTCTGCTCTCTCTGCACCTGCTGCACCCTCTCCACTTTGATTGACATGACCATGTGTGATGATATTTTCATTGCCTGTCCCTGTCAAAGTGCACAGGGAGCGAAAGTTGCAGAGAGAGCAAAGCCCCTAGGTGTAATGGCAACGCCTACGTTGCTCCTAGAAGCTTATTTGCATATGTAAAAACATCATTTTTCCCAGAACTGAACATGGGACCAACACAGATGCCTTCAGCTACTGAGCGCACATGTAACAGGTCAGCCAGTGTCATAGGGACAAAACTGCTGACAGATGCTCTTTAAGTTTCTGCCTAGTTGCAGAGTATCTTGCTTTCAGTTTCACACTGAGCCGTCAGGTTGCTGCACTGATGGCTCACTGTATAGCTCTTATCTGTGAATTCATGACAGCTTATAAACATTAATTTAGCTTGATGAGAATTTAGTTATAATGAGTGTTTATGAGCTGCCGGGAGTTCAGAGATAAGAGCAGTGGTGTAACTAGAACTGACTGGACCCTACAGCAAATTGTTAAATGACCCCCCCCACCCTGCCGGCAACCCCCTACACAATTTACAATGGTGCGTCATTTTTAATTTTAGGTCAACTGGCGCAATTTAAAAAAAACGGTTGTAAATGTTTTCGAGTGATTTAATCATTGTATAATAATTAAACATTCTGCATGTTGTTGTTTAATCCTTGTCATTTTTAAGATCTCTGCTTGCTGTCAGAGAATTAGAAAATTCTTTAAAACACCTAATAGCTAATCTCCCCTGAAAGGTGGAAATAATTGCATCCATTTAATGCAGGACTGGAAGGGTGGAGCTTGACACAGAGAGCCAAAAGAAGAATCCCTGTGTCATGCTCCTCCCCCTAAGACCGTGAATCAGACTGATCCTTTAGGCCCCTTTCACACGGGCGAGAATTCCACGCGGATGCGATGCGTGAGGTGACCGCATTGCACCCGCACTGAATCCGGACCCATTCATTTCTATGGGGCTGTGCACATGAGCGGTGATTTTCACGCATCACTTGTGCGTTGCGTGAAAATCGCAACATGCTCTATATTCTGCGTTTTTCACGCAACGCAGGCCCCATAGAAGTGAATGGGGTTGCGTGAAAATCGCAAGCAAGTGCGGATGCGGTGCGATTTTCACGCACGGTTGCTAGGAGACGATCGGGATGGAGACCCGATCATTATTATTTCCCCTTATTACATGGTTATAAGGGAAATAATAGCATTCTGAATACAGAATGCATAGTACAATAGGGCTGGAGGGGTTAAAAAAATAATAATAATAATTTAACTCACCTTAATCCACTTGATCGCGCAGCCCGGCTTCTCCTTCTGTCTCCTTCTTTGCTGAACAGGACCTGTGGTGAGCATTCATTGCAGGAACAGGACCTGTGGAGACGTCACTCCGGTCATCACTTGATCTTTTACCATGGTGATGGATCCTGTGATGGACCATGTGATGACCGGAGTGACGTCACCACAGGTCCTGTTCCTACAATCAGCAAAGAAGGAGACAGAAGAGATGCCGGGATGCGCGATCAAGTGGATTAAGGTGAGTTAAATTATTATTATATTTTTTTAACCCCTCCAGCGCTATTGTACTATACATTCTGTATTCAGAATGCTATTATTTTCTCTTATAACCATGTTATAAGGGAAAATAATACAATCTACAGAACACCGATCCCAAGCCTGAACTTCTGTGAAGAAGTTCGGGTTTGGGTACCAAACATGCGCGATTTTTCTCACCCGAGTGCAAAACGCATTACAATGTTTTGCACTCGTGCGGAAAAATCGCGCGTGTTCCCGCAACTCACCCGCACATTTTCCCGCAACGCCCGTGTGAAAGGGGCCTTAATCAAAAAATAAAGAAAAGGTACATTTTACTGACACATTGTAACAAACCATCAAGACCGTTTTAGAAACATTTTGCAATACTCCAATATCATTTTGTAGATGGAATTCCTTGACATTTTCAGCATCTCTGCAGCTGTCACTGAATAGGAACGTTCATATTCATATCCAGAGGTTGAACAGCTCTCCCAGCATAATAACTCTCACAGCTGAGGATTCGTTTCAGTGTATTCAGTCTAAACAATCCTCTGGGATCTAATGAATGTGCAATTGAGGCCGATACATCTTAACTGCACTGATACAATGTAGCAAGAGAGGAGTGAAGTTTTGAAAAATTTGATTCTGCTGCTTCGTCGGACTTCGTCAAGAAACTCGATTAGTTACCAATAAGGGTGGGTTGACACTAGCGTTAGGGATTCCGTTAGGTCTTTCCGTTATAACATGGTTATAATGGAAAATAACGGAATCCATAAGATGGAAAGACAAATCCGTTCTTCTGCCCATAGACTTGCATTATGACAGAATGCAAAACGGAAGCCTTTAAAAGGCATTCCGTTTGCTCTCCGTCCTAATAGAAGTCTATGGGAATCAAAACGGATTTGTCTGGGTCCCGTTATGCAAGACGGAAAACAAAGTCCTGCATAACGGGACCCAGACGGATCCGTTTGGATTCCCATAGACTTCTATTAGGACGGAGAGCAAACGGAATGCCTTTTAAAGGCTTCCGTTTTGCATTCTGTCATAATGCAAGTCTATGGGCAGAAGAACGGATTTGTCTTTCCATCTTATGGATTCCGTTATTTTCCGTTATAACCATGTTATAACGGAAAGACATAACGGAATCCTTAACGCTAGTATCAACCCACCCTTACTTTGTCACGAATTGCCTTCTATTGTATAGAGAGGGAACGGCGATTGCACTGCCCCCCATTATTTAACCCATCTGAGACTCCCATTCAGGTGCTCAGGGGTTAATCTGGGGTTAAGTCTTGGAGAGGCCGTCTGCTCCCGTCTTGATTGAAGAAATTGACGTGATCATGCTGGCTGATGATATCACCTGGTGACGTCTTCACGCTCGCCGCAGGTCCTTTGGCGGGTTTTCTTCAAATAAAACGGGAGCGAACAGCCTTTCCGTGATCAAATAGATGAGGTGAGTTACATTTTTTTTTTACTTTTAGCCACCATTTTAGAAAAAATTGATTAGTTACCACGAAGCGCAAAGAAATGCAGTTTTGTTTTCACTGGCAGCAAGCAGAGATCTTATGATGAGCGGTGAGGAACTGAGACAGAACTTGTTTCAGAGAGTAGAAGCTTCCCCAGTGACAGTTTCTGGTCACACACAGGTCTTCTGTTTCCCCTGGAGAAATCTGCAGGACTTTCTATCGCTGTATTATTTTTTCTCCGAGCCGTCATTCCAAAATGAAAATTATCTCCGAGAAAATCCGGACCCAAAAAATTTGCAGAATGTTCTCTTTCAGGTCATTTGCCTGTGAGCCTTCACATGTCCACTAGAGCGGAGGATGGGGATACACAGCTGGCTCTTTAAACCTGTCACATAGTACAAGAAGTCTCCTGCAGAGACAGACCTATTTATACCGCTAAATTACAGGAAGCCCCTTATTAGTGCAGAATGTGAGATCGCTAATTAATAGGCTAAGTGTTTAACCCCTTCATGTCCCAGCAGAAAGACTGAGACTCAGTGGATGCTCAAGTAGTTATCGTCATGTACATAGGAGCAGTATTATAGTAGTTATATTCTTGTACATAGGAGGCAGTATTATAGTAGTTATATTCTTGTACATAGCAGGCAGTATTATAGTAGTTATATTCTTGTACATAGGAGCAGTATTATAGTAGTTATATTCTTGTACATAGGAGGCAGTATTATAGTAGTTATATTCTTGTACATAGGAGCAGTATTATAGTAGTTATATTCTTGTACATAGGAGGCAGTATTATAGTAGTTATATTCTTGTACATAGGAGCAGTATTATAGTAGTTATATTCTTGTACATAGGAGCAGTATTATAGTAGTTATATTCTTGTACATAGGAGGCAGTATTATAGTAGTTATATTCTTGTACATAGGAGGCAGTATTATAGTAGTTATATTCTTGTACATAGGAGCAGTATTATAGTAGTTATATTCTTGTACATAGGAGCAGTATTATAGTAGTTATATTCTTGTACATAGGAGGCAGTATTATAGTAGTTATATTCTTGTACATAGGAGCAGTATTATAGTAGTTATATTCTTGTACATAGGAGGCAGTATTATAGTAGTTATATTCTTGTACATAGGAGCAGTATTATAGTAGTTATATTCTTGTACATAGGAGCAGTATTATAGTAGTTATATTCTTGTACATAGGAGGCAGTATTATAGTAGTTATATTCTTGTACATAGGAGGCAGTATTATAGTAGTTATATTCTTGTACACAGGAGGCAGTATTATATTTGTTATATTCTTGTACACAGGAGGCAGTATTATAGTAGTTATATTCTTGTACATAGGAGCAGTATTAAAGTAGTTATATTCTTGTACATAGGAGGCAGTATTATAGCAGTTATATTCTTGTACATAGGAGCAGTATTATAGTAGTTATATTCCTGTACATAGGAGCAGTATTATAGTAGTTATATTCTTGTACATAGGAGGCAGTATTATAGTAGTTATATTCTTGTACATAGGAGGCAGTATTATAGTAGTTATATTCTTGTACATAGGAGCAGTATTATAGTAGTTATATTCTTGTACATAGGAGCAGTATTATAGTAGTTATATTCTTGTACATAGGAGCAGTATTATAGTAGTTATATTCTTGTACATAGGAGCAGTATTATAGTAGTTATATTCTTGTACATAGGAGCAGTATTATAGTAGTTATATTCTTGTACATAGGAGGCAGTATTATAGTAGTGATATTCTTGTACATAGGAGCAGTATTATAGTAGTTATATTCTTGTACATAGGAGCAGTATTATAGTAGTTATATTCTTGTATATAGGAGCAGTATTATAGTAGTTATATTCTTGTACATAGGAGCAGTATTATAGTAGTTATATTCTTGTACATAGGAGCAGTATTATAGTAGTTATATTCTTGTACATAGGAGCAGTATTATAGTAGTTATAGTCTTGTACATAGGAGCAGTATTATAGTAGTTATATTCTTGTACATAGGAGGCAGTATTATAGTAGTTATATTCTTGTACATAGGAGGCAGTATTATAGTAGTTATATTCTTGTACATAGGAGGCAGTATTATAGTAGTTATATTCTTGTACATAGGGGCAGTATTATAGTAGTTATATTCTTGTACATAGGAGGCAGTATTATAGTAGTTATATTCTTGTACATAGGAGGCAGTATTATAGTAGTTATATTCTTGTACATAGGAGCAGTATTATAGTAGTTATATTCTTGTACATAGGAGCAGTATTATAGTAGTTATATTCTTGTACATAGAGCAGTATTATAGTAGTTATATTCTGGCACCTAACAGGCAGTATTATAATAGAGAGACTCCCAGGATTCATTACACATGTGAATGGAAAGCCCCGGGGGTTCTTTAAGAGCAACGTTTCCTAATAATAGATCAGCTGTCAATAAGGGACACGTATTATTTGAAGGATTAGTCCTGGACACCCTGATGGCAGATTACTGGAGAACTGCTCTACCCTGGTGTCACCTCCTCTGGGTGAGAACAGGAGCTGCTGATAAGACATTATTAACTGTCCCATTGGGAGACTTTGCAGGGTCCATGACCTACAGGACACAGGATCCATTTTCCATAGAAATGTTTGACTCTTGGATATAATGTTAGGGGTCAGGAGGGTCAACTGCAAACCTTAGCTGGATATAGGAAACTGGACAACTTCAGAAGCCATTATCAGCATCAGTTATCAGGACGTCATAGGGATATGTGGTCTGGAAGTGATGTTCACCTAATCTGCCTTACTGGAACCTCGTAGAGAAAATAATGAGTCACGTTGGAACATTAAAGACAACATTCAGTTCATTTTAACTCACAGTGTATAAAATATTACTACCTGGAAACCATCAACAAGCAGTTAGTTGATGTCGACGGATCCTACTGTGGTGTTATTGTTTTGTTAATTATGGCTCTATGTGAGCAGGACAGGTGAGTTTGTTGGCATGTAAATGTGTGTGGTATAGAGGGTTAGTGGCTGCACCTATAGGAAACAGTGGTGTGGTGCTCTTCCCACGCGACTCACCCCTGTGTCGCAGAAAATAGGTAAGAAATGCAAGATATAGATGTGGGAGACACTCGGTATCTAGGTTGAATATGTGTGGTTTGTGGAAATATTTAGGGGTTGGTGGTATAGGTGTGGGATGTGTTCTCGCAGTGGTATTTAATGGTCACACCATAATTGTAGCTATTAAAAAAAGTGTTAATTTATTGATAAAATTATAAAGAAATATGTTAAATAATAAAAAAAATGAAGAAATGAAAATTTTAAACAATATAGAAATTCGGAGAGAAAATCGAAGAATATAAAAAAAATATATATATATATAAATTGATGGAGAAAATTATCTTCGGTCCACTTAATGTGTTAGGACAGAGTTCGCATATAATGAGTCCTTGATATGTCATTTGTGTCCTGTAGGGGGAGCTAAAGATAGTTGCAGCCGAGGGAGATTGCAGCCGGGAACGATGCAAGTGCCTGGTTCGCTGGGAGAAAAATGTAAGTGCACATGTAGCAGGATCGACATATGAATAGCCTCTAAATTCGTAGGTTTGTGTCGATACGGGTTAGGTATGTCGATATAATAAATAAGTTGCAAACTAAAAAAAGGGGGGGGGACATAAACAGGTGCTCAATGTAGAGGCACCCCATTGGTGTTACGTTACCCGTTCTGCTGCTGTTATTCGCCGGCCTTGCTCTACCTGCCCATGACGTGGCGTCCCACGTGGGCTGGAGCGGCGGCTTGGAGTTTGAAAAAAAGCGCGGGTATTGATGCAAGTCTTCCAATTGATGCGAATCTTTGAAATGATCGATGAGTGTCTTTTTTAATCCTATTTCCAAGTGCTGTGTTTGCGATCTGAAGGGTGGCGATGCTGCATTGGTACCCTGCAGCATCGCCACCCTTCAGATGGCAAACACAGTGGCTGTCCCGCGGTCCCAGTACAGGGGAGGTATGTCATTCCCCCCCCTCCGCCAGCTTTCCACACTGCGGGTCTGTGCAGAGTGCAGCAGTCAGCCTCGGCCCCTCCACAGACCAGAGCAGCCGATGTGTATCCTCCTGCTGCTGCTGCTGCTAGGAACAAGGTGAGTATGTGGAGGAGTCACAATGCTGGGTATAATCCTGTGAAGGGGGCACAGCTGGGCATAATTCTATAAGGGGGCAAAGCTGGACATAACACGAAAGGGGCACAATGCTGGGCATAATACTGTGAAGGGGCACAGCTGGGCATATTTCTGTGAGGAGTCACAATGCTGGGCATAATCCTGTGTAGGGGCACAGCTGGGCATAACATGAAGGGGGCACAATTCTGGGCATAATACTGTGAAGGGGCACAGATGGGCATAATTCTGTGAGGGGGCACAGCTGGGCATAACATGATGGGGGCACAATGCTGGTCATAATCCTGTGAAGGGGGCACAAGCTGGGCATAATTCTGTGTGGGGGCACAGCTGGGCATATTACTGTGAGGGGGCACAGCTGGGCATAACTACTGTGAGGGGGCACATAGCTGTACATAACCTGTGAAGGGGGTACAATGTGGGCATCAATACTGTGCGGTGGCATAAGGGGGAATAATTACTATGTGGGGGCATTTAGGGGACTACATGGGATTAGGTGTTTAGTTATGTTTTGGGCGGAGTTAGAGCGGTGGCCTAGTGCGGAAACAATTTGACGCACATGATGTCATAAAGTTGGGAGGTATGATTATGTGTGGTAATGTCAAATGATTAGTTTTATCTCAGTCTATCATGTGTGATACTGTCTGCTGAGCCACTGTATCTAAGCCTTTAATATGTGATCATTTCTATAATCCATTTCATTTTTTTCTGCTTCAGTGATTATATATAGTACAGTAGAGGACTCCTACACCTGGTTTATATGCAGCACAGTAGAGGACTCTTAGGCCTGGCTTATATATAGTATAGTAGAGGACTTCTAGTCCTGGCTTATAAAAAGTACAGTAGAGGACTCTTAGGCCTAGCTTATATATAGTACAGTAGAGGACTCCTAGGTCTGACTTATATACAGTGGATATAAAAAGTCTACACACCCCTGTTAAAATGTCAGGTTTTCCACCTTTAATGGGACCTATAAACTGTACAACTCAATTGAAAAACAAACTGAAATATTTTAGGTGGAGGGAAGAAAACAAAAAAATAAATAAATAATGCGGTTGCATAAGTGTGCACACCCTCTTATAACTGGGGATGTAGCTGTGTTCAGAATTAAGCAATCACATTCACAATCCTGTTAAATAGGAGTCAGCATACACCGGCCATCATGTAAAGTGCCTCTGATTAACCCCAAATAAAGTTCTGCTGCTCTAGTTGGTCTTTCCTGAAATTTTCTTAGTCGCATCCCACAGCAGAAGCCATGGTCCACAGAGAGCTTCCAAAGCATCAGAGGGATCTCATTGTTAGAAGGTATCAGTCAGGAGAAGGGGACAAAAGAATTTCCAAGGCATTAGATATACCATGGAACACAGTGGAGACCGTCATCATCAAGTGGAGGAAATATGGCACAACAGTGACATTACCAAGAACTGGACGTCCCTCCAAAACTGATGAAAAGACGAGAAGAAAACTGGTCTGGGAGGCGACCAAGAGGCCTACAGCAACATTAGAGGAACAGCAGGAATATCTGGCAAGTACTGGCCGTGTGGTACATGTGACAACAATCTCCCGTATTCTTCATATGTCTGGGCTATGGGGTAGAGGGGCAAGACGAAAGCCTTTTCTTACGAAGAAAAAAATCCGTCAGGCAACATTTTGCAAAAACACATCTGAAGTCTCCCAAAACCATGTGGGAAAAGGTGTTATGGTCTGATGAAACCAAGGTTGAACTTTTTGGCCATAATTCCAAAAGATATGTTTGGCGCAAAAACAACACTGCACATCAACAAAAGAACACCATACCCACAGTGAAGCATGGTGGTGGCAGCATCATGCCAAGGGGCTGTTCTTCTTCAGCTGGAACTGGGGCCTTAGAGGGAATTATGAACAATTCTAAATACCAGTCAATATTGGCACAAAACCTTCAGGCTTCTGCTAGAAAGCTGAACATGACGAGGAACTTCATCTTTCAGCATGACAACGACCCAAAGCATACATCCAAATCAACAAAGGAATGGCTTCACCAGAAGAAGAGTAAAGTTTTGGAATGGCCTAGCCAGAGCCCAGACCTGAATCCGATTGACAATCTGTGGGGTGATCTGAAGAGGGCTGTGCCCAGGAGATGCCCTCGCAATCTGACAGATTTGGAGTGTTTTTGCAAAGAAGAGTGGACAAATCTTGCCAAGTCAAAATGTGCCATGCTGATAGACTCATACCCAAAAAGACTGAGTGCTGTGATAAAATCAAAAGGTGCTTCAACAAAGTATTAGTTTAAGGGTGTGCACACTTATGCAACCATATTATTTTATTTTTATATTTTTTCTTCCCTCCACCTAAAAGATTTCAATTTGTTTTTCAATTGAGTGGTACAGTTTATAGGTCACATTAAAGGTGGAAAAAGTTCTGAAATGATTTATCTTTGTCTCATTTTTTTACATCACAGAAACCTGATATTTTAACAGGGGCGTGTAGACTTTTTATATCCTCTGTATATATACCATAAAGGACTCCTAGGCCTGGCTTATACACTGCCTGTCCAAAAAAAAAACTCGCCACCTGTATTTAACTACGCAAATATTTATGAGCCTTCTATTGGATAATTACTGCATGGGCAATTATCTTTCAGCTAGAAACAAGTTATTTAACCCCGACTGGTGCAACCATGTCGAAATACACATCTTGTGGTCGTGAAAAAGATGTTAGTCTGTTTGAGAAGGGTCAAATCATTGGCATGCATGAAGCAGAGAAAACATCTAAGGAGATTGCAGAAACTACTAAAATTGGGTTAAGAACTGTCCAACACATTATTAAAACCTGGAAGGACATTGGGGACCATCGTATTCGAGAAAGAAATCTGGCGGGAAAAAAAATCCTGAATGATCGTGATCGGCGATCACTTAAACGTTTGGTGAAATCAAATCGAAGAAAAACAGTAGAACTCAGGGCTATGTTTATTAGTGAAAGTAAGAGCATTTCCACAAGCACAATGCGAATGGAACTCAAGGGATTGGGACTGAACAGCTGTGTAGCCGTAAGAAAACCACTAATCAGTGAGGCAAAGCAGAAAAAAAGGCTTTAATTTTCTAGGGAGCATAAAGATTGGACTCTGGAGCAATGGAAGAAGGTGATGTGGTCTGATGAGTCCAGATTTACCCTGTTCCAGAGTGATGGGTGCTTCAGGGTAAGAAGAGAGGCAGATGAAGTGATGCCCCCATCATGCCTAGTGCCTACTGTACCAGCCTGTGGGGGCAGTGCTATGATCTGGGGTTGCTACAGTTGGTCAGGTCTAGGTTCAGCAACAGTATGTGCTCCAATAATGAGGTCAGCGACTACCTGAACATACTGAATGACCAGGTTATTCCATTAATGGATTCTTTCTTCCCTGATGGCACGGGCATATTCCAAGATGACAATGCCAGAATTCATCGGGTTCAAATTGTGAAAGAGCGGTTCAGGGAGCATGAGACATCATTTTCACACATGGATTGGCCACCACAGAGTCCGGACCTTAACCCCATTGAGAATCTTTGGGATGTGCTGGAGAAGGCTTTGCGCACCAGTCAGACTCTACCATCATCAATGCAAGATCTTGGTGAAAAATAAATGCAACACTGGGTGGAAATAAATCTTGTGACATTGCAGAAGCTTTTCAAAACAATGCCACAGTGAATATGTGCCGTAATCAAAGCTAAAGGCGGTCCAACTAAATATTAGAGTGTGTGACTTTTTGGTGGTGACTTTTTTTTTGGACAGGCAGTGTAGAGTCGTGGCCAAAAGTTTTGAGAATTACATAAATATTGGAAATTGGAAAAGTTGCTGCTTAAGTTTTTATAATAGCAATTTGCATATACTCCAGAATGTTATGAAGAGTGATCAGATGAATTGCATAGTCCTTATTTGCCATGAAAATTAACTTAATCCCAAAAAAACCTTTCCACTGCATTTCATTGCTGTCATTAAAGGACCTGCTGAGATCATTTCAGTAATCGTCTTGTTAACTCAGGTGAGAATGTTGACGAGCACAAGGCTGGAGATCATTATGTCAGGCTGATTGGGTTAAAATGGCAGACTTGACATGTTAAAAGGAGGGTGATGCTTGAAATCATTGTTCTTCCATTGTTAACCATGGTGACCTGCAAAGAAACGCGTGCAGCCATCATTGCGTTGCATAAAAATGGCTTCACAGGCAAGGATATTGTGGCTACTAAGATTGCACCTCAATCAACAATTTATAGGATCATCAAGAACTTCAAGGAAAGAGGTTCAATTCTTGTTAAGAAGGCTTCAGGGCGTCCAAGAAAGTCCAGCAAGCGCCAGGATCGTCTCCTAAAGAGGATTCAGCTGCGGGATCGGAGTGCCACCAGTGCAGAGCTTGCTCAGGAATGGCAGCAGGCAGGTGTGAGCGCGTCTGCACGCACAGTGAGGCCAAGACTTTTGGAAGATGGCCTGGTGTCAAGAAGGGCAGCAAAGAATCCACTTCTCTCCAAAAAAAACATCAGTGACAGATTGATCTTCTGCAGAAAGTTTGGTGAATGGACTGCTGAGGACTGGGGCAAAGTCATATTCTCCGATGAAGCCTCTTTCCGATTGTTTGGGGCATCTGGAAAAAGGCTTGTCCGGAGAAGAAAAGGTGAGCGCTACCATCAGTCCTGTGTCATGCCAACAGTAAAGCATCCTAAGACCATTCATGTGTGGGGTTGCTTCTCATCCAAGGGAGTGGGCTCACTCACAATTTTGCTATGAATAAAGAATGGTACCAAAACACCCTCCAACAGCAACTTCTTCCAACAATCCAACAACCATTTGGTGAAGAACAATGCATTTTCCAGCACGATGGAGCACCGTGCCATAGGGCAAAAGTGATAACTAAGTGGCTCGGGGACCAAAACGTTGACATTTTGGGTCCATGGCCTGGAAACTCCCCAGATCTTAATCCCATTGAGAACTTGTGGTCAATCCTCAAGAGGCGGGTGGACAAACAAAAACCCACTAATTCTGCCAAACTCCAAGAAGTGATTATGAAAGAATGGGTTGCTATCAGTCAGGAATTGGCCCAGAAGTTGATTAAGAGCACGCCCAGTCGAATTGCAGAGGTCCTGAAAAAGAAGGGCCAACACTGCAAATACTGAAACGTATGAAGTGCGTGTAATTATATTTTACTACATCACAGAAACAACTGAAACAAAGATCTAAAAGCAGTTTAGCAGCAAACTTTGTGAAAACTAATATTTGTGTCATTCTCAAAACGTTTGGCCATGACTGTATATAGTACCATAGAGGACCCATAGGCCTGGCTTATATATAGCTCAGTAGAGAACTCTTTGGCTTATATATAGTACAGTAGAGGACTCCTAGTCCTGGCTCATATATAGTACAGTACAGGACTCCTAGGCCTGGTGTGTGTGTGTGTGTGTGTGTGTGTATATGTATGTATGTATATATATATATATATATATATATATATATATATATATACACTGCTCAAAAAAATAAAGGGAACACTTAAACAACACAATGTAACTCCAAGTCAATCAAACTGTCCACTTAGGAAGCAACACTGAGTGACTATCAATTTCACATGCTGTTGTGCAAATGGGATAGACAACAGGTGGAAATTATAGGCAATTAGCAAGACACCCCCAATAAAGGAGGACTGCAGGTCGTGACCACAGACCACTTCTCAGTTCCTATGCTTCCTGGCCAATGTTTTGGTCACTTTTGAATGCTGGCGGTGCTTTTCACTCTAGTGGTAGCATGAGACGGAGTCTACAACCCACACAAGTGGCTCAGGTAGTGCAGCTTATCCAGGATGGCACATCAATGCGAGCTGTGGCAAGAAGGTTTGCTGTGTCTGTCAGCGTAGTGTCCAGAGCATGGAGGCGCTACCAGGAGACAGGCCAGTACATCAGGAGACGTGGAGGAGGCCATAGGAGGGCAACAACCCAGCAGCAGGTTTTGTGCAAGAAGGAACAGGAGGAGCACTGCCAGAGCCCTGCAAAATGACCTCCAGCAGGCCACAAATGTGCATGTGTCTTCTCAAACGGTCAGAAACAGACTCCATGAGGGTGATATGAGGGCCCGACGTCCACAGGTGGGGGTTGTGCTTACAGCCCAACACCGTGCAGGACGTTTGGCATTTGCCAGAGAACACCAAGATTGGCAAATTCGCCACTGGCGCCCTGTGCTCTTCACAGATGAAAGCAGGTTCACACTGAGCACATGTGACAGACGTGACAGAGTCTTGAGATGCCGTGGAGAACGTTCTGCTGCCTGCAACATCCTCCAGCATGACCGGTTTGGCATTGGGTCAGTAATAGTGTGGTGTGGCATTTCTTTGGAGGGCCGCACAGCCCTCCATGTGCTCGCCAGAGGTAGCCTGACTGCCATTAGGCACCGAGATGACATCCTCAGACCCCTTGTGAGACCATATGCTGGTGCGGTTGGCCCTGGGTTCCTCCTAATGCAAGACAATGCTAGACCTCTTGTGGCTGGAGTGTGTCAGCAGTTCCTGCAAGACGAAGGCATTGATGCTATGGACTGGCCCGCCTGTTCCCCAGACCTGAATCCAATTGAGCACATCTGGGACATCATGTCTCGCTCTATCCACCAACGTCACGTTGCACCACAGACTGTCCAGGAGTTGGCAGATGCTTTAGTCCAGGTCTGGGAGGAGATCCCTCAGGAGACTGTCCGCCACCTCATCAGGAGCATGCACAGGCGTTGTAGGGAGGTCATACAGGCACGTGGAGGCCACACACACTACTGAGCCTCATTTTGACTTGTTTTAAGGACATTACATCAAAGTTGGATCAGCCTGTAGTGTGTTTTTCCACTTTAATTTTGAGTGTGACTCCAAATCCAGACCTCCATGGGTTGAAAAATTTGATTTCCATTTTTTTATTTTTGTGTGATTTTATTGTCATCACATTCAACTATGTAAAGAACAAAGTATTTCAGAAGAATATTTAATTAACTCAGATCTAGGATGTGTTATTTTTGTGTTCCCTTTATTTTTTTGAGCAGTGTATATATTACAGTACTGCTAGGCCTGGCTTATATATAGTACAGTAGAGGACTCCTAGGCCTGGCTTATATATAGTACAGTAGAGGACTCCTAGGCCTGGCTTATATATAGTACAGTAGATTACTCCTAGGCCTGGCTCATATATAGTACAGTACAGGACTCCTAGGCCTGGCTTATATATAGTGCAGTAGAGAACTCTTAGGTCTGGCTTATATATAGTAGTACAGTAGAGGACTACTAGTCCTGGTTATATATATATATATATATATATATATAGAGGACCCCTAGGCCTGGCTTATATATAGTACAGTAGAGGGCTCCTAGGCCTGGCTTATATATAGTACAGTAGAGGTCTCCTAGTCCTGGCTTATATATAGTACAGTAGAGGACTGCTAGGCCTGGTATATATATACCGTATTTTTCGCTTTATAAGACGCACCTGATGATAAGACGCACCTAGGTTTTTGAGGAGGAAAATAAGAAAAAAATATTTTGAACCAAAAGGTGTGCTTTTGGTAGGTTTTGAACTAATGGTGGTCTGTGGATGCCGCACTGTTATGAGGGATCTGTGGATGACGCACTGTTATGGGGGGGGGATCTGTGGATGACGCACTGTTATGGGGGTGATCTGTGGATGACACACTGTTATGGGGGGGATCTGTGGATGACACTGATGGGGGATCTGTGGATGACACTTATGTCATCCACAGATCCCCATAAGTGTCATCTACAGATCCCCCATCAGATGCATCAGTGTGGAGGGAGGAGGCGGAGACACTCATGGCGGGACCCGGTGCAGTGACTCTACTCTAATACACCGGGCCCCGCAACTGTTAAATACATTCAATCCGATCTATATCTAAATGTATACCGCACTGTTAGGTACTTACTGTAGTACCGTAAGTATAGCATTAAGACGACACAGACCGGCAGCTCCCTCGGTCATGCGCCTGCCGCAGCTCCCTCCTCATGCGCCGCCTGCCTGCTTAACTAATTTTTTGAATGAACAGGCAGGCAGGGCAGGCGGCGCATGAGGAGGGAGCTGCGGCAGGCGGGGCAGGCGGCGCATGAGGAGGGAGCTGCGGCAGGCGGCGCATGACCGAGGGAGCTGCCGGACAGTAAGTACCGAACAGTGCGGTATACATTTAGATATAGATCGTATTGAATGTATTTAACAGTTGCGGGGCCCGGTGTATTAGAGTAGAGTCACTGCACCGGGCCCCGCCATGAGTGTCCCCGCCTTCTCCCTCCACACTGATACTTCGCTGTCCACGCTGTGCAGCATAGCGGCCAGCGAAGTATCCGCTTTATAAGACGCACGGCCATTTTCCCCCACTTTTGGGGGGGGGGGGGAAGTGCGTCTTATAAGGCAAAAAATACGGTATATAGTACAGTACAGGACTCTCCTAGGCCTGAGTTATATCGAGCATCTTAGCCCTGTCTTCTTATACGCACACATGTGAGGGGTGTCCAATCTTTCACTGTATTTGTCCACTAGTTCCTGTGGTCTTGAGGAGCAGGCTGACCTTCGGACTGACTTGTTAGTGACCTGGTGGTTGTAATGTTGTGTAGCTGAGCTGTGTATGTCGTCTTCTGCACTGGCCACTGATCTGCAGAGATCTCCCCAGTGATAGTCACAGGACTCATGGTTCCCATCACTCTGTGATTAGTATGATGACACTTAGCTTGGTACCTCACATATGGCAATTCTCATCTAAAATTCTATATGTTGGGTGTCTGGATGCTGCTCACCAACTATTTATCATCCTCATTTTGAAGTTTTAGCCCTGCTTCATTAGGAGTCAGCTACGATCAGAGACTCCAGCTTGCATTATCATGCTGAACCATGGTTTACACTACAGCTCAGCTTCTTTACATTGGTGGCTGTATGTAAGCAAAAACTCATCAGAACATCAGTAGATATAGAGCTGAATGACTGACAGAAGACAAAATGATTGATAATAAGCTGCAAGCAATGAATGCATCAGTGGGAATAAACAGACTATATGGTCATTTCTGCATTTTTGACAGGGATGGCCGACAGTGTACAGGAGCTCCTGACTCGCCCCTGACAGATGCCATTCATTTCAATGGAAGAGTCAGAGGTGTTTGGATGAGACAGAGGAGAATACCAAAAACAACAAACGTAAACCAATATGTCATGTGTGGAACCATACTCATCAACCTCGCCGAAAATAGTGAACCACACATAGACCATACAAAGAAGTCTTCTCTATTAAATACATCCAAATAGTGTACAAAATATCAATATACTTAAGTAAAAGCGATGCAAGTGAGCGCTATGAGCCATTATCCCCTAGGGAAAGGGGTAGCATGCATTGCATATGTTAAAAACCTAACCACTTCATTGTAATTATCAACCTAATGTTAATATGAGTATATTCAAAAGTGAAGGTGTAACATTAATGATAGCATATTGCCCAATATTATAAAGTACAAAATACAATGTCTCCTATCATGAGCTGCAAAACATGGCTGGGATTTACAATCAAACCTCAATCCTTTCAAAGAGCCGGTTCTAAAACCCAACCAAAATGCTGCTCCAGGTATTGATAAATTGACAGAGGTGTCTGGATGAGTCAGAGGTGTCTGGAGGAGACAGAGGAGTCCAGATGAGACAGAGTTGTCTGAGGAGAAAGAGAAGTCTGGAGGAGATAGAGGTGTCTGGACTGGAGGAGACTGTAGGAGATAGAGGTATCTGGAAGAGAAAGAGGAGTCTGGATGAGACAGAGGTGTCTGGAGGAGACAGAGGTCTCTGGAGGAGTCTGGATGAGACAGATGTGTCTGGAGGAGACAGAGGAGTCTGGATGAGACAGAGCTGTCTGGAGAAGACAGAGGAGTCTGCAGGAGAAAGAGGAGTCCAAGTGAGACAGAGGAGTCTGGAGGAGACAGAGGAGTCTGGAGGAGAAAGAGGTGTCTGGAGGAGAAAGAGGTGTCTGGAGGAGATAGGGGTGTCTGGAGGAGATAGAGGTGTCTGGAGGAGACAGGAGATTGAAGGAGATAGAGGTATTGATGGTGCGAGGGAGTTGAAAGGGTTTCAGGTCTGCATCCCTGGCCAGTGAAGAGCTAAATGCTCCATATCTGCTGTCCTATGGGTTACCCACCTCTCCAGGCTCCAGCATTTACTTACAATGTTCGGCTTCCTCAGTCTTAGGCCTCATGCAAACAGCCATATCCGTCTTTTGGATCCTGGAAAAACAGACAAGGTAAGTGTGCGTTTTTTTCACTGTCCTGTCAATAGACAGAGCTATGCTCATCCGCAAAAACAGACTAGTGTCATAGTGCGCTCTGTGCGGGGTTCCAGGAGGCAGGGACGGCCGGGGGGCACTCGCGTCATCAGCGCGCCCGGCGTCGCCCGTCCCTGTGGTAACCGCAATAGAGCTGAGCGCCGAGCTGCTCACTCGGCGCTTGGCTGGATTGGAACTCAGGAGTCATGTGGCGCTGGCCATGTCACATGACTCCACTAGCGCCCTATTTAAACAGGCAATCTGCTGGCCATAGATTGCCTGTTATTAAGGTCCTTCCTGCAATTATTTACCTGGTGTGCTGATCTCCTGCTCGTGTTATACTTCCCGTCCGTCTCATCCCTTGGTCTTGGCGTTCCCTCCTGGTTCTGACTTCGGCTTTTCCCTGACGATCCTCTGCTTGCTTCTCTGGTACTTTGCTGCTCTCTTGGTTTTGACTCGGCTCGTTTGACTGCTCTGTTGTGTGTTTTGTTCGTATTCCCTGCACTTATCCAGGTTGAGGGTTTGTCGACCAGTTGTCCCTTGTCACTAGGACTTGCGAGGCAAGTAGGCAGGGATAGGGGTGCGGGTTGAGCCCAGTGGTCACTTCCCCCACTCCCTCTGTGTGTGACAGAATAACAGGCCCAAAATTACCACTGTTACCATGAATCCTTTGGTTACCCTGACGGAGTATGTTTCTAATTTAACTGAGATGGTTCAGAAATTGGGGGAGAAACATGAGTCAGGACAGAGTGCCTCCACTCCGCATTCACTTAGTCATCATATGGAGCCCCAGATAAAGCTTCCGTAACCATTTTCTGGTGACCGTAAAACGTTTATTTCCTTCAAAGAGAACTGTAAGCTTTACTTCAGTTTACGCCGCTTGTCATCCGGCTCTGAGAGCCGGATGAGTGGGCATGGTTATCTCCCGACTACAGGGGGACCCCCAGGATTGAACTTTTTACTTGCCTTCCGATGCTAGTTGTCTCAGTTCCGTCAAAGGGTTCGTTCAGGCCCTGGGAACCTTGTATGATGAACCTGACAGGGCCATGGTAGCTGAAACCTCTCTTAAAGCTCTGGTTCAGGGAGATCAACCTGTAGAATAGTATTGCACCCAGTTCAGAAGATGGTGTGTTCCCTCTGGCTGGAATGAACCAGCCCTTAAAAGCCAGTTCAGGTTCAGGCTTGTCTGAGAATCTTAAAGACCTATTAGTAAACTATCAGCTTCCTGAGACATTGGAGGAGACTATGACACTCGCTGTTCGACTTGACAGACGTGTTAGGGAGAGATGGCAGGAACGTTTGCTTTTTCCTCAGGAGACGGTCCAGCCAGAGGTCTGTCCTATGAGCAGCGCCGATATTTCTTCCGAGGAACCCATGCAGGTCGGGATGACTCGTAGAGATCAGCGTCGCCGACGTGGGTCTTCTTTCTATTGTGGAGACTCAGACCATTGGATTAACCAGTGCTCCAAGAAGCCTTCCTCCAGTAAATCGACCAAGACGGGGGAGCCTAAGAACCAGGTATATCCAAACATGGTCAAGAGTAAGGTATTGGTACCTATTACTATCTCCATGGGTAATAACAAATGTTCTGGTAATGCTTTTATCGACTCTGGTTCTGCTGCCAACTTTATTGATCATAAATTTACACTAGGGTTGGGCATTCCGATTTTGACACTACCCACTCCCAGCCACATCATGGCGTTCAATTCCACCCCTATTGAATTGGTAGAGGGTGCCAGGTTTCCCAAGGGATGCATCTATAATCTTTCTAGGCCTGAACGCAAAGCCGTGGAGGATTATGCTAAGGAGAGTCTCAGTATAGGGCACATTAGGCCTTCTGTATGCAGTACGCAGCCCTGCAGGGTATTGTGATGGTGAGGTCACGGTTAATAGGCAAACGAGGGTTGCTCTTGGTTACTCACAGTTTATAGAAAGACCCTGGGCAGGCGCACAACAGTGATGGAGAGGCTGGCACAGGAGTGCATAGGGACCAGGCCGGTGGTAGGTGAGGTGCCCTGGGTGTTGCAGGTTTATTGTGCCGGTGGCAAGATCCCTTTAAGTTCGTGACGCCAGTGCCGGTAATGGTGGCACACCGATTTATGATAGGAATAATCGAGGAACACGATGTTGTGGTGAACCAAAACTTCCTTTTACTGGAAACAATCAACTATTTAAAGTCTTTTGTTCAGTTCCATATGTCAGTAGCAGTCACAAGCAGGCTTATACGAATGGCAGGCACAATGTTCTTGCAAGATACTCAGAGGGTTAACACACTTACAGATCAGGCTGCACTTTTCCTCAGAAATCCTGTCTGTCTTTATCCCAAGGCCCGTATGCCCTATTGTTGGCTTTATCCTTGGTTAGGGAAACTTCCTCAGGTATATGTCCTTGCTTTCAAATAAATCCTTCTGCCCTTCAGCTCTCTTGTCTGGCTGGAATACTGGCTATGCTCTGTTATGGGAACTTGGTTTCTCTCAGGAGGCAGACCCTTCTCCTGGTGGGGCAACTAGAAGCCTGGACTGTCTAGCTGCATGTCAGAACCTGGCCTTCAGCTCCTGCCTGGCTAAAGTGCCCACTCTGAACTGACTCTACACCCCTTTCCCTGAACAGGACCTGACTATATATATTAGGGGTTCCCTAGCTCCCTCTACTGTCAAGGAGGAGGAACTGCACCCTAACAGGCCTGATACACAGATAAAGCAGGGAAAATACACATAAAACATAGCAATATACATTAAAATGTAATGTAAAATACAATGCCACTGTTCCACAGGAGGTGGAGAACAACATAGCCCAATTGACCCTTGTGTAGTGCCCACATCTACCTAGTGGGACACTACATGTATCTCTTATGGGGGCGGGATTTTTCTTTGTCAAAAAGAAGGATGGAGGCCTCAGACCTTGTATCGATTATTTAATTAAATAAGATTAGGAATCAATACTCTCTCCCATTGATTCTTGATTTGTTCAATCAAGTACTGGCGGCTTCCTGGTTCTTTAAAATTGATTTGAAGGGGGCATATAACTTAATTTGAATTAAGGAGGGAGACGAGTGGAAGACAGCGTTCAATACTCCTGCTGGACACTTCGAATATCTTGTAATGTCTTTTGGACTCAGCAATGCGCCAACATTTATGAATTATATTTTCAGAGAATTCTTGGGTAAATTTGTGATTGTTTACCTTGATGATGTTTAGATTTTTTCCCCTGATCTTGAGAGTCATGTGTTTCATGTTAAACAAGTGTTGGAGATTTTGAGGAAGAATCAATTGGCTGCCAAATAGGAGAAATGTATTTTTGGGGTACAGGAGATATTATATATCGGGTATGTTCTCACTCCTCACGCCTTTAAAATGGAACCTAGCAAGGTATTAGCAATTATGGATATGATAAGGCCATCGTCCTTAAAGGCCTTACAACGTTTGTTATTATTACCGTAGATTTATAAAGAATTTTTCGGTAATTGACCCTTGACCGACCTCACCAAAAAAAGGAGCGGACCTGGATAACTGGTCTATTGAAACTACTGAAGTATTTGAAACTCTTAAAAAGGCCTTCAGTAGCGCTCCTGTTTTGATTCAACCGGATCAAGAGAGACCTTTCATGGAGGTGGATGCATCCGAGGACGGAGTAGGGGCGGTCCTCTCACAAGGCCCCTCTACTCTTACCAATTTAAGGCCTTGCGCCTTCTTTTACAGAAAATTTTCTCCCACCAAGAGAAATTATGATGTGGGGAATCGGGAATTGCTAGCCATTAAATGGGCGTTTGAGGAGTGGAGGCATTTTCTTGAAGGGGCTAAACATTGTGTCACCTTTGTCACCGATCACAAAAATCTAATGTTTCTTGAGTCTGCTAAGAGGTTGAATACCCGTCAAGCCAGATGGGCGTTGTTTTTTTACACGTTTTAATTTCTCTATCACTTTCAGGCCAGGAAGTAGGAACGTGAAGGCCGATGCTGTATCTCAGAGTTTTTGTGCGATTCAGCACCGCCTGAAACTACAGTATACTGCCAGCTAATGTCTTTTTAGCAGCCTTGTCCCAAGATCTTACGGCTCTTATTAAGGCAGAACAACATCTGGACCCGACACCCACAGATAAGTTGTTTGTCCTCGAACAATTCCGTCTCAGCTGTTGGGTGAGTGTCATGATTCTGTTTTGTGTGGACATCCTGGTATCGAGAGTACTAAAGAGCTGGTATCAAGGTCTTACTGGAGGCCCACCCTATTCAAGGTTGTCAAGGCCTATGTGTCAGCCTGCGAGGTATGTGCCAAGTCTAAAACCCCTAGAACTCGCCCTGCTGGTGAGTTGTGACCCCTACCCATTCCCAGTAGACCCTGGTCCCATATTTCTATGGATTTCATCATGGACCTGCCACCTGCGGAGGGTAAAACTGTGGTTTGGGTAGTGGTCAATAGGTTCAGCAAGATGGTACATTTTGTTCCTCTTTCTAAACTTCCCAATGCTAAGACTTTCCCGAGAACATTGTATCTGATAGGGGGGTCCAGTTTGTGTCTAGATTTTGGAGAGCCTTCTGTCAGAGGTGCCAACCTTCATTGTCTTTCTCGTCTGACTATCATCCTGAGAGTAACGGGCAGACTGAACGACATAATCAGTTTGTGGAACAGTTTCTCATTCTCAGGTCATACGTCTCCGATGATCAACAATCATGGGTTAAGTACCTTCCCTTGGCAGAATTTGCGATAAATAACCATGTAAATTCCTCTGCTGGTGTCTCCCCATTCTTTTGTAATTATGGTTTCCATCCTCGTTTTAATTCTGGGTCATCTGTCTCCTCGTCTAGGGCGGATAAGGTCTCGTCAGAACTGCACAGTTTGGGCTCGGGTTCAGTCGAACCTAGAAAAAGCTCAAAACAGTATTAAAATAAAAGCTAATAAGAAACGTTCTAAGGGGATGGATTTTCAGGTTGGGGATAAGGTGTGGCTATCTTCTAAAAATTTGCCTCTTAAGGTGGCCTCCAAAAAGTTTGCACCTCGCTTTATAGGTCCGTAACGAGATTACGGAGGTAATTAACCCAGTATCTTTTAGGTTAAAACTGCCCAAGTCTTTCCACATTCATGACGTCTTCCACAAATCTCTGCTTAAGAGACATGTTGCACCTGTTGTTCCTTCACAGTCCGCTCTGCCGCCGGTACTGGTTAATGATTGCGTAGAGTTTGTGGTTTCCAAGATATTGGATGTTAGGACAGTCCGTAACTCTTTACAGTACCTGTTGCACTGGAAAGGCTATGGACCAGAGGAAAGGTCCTGGGTACCAGCTAAGGATGTTCATGCCTCTAGACTTGTTAACAAATTTCATGTGGAACATCCTGAGAAGCTGTCGCCTGGGGCCTTGGATCCGGTGGTGCCGCGTAAAAGGGGGGCACTGTCACGGTGCACTCTGTGCAGGGTTTCAGGAGGCGGGGACGGCCGGGGGGCGCTCGCGTCATCAGCGCGCCCGGCGTTGCCCGTTCCCCGTGGTAACCGCAATAGGGCTGAGCGCCGAGCTGCTCACTCGGCGCTCGGCTGGATTGGAACTCAGGAGTCATGTGGCGCTGGTCATGTCACATGACTCCACTAGCGCCGTATTTAAACAGGCAATCTTCTGGCCACAGATTGCCTGTTATTGAGGTCCTTCCTGCGATTACTTACCTGGTGTGCTGATCTCCTGCTCGTGTTATACTTCCCATCCGTCTCATCCCTTGGTCTTGGCGTTCCCTCCTGGTTCTGACTTCAGCTTTTCCCTGACGATCCTCTGCTTGCTTCTCTCGTACTTTGCTGCTCTCTTGGTTTTGACTCGGCTCGTTTGACTGCTCTGTTGTGTGTTTTTTTCGTCTTCCCTGCACTTATCCTAGTTGAGGGTTTGTCGACCAGTTGTCCCTTGTCACTAGGACTTGCGAAGAAAGTAGGCAGGGGCAGGGATGCGGGTTGAGCTCAGTGGTCACTTCCCCACTCCCTGTGTGTGTGACAACTAGAATAGGAGATGCAGTGAGATTCTCAGATTGGGCACATGAATCCTTGAAAATAGGGGATGTGAGCATAGCCCCATAGACTTGGATGGGTCAGTGTGTGATATGTTTTAAGAAATAGTACATTGAAAAAAAAAGATACGGTTGTTTGCATGAAGACTTACCTGCAATGGAGGGAAGAGATAGAGAGGCCTCAGCAGCTACACAAATCCCCCTGCTACAATGTATCAGTCTGAAGTCCATAGTCTGAAGTCAAAGACTGTAGTGGCACAGCTATAGGGGTCGCAGCTATGACAGTGCCCCTAAGCCAGTAGTGCACTGACAATTACTGTATTTTTCGCTTTATAAGATGCAGTGCGTCTTATAAAGTGAATATTATTGAGTTTTTCCATTATGAAAGCACTCACAAGTCTGCAGGAGGTGGGGGGAGTGAAGTGCTATCAGCACTCACCTCTACAGTCGTGTCCAAAAGTTTTGAGAATTACACAAATTAGTTTTCACAAAGTTTGCTGCTAAACTGCTTTTAGATCTTTGTTTCAGTTGTTTCTGTGATGTAGTGAAATATAATTACACGCACTTCATACGTTTCAAAGGCTTTTATCGACAATTACATGACATTTATGCAGAGTCAGTATTTGCAGTGTTGGCCCTTCTTTTTCAGGACCTCTGCAATTCGACTGGGCATGCTCTCAATCAACTTCTGGGCCAATTCCTGACTGATAGCAACCCATTCTTTCATAATCACTTCTTGGAGTTTGTCAGAATTAGTGGGTTTTTGTTTGTCCACCCGCCTCTTGAGGATTTACCACAAGTTCTCAATGGGATTAAGATCTGGGGAGTTTCCAGGCTATGGACCCAAAATGTCAACGTTTTAGTCCCCGAGCCACTTAGTTATCACTTTTGCTTTATGGCACGGTGCTCCATCGTGCTGGAAAATGCATTGTTCTTCACCAAACTGTTGTTGGATTGTTGGAAGAAGTTGCTGTTGGAGGGTGTTTTGGTACCATTCTTTATTCATGGCTGTGTTTTTGGGCAAAATTGTGAGTGAGCCCACTCCCTTGGATGAGAAGCAACCCCACACATGAATGGTCTCAGGATGCTTTACTGTTGGCATGACACAGGACTGATGGTAGCGCTCACCTTTTCTTCTCCGGACAAGCCTTTTTCCAGATGCCCCAAACAATCGGAAAGAGGCTTCATCGGAGAATATGACTTTGCCCCAGTCCTCAGCAGTCCATTCACCATACTTTCTGCAGAAGATCAATCTGTCCCTGATGTTTTTTTTGGAGAGAAGTGGCTTCTTTGCTGGCCTTCTTGACACCAGGCCATCTTCCAAAAGTCTTCGCCTCACTGTGCGTGCAGATGCGCTCACACCTGCCTGCTGCCATTCCTGAGCAAGCTCTGCACTGGTGGCACTCCGATCCCGGAGCTGAATCCTCTTTAGGAGACGATCCTGGCGCTTGCTGGACTTTCTTGGACGCCCTGAAGCCTTCTTAACAAGAATTGAACCTCTTTCCTTGAAGTTCTTGATGATCTTATAAATTGTTGATTGAGGTGCAATCTTAGTAGCCACAATATCCTTGCCTGTGAAGCCATTTTTATGCAACGCAATGATGGCTGCACGCGTTTCTTTGCAGGTCACCATGGTTAACAATGGAAGAACAATGATTTCAAGCATCACCCTCCTTTTAACATGTCAAGTCTGCCATTTTAACCCAATCAGCCTGACATAATGATCTCCAGCCTTGTGCTCGTCAACATTCTCACCTGAGTTAACAAGACGATTACTGAAATGATCTCAGCAGGTCCTTTAATGACAGCAATGAAAGGCAGTGGAAAGTTTTTTTGGGATTAAGTTAATTTTCATGGCAAAGAAGGACTATGCAATTCATCTGATCACTCTTCATAACATTCTGGAGTATATGCAAATTGCTATTATAAAAACTTAAGCAGCAACTTTTCCAATTTCCAATATTTATGTAATTCTCAAAACTTTTGGCCACGACTGTACTTGCTTGATTTTCTCTGGGCCGGAGATGCACTGTCCTGATTGCATACAGCGTCAGGATGTACTATGACCCTGAGAAGATCCTGAGAAGATCAGGGAGAAGAATGCAGGGGAGACAACCAAACCTGGAGAGGAGCAGCAGAGTAGGAGAGGTAATTTTATTTATTTAAGGTCTGATCTAAGGTCTGAAATTTGGGGTGTCTGACATCGAGG